>NC_136068.1:71488306-72088306 GCF_964261635.1 Lissotriton helveticus | reverse complement strand
AATAGTGACACATATCATGGGTCCTAGGATGATAATTTCATACTAATACACTTACAGACAGCATTCCAACATGTGGCATCTAAAGGAGATTAATACATTTGATTTTATATGCAAAAATATACATGTATAATTTGGGTATTGCATGTTAGGAAAGTAGTAAAAGCTGAGATGAGAGCACACAGGATATTGAAGTGTTGTGACAGTTAGTGAGGCAAATTTAACAGGCTATACCCCCCCAGGTATTCCTGTCCAGCCCTCAGAGTGCAGTATCTGCAAGACCTTCTCCTCCTAGGGAAAGAGTTGTAAATGGGTGCTGGGGTGACCACCACCAGTCTTCTGAGTCTCCAGGTGTTGCTTGGAGGCCAAGGAACGCACCTTCCCCCTCAGGTCATGCCACCTCTTTTTAATTTCCATCTTCGTGCACAGGGTGGTACCTACACTATTCACTTTGTTGACTGACCTGTCCCACATATCCGTTTTCCTACTGAGAGGAGTATGTTAGACTTGGGCTCCAAACAATTGTGGCTCTACTGATTTCATCCACCATGACTAACAAATTAGCCTCTGAAAAACTAGGATTTTCTTGATGTGATATAACTCTTAATTAAAGTGAGTGACAATGACTAACAAAAAACTCCAAGGGATATTAGAAAAAAAATGCAACAAAAGTGTGTGGAGAGTGTTAAAAGGGATTGGAAAAAAAGGAAAGCCTTATGTGACCAAAATAGTAGCTCTGCCTTGCTGTGCTAAAGGGGAGAGGCAAAGGATCATGGTCTGTGATGGGGTGTGTTTTATAATGTGACTTGCAGGTGTGTCCACTTAGCCAAAGGAAATCAGCTGTGTTTTTTGTATCAATCCTATGGGTAGTGTTCTGGTGCTTTGCTGAGAGTGTACCGTGTTGGCCTTCTGCCGTCAGGGAACCGCTGCTAGGGGACGGCTTCTACAACTGTGTTATCATAATCTGGTCAGAAGGAAGCTGCGGCCCAGATGGCGTTGGAGTACGTATTGCCAACATTGCAGTCTGATGCGGCCCAGGTGGGACACACTCTGTCGATGGCAGCCGATGGTTCAGGCCGCATGCATCATAATGCGTCGGTTAGAAATCCTGCGGTTTTCTTGGGACCATCAATGCGGGGGTATGGCGGTGAGCCCGCCAAACTCATAATTGGGCCCTTAGTCTGTGAAATGAAAGTAAAACATATCAGCAGGACAGCTGGCTGTGGCAAAAGACGGCTCTATGCCATCAGATAGCCACCGGACATATTTTCAGTTTAGCTGTTCAGTTTTGGTGGAAAAGCTGGATGTGGGAGTAATTTCAATTTCACGCCATAGAAGCTCCTTCGCTGGCTGGATACTTTTGATGCCTTAGTTCAGTGAAGATTTCCATGTTTGGACTTAGTCACGTTTTTGGAGCTCGGATTATTTCAGCCGGTCAATGCTGCTGGCTGTAGCCAAAGAGGACAACACGAGGTCCAATATCTAACCACATTCCGATTCCATAATATTCAGAATTTTGGAAATCACTACTTTACTTTTATACATCTTGCCCTGTGCGACATAAAATATACATTTTAAATCTCAGCTAAATAATAGCTCAAGGAATGATATGAGGGCCCAATACAATGCAGTGAGTCTTGAAAAAAAAGATGTGTGGATGGCTGGGTGCGCAGAGTGGAGTCTACTGCTTGCCTTGACCCCAAAGTCTGTATTTGAGAGGAATGAACACATTGTTCAACTTTCCATGAGTTCAAGTTGAGTTTAATTCCAAAAGGCAACAATTACCAGGCCATCATGTCAAGAACCAGGGCAAGCACCCCATATTAGTTGGATGGTCCACCATCGTAAAATATACGTTAAGCATTCATTTCGCCTATTCTCGAAATGTTAAAGACCTTCACTAATAATTGACGCATGTGATCAAAGGACTTAATCTAGAGGTCCGCTTATGTGTTATTGTCTGTCTCTTTTCTCCTAACAGGTTTCTAGTGTATTCCTGCAAATCGCAGTGGATAACGACGGAGACTGTCCGGTGAATCATCACATAAAATAATTTTTCACATATAGAGCCTTACGATAGGGTACGCCTTAGCGCGCGCACACCACCGGAGGACTTTTTGCTAGGTCCTGACGAGTGCTGAGCAAATTGCAACTAAAAACAGCAGAAACATGTTGACCATTTTTTATATTCAACAGGACTCCGGTTCCCTAACTCAGAACCTTGTGTAGTCCGTTCACTTTGTTTTTAATCCAATGCAGGTTGGCCATTATTAAAGATTTTTGTAAAGGCTACAACCTTTGCATTTTTTAACACACTGGCACACTCATTTATAGTCACTTCTAATTTGGGCACTGTTACACTTGCCACATCCCGCTCCGCTGTAACCAGGCGTTGTAGCACGCTGGGGGGACATTCGGTCACCCCAGCGGGGACCCAATGATGAAGCATGTCACCAACTAGTGGTGAGTGAGGGTCCTTCATAAAGAAAAGAATTTCCCTCTCCCTTACGATAGTCTTGGGTGAGTATTGCACCCGACGGGTTTTGTCCTAGTAGGGTAGCTTGTTGGGTACTCACAGGGGGATAGAGATTGGATACTTTGTACATGTGTTGTGGGAGTAATGACCACATTCACAGTACAGAGTGAACAAACAGACTTCACATTTTTGTTTATGGTAGCAACTTTCTTCTTTGTTCTTCTTTCACTGAGTCACTCCTCTGTTGTTATTTGCGAATTTGATTGGGGTATAGGAGCGTCTACTCATGCCCTCTCTTTCTTGTTGGTATTAACTGCATCATGTCAAGTGCCCTTTCATGACTGTGAAGGTTTCAATTAGGCCCTTGATGGTGATATTGTTAGAAAGGGATGCGCTTGGTTCAACACCGGCATGTGCAAGCAACGCAAGAAGACAATTGGGCTGAAAATATTATTAAAGGAAAAGATCACTATGATAGAATTATGCATTTCACATGAAAAGCACTCTAGTATGTGTTAAAAATAGGTCACAGGCCATGCAGCACACAGCCATAAGGAGATTACGGGTTTGGATATAGACATGCATTGCGGTACCACCTTTACAGCTGTGCGAAGCATGGAGTTGGCTGCCGCATTGCACTGAATGTGAAAAGTCATCTCAATTGGATTTGATAGTAGTGACAAAGCACAGCAATAGGATCTGGAACTATTTCAAAACGTTTCTTGTTCATGCAAGGACAACAATTGGGTACCACAAAGAGCAACAAGAAGAGCACTGGAGGAGAACTTCAATGCACTGGGTTGGACCTAGAGGGCAGGGGTATCACTGGGATAGTACCTCCAGATACTGCAATGGAGAGCATTATGATCAGCATGGAGAGTGACTTACTTGGTCAGGCTCTAGAATCCCTTAGATGAGATTATAAGGTAATTGGACATTGTCATGGGTGAGACCTTGAAGCACAAGCATAATCTAGGTGGTGGGCCATGGACACACTTGTCTGGGACCTGGAAACACTTGTGTGAAACTTGGAAACACTGGTTTGGAACCTGACAGCACTGTTTTGAGACATATAAGCACTGGTGTAGGGCCTGGAAGCACCTCTGTGAATCCCGAAAGCTGTGATTTCAGGAACCGGGTGCACTGGTGTGTGACCTGGAAAGACATTGTATGACCTGAAAGAAAGATTTTGTTTTGCATTGCACATGGAAACACAAGGATAGGACATGTGGGTACTGGGATTATCACAGGGGTGGAGCCTGGAGACACTAAGGGCCCGATTCACAGAACTAACTTAAGACAAAATCCTAAACTGACTACTTTTGGCATTCACAGAAGTTAGGATTTTGTCTTAAATTCGTCTTAAGACAAATTTAAGACAGACTTAAGACAGACTTAAGACAGACTTAAGATAGGATTTTGTCTTACGTCTGTCTTAAGTCTGCCTTAAGTTTGTCTTAAGTTTGTCTTAAGTTTGTCTTATGTCTGTCTTAAGTCTTTCTTAAATCTGTCTTAAGTTTGTCTTAAATCTGTCTTAAGTCTGTCTTAAATTTGTTTTAAGACAAATTTAAGACAAAATCCTTACTTCTGTGAATACCAAAAGTAGTAAGTTTAGGATTTTGACTTAAGTTAGTTCTGTGAATTGGCCCCAAAGGGAGGAGGTGATAGTGTTGGGACACAAAGATAGCAGTGGCTTTGGTTCCTGGAGCTATGGAGGAAACTGAGGTGGGCCGGGGGATTAAGGGATGAATTAACAGAAGAGGCATTCAGATGTCATATGATGCCCAGAAGGAGCAGTCCTAATGGTAGGTCAATCCCCAGCCGTCTTTATCATTCTTGGTATCTGCTCACCCTTTTTCAGGACACCCTGACCCGGACCACAGGCTTTGATCTTGTAACAGTCATCACATGTGTCCTTGGTGGCAGGTGGGCTTCTGCAGGTGAATCCTTCTCTGCAGGCACAGCGGGTGTTCTGGGTTGGGATGCAGTCGGCAACCACGTCGAGAAAAGCTGAGGATCAGAAAAATAACTACTTTTAATCTGCACTTCATGCAGCCCGCCATTAAATTCATATCTTTCCCTACATACATACAGTGGCAGATGATGGATTATTAATTTGGGAAGGGTGGTACCATAAAAACGTAACAACATGTTAATTTTAAGTACTCCCAGCAATTGTAAAGCCAAGAAAACTACACAGTAAAATTCCAAAGCCATTTTTGAAAAATAGGGAACAAAAGACACCAACATCAGATAAGGGGAATGGACATATGCATTTTTATATTTTTTTAATTTATAATTGTTTTTATTGATTTTACAAAAATAAAAATACAAACAAAAATTACAGTGAAGGTGACCTAACTAACAATAGTGTGCATTTTTGCCTTTATTAACACAAAAAGCACCTAGAAAAGTAAAGCACCAATGTAAAGTGTTAGTTGTTGGTTGATTGGGCCTGGCACCATGTCAGGTGGATAACAATGGAGCAAAGGGCAGAAGGATACACAAGTCAGGTTTCACCAGTCAAAGTTTTTCCATGATTTTGTCACTCTTATGGAGGTGAAACTCTTACTGTAAGGCATTGGCTGTGGCTGAATCTGGCAAAAGTTTACCAAAGTCAAATATGTAGTTGTTGAGCTCCCAAAAAGCCATTGGTTTTAGCCCCAAAAGCTTGGAGAATGACTAGGTTGATTTTGTAGCCATATGAATTGTTTCATGCTGTGATAGATTTACTGCCTTGCTACAGTCCAATATCTTACCGTCTGGCAAAATCCTCTTTGGATTAAAGCTGGAAGCTGTAACTGGGCAAAGATAAACAAGGCTGGATACCTTTACCCTGTGGCCTGCCAAACACACTTTCAGCATAGTAAAATGCTCTGCGCTGTATAAACCTGATTGTATTGTCCACCTTTCTTGTTCCTTGTTCCAGTCTTCTGGAAATGGAAAAAATGTTCTCCAGCAACCAGGAATGTCCCTCCTGGTCATTCCCACACCCTTGGATCCTCTGGCAGACTTCTAGGCTAGGAGTCTTTCCAGTCGAGGCTCCTGCAGGGCCAAGTCCTTTG
Organism: Lissotriton helveticus; assembly: GCF_964261635.1. Taxonomy (NCBI): domain Eukaryota; kingdom Metazoa; phylum Chordata; class Amphibia; order Caudata; family Salamandridae; genus Lissotriton; species Lissotriton helveticus. The sequence goes on along the minus strand of NC_136068.1, from coordinate 72,082,768 downwards.
TGGTCATCTAGGCCCTCTTGGAGTCTGGTATACTTCAGCTTTTTGTTTCCCTGGAACAGGCAAACAGGAGGGCAACCACTATACCTGTGGAGATGATCATTTCCAGACCCTGGGTGTCAGCAGGAGACACAAATCCTTGAGCATTCATTCTTCAAACAGGGCCTTTTCCATCAGGTGTTGTCTTAAAGAGGTCCATGAATGTTCTGGGGAGGAGGTGGTGAGGTGCCAGTCTTATCCTGTGCTCTACTATGTGATTTCAGATGTTTTCCTCACACAATCCTGACTACATTCTCACCCTATTTCTACCTCCTTGTGCAGCACGTCCTGTCTGCTTTGCTGTGAAAATCTGCACAAGCCCTAAATACAGAATCACTAACCTCTTCCTCCGCCAGAAAGGGCTCTGGTTCTTCCTGCATCACTCTTCTATTTATAAGCAGTTTCCTTTCTCTATTGTAGTGTACTGTATTGTATATAATATTTATAGAGCGCAACAAACACCCCAAGGGTACCCTGGTGCTATAGTACGTCAACACTGATCATCATAAAACGAGGAGTACAGAAGCTAAATTGGACGGTACTCAAAGACAGCAAGATCAAGTTCTTCGGAACAGCCACGTTTTTAATCCTTTTCCTAAACATAGACTGGGTGCTACATTGCCTAATTCCTGGTGGCAACTCATTCCATCCATTCTATCTGGACCAAGAACTGATTCAAGCTGCTGGAATTGGAGCAAGAGGTCCAGGAGAGCCTCTGATCATGAACGGGAGAAGGCCCTGTCCGTCCCACTTGGCATATCCAAATCAAAAGAGGTAGTGTGAAGGGTGTCCTTTGTTGTACTAAGTGCTCCTGTCCCCACCCCAAAGGGATCCCTGTTAAGAGGCCAGTTGCTGACAACACCTCTGTTTTCCCAAGCCAAGAGGCCAAGCCATTGTCATCTAGAGAGTAAGGTTGTTACCACCAGCCAAGAGTAGCAAAACCAGGTTGAGCTCATGTTTTGCTCAAGCATCACAAAGCATATTTTTACAAAGTTTATTTTTTACTAAAGTTATCAAAATCTGATTTCTCCATTAAATTAGATTTTTAAAAATGAGTAGAAAATAGCTTTGATTGCTCTTTCTAGCACTTCCTCAGCGAAGATACATTTTAAGGATATTTATACCTAGGATTGTTCATGGAGAATCTGATTAATATATACAGTGAAAACAGCTTTAGGATATAGTCAGGGACCAGACTCAAAGGTGGCTTAACTGACGCTGAAGCTGCAACGCACATGGGTCATAAGGCTCTTTAAGAAATACCCTGTCTCATTAGGCAGGTAGCTGTGGTGGGCCTGGAAATACTCCAGAAAAGGGGTCTTGATATTATTCTCCACCTGGGCCATGTCGTTAGTAAAGTAGACACCGTCTTCTTCTTCTTGTCTGATTTATTGAAATACGCAAGTGTAGTCTAACAATCTGAAGCATGTCAAATGAAGTCTCCCTGTCCTCATGTTCTGTATTAGAGACTTACTATAAAAGGAAGTTGCATTTATCTTGCTTTACTGCTGCTAGTCAGTATTTTGGGGTTGCAGTGTTTTCCCAACGTCCAGTAATCGGTCCATTTTTTTCTGCACCTGAGTTTTTCTTCAGTCCTCTCTTCTCTATCTGTCAATGTTTTTTCTATTTCCATTTCATTTTAGTTTTATTTCCTTTGCCTCAGTTTCCACTATTATTTACTGAATGCACTTCTATCCTTGCTAACCTCACTAAGGGTGGTTGGTCTCCACCCTTATTTTATCTGAACTGCTTCAGTCTACTGCTATTACTGTGCATGACGTTTCGTCACTTTTACAGTTCACCCCTTGCAGATTCTGAGCTATACTCTAGAGCTGACCCGGGGACTCTTTTCTTGCCAGGGTCTTTTCTTTTCTGTTCTCTTTGCAAGCAGAGGTCCAGCCTCAGGGCTCCTACTCACATCTGTCCATTTATCCGGGTAGATATTTAGCTACTGTGTGGGTGCACTATTCCAAATATGTAGCCTGCCATTTTGTTTACTAAAGTAAGCACCCATCACTGTGGGCTAACAAGGCATACTTCATATGGATAAAAAGATAAAATAGATTTATCCGCATGAAAAATGTACTCTCTGTTTCCATGTATCACTGTGGTGCTTTAAAGCTGCAGCCCAGTAGGAGCACTAAGGTACTCCAGGCAGCCGTATGTTTTTGTCATATATGTGGGTGGTGTAAATACACATTGCAGACCAAATGTGACATTTGACTTTCATGCCACTGATGCTCCTTCTGCGCAATCTACCACGGCCTTACAGCAAAGTTAAATAGATCAATCGTGTGAAACCAATTTTAATAGAACCATTTTAGAGTTAGAGCTTACACACTGTAGTACTGAATGGCCAGGGGTGAGCAAGCAGAAAAGGCAACTATGATACACACACACATTGTGGTCGGTCAAGCTTTATGGCATCCACGATTACTCAAGCACAGAACTGTCCGCGGACTCTTTTTGCAGTGGTGAAGAAGCTAACGGGAGCAGACACGGTACCTTCTCCTCTGGCTCTGGATAAACCACAGTGCGATGCCATCGCAGATTTTTTCATCTCTAAGGTGGAGCGTATTCATGAATCCTTGATTACTCCTCTGCCATCTGCTGATTCCCTACCGGTGGATACTTTTAGCAGTCCTCTTCCCCCTCCTTCAATGCACATCTACGACTGGCTATTGTTTGATGACATCACTTTCTCATCGTGCTTGAACAGTATCAGGTCAGGCTCCCCTCGGGACCCTGTTCCTATGAAAATCCTAAAACTGTTGGACCTCGAACCACGGAGAGTCCTAATGAGACTTCTGAATACATCTCTTACAGAGTCTGTGGTGGCACAAGAGTGGAAGCATGCCATGGTCGTTCCCTTGCTGAAGAAGACCGGCGCGGACATCACTAACTTAGCCAATTTCAGGCCCATATCCCTGCTGCCTACATGTTCTAAAATCTTGGAACGACATGTGAACACTCAGCTTAATTTGTTTGTTGAAAACGTGGGATATCTACATTCATCCCAATCTGGGTTTCACGCACATTACTCCACTGAATCCGCACTCCTCGGGGTGACGGAGAGGCTTCGGCACGGTATCGATCGCGGGGAGACCTTTGCACTCATCCTTTTGGATTTGAGTGCAGCGTTCGATACCGTGTCTCATTCCATTCTTCTTGACTCTCTCCGCTCCCTTGGTGTTGCTGGATCTGCGCTGGCCTGGATTGCCTCCTTTCTAAGTGAGCACACCTTTCAGGTGTTTTTGTCAGAAGCTGAATCTGCTGTCCATTCCTCTGCATATGGCGTCCCCCAGGGGTCGATTCTCAGCCCTCTGCTGTTTAACATCTATGTCAGACCCCTTGCCACCATTGTGCAGGACGCCGGTTTGACAATCTATTCGTATGCCGACGACACGCAGATTGTATTCTCTCTCTCCGGCAGTGAGGACCATGAGGTCTCTGCCTTGAAATCTGGTCTGTCACGCGTTGCTGCTTGGATGCATGACCATCAGCTCAAGCTCAACGGTGACAAGACCGAGGTTGTTATTTTGGGCAAGAATAAAGATCTGTGGGGCCCCCGGCATTGGCCCTGTGATATGGGTCCTTTGCCGAACCCAGTCACCGTAGCCCGCAACCTCGGCTTCCTCATTGATGACAGGCTCTCTATGAGACAGCAGGTAACAAGGGTCGCTGCAATCTGTTTTTCCACCTTAAGATGGTTGCAGAAGATCCTATGGATGCTGCCTCGCTCTACTCAGAGAACTGTCGTCCAGGCTCTTGTGATCTCCCGCATCGACTATGGGAATGTGCTTTATCTTGGGGCCGATAAGGCCACTATAAATAAGCTTCAGGTGGTGCAAAACTCGTCAGCTCGTTTATTGTGTAATGTACCCCGGAGATCTTCCGCAGCTCAGGCTCTGCGTGACCTTCATTGGCTTAAGGTCCCGAACCGTGTAAAATTTAAAACATTATGCCTTCTCTTTAAAATCAGGCAGGGTTCTGCTCCTAAATACCTACAGAACCTGGTTCAAGTCTACAAGCCTGGTCGCACTTTAAGATCTTCCACTAGTGGCGATTTTTCTGTTCCCAGAATTAAACTGGCCAAAATGGGTGGCCGCTCGTTTTCTTATCTTGGCCCAAAGATGTGGAATGCTCTTCCGCCGGCCTTGAAAGCCGAGACTGATCTCCTCCCTTTTAGAAAAAAATTGAAGACCCTTCTGTCGTGTCGTGATGCAGTCTAGTGGTTGGGGGGCAGAGTTAGGAACAGGAACAGGAATAGGAGGGACAAGGACCGAGAGTTAGTTAAGGGTAGGACACGAACGAATAAAGACGTGTTAAAACCCACTATCTGGCTCCTGTGGTAATTAAGGGGAAGGCACGACAATGGCGACGAGGGTGGGATAGGTACTGAAGCCCACATTGCCTAAGACCCCCTGCCGTCCGTGAACGGCCAGGAAAACAGAGAGCCTGCAGCCCGTGTTGGCGCAGCGTGTGAGGAGCGCGAAAACGGAATGCTCCACACGCCGCGCCTGAATGCTGCCCCAGAATCTAGTGGCCGGTAACTAAAAGAAAGGAGCTGCCTGCACTGTTGGAGGGCCACCGGAGTGTCCCTAGTTCGGGAGAAACGGCCAGCGAACACGGTGAGCCTGCAGCCTGTGTCGGCGTAGCAGGCGGGGGGGGCTCGAAACCAGGGTCACCTCTCGCAGCGCGCGCGTATGCTGCCCAAAGCGCGAGGATCAGCGCTGTTTCAAAGAAACCGTGCCCGCCCTGCCAAACGGTGGTTTTCACACCGCGGGAGTTGACATTGAGAAAACCGGCGCGAATCAGCACCACAGCCGAGGAGAACGCGTGAGGACAGCCAGCCATGAGCAGCAACAAGAGGGTGAGTCCTCACACGCCTGAATGTCTGTGCAAAATACATTAACGGCTGCCCAAAGCTCAAGGGAATAAAGCAAATGAAATTTTGAGAATGAAGCTGTGATTGAGAAAGAAACCATTTGTGTCCCAAACGGCGGCCATCTTAAAGTCAGGCGCCAGCCATAGGCCCCTATTGAATTTTGTGTCGGCCATGTTAGGGTCAGGCAGTTGTGGAACCTGCCAACAAGCGTGAGAAAATGCAACCCTCTGAGATCAAGGAAAAAACACAAGTATATGCAAGAGGTTTGACAAAGAAACAAGCACAGGCAAGTGCAAGAAGAAATAATAAGCAAGTGCAAGAGATAGAATAAGAAAAGAAGCACGAGCAAAGCGACAATAAACAAACTAACGAACACTAGTAAAGACAGAAAGAAACCACAACATACATTGGCAAACAACAAGCATAAGCAAATACGAACAGTCAAACGCAACAACTACGACAAAAGAAACATACCGCCAACGGGCGAGTGACGACCAAGCTGATCTCAAGAAACCAAGTCCACCGACAACTACGACAAAAGAAGCATACCGCCAACGGGTGAGTGACGACCAAGCTGATCTCAAGAAACCAAGTCCTTCTACCTGACGCTTGCGCATTCCACCATCATGCCAGTGAGGAAAGACACGCATAAACCCAACCCCTGCATCGGAGTACCTCCTCCAGTGGCACAGACTAGCGACCACTGTTTAGGTCCCGAATGGTCAAGGTGGCTGGAGTCGTTGGACGAATTCCTTGCAACGACCGGCGAGCGAAGGGATAGCAAACGTCGACTACTAGTGCTTCAGCTGGTGGGTCACGAAGGCCGACGCCTAATCAAAAAATGTTCAACAAAAGACACAGAGACATACAGGGAACTCAGAGAGACGCTGCTCGCTCATTTCTACGCAAAGGAAGACGTGGATCGTGAACGCATTGCTTTCAACGCAGCACGGCAGGAACCTTCAGAATCCTTACCAAGTTTCATTACCCGGCTGCAACGTCTAGTGAAATGTTGCCACTTCGACACCTTCACAAATGAAGATGCAATCCGACTGCGGGTGATTGAAGGCTGTTCAAAACCCGACACCAAGCGCAAAATCATTCAAGGGCGGTTCTCGCTAAAAGAGATCATCAGGAGAGCCGAAGTTGGAGAGCGGGTCACAGCGAGAGAAGCATCCAAAGAATTTCATCAGGACGCAGGAAACAAAAAGAGAAGAAAGGAGACATCCCCCACGTCCGCGAGGAAAGCCCAGGAGACAAACAAAACCCGAGAGAGGGAGGGCGAAGGCGGACTAGAGGCAAGATATCATGAGAGACGAAGTGACAGCGGACCAGAGACAATATACCATGAGAGACAAAGTGACAGAGAACAGACATTCCCCACGTCCGCGAGGAAAGCCCAGGAGACAAACAAAACCCGAGAGAGGGAGGGCGAAAGCGGACCAGAGACAAGATACCATGAGAGACAAAGTGACAGAGAACTCCCTGAGTCAACAATACAAAGGGCAAAGGAAAGGAAAAAGTTATTCCCAATGTCCGTGAAGAAAGCCCAGGAGACAAACAAAACCCGAGAGAGGGAGAGCGAAGGCGGACGAGAGGCAGGACACCGTGAGAGACAAAGTGACAGGGAAACCCCTAAGTCACCAACACAAAAGACAATGGATAAGGGTGTACGAAAGACTGGGACAAACAGGAATCGTGACAGCCTGATTGACATAACGTCGAGAAGTCACTTAACACACTACTCGGGAGAAATATCAAGCAGTGACACAGACCACACAGAAGAGGCCGAAGACAGTCTACACTACTCGGGAGAAATATCAAGCAGTGACACAGACCACACAGAGGAGGCCGAAGACAGTCTATTCAACGGTTATGACGAAAATACCAAACACCGGCGAGGGGACAAGTCACGTTACCTCCGGAGACTAACACACTACTCTGGAGAAACATCAAGCAGAGACACAGACCACACAGAGGAGACCGACGACAGTCGACTCAATGGTTATGAGGAAAGGACCAAACACAGGCGAGGGGACAAGCCACGCCATTTCCAGAAACCGATACAAACACACACTCGAACAACTCAAGATGCATACGCTCAAGTCATCTGTGATCAGGAGAAAACAGAGAAGAGTCGAATGTTCCAAGACCAAACCAAAGAAGTAAATACCTGGCTAGCAAACAACCCCGCCACAGCAATAACACAAAAGACACTTCAAGAGATGCACCCAGAGGAGTGTCTCCTCGATAACGTTGACTCCAGGAGTTTGTCATCGACCGATTTAGAAAGCATGTCCGGACAATCACTCAGATCAACAGAATCCTGGTACCGACAACGGTCACGGTGTCCACCACCTGAAACCACAGTGGAAGCAAAGACCGTCTTCCCTGTCCAAAGCAACACACCTCAGGCCAACAACCCGCAATGCCTGAACTCTCCACAAAACAACATGCCATGCCAGCCCCAGGAACATCATGACGTGAAGGATATACCGTCACCATTTAAAGGGTCAGCAAGGATTACGCAAAGGGGGCACAGAAGAAGCACAGATGCAGGTGACTGTACCCGCCGGGCGGGGATGGACCACCCAGTCACCCTGCCCAGAAGGGCCAAAACGTTGGGAAAGAGAGGTCATCATCACCAGTTAGAAGGGAAACGTGCACCGATGTTGTCTGGTATGCCTGTCCACGGGCATGAGGACAGTGTTGCCCCTGACCGAGTAAGACAACGAGAAATAGGAGTGCATGCAGGTGCTCAGAAGAGAACCAAAACAACGTCCACATATGTAAGAGATCAATTGCCACTCAAACAAGAACTACAAAAGAATGCGGACAGCCGACATCTAGCGGAGCCATCGACAGCCACATCACAAGAAGCGATACTCCTGTCAAGACAGCCGGAAAGACACAACGAAGTATCTCCAACAGATTGCACCCTGCTGACGCCTGAGAAACAGACTGAGCTTGAGTTTGCAATGGAGATGTGTCCCATGACTCAAACAGACGGGTCGCAGCCCTGTGCAGCTGACCAAGAAACTATAGACGTTCCGTAAATTAACTTCGTTTTGTTAAGAAAGGGGGGAGGTGTCGTGTCATGATGCAGTCTAGTGGTTGGGGGGCGGAGTTAGGAACAGGAACAGGAATAGGAGGGACAAGGACCGAGAGTTAGTTAAGGGTAGGACACGAACGAATAAAGACGTGTTAAAACCCACTATCTGGCTCCTGTGGTAATTAAGGGGAAGGCTGACACCTTCTGTTCAATTAATCCCTCTGCACTGTTTGTTCTGTTTGGGCCTTTTGCTTGTTTTTCTTTCTTTTATCTATCCCTGGCGCCGGGAAACCCATTGAGGGTAGCTGTGCGCAATACAAGTTTAAATAAATAAATAAATAAATAAATAAAAGCTCTGTTTCTGTAAGTGATTTCTTGATATAGTTTGAAAGATGTTCGGTATTGGTTTTCGTGGTGCTCTTAGGGCAAGGCAGTACCAGTCGATCGCCTTGGGTACCAGGATAAGGAGCTTGAGAAGAAGGTTATAGGCACTTCGTGATGTGCATTTGTGTTTGTCTCAGTTTTGGTAACCTGCACCTGTGCAAACGCGACCACATCAGACCCCACCGAAAGCACGTCGCTGTCTTCTGGAGGAAAGAAGAATTAAAGTTACGGTACTCACCATTGTCCACAAAAAGTAGTGCATGGGAGGTCTTAAGCATATTGTAGCCCCTCAATATTACAAACGGTAGCCCCAGTTGTTCGCTAATCAGGAACGGCTGTTCCCTTCCCCATCCAAAGATCCTTCAAACATGAAGCTACTCAGAGAGGTGGATCCTAGTGAGTTCAAAGTTCTTGGATGAGGAAAGTCCTGAACCCAAACCTGAGAGCTTCACCCGGGTACACAAGGCTCAGACAACAGCTGCAAACAGAACTTCTCAAAGTTGTATACAATCGTGCTATGGGCAGGATAGGTGTTATGGCTGGAGGAAACTGGCCAAGGATCTACCTCACTGGTCCAATACTAAAGAGTCCCCCAAGCCACCAAAGCTGGCTTTCACCTTCTAGACTGGCAGCACTCTACAGCTGAAGGAGGCATGCAGCTTTACAAAAGCCAAGGATGAATAAATAAAGTCATGGATGGGAGGTGCAGTTTCCACATAAGACACTATATGCAAAGACTTCTGAGACAACAATTTTATGAAATGGTATGACTTACCATCACAGACAGAGCAAGCCCGGCAATTAACCATATGGTTTCTGTGGTCCATATATTCCTTGTCTCTGCATGGATGACAGACCGTCTCCTCCGTAGCTGTGCAGTCCTTCTGCATGTACTCCCCTAAAAAAAAAAAATGGCTAGCAAGTCCTTTCAAATGTTACAAGAGTGTGTTCAATATTTTTAAATATCTTGGGACACAACATATCTGGCACCATACCAGCTGAAGGCGGTAGAGAGAAAAGATTGCTATTAACAGGAAAGCAGCGACTTGTGCAACTGATCTGGGCAGCCCCAGATGTTCACAGACTAGTCCCACGCATTTTACTTTAAAAGTGAAAGAAGTTATAAACAATCAACAATTATTTGTACTGGACCAGTCAATCTATTATATGGGATAAAGTACCCCTAACTGTACATTATTATAATGATATTGAGTGGCTTCAAGGAGTGCTGCGGCAGTGCAGGGAAATGAGATAGACGTTTTTTTTATTTAAAAGTGAGCTGACCTCCAAGGCAATTTGCAATATCCTCTTTACATAAAGAATGGGGTATTTTATTGCTCATATTATGTGATAACACACGATATCACCCTTCCCAAAACCTTGTTTAAAATTCTTGGTCTTTTGCTCTGTTATAGAAAGACATCCATTCGGCCTCAAGTATGTTGACTTAATGTAGACTCTTAAAGTAAACATATCAATGTGTGGCCTGTGCCTTGTTGCAAACACATCTGGTAAGCAGGTTAATATAGACCACTTTCCAGCCACTGTGGGTTAGGAGGTGTGGTAACCTGTAGATAAAGTCCTTCTATTTTGTGGTCAACCTTAGCAATGTAATACAGAATCATGGTAACACAAGTGCCTCTTTACCTGTTAATGAAAGTGAATTTTCAAAGAAAAGATCAGAAGAAAGATCTGAAAAGCTATCTCTCTATGTTAGTATAAGCCCAAGAGGTAATTCTGTTCAGTGAGTGTCTTTTAGATTGTCTGCTGGTTTTGGCAGAAGGCTTTGGGATATCGTAAATCATCAGTAATAACTTACTACAGTAGAGAAACTAAACAAGATTCTTTGCCTGCCACTAACAGGAAATGCTATTTGTGAAGGGACAACATTAATGCTGTATTGTCAGCTGTTTTAGAGTTATTTGACTCGTTTTACTCGTGATTTTAAAAACTGTACTTTCTCACTCTGTGTTGCAGACAGCATACCCCTAGGCCACCTGCACACATATTCGCCAACATTTGACGCTTTTAGCTGCCGTTTTTGAGCTACATTGGGTTTAGGGAAATCTTCCCACGGCGGCCATCTTTAGTGTGCCCAGAGCGGTGTGAGCGCTCTAGTGGTACATATAAAAGGAGCCCTGTGACAGTGCTCGCGAGATTCTTTGCCTGCCACTAACAGGAAATGCTATTTGTGAAGGGACAACATTAATGCTGTATTGTCAGCTGTTTTAGAGTTATTTGACTCGTTTTACTCGTGATTTTAAAAACTGTACTTTCTCACTCTGTGTTGCAGACAGCATACCCCTAGGCCACCTGCACACATTTTCGCCAACATTTGACGCCTTTAGCTGCCGTTTTTGAGCTACATTGGGTTTAGGGAAATCTTCCCACGGCGGCCATCTTTAGTGTGCCCAGAGCGGTGTGAGCGCTCTAGTGGTACATATAAAAGGATACGGTCACCCTATTGCGCTAGCGGTCGCGTTTGCGGAAGCGCCGTCCCTAGCGCCGGAGTCTCGCCTGAGTCAGCCCGTCTGCGCTCGTCCGCGCTCCGACGGGCTCTGGGCTCTGGCAAGTACTCTATACTTCATCTGTGAGTACTTTGTTTCTGATCTACTATATTGCATTATGGTTCTTTCCTATTCTGCTGTGGAATTACATTCATGGCGCCGCTTTGCTAGCAAATCCTGCTCTGTATGTACATTGCCCTTTCCCAAATACAAATGTCACCAATGCGGTTTTGCTCTCGGAAAGCCAGCGAGCTGCAGATCGCTTAAGCGCTATGTTAGACGCAGCAGGCCTGTCAAGTCCAATACTGTCTCTTCACATTCCTCTTTACATTTTTGGAGTATTAATTGTAGATCTCTCCCACAACACAAATATAACATCTGCGACCTCATCACTGAGGAACAACCGGATGCTGTGTTTCTTACAGAAACCTGGTTGCATGACAGCTCTGGCCCCGATATTGCCGCTGCAATTCCCCCTAATTACGTCATCGTAAGAAAGGACAGAGTTCTAAGCAAAGGGGGGGGGGGATAGCCATGATCTTCAAATCTAAGTACACCTGTAAATTTGAAGACATTCCTTTCAAAGGTTGCAAGGCAGCCCTTTTTAGGCTAACTATTAACCCTCAGTTCACAATGACAGGTCTATTAATCTATCGCCCTCCTGGGAATGCTACTCCCTGGGTCTCTTCTCTGCCAGATTTCCTGACCCCCTTGCTGCTTAGAGCAGCCAACTTTTCGATTCTTGGGGACCTAAATATCCATCTCGAAGATTCCGACTGTACGTCCACTAAACAGCTTATTTCTACTCTCGAAGTCTTCAACATTCAACTACTGAACTCTGCCCCTACACATCTTGCTGGTCACTTATTAGATCCTATCCTGTCAAACCTCCAGTTGGACTGCTCCCAGAAAGCACGTCCAATAGAATGGTCCGACCACTTTGCTGTTCCTTTCTCATTGGATATCACCAGGACAGCATCACAGATCGGAAAGGAAATAGATAAACGGACACGCACTAAATTGTGCAGTTGGTCAGTGGTTAAATAATGCTGTTGATTCCACGCTTCCCTTGACATATAAAAAAACTATGCCTCATCATCCACCTGCACCATGGTTTTCCGACAAGCTTAAGTGCCTCCGCACTCAATGTAAGATTTTAGAAAGGAAATGGAGGCGCAATTATTCTCCTATCCGCAAAGTAGCTTATAGAGAAGCTCTGACGGGCTATCATAACAGCTGCAAAACAGCTAGAGCAGACTATACTAAAAAAATAGTTTCAGATGCACAAAAGTGCCCTAAGGTGCTCTTTTCGGTGTAGCACGGTTACAACGAATTTTTTACAACGCACTACCATTACATCGCAACTTTTACCACGCAAACCATTACAACGCAATGCGCTGGGGGGCGCTCTAGGATAGGGAATGTATTTAATATACTATCCAACACCTTCCCTGCTATCCACGGGGACTGGAGTTGGAATAGTAAATTAAATAATTCACTATCCAGCGCCTAAAAGCATTATGCGTTGTAATGGACTGCGTGGTAAAAACCGCGTTGTAAAGGCATGCGTGGTAAAAGCATGCGTTGTAGTGACACCAATCCGCTCTTTTCAGTTGTAAAAAAACTGACAGGAGCGGACTCTATTCCTACGCCTCCCGCGCTTGACAAGGTTCAATGCCAATCCTTAGCTGACTTTTTTGTTAAAAAGGTCGACTTGATCTATGATCTTTTTACCCCGCCACCGATGGTAATACCTCTTGCATCTGGCGCTGTGCAGTCATCTGCTTATGTTGACGACACTGCCAAACTCTCTGTATGGCAGCCATTAGACAATATTTCCTTCTTTTCTTGTCTAAATAGTGTGCGCTCTGGCTCTCCGTGCGATGCACTTCCGGCCAAAATACTCAAACAATTAGATTCTTCCACCCATCAGATTTTTGTTAAATTGTTAAATGCCTCACTTACTGAGGCATATGTACCCCAGCCATGGAAACACGCTATGGTAGTGCCCTAGTTAAAAAAGTCTGGTGCGGATATCTCGAATCTTGCTAATTTTCGTCCAATATCCCTGCTACCCATCTTCTCTAAAGTGTTAGAGAGACACATTAATACCCAGCTCACTGAACTGGTGGAAAGTTCTGGTTTCTTACATTCCTCCCCGTCGGGTTTTCGGTCCTGCCACTCGACCGAGACAGCCCTTCTTGGGGTGACAGAGAGTCTCCGACATGGTGTCGACCAGGGTGAAACCATGGCGCTCATCCTGCTGGATCTGAGCGCAGCTTTCGACACCGTGTCACATTCCATCCTTCTTGACTCTCTGCGGTCACTCGGCGTGACTGGTAGGGCCTTAGCCTGGGTGGCCTCCTTTCTTGGCGAGCGAACCTTTCAAGTTTTCTCCCCTAAGGCGGCATCAGCGGTCTGTCCCTCAGCGCGGGGTGTCCCCCAAGGGTCCATACTCAGCCCCCTATTATTCAATCTTTATGTAAAACCCTTGGCTAACATCGTAGAGCAGGCGGGGCTGACCCTGTTCTCTTACGCTGATGACACCCAGATTGTCTTCTCCCTATCAGGGCGGGACGAGAATAACCCCTCTGCACTAAAGTCGGGCCTCACTCTTGTGGCGGACTGGATGCAGAGGAACTGTCTCAAACTGAATGGGGAGAAGACAGAGGTGGTCATTCTGGGGAAAAATAAGAACCTCTGGGGCCCTCAGCACTGGCCAAATGAGATGGGTGCACTTCCTGTACCCACACATGCTGTACGCAACTTGGGCGTCCAAATTGACGACAAGTTAACAATGAAGCAGCAGGCCACTAAGGTCGCAGCAACCTGTTTTTCTACTCTTAGGTGGCTACAAAAGATCTTATGGATGCTTCCCATTCCTTCCCGTAGAACGGTTGTCCAGGCATTGATAACATCTCGCCTGGACTATGGCAACATATTATATTTGGGTGCTGATGTAGCCACTGTCAAAGTACTGCAGGTTGTACAAAATGCAGCCGCGCGACTCTTGAAGAATGTCCCTAGAAGAACTTCTGCATTATCTGCCTTGCATGATCTGCATTGGTTGAAGATCTCCAGCCGCATAAAGTTTAAGGCATTATGCTACATGTTTAGGATCAAGCAAGGCATTGCACCTACTTACTTACAAAAGCTGGTGCAACTTTACAGGCCCAAACGTACCTTACGATCCTCGGAAATTGGCAATTTCTCTATACCAAGATTTAAGCTGGCAAGGATGGGGGGACGTTCCTTCTCCTATCTCGGTCCCAAATATTGGAATGCCATGCCCACTGCCCTTAAATTAGAGACCAGTCTTCTTCGTTTTCGCAGAGCACTGAAAACGCTGTTGTTCACATAAGTAGTTAGTACCTGCATGCTGGCTATCTGATATCTTCTTCTCCAGGGGCCAGGGAAACCGGGAAACCGGGAAACCCACTGTGGGTAGCTGTGCGCGGTAAAAGTTTAAATAAATAAAATAAATAAATTACATATGAGTGATGATGTCACAAATAGCGTGTGATAAGGAAATTATATTAAAAGGTTTCTTACATATATTGCAGGGTTCTTTGTATTATTGCATGTCAAATTTTAACATGCGACTAGCATATAAATAAAATTATTTAAATAAAGCAATTGAACTGTTAAGCATTCATGCAATTAGTAGTATGGACCGTGCTTACAATACAAAAAGAACAATTGATGAACAGAATGCAGAACAAGGTCATACATTCACCCCAGTACAGAGATCTGGGACTAAAACCATAGTTTTTTTGCTCCCCATGCCATTCTAGTTTGGACACAGCCATATGCAAATCAGTCTTGACCCTACGCCCAATGGGAACAGTCCAGACCGAACTGCCAGGCCAGGTCCTCCCTGGACTTCAAATTAGCATCCAAGGACCGGTTTCGGGCTCTCATCCCTCATCAGCCAGGATAGCTTGACCCTAGTGGCACAGTGAGCCCGGGACCCACGTCCAGGCATACCCGTCCCACTCGGGGTGACAAATGCAAAAAGAGCAATTGATGGACAGAATGCAGAACAATGTCATACAATGCAGCAGATTTATGCCTGTCCAGTGTCAACAAAAGGATCCATATTTGGCTTAAATGCCTGACTGGTGCCTGATTGTACACCATTGTCTGCAAACAGTTACACAGGAGTAAACTCGACACAGTGGGTGGGGGATGGGCAGATCTAGGCGTGGTTTGTCATGTGACCTGTGAGTGTGTTGGCATTCACTAACGCCGCTCCCACCCTGGGTTTGCTCTCACAAAAATCTGGTGGAGTCTTTTTTCAGAAAGGCAGGGGGGAGGGAACCCCCTTAGAAGGTGTGGGGACTTTGAGAGAGGTTATTCCATGAACAAAAATATTTTGCACGCACAGAAATGAATCGAAAAAGTTAAAAAGCGTGCAATTCTGGAATGACTTTCTTCACTCATTAAATCAATCAATCTATTTGTAAAGCGCGCTATTTACCCATGAGGGTCTCAAGGTGCTGAGGGGGGGGAAAGGGGTGGGGGGGGTGGAAGCTTTGCTACTGTTTGAAGAGCCAGGTCTTCAGGAGTCTTCTGAAGGCAAGTAGGTCTTGGGTCTGCCGTAGGTGGGTAGGGAGGGTGTTCCTGGCCTTGGCGGCGAGGTAGGAGAAGGATCTGCCGCCTGAGGTTGTTCGTTGGATGCTGGGGACGGCGGTGAGGGCGAGGCTGGCGGAGCGGAGCTGGCGGGTGGGTGGAAGCTGAGTCTGCTGTTCAGGTAGGCTGGTCCGGCGTTGTGGAGTGCTTTGTGTGCGTGGGTGAGGAGTTTGAAGGTGATCCTCTTGTCGAAGGTGAGCCAGTATAGATTTCTCAGGTGGGGGTGATGTGGCTGCGGCGGGGGACGTTGATGATCAGTCGGGTGTAGGCATTTTGGATGCGCTGTAGTCGTCGTAGGTGTTTGGTTGGGATTCCGGCGTAGAGTGCGTTGCCGTCGTCCAGCCTGCTGCTGACGAGGGCCTGTGTCACCGTCCTTCTTGTTTCGGTCGGGATCCACTTGTAGATCCTGCGGAGGGTTTTGTAGCAGGAGGAGGAGACGGCGTTGACCTGTTTGGATATGGAGAGGAAGGAGTAGAGGATGAATCCAAGATTGCGTTTAATGAAGAACTGTACTGTGCGGTTCCACAATGGGGGACGTGACATTCCTTAGAATGCACGTGCAAGCATGCGGCTGCACGACTTTCGAGCAATGCCACTGTCAATGCTGGTGAACTGAAAAAGTAGTAAATCCGTACTCGGCGGAGGAGTACTCCTACGGGGGAGGTTTACTACTCTTTTTGTGAGTCAGCCTTTTCTGTTTTATAAGGGATTTCTACAAAAAGTGACAGATAATTATCTATGAAGCCTTAGAAATGGTGAATTTGTTTCAATGAGTGACTGATCAAATTATTTTTTCAAAGCACCTCCCTGCATCTCCCCTCATCTGCCTTTCGAAAAAAAAAAATCTCTCACCAATCACTCTGGGCCTTTCCACCCTCTTCCAGTTCTTCTGAAATTGTGTCAACGTTATTCACAAACTCCTACCCAATGTTAAACTAAAAGAATTATATGAAGCAAGGCATAGATCTTGGAGTAAGAAAAAAACTAAAAATGCTACCTTGGCCTTATATCTCTTGTGTCTTTCAACAAATCGCCTTAAGACCAGGGTTTTCCTCCTGGGCTCCACAAGTCATCATTCCTCGCGTGTGACCTACTTTACCCTGATTCCGCTTGCTTAGTAGGTTTTTAAAGCTTTTGTTAAAAACATTTTAAATATAAGTCGCCCTGCATTTTTTGGTGTCTCATCTCAGCTTCCCACGTACACCCCCCCCTCCACTCCCCACTCATGGTACAGTCCATTCACACCCATCTGAATGCCAAGGACGGCTTCATGGCTTTACCCTGAAAGAGCACTTCTCTGCACAGGCCCTTCAAAAAGTGTTTGCATTTTCTTCATTGTACTTGCTCAGCTCACTGTTTACACTTCACATCTTTAGGTTTTCTTTTCATATCTCATTTCCTGTTTTTGTCAACTGTAATTTTTTTAATCTTCTCACTCTGTTTTCATTGCTGCTATCAATTCAACTGTATTTTCATTTTCTCCATTACCTCCTCATGTATTTTCCATCAGAGCAGATTCTCTCGTTGAGTCCTTCTTTGTTTACATGGCTCTGCTCTGCTTCACACTGGAGGCACTTGGCAACCTGAGTCAAAATGTACAAAGACAGCCAACAGAGGGGCTAAAAACGTAAACAAAACTACCATGCGTCCATGAGATGAACTCCCCTGCAAGCCATCAGAGGGGCTGAAAACCTCAGACCAAACCAATCTGGCAGTCATGTGTGGGACAAAACACCTCAGGCAAGGCTGCCCAGGCAGCCGTATGAGGGAAAAGCACTATAAACAAACTGACCTGCCAGCCACCAGAGAGATTAAATAACTTCAGCCAAAACATACCCGGCAGAGAAAATAACTACAAATGCAAACCTGTGGGCATATTTACTAGGACGGCGATGAATAAACGCAAAGCGCGCTTAGCGCTTGTTTATTTATCGCCATCTATCGCAGGGATTTATCGCCCTGGTAACGCGTTATTAACAATGCGTTACTCCAGGGCGATAATATTCCAGGGAAATGGGCCAACATCACTGGAAAACCAGCGATGTTGCACCCAAAACGGAGATAGCCTTGGTGATACG
Organism: Lissotriton helveticus; assembly: GCF_964261635.1. Lineage (NCBI taxonomy): Eukaryota > Metazoa > Chordata > Amphibia > Caudata > Salamandridae > Lissotriton > Lissotriton helveticus. Next base: position 72,065,191 of record NC_136068.1, on the reverse strand, counting down.
ACCCTGTGGTTGTATCACCATAATCCACCTCCCATGTTAGCTATGCCTTTTTTATGTTTGAAAAGCTTTATTGATCAAATTGTTAATACATAGAGATACCAGAAATACAGAAGATAGATTCAAACACAGTATTAAGCTGACTAAGCTGATCAAAGCATTTTGTGAATGTTAGCTATGCCTTGGTCAGGAATTTAACAGATGTTAAATTCCTGCGTTAAGGCATAGTTAACGGGATTTAAAATATCGCTACCCCTTGTTGATGATATCACGAAGCTGGGGTAGCGATATTTTCCCATGGTGTTTTGTTGGGCACGCCTCATTTGCTTCTCATTAGAGAGGCAATGCGAGGCGTGAACAAAACGGGAGCTGAATCAAGGAAACACGCGCTAGCGTGTCCTTGCAAATAATGCGATATAATTATCCCTGCTTTTCGCCCGAAAACGGATGCTAAAGCGGCGATAATTATATCTTCAGCCCTTGATGATATGCCCCCTGTTCTGGCAGCCATAGAAGGGAGCAAATGACTCAAGGCAAACCCTTCCATGCCACCACAAGACAGACTCAAACTCTGCTGAGAAAATCTATCAAAGCAGGCACTGGAAGGAGTAAACATTATTGATGAAAATCAACCACAGCCGTCACCGGAATTACTGAACAATTACTAAATACTAAACACCTACAAGCCATTGGAGAACTAAACAAGTTCATTAAAAAATGAGTGACGGAGGGAATGGAAGCAGTCAGTAGCCACGCTGAAAGCCACCGAGAGGGTGCTACTCAGGGCCGGACTGGCCATAGCGGGCACCGGGCAATCCCCCGGTGCGCCGCACGGGTGGGGGCCAGTTTTGGGCCCTTGGGGGCCGTTTTTGTTACAGGGCCGTTTTTGCAGCGTAGCTGCAAAATCGGCCCTGTACCGAAATCGGACGAAAACCGTCCCCGGCAAACTGCTCGGCGCCACCGCCAACGCCCCCTCCCTCCCCCAAGTGGGTAGGGGTGAGCCAGCAGAGCACTTTGCCAGGGCCAGTTGTGGTTCCCAGTCCGGCCCTGGTGCTACTGACAACATGCAAGGACTTCCCTAGCCCGAAGAGAGGCTGAAATGCTACAAGCAAGCACTACATCAGCAGCAAGCGAGGGATCAAACAACTAGAATGCAAAACTCCTCTAAGAGCCGTGAGAAGTACTAAACTACCACAGGAATAGTACCCCGTGAACACCCGAAGGACTGAAACGACTAAGCAAGTTCATTATTTGTCGAAGCTAATAAGTCTCAGCAGGGCGCAAGTCCTAAAAAAAGAAGTCGGGGTGATGGAGCAGATTTCATCTGCAGTCATGCATTGTTTTATTTTTTGTGCTTCAGACAGGCTGCATTTAAATTGCCACGCACATTTTGGTGCAGGTTAAAAACATGGCACATGAAAAACATGAAAAGTGAGGCCTATTCACTTCAGACTGAAAATGCTTTTGCTGAATTAAATTAACATGTGTTTTTTTTGCAATGTAGAGAAAAAGTGCCCTTTTTACCTTTGAAGATTTTTAATAGAATGTGTTTCTCTCTTCCCAGCACATCCATGTAAACTAAATGTATTATTCCTGTCTTAATAGACTTTGACTTGTTGCATATTTTGATAAACATTTTCAGTTAATAACACCTCTTTTTATAATGTGTGTGAATTATTAATGCACTTGGGACACATAATGGACTGATTTACATGAAATTAATATTATCTTTGTGTTTGTTTTATTTTTGGGGCCTACACAAAACATGGCTGCCTGTGAATCCATCAAGACTATGGCTTGAAATTTAATGAGAAGGGAGCATGCGCAGACTGTGGCAGCTTTCCTCATGACAAAAAGTCAAGGACAACCTGAATTCTTGTCATTCTGCCAATGTACCAGTTAGTTAAAAGTGTCCATCTACTGCGCTGAGAAGGAAGGAAAAGATGAATTAGATTGAAACATTTTTCCTAGTAAATGTTGCAATGTTTATAAATGTAGTTATTCATGTATGCTTCTTTTGTTAAGACTAGTGAAGTCAGGTTTTTAGAATGAGTCAGGGAAGTGTGACCTCATGCCTTTATGACTGACCAATCACGTAAGGTTCTCCTGAAAAATGTTACATCTTTGTGTACTCTGCCAATAATTATGGTATAAATACTGTCCTCTCTGGATGGGAGCCACCACTTCTTCTTTTTTCTCAGCTCAGCTGGCTTCTATGGGTTAGGTACGAGAAACGTCTCGGGAGATTGCTGAAGGGCAGGTTTGCGTCCGAGGAGATTCAGGGGGAGGTTTTTTGCTTCCACGTCATATCTTGGCACTTCATGCCGCATTCCTTTGAGGTCTGGTGAAGGAGGGGCTGCTTTCCTCTTTAGACACAGACAGACAGAGAGTGCAGTGGATCAGGATAGATGCTAAACTTTAAGTTCATGTTTTGACTAATTAATTAGGTCTAAAAGATTTATTTGTCTGATGCATTTATTTCTCTTAATGGGAGATTTTTTGCCAACTATTTAATTATTGATTAGCTTTGCAAGACTATTTTTCTTAGAAACTCTTTAAGAATTGTGACTGAAATTTTGCGCCACATTTTCATAACTACATGTAATGCTTATATGCAGACTGTAATGTGTTCTGTATTATTGATATTTTTCCTGTTTTCCAAAATTCTGTAACCTAATTGATATTTTACTAATGAATAAAGGGTCAGAGAAAAATTAACTTTTTGACTAGAAAATAAAACCCTTTAAAATAATCAACAACTCTCTTTATTGGCTTACAATAATAATTGCATTTTGACTGTTCATCTTTATTTAAATTTCTCCTGATGGTAATACATGGTGTGAAGGGCCCAACACCTTTTGAGCGGTAAAATAGAGGTAGCATGAGGGTTTTGCATTGAGAAACTACCAGAAGAAATTACCGCTCTCCATCAGTTTTTGGTAAGCAGAGGATGGTCATTATTGATTAGTTTGGTGATTAATGATTATTGATTTCACCATCAACTACTCAACTAATGGATCATTGACCTTAAGAGGGAAATAAAATAATTGCCCAAGTTAGATAAATGTCCAAGTCCTGATTCCTGACTCCAATGCTCAGAACCTGAAGACTGGCAAAGCAGTACTGGCAGGTGATGCAAGAAGAGGTGTGAGTATCAATAGGGTTGTGAAATGTTGTTAATATGCTAGCATGTTTTTTGAAGTGTTGAAAATAGTAAGGATTTTTTACTGTTGGTGACATTTTGCTCATTTTGAATTGATGGTGTTATTGATTATATTGGTAATTTCATAGGACATAATTTTTTGGTTATTGATTACATGTTTTAACTCTTCATGTTAAGTTAGTGTCTTGTTCTATGTTGTCTGGAACACGCAGGTATGCACACCTGTGGAATCCCGGGAAGGAATAGCGGGTGGTAAATGGAAGCCACACTGCACTGAGGTTACTCGTCTGTTGGAATAACACTGAGAAGCTAGGTAGGGCTGGCAGTGTTAAATTAGGGACTATTTTCTGTGTGAGTGATTAATAGCAAAGAGTTCGCTGGTGAAACTTTGGTCTGATATCACCTAGAAAGGGTCACACCAAAGGAGTAGCAGGTTCTTCTGAGCTTGATTGATAGCAAAAGGGTTCGCTGGTGAAACTTTGGCCTAAGATATATCCTGAAGGATAAGTCCAAAGGAGTAGCAGGTTCTTCTGAGCTTGAGTGAAAGGTAAGCGGAAGGGATTTACCTGTAGTGTTTGAAGAGTAAACGGAAAGTCTTACTTTGTGAAGGGTAAGCGGAATGTGTTACTCGCAGTGAATATAAATCTATCCTTTATTTAGCACAACAGACAGAGTAGCGAATGTATTTATGTTGTTACTAACAGAGTTATTGATTAAGAGAAATATTGCAGTAAGATTTTGTGGAGGGTCAGTGGTAGGAGTAAAACTGACTGAAATTTAGATTGACAGCTTTGGAGAAAAGAAATTGCATTGAACTATTGCAAAAATGAAACTGTTTGAAGGTTTAAAGAAGCTGTTAGGAGGTAAAGTGAAAAATTCGTTTTTTATTGGTGATGCTCCTGAAGGAACACCTGTGCATTTTATGTCTACCAGTTTGGGACAAAACACATGTATGTGGGTTCAACAATGGTGCAAGATTACTGAAAAAGAGGGTGCTTTGAGGTTTCCAAAAGATGGTACTTTTGAATTGCAAATTATTGACAAATTAAGGGAAGTGTTATGTGAAATAAAGACACCATCTAAAGCTGCACAATTTGAGGCCTTAAGCCTGTGGGAAAAAGCAGCAAGAGAGAAAGCAAGTGAGGATGAAAAGGTAAAGCACCATATACAGGAGAAGGGAATTAATGCTGAAAAAGAGCTTCAAATAAATAATAATTCAGGGGATGAAATAATGGATGCATTGTTAACTGAGTGTCCACCACTTTATGTGGTTCCCATGAAAAATACTGAAAATAGTGCACCAGTAAATACTACAGGGGCTACTGCTTCTGTTGAACAGAGAGAAATACAGACTGAGAGAACTGTGCAGACATTTTATATTGAACCATTACCTGTTGATTCAGTACTGACAGTGATACCTCCAGGTGTTACTGCTTTAAATGTGCCTGATTTAGTCCAAGAATTGCAAACTGCAGATGCACAGATAATGCCTAGAAAAATTATGACTGTCCCAATTAATATGGTCCCTACTGAAAAGGTTCAAAGAGCTGCAGAATCAGTGATTTTGCCAGGGTTTATTTCAGAAACTAAGAACACACAGATTATTGAACAGAAAGTACACCAAGCACTGAAAGGTGAGAGAAAAATGGTATTTACAACATCTGCAGCCCAGGATAAAAAAAATATATTTGAAAATGGGATTTTTCAAACCTGCTCTGAGGAAGCAGCAGTGATTAAAAATATAGAAAACATGGGGGAACATATTAACACAGGCCCTGAAAAAGAGAAACAGCTTAGTGTTTTAAATTCAACATGTGAACATGAAGAAATTAACTGTCCCTGCTGTTTAAATAATGAAAATGTGAACCAGTGTCAAGAAAAAGAATTAATTTCCCTGAGTAAGGAAACAGCTACATGTTCATTAATTACTCATAATGGACTGACAGATTTGGCTCAAAAATATAAAACTGATGTTTCAGGAAGTTTTCCATTTCAGAAAAGTTTCAGGGTACACATGGATGATGAAGCAAATGAGAAAATGTATTCTTCAGAAATGCAATTGCACCTTGCAGAAATAAAATATATTTTCAAATGCAATGGGTTTGAGAAATTAGGAGACAAATGGGCACGAAAACATGAGAAGAAAAAGAAACTACCAGACCTAGCAAGGAAACTGGATAAGGAAAAAAAGCCACCAGATTTAGTTGAGAAAAATAATAAACAGAATGAGGGAGAGGCTTTTGCTTACTCATTGAGAGAAAAGGTGGGAGAAATGTATGTGCATATGCCACAGAATAAAAGTGAACTTGCAGCATTTCTGAACACAATCCCACAATTGAGAGACAAATTTATGCTGTGGTACCCACAAGTTGATGGATTTGATGAATTTTTAAAAGAGTTGTGCATTCATTTGGAAATGTTCTTTTACATTGTCATGCAAACAGAATTGTGGTTTGAATCTAAAGTTGTGGAAAGGCCAAGTGAAGAGACAATGAAAAGGGTTTGCATGAATGCACCATCATTTTCTGTTGTTATGGAGGAAAATATAGCAGTGATTTATTTCCTAAAGGGCAGAGTGCTAGCAAAGGATGTTGATTGGGTACAGATTAAAAGAACACAGGATGGAAGTAAAGGTGTTTTGGTTTGTGCAAATTCAGGTATGGATTTTGTACTGCTGGAAAATGTGTCCTTTTGCCATCTTTATAACAGATTTGAGCATTGGAAGAAGAAAACTAAATTTAAACATGATGCACAAAAACATGGAGAAATGCAGGTGCAAAATATGCCAGTTAAGCAAATGCAAATGTCAGTTCAGAAACAGGTACCAATGGCAGAAAATTTTCAAGCACAGATGGTCCCACAAAATATGGAAAATGCTAAAATTAATTTAAATGAGTTGCCCAGAGTAAATGTGAATTGTTTCCAGAGACAAAAACAGAACCCAGTCCAACAGGTTGCTCTTTTTGCAAATGAGAGTTTTAACACTCACAATTCTGAATTTACCAATTCCATTGTGAGGGCAGTGGAAAGTCCAGATTTAGTTGCAGGAGTTTTAAAGAAAGAAATTACAAACCAAGTATTAGAAAATTGTGCACCAAAATTAGGCCCATTTGAGGAAGATTGCAAAACTGTTGTCTGTGACTCAGGCCTAGCAGGAAAACAATTATTTTGCAAATTAAGCAGCACAGATTACTGTACACCAGATAATGCTATTTTTCAGATTCCTGATGAGGATGTACATTTTAAAATGGCCCATCAAGAGACAGTTGTAGCATTGTTTTCAGAAAAGACTGTTGAAAAATTACCTTCTGCTTTGGAAAAAATAATAAACACAGAAATAATAGAGTTCACAGAGAAGGATGCCAGGCTAATAAAATGTGCTGAACATGTCTTATTAAAATTTGAACCAGATGACATGTATTCAGGAACACAATCAGTTGCAGGAATTTTACCAATAAAAGGATTTTTGATGGAATTGATTAGAAGTTTGTGTAACTTTCTGATCATAGGTTCACAGAAAATAAATGAAAAGAACAGAATAGTGCAGGAGATTAAAAGCATATTTTTTCCATGTTGTCCTGTGGTACCGAATCCAGCCAATATATTTTTTCACATTCCATGTGGTGAAGAATGGCTTACTTTTATTGATTTTTGCCAAGTTCATGTCACAGTGCCATTGCATGAGAATAGTCAGGAGTACTGTCAAAAAGAAGATGAATATCTGGGACACAAAATTGGAAAGGGAGGTAGAAAGGTGTCACCAGAGAAGGTGGAAATAATTTCCAAGATGAATCCACCTCAAATTCAGAAAGAAGTCAGGACATTTTTGGGAATGGTTAGCTGCTGTAGAGAGTGGTTAATAAACAGTTCCCTAGTGGCTAAGCCTTTACTGAGGCTGACACACTCAGGTGTGTCTGATCCGCTTCCATTGGACAACAATTGCACAAAAGCATTCCTAGAGTTGAAAGAGAAAAAATGGCGCGCCCCAGCACTAGGAATGAAAGTTTATTTGAAAGAAAATACACTAATTTGCAGTGAGAGGGAGGGCTGCGCTCTCTCATTGCTTATTCAAAAAGATGAATGTTTTCAAAGGTCTGTGATGTATTGCCCAATGGCCTTTGACCCTAACTTCACAGAAATGTCAGCAAATGAATTGGATTATGATGAAAATGAATATGAGTGTCTAAATATCATGAAAATATGCATAAAGCCAAATTCAGACTTGAAGGATGAACATCTGAGTCAGCCCAACAATGTCCATTTTGTAGATGGCCCATGTTTGAAAGGTGACACATTAAAAGCAGCACATGCTGTGCTCCTTATACATGATGTTGTCAAAGCTTCATGGCTTTTAGTAATTACCCCAGCCCAAAATTCGAAATTGATTGCCCTTACCATAACATGCAGTGTATCTGCTCAAATGAGAGTCAATGTTGGCATGGGAGAGAGAAATGCTAATTCAGTTGCACAAAATTGTGTTCTGTTAGCATATACATTCTATGGAATCTTCACAGTTAAGTTTAAAGAGGCTCAAGAAAATGTTTTTGAAGCAGCACAACAGGGTTGTATCAGAACTGTTTTTGAGAAAAATGACAACTGCAAAGTGACAAATGTGTTATTGCAAAGACTGATGCCCAGGTATAAATTGCCAGTTTCTCTGAAATCAGATCATAATGTGGTCTCAAAGATAATGAGTGCAGAACAACAGATTGGACAAGAAATGGATTGTAGCTATCTGCCTGAAGTGTCAAGCATAATAAAGCAACACAATGGCAGCACTGAGTTACCTTTTGCAAAAGACTGTTTTTCAGCATTACCAAAGTGGCTTGAAAATGCATATGCAAATGCACTTGTGGAAAACACTGAGGAGAACACTAGCCATTGCTGTGTAGGTCTGGTTGATGTACAGTGTGCAGTTTCTCACCAGATTGCAGCTGCTACACAAGATCTGCATAATGGATGGTGCAACGGTTTTGATCTGAGAGATGTTGTGGTGAAACATCTGAATCTGATCAAAGTGAAAATAAGAGTGAAAGGCCTTGGTTGAAAAAGTGCAAAGGATTGATGGTGCTCTGTCAGAGTTTCTCAGCACCTAAGTAGTCCAATTTGCATGGAAAGTATGAGCCATACTGATGACAAGCTGATGACAATGAGTAAAGAAATGCTGAAACTGTCCTGTTGAATTCCTTTTTTATTATTTTAGTTACTTATTTTAAAGAAGACTAACTGTTCCAAGAAGCTACTTACAGATCTCTGCACTAAAACATTTGAGCTTGGCTATATATGATCTGATTACAGACCAAACTTGTGTTTGCCTTAGAAATAGAAGTAACATTCTTATATGCTCAGCTTTTGCAATTAAAAAAAAAATAATAATAATAATAATAAAAAAAAAAAATTGTCACTTATGAAATGAAATATGTGTGATGAATTATAAATCATTTTATTATGATTTGAATTATCAAGAGGGTGGATTGATGGAGCAGATTTCATCTGCAGTCATGCATTGTTTTATTTTTTGTGCTTCAGACAGGCTGCATTTAAATTGCCACGCACATTTTGGTGCAGGTTAAAAACATGGCACATGAAAAACATGAAAAGTGAGGCCTATTCACTTCAGACTGAAAATGCTTTTGCTGAATTAAATTAACATGTGTTTTTTTTGCAATGTAGAGAAAAAGTGCCCTTTTTACCTTTGAAGATTTTTAATAGAATGTGTTTCTCTCTTCCCAGCACATCCATGTAAACTAAATGTATTATTCCTGTCTTAATAGACTTTGACTTGTTGCATATTTTGATAAACATTTTCAGTTAATAACACCTCTTTTTATAATGTGTGTGAATTATTAATGCACTTGGGACACATAATGGACTGATTTACATGAAATTAATATTATCTTTGTGTTTGTTTTATTTTTGGGGCCTACACAAAACATGGCTGCCTGTGAATCCATCAAGACTATGGCTTGAAATTTAATGAGAAGGGAGCATGCGCAGACTGTGGCAGCTTTCCTCATGACAAAAAGTCAAGGACAACCTGAATTCTTGTCATTCTGCCAATGTACCAGTTAGTTAAAAGTGTCCATCTACTGCGCTGAGAAGGAAGGAAAAGATGAATTAGATTGAAACATTTTTCCTAGTAAATGTTGCAATGTTTATAAATGTAGTTATTCATGTATGCTTCTTTTGTTAAGACTAGTGAAGTCAGGTTTTTAGAATGAGTCAGGGAAGTGTGACCTCATGCCTTTATGACTGACCAATCACGTAAGGTTCTCCTGAAAAATGTTACATCTTTGTGTACTCTGCCAATAATTATGGTATAAATACTGTCCTCTCTGGATGGGAGCCACCACTTCTTCTTTTTTCTCAGCTCAGCTGGCTTCTATGGGTTAGGTACGAGAAACGTCTCGGGAGATTGCTGAAGGGCAGGTTTGCGTCCGAGGAGATTCAGGGGGAGGTTTTTTGCTTCCACGTCATATCTTGGCACTTCATGCCGCATTCCTTTGAGGTCTGGTGAAGGAGGGGCTGCTTTCCTCTTTAGACACAGACAGACAGAGAGTGCGGTGGATCAGGATAGATGCTAAACTTTAAGTTCATGTTTTGACTAATTAATTAGGTCTAAAAGATTTATTTGTCTGATGCATTTATTTCTCTTAATGGGAGATTTTTTGCCAACTATTTAATTATTGATTAGCTTTGCAAGACTATTTTTCTTAGAAACTCTTTAAGAATTGTGACTGAAATTTTGCGCCACATTTTCATAACTACATGTAATGCTTATATGCAGACTGTAATGTGTTCTGTATTATTGATATTTTTCCTGTTTTCCAAAATTCTGTAACCTAATTGATATTTTACTAATGAATAAAGGGTCAGAGAAAAATTAACTTTTTGACTAGAAAATAAAACCCTTTAAAATAATCAACAACTCTCTTTATTGGCTTACAATAATAATTGCATTTTGACTGTTCATCTTTATTTAAATTTCTCCTGATGGTAATACATGGTGTGAAGGGCCCAACACCTTTTGAGCGGTAAAATAGAGGTAGCATGAGGGTTTTGCATTGAGAAACTACCAGAAGAAATTACCGCTCTCCATCAGTTTTTGGTAAGCAGAGGATGGTCATTATTGATTAGTTTGGTGATTAATGATTATTGATTTCACCATCAACTACTCAACTAATGGATCATTGACCTTAAGAGGGAAATAAAATAATTGCCCAAGTTAGATAAATGTCCAAGTCCTGATTCCTGACTCCAATGCTCAGAACCTGAAGACTGGCAAAGCAGTACTGGCAGGTGATGCAAGAAGAGGTGTGAGTATCAATAGGGTTGTGAAATGTTGTTAATATGCTAGCATGTTTTTTGAAGTGTTGAAAATAGTAAGGATTTTTTACTGTTGGTGACATTTTGCTCATTTTGAATTGATGGTGTTATTGATTATATTGGTAATTTCATAGGACATAATTTTTTGGTTATTGATTACATGTTTTAACTCTTCATGTTAAGTTAGTGTCTTGTTCTATGTTGTCTGGAACACGCAGGTATGCACACCTGTGGAATCCCGGGAAGGAATAGCGGGTGGTAAATGGAAGCCACACTGCACTGAGGTTACTCGTCTGTTGGAATAACACTGAGAAGCTAGGTAGGGCTGGCAGTGTTAAATTAGGGACTATTTTCTGTGTGAGTGATTAATAGCAAAGAGTTCGCTGGTGAAACTTTGGTCTGATATCACCTAGAAAGGGTCACACCAAAGGAGTAGCAGGTTCTTCTGAGCTTGATTGATAGCAAAAGGGTTCGCTGGTGAAACTTTGGCCTACGATATATCCTGAAGGATAAGTCCAAAGGAGTAGCAGGTTCTTCTGAGCTTGATTGACAGCAAAAGGGTTCACTGGTGAAACTTTGGCCTAAGATATATCCTGAAGGATAAGTCCAAAGGAGTAGCAGGTTCTTCTGAGCTTGAGTGAAAGGTAAGCGGAAGGGATTTACCTGTAGTGTTTGAAGAGTAAACGGAAAGTCTTACTTTGTGAAGGGTAAGCGGAATGTGTTACTCGCAGTGAATATAAATCTATCCTTTATTTAGCACAACAGACAGAGTAGCGAATGTATTTATGTTGTTACTAACAGAGTTATTGATTAAGAGAAATATTGCAGTAAGATTTTGTGGAGGGTCAGTGGTAGGAGTAAAACTGACTGAAATTTAGATTGACAGCTTTGGAGAAAAGAAATTGCATTGAACTATTGCAAAAATGAAACTGTTTGAAGGTTTAAAGAAGCTGTTAGGAGGTAATGTGAAAAATTCATTTTTTATTGGTGATGCTCCTGAAGGAACACCTGTGCATTTTATGTCTACCAGTTTGGGACAAAACACATGTATGTGGGTTCAACAATGGTGCAAGATTACTGAAAAAGAGGGTGCTTTGAGGTTTCCAAAAGATGGTACTTTTGAATTGCAAATTATTGACAAATTAAGGGAAGTGTTATGTGAAATAAAGACACCATCTAAAGCTGCACAATTTGAGGCCTTAAGCCTGTGGGAAAAAGCAGCAAGAGAGAAAGCAAGTGAGGATGAAAAGGTAAAGCACCATATACAGGAGAAGGGAATTAATGCTGAAAAGGAGCTTCAAATAAATAATAATTCAGGGGATGAAATAATGGATGCATTGTTAACTGAGTGTCCACCACTTTATGTGGTTCCCATGAAAAATACTGAAAATAGTGCACCAGTAAATACTACAGGGGCTACTGCTTCTGTTGAACAGAGAGAAATACAGACTGAGAGAACTGTGCAGACATTTTATATTGAACCATTACCTGTTGATTCAGTACTGACAGTGATACCTCCAGGTGTTACTGCTTTAAATGTGCCTGATTTAGTCCAAGAATTGCAAACTGCAGATGCACAGATAATGCCTAGAAAAATTATGACTGTCCCAATTAATATGGTCCCTACTGAAAAGGTTCAAAGAGCTGCAGAATCAGTGATTTTGCCAGGGTTTATTTCAGAAACTAAGAACACACAGATTATTGAACAGAAAGTACACCAAGCACTGAAAGGTGAGAGAAAAATGGTATTTACAACATCTGCAGCCCAGGATAAAAAAAATATATTTGAAAATGGGATTTTTCAAACCTGCTCTGAGGAAGCAGCAGTGATTAAAAATATAGAAAACATGGGGGAACATATTAACACAGGCCCTGAAAAAGAGAAACAGCTTAGTGTTTTAAATTCAACATGTGAACATGAAGAAATTAACTGTCCCTGCTGTTTAAATAATGAAAATGTGAACCAGTGTCAAGAAAAAGAATTAATTTCCCTGAGTAAGGAAACAGCTACATGTTCATTAATTACTCATAATGGACTGACAGATTTGGCTCAAAAATATAAAACTGATGTTTCAGGAAGTTTTCCATTTCAGAAAAGTTTCAGGGTACACATGGATGATGAAGCAAATGAGAAAATGTATTCTTCAGAAATGCAATTGCACCTTGCAGAAATAAAATATATTTTCAAATGCAATGGGTTTGAGAAATTAGGAGACAAATGGGCACGAAAACATGAGAAGAAAAAGAAACTACCAGACCTAGCAAGGAAACTGGATAAGGAAAAAAAGCCACCAGATTTAGTTGAGAAAAATAATAAACAGAATGAGGGAGAGGCTTTTGCTTACTCATTGAGAGAAAAGGTGGGAGAAATGTATGTGCATATGCCACAGAATAAAAGTGAACTTGCAGCATTTCTGAACACAATCCCACAATTGAGAGACAAATTTATGCTGTGGTACCCACAAGTTGATGGATTTGATGAATTTTTAAAAGAGTTGTGCATTCATTTGGAAATGTTCTTTTACATTGTCATGCAAACAGAATTGTGGTTTGAATCTAAAGTTGTGGAAAGGCCAAGTGAAGAGACAATGAAAAGGGTTTGCATGAATGCACCATCATTTTCTGTTGTTATGGAGGAAAATATAGCAGTGATTTATTTCCTAAAGGGCAGAGTGCTAGCAAAGGATGTTGATTGGGTACAGATTAAAAGAACACAGGATGGAAGTAAAGGTGTTTTGGTTTGTGCAAATTCAGGTATGGATTTTGTACTGCTGGAAAATGTGTCCTTTTGCCATCTTTATAACAGATTTGAGCATTGGAAGAAGAAAACTAAATTTAAACATGATGCACAAAAACATGGAGAAATGCAGGTGCAAAATATGCCAGTTAAGCAAATGCAAATGTCAGTTCAGAAACAGGTACCAATGGCAGAAATTTTTCAAGCACAGATGGTCCCACAAAATATGGAAAATGCTAAAATTAATTTAAATGAGTTGCCCAGAGTAAATGTGAATTGTTTCCAGAGACAAAAACAGAACCCAGTCCAACAGGTTGCTCTTTTTGCAAATGAGAGTTTTAACACTCACAATTCTGAATTTACCAATTCCATTGTGAGGGCAGTGGAAAGTCCAGATTTAGTTGCAGGAGTTTTAAAGAAAGAAATTACAAACCAAGTATTAGAAAATTGTGCACCAAAATTAGGCCCATTTGAGGAAGATTGCAAAACTGTTGTCTGTGACTCAGGCCTAGCAGGAAAACAATTATTTTGCAAATTAAGCAGCACAGATTACTGTACACCAGATAATGCTATTTTTCAGATTCCTGATGAGGATGTACATTTTAAAATGGCCCATCAAGAGACAGTTGTAGCATTGTTTTCAGAAAAGACTGTTGAAAAATTACCTTCTGCTTTGGAAAAAATAATAAACACAGAAATAATAGAGTTCACAGAGAAGGATGCCAGGCTAATAAAATGTGCTGAACATGTCTTATTAAAATTTGAACCAGATGACATGTATTCAGGAACACAATCAGTTGCAGGAATTTTACCAATAAAAGGATTTTTGATGGAATTGATTAGAAGTTTGTGTAACTTTCTGATCATAGGTTCACAGAAAATAAATGAAAAGAACAGAATAGTGCAGGAGATTAAAAGCATATTTTTTCCATGTTGTCCTGTGGTACCGAATCCAGCCAATATATTTTTTCACATTCCATGTGGTGAAGAATGGCTTACTTTTATTGATTTTTGCCAAGTTCATGTCACAGTGCCATTGCATGAGAATAGTCAGGAGTACTGTCAAAAAGAAGATGAATATCTGGGACACAAAATTGGAAAGGGAGGTAGAAAGGTGTCACCAGAGAAGGTGGAAATAATTTCCAAGATGAATCCACCTCAAATTCAGAAAGAAGTCAGGACATTTTTGGGAATGGTTAGCTGCTGTAGAGAGTGGTTAATAAACAGTTCCCTAGTGGCTAAGCCTTTACTGAGGCTGACACACTCAGGTGTGTCTGATCCGCTTCCATTGGACAACAATTGCACAAAAGCATTCCTAGAGTTGAAAGAGAAAAAATGGCGCGCCCCAGCACTAGGAATGAAAGTTTATTTGAAAGAAAATACACTAATTTGCAGTGAGAGGGAGGGCTGCGCTCTCTCATTGCTTATTCAAAAAGATGAATGTTTTCAAAGGTCTGTGATGTATTGCCCAATGGCCTTTGACCCTAACTTCACAGAAATGTCAGCAAATGAATTGGATTATGATGAAAATGAATATGAGTGTCTAAATATCATGAAAATATGCATAAAGCCAAATTCAGACTTGAAGGATGAACATCTGAGTCAGCCCAACAATGTCCATTTTGTAGATGGCCCATGTTTGAAAGGTGACACATTAAAAGCAGCACATGCTGTGCTCCTTATACATGATGTTGTCAAAGCTTCATGGCTTTTAGTAATTACCCCAGCCCAAAATTCGAAATTGATTGCCCTTACCATAACATGCAGTGTATCTGCTCAAATGAGAGTCAATGTTGGCATGGGAGAGAGAAATGCTAATTCAGTTGCACAAAATTGTGTTCTGTTAGCATATACATTCTATGGAATCTTCACAGTTAAGTTTAAAGAGGCTCAAGAAAATGTTTTTGAAGCAGCACAACAGGGTTGTATCAGAACTGTTTTTGAGAAAAATGACAACTGCAAAGTGACAAATGTGTTATTGCAAAGACTGATGCCCAGGTATAAATTGCCAGTTTCTCTGAAATCAGATCATAATGTGGTCTCAAAGATAATGAGTGCAGAACAACAGATTGGACAAGAAATGGATTGTAGCTATCTGCCTGAAGTGTCAAGCATAATAAAGCAACACAATGGCAGCACTGAGTTACCTTTTGCAAAAGACTGTTTTTCAGCATTACCAAAGTGGCTTGAAAATGCATATGCAAATGCACTTGTGGAAAACACTGAGGAGAACACTAGCCATTGCTGTGTAGGTCTGGTTGATGTACAGTGTGCAGTTTCTCACCAGATTGCAGCTGCTACACAAGATCTGCATAATGGATGGTGCAACGGTTTTGATCTGAGAGATGTTGTGGTGAAACATCTGAATCTGATCAAAGTGAAAATAAGAGTGAAAGGCCTTGGTTGAAAAAGTGCAAAGGATTGATGGTGCTCTGTCAGAGTTTCTCAGCACCTAAGTAGTCCAATTTGCATGGAAAGTATGAGCCATACTGATGACAAGCTGATGACAATGAGTAAAGAAATGCTGAAACTGTCCTGTTGAATTCCTTTTTTATTATTTTAGTTACTTATTTTAAAGAAGACTAACTGTTCCAAGAAGCTACTTACAGATCTCTGCACTAAAACATTTGAGCTTGGCTATATATGATCTGATTACAGACCAAACTTGTGTTTGCCTTAGAAATAGAAGTAACATTCTTATATGCTCAGCTTTTGCAATAAAAAAAAAAACAAAATTGTCACTTATGAAATGAAATATGTGTGATGAATTATAAATCATTTTATTATGATTTGAATTATCAAGAGGGTGGATTGATGGAGCAGATTTCATCTGCAGTCATGCATTGTTTTATTTTTTGTGCTTCAGACAGGCTGCATTTAAATTGCCACGCACATTTTGGTGCAGGTTAAAAACATGGCACATGAAAAACATGAAAAGTGAGGCCTATTCACTTCAGACTGAAAATGCTTTTGCTGAATTAAATTAACATGTGTTTTTTTGCAATGTAGAGAAAAAGTGCCCTTTTTACCTTTGAAGATTTTTAATAGAATGTGTTTCTCTCTTCCCAGCACATCCATGTAAACTAAATGTATTATTCCTGTCTTAATAGACTTTGACTTGTTGCATATTTTGATAAACATTTTCAGTTAATAACACCTCTTTTTATAATGTGTGTGAATTATTAATGCACTTGGGACACATAATGGACTGATTTACATGAAATTAATATTATCTTTGTGTTTGTTTTATTTTTGGGGCCTACACAAAACATGGCTGCCTGTGAATCCATCAAGACTATGGCTTGAAATTTAATGAGAAGGGAGCATGCGCAGACTGTGGCAGCTTTCCTCATGACAAAAAGTCAAGGACAACCTGAATTCTTGTCATTCTGCCAATGTACCAGTTAGTTAAAAGTGTCCATCTACTGCGCTGAGAAGGAAGGAAAAGATGAATTAGATTGAAACATTTTTCCTAGTAAATGTTGCAATGTTTATAAATGTAGTTATTCATGTATGCTTCTTTTGTTAAGACTAGTGAAGTCAGGTTTTTAGAATGAGTCAGGGAAGTGTGACCTCATGCCTTTATGACTGACCAATCATGTAAGGTTCTCCTGAAAAATGTTACATCTTTGTGTACTCTGCCAATAATTATGGTATAAATACTGTCCTCTCTGGATGGGAGCCACCACTTCTTCTTTTTTCTCAGCTCAGCTGGCTTCTATGGGTTAGGTACGAGAAACGTCTCGGGAGATTGCTGAAGGGCAGGTTTGCGTCCGAGGAGATTCAGGGGGAGGTTTTTTGCTTCCACGTCATATCTTGGCACTTCATGCCGCATTCCTTTGAGGTCTGGTGAAGGAGGGGCTGCTTTCCTCTTTAGACACAGACAGACAGAGAGTGCAGTGGATCAGGATAGATGCCAAACTTTAAGTTCATGTTTTGACTAATTAATTAGGTCTAAAAGATGTATTTGTCTGATGCATTTATTTCTCTTAATGGGAGATTTTTTGCCAACTATTTAATTATTGATTAGCTTTGCAAGACTATTTTTCTTAGAAACTCTTTAAGAATTGTGACTGAAATTTTGCGCCACATTTTCATAACTACATGTAATGCTTATATGCAGACTGTAATGTGTTCTGTATTATTGATATTTTTCCTGTTTTCCAAAATTCTGTAACCTAATTGATATTTTACTAATGAATAAAGGGTCAGAGAAAAATTAACTTTTTGACTAGAAAATAAAACCCTTTAAAATAATCAACAACTCTCTTTATTGGCTTACAATAATAATTGCATTTTGACTGTTCATCTTTATTTAAATTTCTCCTGATGGTAATACATGGTGTGAAGGGCCCAACACCTTTTGAGCGGTAAAATAGAGGTAGCATGAGGGTTTTGCATTGAGAAACTACCAGAAGAAATTACCGCTCTCCATCAGGGGGACTAACCTAATTAATCAGTATGCAAGTGGCTTCACGGCACGTGAGGCGCGTGACATCCCAGCGCGTGACATGACAGGAAGTGGCATCACAAGAAGTGGCATCAGATCTTAAGCCCTCACATATATGTTTAGCAGGTGTATCATGAGTACATTTGAGCACATTTTGATTATACTTGCAAACCCTCCTGATTTAGGCAGAAGATTCACACTTTTGTAAGCTTCACATAAACCAATGTTGCCTTTTGTCAGCATAAAGCTTCCTCTACCCATAGTGCTTTAAAAGAAAAAATAGTGATATTTAAATTATTATTACTCCTCCTTAGGGTTAGTATGCGCTATATAATTGATATTTATTTTGTGGAAATACTGGGAAAGATCAACACATCTGACTTCTTACAGTACATGCATATCTCCTAAACAGAGACTGAACCAAGTGAAAAGCTGCCTCTATGAGGTATGTGTGACCTGCTAACAAGGTGTGAGCCTTTGTTTACCCTCTGCTGCATTTGCTTCTATGTGTGAGGCTCCTGACTGCTGCCAGCCAGGAGACTTGACTAAAACGAGGCCTGATGACCCTTCAAATTCGGCCATTGTTATGGGCTCAGCAGGAGTCAGAAATAAGAGAGCCTATCCTGCCCCCGCCTGCACGTTGTTGCGGATCAAAAGCAGACAACAACGTGCATCTGAATGTGTCCTGTGTTTGAAAATTACACCGGGACGAATTCAGCATCTTTTTCAATGGAGCCCAACTTCTTGGCTGTGAAAAAAGTGGGTGGACACCGTCCACCCGCGTGTACCCATCAACCCGACTGGTGCCCTACGTCTCAGCTCTGAAAGCTAACGCCTTTTTCTATGCTTTTTATGACTGGCCTGAGGGCGCAGCTGTGGCCAGGTGTTATGTGATCAACCTAAAAAAGGGCTTTCTGGAGTACTATAGAGGGAGAGCCTTTGGTCCCTCCCACACGTTGGTGGATGTAAGTACAGCATTTGATTGGGCAGAAGTTGTATACTTTCATCAAAAGAGTGCTTGTTTTATCCTAGATGACTGTCGCAGCCATCTTTATATGCATTTTATTTTAACTAATCCCACTCAAAGATGGCCCTGGTTCTGGGCGCATCTGGGAGGTCATCTTTGAAAAGGATTTGTTAAAATAGAAGAAATGTTATTTCTTAGATGTCTGCATGCACACACGTGACCGATATCTCAGAATGGTTCAAAAACATTCTTCAGATGACCGCTGCCGACATTGTGATGGGTGCCAGCAAACAGATGCTGGGTGAGGATGAATAAGAGAGGGTTGCGAAAGGGGAATGCTGAGAAAGTAGGGGGAAGCCAGGAGAGAGAGAGAGACAGGCAGAGAAAACAGATCTTCACATGTAGCTCAATGCAAGGTCTGAGGTCAGCAGAGTAGGAATGCATCATCCAATCAAAATACTGTGAGACCAAAATGCTCTCGGGTGGTTTAAGCACCAGTACGGGAAGGGAAGCTACAGTGCTTAATTTGTTTTAAAAAAAATAAGTCCCAGGGCCCTCATCAGGAGGTCTCTTCTGCCCGCACTGCCCATTGCCACCCTCAGTGCTGCCAACTACTTCACCTAACTAACCACATGAAGCAATTCACAACCTGAGTCAAAATGTACAAAGACACCAAACAGAGGAACTACGAACGTAAACAAAACTGCCATGCATCCAACACAACTACTAACCATCACACTGCCACAGTTGTGGCAATTCCGACTATTCCAGACCCCCAAAGCGATAAGAATGGCTTTGCAGCAGGTATTAATCATTTTTAATGCATATTGAATTAATAAACAACTGTTGTTTTTCTCGTCAATAAAATTAGACAAACAGTGCCACCCTGTGGCAGACCCTCATAAGTGTCGGTGTCGAAAATTAAGTGTTGGTGCCGAGCACTGGTAACCACTGGCACAAATTAAGCACTGGGAAGCTATTGAATTAGAAGCAGGGTATTGAGATAGACACAAAGCCAACCAATCATGTGCAGGGGGCTGACTGAAAGCCCATTCTAAGTGCAAGTTGTAATGTATTAGACACAATTGGTCTTGAAAAGAACATTGGTCTCATCTTCAGATAGCTAGAGCTATCTGTAGCTGGGACCTCAACAGTAACTGTTATGATGTAACTAGGCCAGGGAACAATTACAGAGGTTGCAATCAGAAGAAGTGCAAGTCCTCCATAGCAATAAACAGTAGTAATAATCTGTTTCTGTCTATCGCGCAAGAGTACAAGACATTAAGGGCCCCATGTAGGTAATCCCAGATTACCTATTCTTAAATACCGAATCATACCGATTCGGTATTTAAGATCTGGCAATCGGGATGTAGGTAATTTTACCGAATTAATTACCGAATCGGTATGATTCGGTAATTAATGAATCGGTATTTACCGATTCTGTAATTGCTATTGATTCCTATGGGCCTTGAGGCCCATAGGAATCAATGTCAATTACCGAATCGGTAAATACCGATTCGGTAAAATTACCGATTTTGCAAGGGGGACAGGGTGTCACTTTGACACCCTGTTGCATCCCTGATTCTGGCTTTTGTGCCATGTGGCACACATACATGCCCTTAGGGCATGTATGTGTGCCATATGGCACAGGTGTACATGCACAGATGTGCATGTACACAGGAATCCGTTATTTACCATGACGAAGTATGTCATGGTAAATAACGAGTTCTTAAGGGCCGGTGGCACTGTTTTCAGTGCCACCTACATCATAAACTTGAGATTCTGTAAATTTACCGATTCTGTAATTTAAAGAATCGGTAAATATACCGACTCTGTAAATATACCGAATCAGTAAATTTAAGGCCCCCTACATCTCAGTCATGTCGGGCCCCGAATGTTTTATTTGCATGTACTGTATTTTAATTGCTTGTAATAAGCACACTTGTAATGGGCTATGGGTGGAGCAGACACAGTTAGTGGTTAATTTGAGCCGGTGGTTTCCGGTGCTCAGCACCGGCACTTAATTGTTAACACCGCACTTATGAGAGTCTGCAACATGGTGGCACTGCTCATCTAATTTAGAGATGAGCAGAACAGCAGTTGTTTATAAATGCATTATGCATTGAAAATGGAATTATCTGAACTGTCACACTTGCAGGCAAGAGAGATGGTTAGTAGCTGTTTTGGCAGCGATAACAGGGGCGATGGGTGGCCTCCTGCTCAGGGCCCTGGCACTTATTATTTTACAAATTAAGCACCTAACACAATATGATAAACCACTCTTTCAGTACAACAGTCTTAGGACTGCAAGCGTTGCTTTGACTTTATTACAAAATGCTAAACCTGAAAACAATTGTTACAGACTTTTTTACATTTGTAAAAGTTTTCTGAATATATTAAAATGTGTTTTTACTGAGTTGTGTGGAAATAAGTCTATTACCAGTAACAAAAAGACAACTAAAACTAGATCACTTCACGCAAACCAGGCTCCGAAGAGATATTTGGAGTAGAGACAAAAGCCATTGACGAGCTCGAAAAGTGGAAAGTTCAAAGCGGGAACTCACAACTGAAAAAGGGGTACGGCCTTCCCGTCATAGAGGAACCACTAATGCACCCATTGCACATCACTGTTTCATCGGCAAGCCGGAGCGATTTATTTGATGACACTGTGTAATGCACATGCTCGCGTTAATTCATTCATTCATTCGTCAGATGCATATGCAAGTAGCTTCATCGAGTCTCTACTCAATTTACGGCTGCTTGTGGCCGCAAACTTTAAACAAAATATCTCAGAATGGACAACCCAGTGCAGGACCTTGGTAAAAGGACTATGATCAAATTAGATACCTGATTAAGTCGGATCCTCGCAGCTGCCAGTGTAGGAACAGCGCCAAGAGACCTATGGTGTAAGTGCGCTCAATAAATCTATCTTAACATAACATAAGGGGGCGTGCAGAGCTGCTCAGGGCAATGGCGCAACATAGGCCCCTGTAGCACCTGTGGTGTGGGGGCCCAGGCTCCAGGGAGTCGCCTCAGCACAGTACCCTTGCCTGAGAGCTCCTGATTGAGCCCGGAAGGGGGGGGGCTCCTCCATGTACCTTGCAGGGGGGATCCCTCAAGTTTCATTACGCAACTGGCTCAAGCCTGTCAGCTTAAAGTAAACAACCATTTCACGCCTGTCTCTCACAGTTCTACAATCATCACCCTGCTAAGCGCTTTGTCTCATAACATGAAAACCACAGGTCGGTGGTCATTACGCACAGCACGGAAACTCTTCCTGCATAAGATAAATAACAAAGACAACATCCTTCCAACCACACACAGTGTAGCAAGCAGCCCGTGTAGGGGCAGCGCTTAAGAGCCCCACAAGGGAGTAGTAAGCACTATATAAATGTTGCAATACAATACAATCTAGGACAGAAATGCTGAGCTCCAGTGTAGCGCAGTAAAGGTTACCTACCACAGCTAAGCATAATTCTGACCTCACCTGCACTGCACTTCCGGCAGCACTTCTTGGCTGTTTCTGCCCAGTAGTAGAGCTCCTCGCAGGCGCGAGACATGTCTGAGGCGTCCACCAGAAGCTTCACGTTTGTGGCTCTAGAAAAATGCATCTGACATAGGAAGGAGCTTGGGGGGTGGGAACAGCTCACTGATCAGAAGTAACGCTGTCAGTGAAGGGGCGGTACCACCAGCAGAGGGGTGGACCTATAGAGCTGGGAAAGCTTTTTTTATTATTTTTTTGCAGTTTTATATAGAGAAAACAGGACCGGAAGGTATTGGAGGCTTCACGTGAGCACCAGTTACATTACATAAGGACACCTTCATTTTTGGTAGGCACCGAGGGAGATTAAGTAATTTGCCCAGAATCACAGGATATTGAGTCAACGCTGAGACTCGAACCAGGTTTCGCAGATCCAAAGTGGACAACTTTGATGTTATACCACCACCGTCTGCTCCGGGGTAGAGGTTGGCAGCGCCCTGGCCTGGACTACCTCTCATCATCCAGGACACAACTGCGCAGCAGCAGCAGACAGGTAATCTCCCCCTCCCCCGCTGTCCAGCAAGAAAATGCAGCCCCTAATGAGTCGGGATATCTATGCTTCTAAATAGTCACCATATGGGTCGGAAACGCATCACTCACAGCAAAACTGCCCTCCACGTGCACAGATAAAACCGCACATAAACTCCTGACTTGCGTCAGCCGGAATAGAATTGCCGCATGCCACCTCTGACGTAAGCGGCTCTCATTAGGCAGGAAAACACCTGACGCAAAATAGACGAGAACATGGCTACTTATTTTTTATTTTATGTGTTTTTATATAGCGCGTAATTTACCCGAAGGTGTCAGAGCGCTTCACATTAGGAACAGCAATGAAACATGAGGAGAAAATTACAAGTGAACAAATTACAAAAGCAAACTTTGAGTTACATAAGGCAATAGTGACAATTGTGAGCAAACAAAATACAAGAGGTAGCAAACGGTGCATTACAGGAGGAAAAAGTGGCATGTGTGCAAGTTACAAAAGCGTACAAAGTACAAGTAGAGGTATATTACTGCAGTAAATGGCAGACACTCAAACACAAGAACAAACGTTACATGAGGCAATGGTGGCACTTGTGCAAGTATCTAAAGCAAACAAAATGTAAGAGGTAGCAAACGGTGCATTACAGGAGGAAAAAGTGACATGTGTGCCACTTTAGCGCCCAAACATAGCAATCAGCAACTGAAAGGTCATTAATAGCCTTGGTAAATGGGCAGCCTCTGTGCAGAACCACGTTTTATCACTTTTGTAGTAACTGTTGATCCGTGTGCGCTAGAAACAGTTTGGGGGGGGGGGGGCATCCGCAAATTATGCAGTAGATGGGGGAGTGTGTTGAAATGTGGCAGATCAATAGTACAGGGGCGGCTGGTGACAGTTGAAAGTGGTGAGGCGTAAAACTAATTTGCATATTGCACCGCAGCGAGCGAGCCCGAACCACCTTGCATCCATCCATACATCATTCATGCATCCACCCATCCATCCATCCACCCACCCACCCATCCATCCACCAATTCTGCATCCATCCTGCATCCATCATTCATTCATGCATCCACCCATCCATCCAGCATCCATCATTCATTCATGCATTCACCCATCCATCCTGCATCCATCATTCATTCATGCATCCACCCATCCATCCATCCACCCATCCAGCATCCATCATTCATTCATGCATCCACCCATCCATCCATCCACCCATCCATCCTGCATCCATCCATCATTCATTCATGCATCCATCCACCCATCCATCCACCCATCCATCCACCCATCCATCCACCCATCCACCCATCCATCCTGCATCCATTCCTGCATCCATTCATGTGCCACCCATCCATCCACCCATCCTGCATCCATCATTCATTCATGCACCCATCCATCCACCCATCCATCCTGCATCCATTCATCCACCCATCCATCCATCCACCCATCCAGCATCCATCCATCATTCATTCATGCACCCATCCATCCACCCATCCATCCTGCATCCATCCATCATTCATCCACCCATCCATCCACCCATCCAGCATCCATCATTCATTCATTCATGCATCCATCCATCCACCCATCCATCCACCCATCCACCCATCCATCCACCCATCCATCATCCATCCTGCATCCATTCCTGCATCCACCCATCCATCCATCATTCATTCATGCACCCATCCATCCACCCTGCATCCATCCTGCATCCATCATTCATTCATCCACCCATCCTGCATCCATCATTCATTCATGCATCCACCCATCCATTCATCCATCATCCATCCATCCACCCATCCTGCATCCATCATTCATTCATGCACACCAAAGTCGGCCGTGCTATCCGTCAGGGGTTATGTAACCGGGCTATGTAGTGACCAGCCAATCCTGCGCCAGGATTGGCTGGGGGGGCACCATGACTCCTCGCCCAGTCGCCCTGTGTAACCCCGGGGGCTGCGGCCCGCCCCCTGGTCCTCTCTCTAAGGGGGAATTCACAAGAAAACGATCTGCGCATGCGCGGGCATGTTTGTGCCCAAAAATACACTTGCGCAGCTGCAGCAGCCCGATCCTTCTCCCCCCCCCCTTGCGCACTCCGGGAAGGTCGGATGTCTCCCGGTTTCCCGGCCGGCAGATAGCGCGATTTTTAAAAATAATTGTGTTTGGCTTCTAGTGACGACGTGGTGGGTCCATGGGGCTTAGTGGGGCTTCGCCCCTACGCCCCAATGGACGCACCGCGCCTGCTAGTAAAATAGCAAACAACAGGGCCACAGACACACCTTCTTACGGGGCCCTGGATATAAGTGACAGCCCTCACTCAGAAATAGCTGTCCCTCGTGGGAAAGGATGCGTTGTGTCTGATTAAAACTGGCAAGAACCCCCAGGAGGGCTAAAGCACCCCTGGCACCAGAGCAGACGAGATCTACTAAATACAAATGAGAGGTAAAAATATGGTGATTTAGGATAAAGACCACATGTTAGGTATTACATGTGGCAAAAGTCCAGGAGTTGGTATTGTTTCTTGCACCTAAATTACCACAGTTTTAGATAAATGAGATGTTTCGTCCAGGTGGCAAAATGGAGAAAGACCAACAGGGTCTTCGAAGCCCTTGAAAACTGGGATTCAACAGCGAGCAGGATCTAAAAATCGCCTGTACCACGACCTAGCGAAACACACTTCTAACATACAAATAGACTGTATCATGTAGCCGCTGAGCCGCTCATGCAGAGAAATGAATGCACACGTGTTAGGCCACAAAACTCTGTTTTTAGTAAAGAAGCAGCCGCCTGCGGCTGCGACGGAAAGTCTCCGCAGGACATGCTGCATTTTATGTTTTTATGTAAATTATATGAATTTCCCCGTAAACGCTATCTGGTGCCGCTTTTAAAGAAACTTAATTTTTGTCAGATCAGACCAGCCATGGTGTATTTACAACTATTACATAGTGACAGTATTCTTTTTGTATTAGAGTTCTTAAAATCAGTTGTAAAATACAGAAAATGTTTGGACTTATAAAGATTTTTGCTTAAACTTTCTTACGTATGTATTTAACACACTTCAGCAAAGATTGTACTGCTATAAATTGCTGTTAACTATGTACTTTTGTATCTTGATGATGGCTTTTTTAATAATTAATTTATTCCGTTGTATTTGTATCTACTTTTATGGTTTGCAAAACAAAACCGAAATAAAGTTTTATTGATTGATTGATTGAATGCACACGTGCGCGTTTGATTGTTGGGGCTCGCATATCCGAATTTGGGTTTGTGGGTGAAGTATTTCCAAGCACTGAAGTAAGTATAAACTGGTTTAAAAATGTATTTGCATGCTCCCAATTTATTTTTGATCTTTTCACCTATGTGAACTTTGTCATTAAACTTATGAGTGAAAACATAAGCTATTGCCTGCACAATATAGCAAAATATATTATTTTACAATGTATCGAAATGAGATTTTTTGAATTTTCATTTTTTATTCCTTCTGTTACATGAAAATTGTGCCAAAATGTCTATTTGAGGGATTGCTTTATCAAAATATTTCAAAGCAAACACAAGGAGATGGTGGACGGAGTGCTGAAACTTTTCAGACACTCACCCCCAGCCACAGATCTGGGTTGAATCCATCATTGTTCTTTAGCTCATGTCGTCACCCCAGTGCAGCTCCAGGCATATGTAAATCAGTCTTGACCCTGTTCCTTATGGGAACAGTCCAGCCCGAACTGCCAGGCCAGGTCCTCCCTGGACTGGAAACAAGCATCCTGGAACCGGTTTTGGGGTGACACCCCTCATCAGGCAGGATAGCTTGACTCCAGTGGCAAAGTGAGCAAGGGACCTATGTCTGGGCATACCCTGCTAACATAGGGTGAACAAAGCAAACTACAGGTGAAGTGAGCTAAAGAATGATGATGGATTCAACCCAGATCTGTGACTGGGGGGAGTGTCTGGAAAGTCTCAGCACTTTGTCCATCATCTCCTTGTGTTTGCTTTATAAAATATTTGGCTCAAAAAGCAGCAACAATTCACACATTTTCATGCAATGTCTAGTTTTCCAATGTATTTTCATAACATCTCAATATTTTGCCTATTCGTAATTAACTGCTACTGACATAAATTGTATCAAGCCAACAGTTTTTAAAGGAGGGGGTGGCTGGGGTTAGAAGTGCGTCTAATGAATTTCAAGACGCACACCGTAGACCATTCCTCACTCCTTCATTTGAGTTCACCTCACCCACTGCCAGCATCATCACAGCGATCACTCTGGCTGTGGTGTGCTGGTGACCAGGCTGCTCCCCTCACCCCCGAAGCCCTGTGGTCCTGCGATGGGCTTCCCTGTGATTTACTACAATCTTGTATTGACCTTTTGCATAATTATAGATTTGCTGCATCTGCTATATAATCCATCATCTGCTGCATAATCTACAGATAGATTTTAAGAACAAAAAAATGTGTTTCTAGCTCAAACGGATGAAAAGTTACTAAAACCCAAACCATATGTGCTCACAGGCAGTGGAAGTCCCTTCGCAAAGGTTAACTTGTTGTTTCTTTGTTGCTTATTTCTGTATTTGGTTGTTAAACGTATACAAATGAGGTGAAATATTTGCCCAGACAGTATTACAATGAATAACAATTACAAAATAGTAAAGTAATACTATAAAAAATGCTGCAGTGTACTGCGTAATTTGCCTTTTCTTGACGCTTGAGTTAGTGCACCCCTGCCGCATAATTTGGTGCTACTCAGCCTCATAATTCCTTTGGCCCTGATAATTTGGTCTCTCCCGTGGGCGCTGTTCTCTAGGTTTGTTCCTCTTATGCGTACCGTGCCAGGTGTTGTCTTCTTTGTGAGGTCTCCACTGCCCACGGACAGTGTTCATGGGTAGTGGAGGGCACTCACCTTCCACATCCAACCTCAAACTGGGGCATCTTGCATGAACTCCCCTGGAAGCATTTCAGTTTCTGTTCCTTTCTCCAGCGTGGCTCAATGGTTAGAGCGGCAGACCCTGATGCAGAGGTCTAGCCCCGGACCAGGGTTCAATTCCCGCCTCGACGGGTCTTGGACTCAATTTCCTTGGACCTGATAATTCTCGCCTCGGTGCCTATTCTAATCATGGGTCCCACTCTGCAACTCTTGTCAATAGCTTGCTTAATCTCCACAACGGCCCCAACAGCGCTGGGATGCCTGGCTTCACCTTAGGGGTGCCCAGGAGTGGGCATTTCACAGGGAAAAGCCAGGAAGGGTTCCACAGCGGTATGCGTCCAGCGCCAAGACACCTCAGGGTATAAGTGTGCTTTACAAGTACGAATTCATTTCATTTCACTCAGGGTGCCTCTCATTTGCAGGATCAAAGCTGTCCTGATGATGATGGACACCAATATTTACCCCAAGCATGAACAAGCCTGAAAACCTCATCTACAGAATATTTTAGGCACCTGGTAATTCCGTGTCTTTAAATTGGGACCCCCACCTCCCACACCCACAGTGAGATCTTTGATGGACAGGTCCTGCAGAGTTTGCCCCTCATGTGTTGACACTCTCTGTGTTGACATTGACTCATTTTGTGCATTCATTCTTGAGAGCTTCTCGAGGCAAGCGTCACCCACACACTGACCCTTTGGTTGCCTTGAACGCTGTATGAAGAGCTTTATTTCGCTTATATGTTCTTTTTGCTCGTCTGTCCTCCCTGGAGTCTGAGCGAGTTTCCCTTTATCTCCACCAGGGGTACCTATTGCTCTTTTTTCTTGCCATGATGTTGACAAACCCCTTTTAGCATGCGGTGTCCTGCTAAACATACCGAGGCCAAGGCTGTGTTGACTGTACCCTCTGGGACATTTGAAATATTTTCAGCCCGATTCACAGAACTAACAAGACAAAATCCTAAACTTACTACTATTTTGGTATTCACAGAAGGCGCTTACTCATTTTGGTATTCACAGAAGGCACTTACTCATTTTGGTATTCACAGAAGTTAGGAGTCCTAACTTTAGGACTTCTAAATGCCTTCTGTGAATACCGAAAGTCTTAAAGTTAGGATCTTTCTCAGTTTAGTAGTCCTAAAGTTAGGAGTCCTAACTTTACTACTCCTAAACTGAGAAAAATTCTAACTTTAAGACTTTCGGTATTCACAGAAGGCATTTAGGAGACCTAAAGTTAGGAGTCCTAACTTTACTGCTCCTAAACTGAGAAAAATTCTAACTTTAAGACTTTCGGTATTCACAGAAGGTATTTAGGAGTCCTAAAGTTAGGAGTCCTAACTTCTGTGAATACCGAAATGAGTAAGTGCCTTCTGTGAATACCAAAATGGTAGTAAGTCTAGGATTTTGTCTTAAGTTAGTTCTGTGAATCGGGCCCATTGTTTTGTAATTTTTGAATCTCTCAATTTATAAACAAATCTCCACGACTTCCTCTCATGCTTATCTAGCTGTGTTTGTTACGATCAGTGTAGTCCCCGTGTGAGCATCTGTCGTAGAGACAGAGGTCAGGCCATTTCCACAATGATCATTGGCTCTCGTGCGGATTGTGACTGCACAGAGCTGCCTCGAGGCGTCCCGACCAGCCAGGAGTTTGGCGGCCATCTTGGCCTAGTCATTTCTTTCCCCAGATTAAAGGGAATAAAGCATCTCCTCCTCCTAAAATGTCTTAATATTCCCACTAGATACATTCTCGAATGCTGAAAAGTTTCTGCATGAGCCCCCCTCCTTCAAAAGGGAAAAATTGATGGCTCAATCGTTCTCAGGTAATGCAGTGAGAATCTGGAACTTGCTTCCTCCATCGCTCCTGTAACCCCTCCATCCGGATCTTCAAAGCGGGCCTCAAATCTCTTCTATTCCAAAGACACTTTCAGAGCGAATTCCTTCATTCTCAAACCCCGCCAGGAAGTTTTTTAGTCATTGTAAATTTGTAATATTTATCTATTTTTGTACATTCCTTGCTTGCTGTGTTTGATATTGTGTTCCTCTTGCCTGCTGTGTTCGATTCTGTATCTTGCTATTTTTTGTACTTTCTATTTTGTAACATTTCTCTCATTTAATGTAACTAGTTCTATTGTACAGCGCTCTGACACCTTCGGGTGAAGTCCGCGCTTTATAAAAATGCATAAATAAACTGAGAAACAGGGACATACCACTCACAACTATGGCGGAGCCTACCAAGGCAAGCTTGTCTGCTCCCTTAACTGCTAGATCAGAACTGAAGCATAGAACTTTGTTATAAAAGAGGTCAGCATTGATGGCCCCCAGTAACACTCATGCAATATATGTAGAGCATCCGAGCCTCAGATGATCCTGTGGCCATACTGAAACATTGTATTACACTATCCTGAAAGGTGTTTGAACCATGATTCTGGCATCTGTGCATAACCTGTTTCTTTTTTCTTCTAAGTTCCTTTTGTTCCCTAGTTCAGTTTTTAATTGAGTTTCTTGTGGCTTAGTCCCCAAAGTGTCCCGACCCAGAGAAACATAAACTTGAAATTGTATTTTTGACCACTCTGCTTCTTTCTGTTCCTGTGCAGTGGCCCTGTACCTCTGGCATGCAGTGGCGGCCAACAAAGGTAAGAGCGGTAAGGCGGGGTAGAAATCGACAGATGACGGAGTGGGTAAAATTAAATAAAAAAATAAATAAAGCCACTTACCTTGCGCTCGCCGCATCGCTGACTCGGCTACTGCCGGAGGGGCACCGTGCAGTCCTTGAAGACTTATGGAATTCCAGTGTTCTGAGCAATTGTATAACTGGGGAGGACGCTACAGGGTTGAATGAGGATACACTGCTTTAAGCTGATATGTTTTAGTAGTGATCCAAAGTGGAATCTCATTCTGCTTCACAAGGGCACTCTCCAGCAGGGAAAATCTTAGGACTTTCACAGACTTTGCTGAGCTAAGGTCAGTGATAAGAGATTACATTCCATGGTGGGTGAAGGTGTTTACCAGGTCAGATTGTGGTACTCCATGAAAATAAGCACAATAATCTGATGGTGTGACTCACAAGAGGGGACAAAACGATGAGAAGTTATAGTTTTGAATAGTGCCATTAGATTGATCAAACTTTACTAGGCAAATTGATATTTTAGACTTGCTAAAAACTGACACCTTCTTCTTGCACAATACAATCAATAATGGACCTTAGATGGCAGGAGAGGATTATTTACAGAGAAAAAATACTTTTACTTTCCACACTGTTTGATAATGTTTGCCATACTATTGTACATTTTTAGCTTGTTTTATTATTGCTCTACACAAAATGTCTTCTGAAAGAGTACTTGTTGTTGCTACTTATTTTATAAAATTGCTCTATTTTACTGGCCCTTGGGCCTACAGCCTTAGCTGTTTTGCCAGCCTCATGTTTCAAAAAATCATAATAAAAATGCATGTATACACATAGAGGGGCTTTCAGCTAGCCCACCTCAGCTATTGGTCTTTTCATGTGTCATTCACATTTTGCTTCTACCTACCACAGACTGTAGCGTGGGTCACTGGGTCATCCCACATCAGCCATTGCCTCTGTTCACTGTGACATCATTTTGCTGTTGCACATGTGCACACCTGCATGGAAAGTAATCCCTTTCAATGTCAGGGTAGGTGTGGCATCCTCTGCTTCAATTTCTGATGTCATTGCAAGTTTGTTTTCTTTTTCTTGTAGGGTGATTTTGTTTTTACTTACCTCTTCTTGGAAACCAGGACACCATCTGTAGCCCATCGTTATTTTGCTCACAATGCCATCCCAGATTCGACCCAGCCATATGCAAATGAGTCTTAACCCTGTTCCAATAGGATCACTTTTTTTTGTATATTTCGTTGTTACGCCCTAAGTGGAACAGGTGTTCCTAGAAGTGGGTCCCGTGCACACTGTCCCACTTGAACAAAGCTATACTTGACTGATGAGCCCGAACAAGGATGGAACCAGTCTTGGGTTGCTTGCATGTGGTTTAGTGAGCACCTGGCCTCAAAGTTCGGGCTGGACTGTGTCCACTGGAGCAGGGTCAAGACTGATTTGCTTATGTTTGGGTCAAAACTGAGGTGGCGTGGTGTGCAAAATATAGATCAGGGGTTATCAACATTTCCTGTAGTGAGAGCTACTTCTGATCAGTGAAAATCATTGTGAGCTACTGAAGGCTAAACAACTTGTCCATTGTTACCAGACACCCCTATGCCCAGATTTATTGACTTTAAGTCCAATGTCCAAAGAGCCAGATACCATGGTTTGAACAATATAGTATGACTGAGGGCAGTATGAAAGGGCTGCCATGTGTGTTAGTGAGAGCGCGTTCTTTGGGGCTGTATGAACACGTGTGTGTATGAACGGGATATATTTGTACGGGTGACTGGGAGTCTGTGTTGTATGCACTTGCAGCACAGGACATACCTTTCACCTTATGTGGCGCCGCTACATGTATCTAACAAAAACAACTAGGCCGTTCCTAAGGAAACAGGAAGAAGGGGAAGGGGAAGAGAGCGGTCACGAGAGGGGTAGGGATAGTGCTCAGTGGAGGACTATCCTGGGTGTCCAATTTGTTGGATATAATGGCCTCACACACCCTTGCAAGTGTCATGCTTCATCATCGGCAGTGCTCCTCGTTGGACAGGCGGTGCAATGTGCAATGTCCAACGGGCTCACCTCAAAGAGGGGCTCTTTGGCGGAGATCTTTTATCCAACTGCCTATGGGTGAAGTGTGGGTGAGGGGCCAGGAGCAGGAGGATAGTTTGAGTGAGGTTAAAATGTGGCACAAGGTACCGGAGATCAATTTATTCTGGTGGTCCCTTGCCACAAGTAAAATCTAGAGATAGCCTGTAATCGCAGGAAATTTAGGATTCCACGTCGCGAGACAGGGCTAAAGTGCATTACGTGTGGTCAACATGTTTCTCGCCTAAGCGCATTGGCTGCGATTCTTCGGGACCTATTCTTTAACTACTATCACAAAAAACATGACCTAATAAAGTATCAGTTTTGTTATATCATCAGTTGTACTACCTGTATGGTACTCCTCTCGCCTAATGGTCAAGGTGCGTAGGTGTCTACAGTACCCGGTAGATCTGACATCAAGGGGGAACCATAGGGGTTTAAGGTTCAGTCTGCCTCTGTCAGTGCCCGTTGTGCCTACCCATATCCACCGGGTCCGGTCATGTTTTTTGTGATAGTAGTTAAAGAATAGGTCCTGAAGAATCGCAGCCAATGCGCTTAGGCGAGAAACATGTTGACCACACGTAATGCACTTTAGCCCTGTCTCGCGACGTGGAATCCTAAATTTCCTGCTATTACAGGCTATCTCTTGATTTTACTTGTGGCAAGGGACCACCAGAATAAATTGATCTCCGGTACCTTGTGCCACATTTTAACCTCACTCACACTATCCTCCTTCTCCTGGCCCCTCACCCACACTTCACCCATAGGCAGTTGGATAAAAGATCTCCGCCAAAGAGCCCCTCTTTGAGGTGAGCCTGTTGGACATTGCACCGCCTGTCCAACGAGGAGCACTGCCGATGATGAAGCATGACACTCGCAAGGGTGTGTGAGGCCATTATATCCAACAAATTGGACACCCAGGATAGTCCTCCACTGAGCATTATCCCTACCCCTCTCGTGACCGCTCTCTTCCCCTTCCCCTTCTTCCTGTTTCCTTAGGAACGGCCTAGTTGTTTTTGTTAGTTATTGCCTTTGGGGCTTTGACTTTGGCTGGACCTTCCATTCTCACTTTTCCGTGAATGGTAATCTGAGCCCTTGGATCAGATCTTGATCCATTACCTCCCCTCCTTTTGGATATATGCCGCTACATGTATACCACAAACATGCAATCTTTTTTTTAAAGGAGAGAAATTTATAGTGCAGGAAAATAATATGCAACAAAGTTCATAATGTGGAACATTTTTCTACACTTTTAATTTCTCTCATTTAGAAAAAATGCAGAATTTTTGTGTTATACGTATGGCACAGTGTCTACTAGTGACTGGGAGTAAGGGGACTGCTGTCTGTGAATGCAACACTTTGAAATGGGAGAAATTTAAATGAAAAGTTAACTTATTCATTTAGGTAACTTTCCATCATATATTATTTCCATTTAAAAGCATTCAGAAACATACATTTGTTCACAGCTCCAAGATTGAGTTGACACTGACTTTTATTTAAGAGTTAAATACCTCAGTGCTTAATTTTTTCAGCTTTGTACCCTAGCCCCAGCTTCTGTCATAAATCTGAGCGGGTTGTGGGTTTATAGGGGAATAGGGTGTGAAGTAATTTAATTGTAATAAAGTTAATATTTATTTTTATTTATATGTATTGATAATTAATTGCTTGATAATTAATTGGTAATTAATTTTTGTTAATAGATAATTATTTTAATTGTATTATTTAATATTTGGAGCGGGTTGTGGGCTTATAGGGGAATAGGGTGGGAAGTAATTGAATTTTAATAAAGTAAATATTTATTTTTATTTATATGTATTGGTAATTACTTGATAATGAATTATTAATTGGTAATTAATTTGTATTAATTGGTGATACATTTTTGGAATTGGTAATTACATTTTATTAATTGGTAATTATTTTAAAATATTTTTTCATTGGTATTGATAATTAATTTAATTTAATTGTAATATTAAATCATTACTTTCCCTACTGTTGCACTCTCTGGAGTGGGAATAGTAATTTTTACCCCTACGCTATCCAACGCTTTCCCTACTGTTGCACTCACTGCAGTGGGAATAGTAATTTTTACCCCTACGCTATCCATCGCTTTCCCTACTGTTGCACTCACTGAGTGGGAATAGTAATTTTTACCCTCCCGCTATCCATTGTGTTCCCTACTGTTGCAATCTCTGAAGTGGGAATAGCAATGTCTACCCCTACGGTATCCACTGCTTTCCCTACTGTTGCACTCACTGGAGTGGGAATAGTCATTTTTACCCCGAAGCTATCCAACGCTTTCCCTACTGTTGCACTCACTGGAGCGGGAATAGTAATTTTTACCCTCCCACTATCCAATGCTTTCCCTACTGTTGCACTCTCTGGAAAGGGAATAGTAATTTTTACACCCCCCCCCCCCCACTATCCAAGGCTTTCCCTACTGTTGCACTCTTTGGAGTGGGAATAGTAATTTTTACCCCTACGCTATCCAACGTTTTTCCTACTGTTGCACTCACTGGAGTGGGAATAGTAATTTTTACCCCTACGCTATCCATCACTTTCCCTACTGTTGCACTCACTGGAGTGGGAATAGTAATTTTTACCCCTATGCTATCCAACGTTTTTCCTACTGTTGCACTCACTGGAGTGGGAATAGTAATTTTTACCCCTACGCTATCCATCACTTTCCCTACTGTTGCACTCACTGGAGTGGTAATAGTAATTTTTACCCCTACGCTATCCAACGTTTTTCCTACTGTTGCACTCACTGGAGTGGGAATAGTAATTTTTACCCCTACGCTATCCATCACTTTCCCAACTGTTGCACTCGCTGGAGTGGGAATAGTAATTTTTACCCCTACGCTATCCAACGCTTTCCCTACTGTTGCACTCACTGGAGTGGGAATAGTAATTTTTACCCCTACGCTATCCAACGATTTCCCTACTGTTGCACTCTCTGGAGTGGGAATAGTATGTCTTTACCCCCCACTATCCAACGCTTTCCCTACTGTTGCACTCTTTGGAGTGGGAATAGTAATTTTTAGCCTCTCACTATCCAATACATTCTCTACGTTTTTTACATTACGTTTATTATTTTTACATTTTAAGCTTTTTTACATTATTTTAAGTATGTTTTATTTAATTGTTTTTAATATTTAATTAATTTTATATTCTTTTTAATACATTTTAAATTTTTTATATTTTAGTTAACTATATTTTAACATTCAATATTTTAGTACTTACCTGTTTGTAGATAGGGATTCTATATTCGCTACTTCGATATTTTGGAGTCGATATTTTGGGGCATTCTATATTATGTCCCTCGGTATTAAGTCATTGAACCATTTTTCATCCCTCCATTCTTCCTTCGCCATTTTTCTCTACCATTCTCTTCCTCTTGCTTTCTCCCTTTACTGTCTTTCTCTGTTTTGCTCTGGGTCAAAGTCCGATGTTGAAAAATTAGCTGTGGTCCCCAAAAATGAGCAGCAGTGCCCACCACCTGCAGCCACCAGCACAAATTTATTGCTCACCAATGTCCTATCACTTAGTGTGTTTACTGTGTTTTTCCGCAAAAACTGTAAAAGAGCCGAACGGCTTTGGAGGAAAGATTGGCAGCACACCAGCAAGGAAGCATACCATAATACAGTCAGACTCTACAAAGATGCCATTAGGCACGCCAAAGCTTCCCATTATGACACGCGGATAACAGAATCCTCCAACTCGGCCAGGGAATCCTTCCTAATTGTTAAGGAGCTGCTTAAAGTACCTAACTCTCCTTCCTCCAGTTCCCCCCCGGTGGACCGAAGTAATGATCTAGCCACCTATTTCGACGACAAAATCGCCCGTATTCTAGCTTCCCTCCCCTCTCCTGGTCCCGTCAGCCATTTGGACAATCCTCCACCTCCCAGCCAGACCGAAAATAATCCCCGCCCTCAACTTGCGACATTCAGGCCAATAACATACGTAGAGGTAGAACGAACCATGACCAAAATGAGAAGCGGATCACCTCTGGATCCGGCTCCCATTAGATTCCTCAAAACCGTGGCCCCTGTCATCGTCCCCACGGTCATGGAGCTTATTAATAGCTCACTTGCCCAGGGACCTGTTCCTGCCAGCTGGAAGAGCGCCGTGGTAAAAGCACTCCTTAAAAAACCCCAGCTCGATCCAGCAGATATGGCAAACTACCGACCAATATCACTCCTTCCGGCAATCAGCAAGGTAGCTGAGAAACTGGTCAACGGACAATTGTCCCAGTTCTTTGAAACAAACAACGTCCTACGGGAATCCCAAACTGGATTTCGCCCGGGTCATGGCACAGATACTGCCCTCCTCGCCGTCATCGAGGAGGCAAGGCGCATACTGGATTCAGGAGGGTCAGTGGCAGTGATCCTCCTGGATCTCAGTGCAGCCCTCGACACAGTTAACCATCGTGTCCTTCTCCACCGACTCGCGGCAGCAGGGATCACCGGGACGGCACTCAGCTGGATAGAATCCTTCCTCACCGGACGCACGTTCCAGGTATGGGACGGCAATTACCACTCATCCACCCTCCCCCTCACAAGCGGGGTCCCTCAGGGATCTTCCCTGAGCCCGACGCTTTTTAATGCATATATGGCCCCTCTTGAAGACGTGGTGACACCATTTGACATAAAAATGGTAAGCTACGCTGATGACACTCAACTGGTCGTCTCCTTATCCCAACTAGTCGACCACCCAGAGATCCTGGCCAACTGTCTCACACAAATCCACAGCTGGATGAGTGATTCATCATTAAAATTAAATGGGTCTAAGACGGAAGTGATGCTCCTGGGAAAACAATGGGCGACCATCCCCCCAACAGTCTGGCCTGACGTGTACGGAGAAATCCCTTCTCCGAAGCGTGAAATCAAAACCCTTGGAGTGTGGCTAGAACCTGAGCTCACCATGAAGACGCAAGCGGCCAAAACTGCGGGTACCTGTTTTGGGCTCATGCGTACTACCCGTAAGATTCTCCCCTTATTACCACCTGCTTCCAGGAAACTCCTTATCCAGGGACTAGTATTGTCCCGTCTGGATTATAGCAATATGGTCTACCTGGGAGCCCCAGAGGCCACATTGACGAGACTGCAGCGGACACAGAACGCTGCGGCACGTCTGCTCATGAACCTTCCCTCGAGAGTGTCAGCAAAACCAACCCTCAAGGCCCTGCACTGGCTCCCTGTGCGCCAAAGGGTGGAATTCAAAGCCATGTGCACGACACACATACTAATCAACGGATCTGGCCCTGCGATCCTCAGCAGCTTGGTCACCCCCTACAAAGCATCCAGATCCCTCCGTTCGGAGAATGAGCACTTAGCCAACATCCCCAAATTCAAAAGGACACGCACAGGAGGACGACGATTCTCGGTTCAAGCGGCCATGGGATGGAACTCCCTCCCACGCACCCTCAGACTGGAATCCAGTTACCTGGTTTTTCGCAAAAAACTGAAAACGCACCTATTCCCGAAATAAATGTCCCTCCTCCCTTCCCTTCCCTCAATGGATATCAGCCTTTTTACAGCGCGGGGATGCCCTTGGGTCACCAGGCGCTATACAAATCGCTAAATAAATAAATAAATAAATACTTGTGAAGGCCAGTACTAGATTTTAAATTGTGGAAGAGTGATTTTCCATTGTACAAACTTTTGCTAAGAGTCTCTACTGCGATTATCAGTTAACCCCAGCCCTACAACAGAGGTCTAAGGATTACATTAGCCTTGTCAAAGAAAATCTTTTTAAATACTGAAAGGGATGTTTTGCGTAATATAAAGGAAAGTGGGCAAAGTGAACATATACATTATCCTCTCCAATTCCAAGAGAGATGGGGAAGTCTCCTTGTGTACGATATAATAGCTGGTTCTATATCCTTTAAGTGGGGTGTTGTTCTCAGCTCTGAAGGCCTTATGTAGAATTATTTCTGTCCAGATTTGGAAGGTATACTTGTATTGCGAACAATTACTGGACAGCTAGAACTAATACACTGCACCACCAGTAAGTTCCTTTTTTGAATCTATAATGGCTGGTTGCCCACCTCCCTGGGTTAGCTGTCCAACACCCCAGCCCTTAAGAAAATATAGCAAATTGAGAAACTAGTACACACAAAATTCCATAAGTTCAATCAATGTGGCTCCAAGTGTTTTGAAATCATGTTGTTAAAAGTAAATCCTGTATTATTCTTCCAATTCTCTTAAAAAAATACAACCAAGCAGCAAATGCGTTTCGCTCATGCAACACTAGCTTCATCAGGGCTGTAATTTACAAAATCACAAATCATTAAAATCACAATAATTACATATCAAAAACAAAATAGTAAAACCTATTGCAATATTACAAGAGATTCCTATCCATTGAGTCTGAAAATAAATTGGCTAGTAGAATGGAAACAAGTTCATGTGTAAAACACAGATAAGAAACTACATTTGTAAATCATTTAGGAAAGTCCAATGCTATATCCTTTATACATGTCTTAACTGCATTTACAAATTCTTTTTATCTAGTACAAATGAGACCACTTAGGCCTGACAAATGCTATCAAAACAGAATTAATTCATTACATTTGAAATAGCACAAGGAAGTAATATTTAACGGATAACTCAGTAACCATAAAATGGAAATCCTGACAACCCCGGTATGGCATATCTGTTTTAAACACACTTGATTTAATAATACCCTTGTAATCCACGAGCGATTTATAACTTATTTTGACAACATACTTGCATAGTAATTGGAAATCCCATTCCTAACAACACTGGCATGGCATGTCTGTTAAGCACACCTGATATAATAATTATCTTGTAATCTTAGAACAGTGTTCAAACTTAGGGGCCCATTAGGATGTCGGGCGGATCGCCACCGCCCTGCGGGCGGTGGTGATGCGCCCGCCATCCTTGCCCGCCCGCCACCCATTTCCCCCCCACCATATTACTATGGTGGGGGGACCGCGGCGGACGGAAACACCGTCCGCCGCTTTTCCGCCCCGGTCGCCTTGCGGCCGGTGCGGAAAATTGTTTATATGGTGGCGGTGTCTATCAGACACCGCCAGCCATATTAGGATGGGCTTTGGGAGATGCTTTTCCGTGGCGGGAGAGGCAGGCGGTATTTACTTTCGGGGCCCCCTGCGGGCCCCCATGGTGAAGGCGAAGTGGGGGGTGCACATGGGGGTACCTGTGGTACCCCCCTGCATTGGCATACACCATGCGGCAAGCACCGCGAGGTGCCTGCCGCTTTGTGTATGCAAATGCATACGATGCATTTATAACATTGCAGCGTGTGCTGGTGTGAAAACCGCCCGCCGCAATGTTATTTATCCATGATGCGCCCGCCAGTGTGGCGGGCTCATTATAATGGGCATGGCGGGACCGCTGCTCAGATCGTGGGCAGTCCCGTTTTCCACAGGGATGGTGGGCGGCCATCCTAATGGGGCCCTAATGGGGGCCTAACTGTCGTGGTCTTCCGCATGTCAGATCCTGATAATAACAACTAGACGCAGTCTCAATGGAAAATCCTCCATCTTAATGTATGGGAACGCTGTAACTAAAAATTTATGAAGACAAAAATAAAAGCACGGCACTGGTCCTATAGTGTTCAAACATAACAAGCACATACCATAATTTCTCACATTCTAATGAAGCTTGACCATACAAGATCTTAAATACCACCACAAACTCCAATCAGGCCAAATTATGCCCCTACCAATCCTCAATTCAAAACAACCATAATTATGATATCAATATAAACGTATGTATACCATATATATTTCAACATAAAAAGTATATAAAGATGTCACTTTACCAGTAACCCAATGGGCAATGACAGAGCACTCCTTGTGGTCAAACATACTAATTAGTTTTGTAACTGTGCGCCATCTTGGACAAGGCCTGTATTTCCGTCAGTCCACACAGTTCCCCGTTCATAAAAGAGGGGTACGAACAGGACACAAGTCCTTCAGTGTTGGGTTATGAGCCCACCACCCTTCTTTATATATTGCACTTGAACCACTAGTACAGCTAACTCTTATATAAAACCTTTCAAATAACTTCAAAGTTCGGCATAATATAACTAACATAGCGATACTATTAACTATTAACGCCTAACCCAGAGAGAGAAATAGGCGGACAAAAGAAACACCCAAGCACTTCAAAATCAACATACACATCTACGGAGTGTAAGTCAAGTGCCCTCATGACTTACACGCCATACACAGGTATGATGATAACAAAAGGAAGCTATAAGGTGACGGACATAAATTGTAGCACCTCACTCTGTAAATGCCGCTTTATCAAGCCGTTTGTGCACAGAAACTCCAGCACCCGTCACCTAAAGGTGCCTCTGTAAACAGATTTAAACAATTTTTGTAAGAAAATGGAGGTGCACTAAACATAAGATGTACATTCCAAAGTGTTTCTTTTTCTGTTGACTTTTATTTCATGGATGACATAGATACAACAACAGCCAATGCGTTTCGTTCCTGTATAAACAATTAACGGAACTTCTTCAGGGCTTTTTAGAATAACAATAAATTCAGAATTTGAGTATTAAATCTTGATTGTAACGTAAACATCTTCTTGCAGACAAACCTCGGTTTGGAAAAACGATGTCAAAATTTTAGTAGGACTGCAAACAGGCTTTATTAATTTCTTTGTTTGTTGAGCTACATGGCGATATTGGCTCCTTACGAAAAGACTCCGTACTTGAATTTATGATTAGCCATTCAATTGATTTTTAGACTCAAACCGCCATACACGGGTATGCCCTGATGAAGCTGGATCGTGGTGTCCACTATGGTCTAGTCTCAAAGATATCATCTAGAATGTGGTTCCTAGATCAAGGGACCCAATGCTGTAGCTCTGGCTCCAGGGGCCTCATGTAAAAGATGTGGTGTCCTGTTCTGGGGAGTGGAAGCCACAGCTCTAGTTCAAAGATCTGGTCTTGAATGTGGTGACTAGTTCTGGAGACCTGAGGTCACAGCTCTACCTCCAGGTGTCTTGTTTAGAATGCAGACTGCAGTTCTAGACACCAGAGGCAACAGCTCTAGTTCCAGGGGTCTCATCCAGAATGTAGTGCTCACTACAAGAGACTGGAGTCACAGCTCTAGTTCAAGGGGTCTCATCAAGAATGTAGTGCTCAATTCCAGAGACCTGAGGTCACTGCTCTTGTTCCAGGGGTCTCATCTAGAATATAGTGCTCACTACAGGGGACTGGGGTCACAGCTCCAGTTCCAGAGGCCTCATCCAAAATGTAGTGCTCACTTCAAGAGACTAGGGTCGCAGCTCTAGGTCCAGAGGCCTCATCCAGAATGTAGTGCTCACTTCAAGAGACTAGGGTCGCAGCTCTAGTTCCAGGGGTCTCATCTAGAATGTAGTGCTCACTTCAAGAGACTGGGGTCGCAGCTCCAGTTCCAGGGGTCTCATCTAGAATGTAGTGCTCACTTCAAGAGACTGGGGTGACAGCTCTAGTTCCAGGGGTCTCATCTAGAATGTAGTGCCCAGTTCAGGAGACCTGAGGTCCCAGCTCTAGTTCCAGAGGCCTCATCTAGAATGTGGTGTCTAGTTTGGAAGACCCAAGGTCACAGCTTTAGCTCCAGGTGCCTTACTTAGAATGTAGTGTTGATTTCTAGACACTGGAGGCAACAAGTCTAATTACAGAGGTCTCATCTAGAATGCAGTGCCCATTTCAAGAGAGCAGAGGCCACAGCTGTAGTTCCAGGGACCCCATCTAGAATGCGATGTAAAGACACGGAGACCCCAGGGCTCAACTCTAGCTCTGGTAGCCTTATCTAGAATGTGGCATCTAGTTCTAGAGACCATAGGCCACATCTCTAGTTCCAGAAGTCTCATCTAGATTGTAGTGACCAGTTTATGAGACCTGGGTCCTTATAACCCAAGTGCCCCGGGGGCGCAATGAGCATTTGCGCCCCTGTTGCATTTTGGTATTACAGAAGGGGCCGCAAATGTTTGCGCGGCCCCTTCTGTAATACAGGTAGTGCAGGTGCACATATAGCGCCAGAGCTATCATTAGAGGGCATTCGCTCATTTACATGGGAGCATGCAAATCAGGCAATCACTGTTCCTTACCGTCAATGGCGCAGAGGCAAAGATGACTTTAGAAGGAGCACTGAAAGTGTGCCACAAAATGGTGGTGCACTTTAAGTGTGTCTTCGAAAAGCTGCCCTCTGAACGGATAAAAGGGGTCCCATGAACCTTCCCCAGAGCATCCCCTTGCAGGGGGGTGCAGTCTCGCCTTCAAGTGGATCTCTATCTCTATTCCCTTTTGAAAGTGCAGGTGAGTTGCCACCTGCACAGAGAAACACAGTGCAGCTTTAAAACAGTTACTCCATATTTCCCTTGAATGCACTTCCCTGGGAGTAGCACGAGTTTGCAGCTTCCCTGAGGGTGGTGCTTTCTTCTTGGTAGGGCTATCATCAGAGGGCGTTACCTCATTTGCCTGGTGGCGTGGCCCCGTACAAATTAGGAAATTTGCAGGAGGGGCTTGTTTCGGGGGGAAAGAGGTGGGTCGTGGAAGATGGGGGTTGAACGGGGACGAGGGAGACAAACGTAAATAATAAAAGATAACTTACCTGCTGCCCTCTACCATCTGGCTCTTGTTCTCCTCCTCTTCACTGAAGGAAGGCACAGGCTCCCAGTCTGCCCTGCGGCCAATCCTGAAGCTGCTCTCATGCATGAGAGCAGCTTCAGGATTAGCCTGAACGCAGATGCTTAGCGCTCCAGGACAGACTGGGAGCCTGTGCCTGCTCTCGGGTTGGAGAGAGCTTCACTGCGCATGTCGGTTTGGCTGGCCTGAGATGGCCGGCCAAACCCACATGCCCACTGAAGGCAATGCACCTATCACTCCCCTCAGTGTCTGGTGACTGTGGCCCCACCCACAAGAATCGGCATAAGGAAAATAAAATGATAATAAAACCTTTTGTAACCCCTTCAGTGCTGGCCACGTTCAGCGGACGTCGCATGCACTACCTCGGTAGTGCTGCACACGTCCACTGAACCTTCCGGCCTCCTTAGCCATAGTGGGCGAGCCGCCCCTCGAAATGCCTCTGGCCCTCGCTGCATTATAGGGGTGGGCACAAAGGTAAACAAGCATTAGAAATGCAATCGGGCTCGGATTTATTTGAGTTTGAGCTAATGGCATTGTAAATGCCAATGTCTTTTTGCCATGTGTTATGG
Organism: Lissotriton helveticus; assembly: GCF_964261635.1. Lineage (NCBI taxonomy): Eukaryota > Metazoa > Chordata > Amphibia > Caudata > Salamandridae > Lissotriton > Lissotriton helveticus. The sequence continues at coordinate 72,021,727 of NC_136068.1, read as the reverse complement.
AGTGTGTGCATGTGGTGTGTAGTGGAAGTATGTTTGTTGAATTGTAATTTTACCAATGGTGGCATGCTGTGCTTTATATGAATATGTTTAAAAGTAAAGTGTACCATACTGCGATTGCTTGGTGGAAAAGTGCACTGCCGGCTGGAGGTGTGTGTGCCTGGTGGAAGGGTGCACTGACGGCTGGTGGGTGTGTGCTTGGTAAAAGCGTGCACAGATGGATGATGGTTGTTGGTGTTTGTGCATGGTGAAAGCATTCATTGACGGCTGGGGGTGTGTTGTTGTGTGTGTTGTTTTCTGTGTGCTGGTGAGTGTGTGGTGGTGAGTCTGTGGGGGTGAGCCTGGGGAGTGAGTGTGGTGGTGAGTGTGTTGTGTTGAGTGGTGACAAGTGTGTGGTGTTGAGAGACTGAGGTGTGTGGTTTGTGTGTGCGTTATGTGTGTGTGGTGTATGTGTGTGTGGTGTTTTCTGCACACTCACACACTGCCCCGTAACATTCACACACTGCTCACCCGCACACTCCCAATGTCACCCTGCATAGTCACACACTGTTTACCCTGCACACTCATTCTGCACACTCACACAATGTGCACCCTGACACACTGTCTCCGCAGTCACTCTGCACTCACTGTCACTCTGCACTCACTGTCACTCTGCACTCACTGTCACTCTGCACTCACTGTCACTCTGCACTCACTGTCACTCTGCACTCACTGTCACTCTGCACTCTGCTGTCACTCTGCACTCGCTGTCACTCTGCACTCTGCTGTCACTCTGCACTCTGCACTCTGCAGTCACTCTGCACTCTGCAGTCACTCTGCACTCTGCAGTCACTCTGCACTCTGCAGTCACTCTGCACTCTGCAGTCACTCTGCACTCTACAGTCACTCTGCACTCTACAGTCACTCTGCACTCTACAGTCACTCTGCACTCTACAGTCACTCTGCACTCACTGTCACTCTGCACTCACTGTCACTCTGCTGTCACTCTGCACTCACTGTCACTCTGCTGTCACTCTGCACTCACTGTCACTCTGCTGTCACTCTGCACTCACTGTCACTCTGCTGTCACTCTGCACCGTCACTCTGCACTCTGCACCGCCACTCTGCAGCACCACTCTGCACTGCCACTCTGCACCGCCACTCTGCACCGCCACTCTGCACCGCCACTCTGCACCGCCACTCTGCACCGCCACTCTGCACTCTGCACCGCCACTCTGCACTGCCGCACCGCCACTCTGCACCGCCACTCTGCACCGCCACTCTGCACCGCCACTCTGCACTCTGCACTGCCACTCTGCACCCCCACTCTGCACCCCCACTCTGCACTCTGCACCGCCACTCTGCACCCCCACTCTGCTCTCTGCACCGCCACTCTGCACTCTGCACCGCCACTCTGCACCGCCACTCTGCACCACCACTCTGCACCGCCACTCTGCACCGCCACTCTGCACCGCCACTCTGCACTCTGCACCGCCACTCTGCACCGCCACTCTGCACCGCCACTCTGCACCGCCGCACCGCCACTCTGCACCGCCACTCTGCACCGCCACTCTGCACCGCCACTCTGCACCGCCACTCTGCACCGCCACTCTGCACTCTGCACCGCCACTCTGCACCGCCACTCTGCACCGCCACTCTGCACTCTGCACCGCCACTCTGCACCGCCACTCTGCACCGCCACTCTGCACCGCTGCACCGCCACTCTGCACCGCCACTCTGCACCGCCACTCTGCACCGCCACTCTGCACCGCCACTCTGCACCGCCACTCTGCACTCTGCACCGAAACTCTGCACCGCCACTCTGCACCGCCACTCTGCACCGCCACTCTGCACCGCCACTCTGCACCGCCACTCTGCACCGCCACTCTGCACCGCCACTCTGCACCGCTGCACCGCCACTCTGCACCGCCACTCTGCACCGCCACTCTGCACCGCCACTCTGCACCGCCACTCTGCACTGCCACTTTGCACCGCCACTCTGCACCGCCACTCTGCACTCTGCACCGCCACTCTGCACCGCCACTCTGCACCGCCACTCTGCACCGCCACTCTGCACTCTGCACCGCCACTCTGCACCGCCACTCTGCACTCTGCACCGCCACTCTGCACTGCCACTCTGCACCGCCGCACCGCCACTCTGCACCGCCACTCTGCACCGCCATTCTGCACCGCCACTCTGCACCGCCACTCTGCACCGCCACTCTGCACCGCCACTCTGCACCGCCACTCTGCACTCTGCACCGCCACTCTGCACCGCCACTCTGCACTCTGCACCGCCACTCTGCACCGCCACTCTGCACCGCCGCACCGCCACTCTGCACCACCACTCCGCACCGCCATTCTGCACCGCTGCACCGCCACTCTGCACCGCCACTCTGCACCGCCACTCTGCACCGCCACTCTGCACTCTGCACCACCGCACCGCCACTCTGCACCGCCACTCTGCACCGCCACTCTGCACCGCCACTCTGCACTCTGCACCGCCACTCTGCACTCTGCACCGCCACTCTGCACCCCCACTCTGCACTCTGCACCGCCACTCTGCACTCTGCACCGCCACTCTGCACCGCCACTCTGCACCGCCACTCTGCACCGCCACTCTGCACTCTGCACCGCCACTCTGCACCGCCACTCTGCACTCTGCACCGCCACTCTGCACCGCCACTCTGCACCGCCACTCTGCACCGCCACTCTGCACTCTGCACCGCCACTCTGCACCGCCACTATGCACTCTGCACCGCCACTCTGCACTCTGCACCGCCACTCTGCACCGCCACTCTGCACCGCCACTCTGCCCCGCCACTCTGCACCGCCACTCTGCACCGCCACTCTGCACCGCCACTCTGCACCGCCGCACTGCCACTCTGCACCGCCACTCTGCACCGCCACTCTGCACCGCCACTCTGCACCGCCACTCTGCACCGCCACTCTGCACCGCCGTCATGGTCAGTAAAACTGGAGATCATACAGCATGGACTGGTGGTGCTGGTCCCCTGAGGGGCTGAGAGTGGAAATACAGGAAATGAAAGAGCCAGAGGAATGGATCAACAGATGGGAAGGGCAAGGGAGAGAATTCACTAAGACTAGCAAACGATGTAGGCATGGGAAGTAGAGGATGTATGGGTGGAGGAAAGGCCAAGGCCACGTGGGAGATAGAAAGTAACTGGGCAATATAAAGGAGGTACAAGAAATGGAGTAGTGGGTTTATACAAGCTGCAGCCAAAGTGCGAAAAAAGGTATGTCAAGGATTTACAACGAAGTGCAACATTAAAACACACACAATGTGTTCACAGCCTGTGTTTTTTGCTAAATTCGGTCTTGCCCTCAATTACGAAACCAAAAAAACAAATATAGCTTGGAGTTGCAGTTCGGTTTACCTTACCTGAACTTTGAAATAAGAGTTGCGTGTGGAAGCCCAGTCTGAACTGGAACAGTTTAGATCAGCAAGGGGTGTGTTCCATCATGGTGAGGATCCGAGTTTGTGATCCGGATGAGTGAGGCTGATGAAGCCCTTTCCCGGCCTGGCATGCAGCAGCTGCGCGCTGAGCGCTGCTGAATGGTGAACGTGCCCGGCCATCTGGATTCACTTACGGAGGCACCCTGACAGCTCCTAATTATAATTAATGTACTTCTTTGCGCGAGCACGAACGAAATATGCCCAAGATGGCGGAACAAAACTACATTTACCCTATCACTTCAAGCCTATTAAAACGACAACACAACGAAGACGAATCACTGGCCAGATGACAGAACACGCTAAGGAATGTGTGGAATTTGTCTCGCCAAAGCCCTAGGAGATACTTCTTTTTTCTCTTCTTTAACATTAGGATCTCAAAACTCCTCCCACTTTCAGTGGGGAGGAGTCCGAGCCCTAAAAAGCAGTCAGCAGGGGCTCTGACACTGCGCCCCCTGATGGCAGTCCTCTGAAGGGGGGGTGAAGGGGACATCCCCTTGCAGGTGGGTGCAGTCACTCACTGCACCCACCTGCAAGGTGATCTCTTATGTGGGTTGAAAAACGGAGGCTGCATGGGATTTCAGCAGACAGGGGACCAGTCTTTAATTTGAGCCGGTGGTTTCTGGTGCTCTGCACCAGCACTTAATGCTCATCACCACACTTATGCCACTCTACCGCATGGTGGCGCTGTTCATCTAATTTAGAGAGGAGCAGAACAACGGTTGTTTATGAATGCAATATACATTAAAACTTACCAATACCTGCCTTCCCAGCCATTCCTTAGCTTTGGGGACCTGGAATAATCTGAATGTCACACTTACAGGCCAGAGCGATGGTTAGTAGTTGCTTTGGTACAGCCATTGGCAGCGATGACGAGGCAAAGGGCGGTGCAAGCTGCAGCCACCTCCTGGTCAGGGACCTGGCACTTTTTATTTTACAAATTAAGCACTGCATGGGACACAGGAAATAATAGAACCGGGCAAGCTCAGGTTAACCTGGAGAGTGTGTAGACTGTTCATTTCATTTAAAAAATAGGTTTTATTAATAGATTCATCATCTTTACATCACAATTACGTTTGAGTCATCGATTGCCATATGGCGACGCGTGCCGTTCAAGCATCCTCAGTGTCGAATCCATTTCAATGTTCGCATCTGTCTCAAACGTGTAGACTGACCATGTCCAAGGTTCAGAGAAATGGGACAGAATGGATGGGACTTGGACAGGCACAGGGTCGAGACAGGGGATAGATAGGACAACCCACAGGAGTAAAGCTGGGGACCAGACAGAGACTCAGAGTATACCCATTCGTATCCCTTCCCTATGTATATCGAGATAACTCTAATCACTAGCAGCCGCGGTCGGTAGGGGAGTACCTGCCGGGGCGGTGACGTGGGGAGGGGGACGGGCAGGGTGGGGGTTAGTAATGTATGGATAATGGAGGTTTGCAGGTAAGTAAACATGTAAATAAATCAAACGAATTTCGTTGCGCGCACTGCATCCCCAAATGCAATGCAGTGCGCGCAACGAAATTCGTTTGATTTATTTAAATGTTTACTTACCTGCTAACCTCCATTATCCATACATTACTAACCCCCACCCTGCCCGTCCCCCTCCCCACGTCACCGCCCCGGCAGGTACTCCCCTACCGACCGGTCCTTTGTACTGTCTACCATTCCTATGTGACTCTTAGAGTTTATCCATTTGTATCTCTTCCCTATGTATATAGAGATAACTCTAATCACTAGTCTCTTCTTTGTGTGGCTTTACATCTTGTACATTTGCAATTTTTTCTGTTTGTATCTTTTATGTAACGCATGTAATCCTTAGTCCTTATGTTTTGCAACTGATTCTTATGTAAAGCGCTCTGACACCTTCGGGTAAAGTTCGCGCTCTATAAAATCGGATTAAATAAATAAATACAAAATAAAAAAAGAAGAAAAGTGCACTGAACAGGCAGGGCCTGTAGGGACAGGCGCTCTCAGGGCAGCCTGGAGTTGTCCCTGACAGGCATAGGGGAGAAATGTACTGAACTGTCTGCACCCATAAGCAACGCTGGACGCAGGAGACCGGCCGGGGTGCGTACGGGCACCGAAGGAAGACAGAGCGCAGACAAAAAAAGACCAAACAAGAGTCAATAACTTAGGCCAGGGCCCAAGCTGCTCTGTGCCCGGGAGGGGGCAGCACAGCCCAGGATAGGAATGTAGAGAGAAATCCGGGAATTCCCTCACATGTGTCATTCTTGTGCCTGGAGCCAGGACCCTCCCCGCGCCGCCCCCTCGGCCGGGATCCGCTGGGTCCAGGGAGCGCTGCCCCCGCCGGGCAGAGAGCGGTGTCCGGAGACGGGGCGAGCAGGGGCGGCGGCGGCATGTGAGTGTCCGAGGAGGAGGGGGGTGATGAGGGGGGGCCCCAGGGGCTGGGGTGATGAGGGGGGCCCAAAGGCAGGGGTGAGAGTGGAGCAGATACCTCTGGCTCGGGCCTGGCCTGGCCACGCTGCCTTCTGGAGCCGCACAGGGTCTCCGAATCTACCCTGAAATACTGCCCCTAGTGTTTGCCCCAGCCCCGTCCATCCTCCCCCTGCCCCCTCCCTTCCTACATCAGTTCAGTACTAGGCCCTACCTAGCTCAGCCCTCTCATCGCTCTGTCATTAATTACTTCCTTGTGTCAAAGAATTTTTAATTACGTTCTTAACCACACAGGGGCAGATTTACAAGCCTCTTGCACCATTTTTGCGTCACTTTTAACATTGGAAAAGTGACGCGCAGGGGCCTTGTAAATCTGCCCCACAGGGGCAGATTTACAAGGCCCCTGCGCCACTTTTGCGTCACTTTTCCCATGTTAAAAGTGACGCAAAAGTGGCGCAAGAGGCTTGTAAATCTGTCCCACAATATTAAGTCCTGGGAAAGCAAGAACTATCACTTCTTTTGAGGCGTTTCAAAAGACTCTCCCTGTGCCTTCTAATAAGATCTTTTCTCAAGATGAACCTCTCTTCTAGAATCCCATCTCCCTCGTCGTATGACCGGGTGTTATTTTTTTTGCTTTTATGTTCTTTGTTTTATTAATTGATTTATTTATGTTAGTAATTTTTAGGTTTTGTGCGGGGGAGCACCTAAGACCCACTCAGAGACTAGTACCTCACAATATTTTTACATCTCATAATACAACATACGACAGACGATATGAGTCATAACATTCTTTCAAACGCAACTGTCGCGATAAGAGGTGACATTGCGGTGTCACAGTAAACCGCTCTATCACCTGTCCCCTCGATCTACCGTAGTTTCCCGATAGTTCAGTTATTCCCGGTCTGTGCATCTGTACACTTCGCTTCGGTTCTGTTTATATCAATCAGGTATTTGACAAACATTTGTCAAATCCCTGATTGATACTAAGTTATTGACTCTTGTTCTTGTGCTTGAGTGTCTGCCATTTATTGCAGTATTATACCTCTACTTGTACTTTGTACGCTTTTGTAACCTGCACACGTCACTTTTTCCGGCTGTAATGCACCGTTTGCTAGCTCTTGTATTTTGTTTGCTCACAATTGTCACTTTTGTCTCATGTAACTCAACGTTTGCTTTTGCAATTTGTTCGCTTGTAATGTTCTCTTCTTGTATCAGTTCTGTTCCTATTGTGAAGCGCTCTGACACCTTCGGGTAAAGTCCGCGCTATACAAAAACGCATAAAATAAACAAATAAATAAATACATAAACAAAATAAAAGTTCCTTTCAGTTCCAGGAGGAACTCCTTATTCAGGTACACTTATTTATTTTCGTAAGCTGTTGCGGACCCCTTGAGTAGGGGTCTCCAAACCACACTTTAATCACCGCTGCAGGCAATTGAAAATATTCGGCAATTTGGCAATTGTGGGTGTTTGTGCTGGTCAGAGCTCTGACACCGCTTCGTTTTTCATTAACTGGAAACTGCAGAACAAACTCACTGGAAGTAAAGGGGTGAAGACATTAACTGGAGAGATCAAACCAGGTATTGACATCGCCTGGTGGGTTAATCACAGCAAAATGCGTGCGCACAAACGAGAGGTCAGGCATATCAATGTTAAGGGCCGTGTTGCAACTGTGCAAATGAATGTGCGCAGTTATTGCGCATGCGTACGGTGTTATTGCGTAATTTGAGCAAAGACAAACGCCAGATCAGGGGCCTCTATCATGATAGGCTCCGCTGGCGGAGCGCCTAGAGCCTGCTTTCATGCGCTGGCAGTGTGTAAAGTGAATTTTTTTCAACCCGACATTTCACCAAGTTAGGTTATATTTTTGGGCGGTACAAAAGGGGGTGGTGATGGACGGAGCATCTGAACCAATCAAACACTCACACCCAGTCAACAGATCTGGGTTTAATCCATCACCGTTCTTTAGCCCACTCTGCCACCCCAGTTCAGACATGGCCATATGCAAATCAGTCTGACCCTGTGCCTCATGGGAACAGTCCAGTTCAAACTGCCAAGCCATGTCTTCCCTGGACCGGAAACAAGCATCCTGGGACCGGTTTCGGATTCATAATCCTCATCAGCCAGGCTATTTGAATCCAGTGGCCAAGTGAGCAAGGGACTCACGTCTGAGCATACCCTGCCACACTTAGGGCGAACAAAGCGATACAAAAGGGGATGATGGACGGAGCGTTTGAACAAATCAAACACTCACCCCAGTCAACTGATCTGGGTTTAATCCATCACGTTCTTTAGCTCACTCAGCCACCCCAGTTCAGACATGGCCATATGCAAATCAGTCTGACCCTGTGCCTCATGGGAACAGTCCAGCTCGAACTGCCAAGCCATGCCTTCCCTGGACCGGAAACAAGCTTCCTAGGACCGGTTTCTGGCATTCCAGCCGTCTTCAGCCAGGCTTGCTTGAATCCAGTGGCAAAGTGAGCAAGGGACTCACGTCTGAGCATACCCTGCCACACTTATGGCGAACAAAACGTTTCAAAAGGGGGTGGTGATGGACGTGTTTGATTGGTTCAGATGCTCCGTCCATCACCACCCTCTTTTGTATATTTTTGGGCAGCACAGCTCCGAAACAGTGTGTAGGATATAACTCTTTTTATTTCTGAGCAGTGCTGTTATAATAATGCACAGATTCAGAGAAATATGGAGTTACACAAATTCACTTTATCCACTGCAGGTGCATAAAAAAAACAAGCGCTCGGGGACGCGCTGTCCAGCGAACCCCTCAAGACATGATGCTGCGCCCCTGAACTCAAACTCCGCTTCACTCCGATTCAGGAATTCCCGATTTACTTCTGTGTGGAGAAAAGTTCCTCAAAATCTAGGGGCAGGTCTACTTACATATGATGCAAGGTACAGCACCAGAACAAAGTTACTGCACCACCTTGCATCAAAAGGAAGAGAACTGTGAGGCTAGCTGTGCCCTCCATCCCCAGAGATGCTGAGAATAAAAACATAAGGGCCGATTAGGATGGCGGACGGATCGCCACCGCCATGCAGGTGGTGGCGATCCGTCCGCCATCTGTGCCCGTCGGCCACCAATTTCCCCCCCCCCCCGCCATATTACAATGGCGGGGGGACCGTGGCGGAAAGAAACACCCTCCGCTGCTTTTCCGCACCGGGCGCCTTGCGGCCGGGGTGTTAAAGGGTTCACATGGCTGGCGGTGTTTTCCAGACACCGCCAGCCATATTACGATGGCCGGATGCAGGTGCCTCTCCGTGGCGGCAATGCACATGGGTGGTACCTATGGTACCCCCCCCCTGCGTTTCAGAGTACAACATGGAAGGCACCACGCGGTGCCTGTCATGTTGTGCTGTGAAACGCACAACATGCATTTTTGACATTGCGGCGGACAGTGCTTTCAGCACCACGGGGCGCAATGTTAAAAATGCGGGATGCACCTGCCACTGTGGCGGGTGCATCCTAATTTGGGGCAAGGTACCTCCGCCCTTGTGGCGGACGGTCCCTGCCCCAGACAGGATGGCGGACTGACTTTGTCCGTCCGCCATCCTAATCGACCCCTGAGTTACAAATCTGATGCAAATGTCTCAGCATAACACCCTAATACGGTAGTTATAACCCACATTAAGGCAGTTATGGGAAGAGAGGCGCCCGCAAGCCCAGGGGTAGTGCTTGAAGTTTGAAGTTTATTTTACTATGCTTGATTAATTAAAACCATTGCATTCACTAATTCTTTTAAAATAGAATATCTTACACTTTAATGATAAAAACATTGTTAAAAATCCCGGCATTTATCAAAAATGAGTAAATAGGAATACATAAGTCATTGGAGGAAATGCTCAAATTATTAAAACTTTCTGCGCATTGCTCATGTTAGACTATACATTTTGTTTCAACTGTATCCATTCTTGTAGAAATTATATCAGTTCTTCTAGTAATTAGTCCTTGGCCAACACAGACCGGTGTTTCAATCTTTTTGCGGTTATGTCAAGGAATTTAGTTAGCCGTCAGTTTAACTGCACTATCTCTGGGTTAAAACACAACATTACCGCGTGTCTGCAAGACCGAGCTCCATACTGTCTAAACACTGGTTTTATCAGGGTTATCCTTATGTCTCTTAGCTTGTTACAGATGCATGTAACATTGATAACATCCTCGACACCACAGCCGCATAAACTACCAGACTGATCTCCTCCTTTCCTCTCCCAAGGGGGTAGGAATTGATTAACCCCTCCCATGCTGATGACGAGCTCAGCTCATCATCAGCCACGGTGCTCATGTGCTGATGACAAGCTGAGCTCATCATGGCCGTTAGAACGCTCACACGCGGGGATAATTCCCCTGCTGTGCTGAGCGTTCTAAGGAAACGGGTGTGGCCGTGACGAGCTGAGCTCGTCATCAGCACACGAGCGCCGTGGCTCATGATGAGCTGAGCTCGTCATGAGCACCGGGGCGCTGTGCGCGCCCCCCGCCCCCCAGCACAGCGGGGGAATAACCCCCGCAGCCAAAGGGTTAAAGGGCCCAACCCCCAGCCAGAGTTTTAGGAATTTTTCCTTGGTATGGATTTGTATTCCCATTTTCAAGTAGAGTTGGGGTTTAAGTGCTTTGTATGTATTTAGGACCACCCAGCCATGAGGTCGTTTGGCCAATGCTTTTTTATCCTCTATAGCAGATAATAAGCGGGTTACCTTTGTTAAAGCTTTTTTAAAAGTGAAATGATTCATCAAGGTGTTCCACAAGTCTGTTAGACCTAAGCTTCCTGGAGGTATTCTCTTGCTGGCGATTTTCCTGAGCGAGACAGTTCCATCCAGAGTTGGTCATTCAGGGAGCCTTCATCATCACCTTTGATCTTATGCCAGCGTTTCACATATGCTCCCCTTCGTTCCATTATCTGTTTTTGAAACCCAAATTCCAATTGTATTTGGACTGGGGAGAAGTTTCTGGGGAGTTGAAAGATCGCTCGGTAAGAGTTGGGTATAATATTGTCGAGGATTGTTGCGTCTTTTCCCATCATCGTTTCACTCCCATAAGTTATTGTTGGCTGAAGTTTAGCTTGCAGGACCCTTAGCAAAGGGTCGAGGGTCAGGTCCGGTAAAAGCTTCTTCAGTGGCTTAATGGCTAGAGAGGTCATTACCCCCTTTCTCCTCAAGGATTCTATTTGTGGTTTCGACGAGTTATTTTGATCCAGTATTACCCCTAGATACTTGCAACTTCCTACTTGGTCCAAACAATGTCCATCGAGAAACTAATTAAGATGTTTCTTCTTATGATAGTTGACTGCCATTATTTTTGTTTTGATGAAGTTTATTTTTATTGCATTTTGTTGTGAGAATCTATGAGTTGCATTCAATAGATGCTAAAGTCCAATTGGGGTCCGACTTATCAGAACGAAGGGGCCGATTAGGATGGCGGACGGATCGTCATCGCCATGCAGGCGGTGGCAATCCGTCCACCATCCATGCCCGTCCGCCAGCTATTTCCCCCCTGCCATATTACAATGGCGGGGGGACCGCGGCGGACGGAAACACCGTCCGCCGCTTTTCCGCCCCAGTCGCCTTGCGGCTGGGGCAGAAAAGGGTTCATATGGCTGGCGATGTCTTCCAGACACCGCCAGCCATATTATGATGGCCTCCTGCAGATGCCTTTCCGTGGCGGCAATGCCGCCATGGAAAGGCATACGGTCTTCACTTTGGGGGCCCCCTGTGGGCCCCCATGGTGAAGGCGAGAGGGGGGGTGGACATGGGGGGTACCTGTGGTACCCCCCTGCATTTGCATACACAAAGGGGCAGGCACCGAGCGGTGCCTGCCGCTTTGTGTATGCAAATGCATGCCTGCATTTTTTACATTGCGGCGGGCTGTGCTTTCAGCACCGCCCGCCGCAATGTTAAAAATGCCTGATGCGCCCGCCAGTGTGGCGGGTGCATCATAATTGGCATGGCGGGACTGCCGCACACGTGGTGGACGGTCCCGTTTCTACCGGGATGGCGCACAGAAAAAGTCCGTCCGCCATCCTAATCGACCCCTAACTCGTCTGCATATAACAAGTTTGACAGAGTCATGTTTCCTAGTTTTGGTGCGTGGGCTGCGCATCTGTTCCGCTCCCCCGGAAGATCCACTAAGAAGAGATTGAAAAGCAATGGGGCTAGAACGCACCCGTGTTGTAGCCCAGAAGTAGTGCTGTTGGGTCTCTGGGTAGAACACTCCAATTTAATTGCCTCTAAAGACATAGGCCCAGATTCACAAAGGTGTCACGCAACGCAGCACAGCACCCAAAGAAGCTGCACTGCGTTGCATGACAGGGCGAGACTACAGAGTTATGACTCTCTCCTCCCCTCTCCCTACAGCTGGCGCTGATTTGTGCTGCCCTACGCCAGGCACACACCTTAGGGCCATAGTGCATAATGCAAAGTTGGAAAAGCAAGGAGAAATATTTCTCCTTTTAATGCCTGCTTTTCAGCACGTTAATCATTGGCCCTAGACTCTGTCTACTAATGTTGGTAGATAGGATTTATTTATATTTATTTGGCAATCCAATATACACTTGTGGCCTTGGGTAACACCATTCTTTTAAGATAAAGGAGACTACAAGGGGTTTTGTTTAAACATGTAAAAATGTTGCATCAAAATATCCCTTAAGAGTGCCCAGATGGTGGCCTCAGACACATACATTCTCAAAATCAATTTAGATAACCAAAAGCGAATACATCTAAATGAGGAATTTGTTAGAATTTATAATCAAACAAACCAAATTGAGGGGACACAAGTAGTCTCATTTATAGTAGTGTCAAAAATGTATCCCGCCCGCTTCGGCACCGTCTCCATACTGGATCACGATTCCGACCTCCAACCCATCGTGATCACTGATCCTAGCTGAGGGGGAAGTCTGTCCCCCAAAAGACAAGTGTCTGACCGCCTGCATTGTAATGTGACAGTCGGACCGAAGGGCTGTCCGTCGGTGGGACCGCCACCGATGACCTGTTGGTGGCAGTCCCACCAACATCATAATGAGGCCCTAAGTGTCTGTGATGTGTGACAGTGATCTGCATACCTGTTTTATTGAGGTATTTTACAAAATTTTTAGACTAATGTTTTATTTTATTCTTTTCATTAATTTTGGAAATTACTTTTTTATTGTTGAGTTAACTTTGCGTATGTTTATTTAAAATATGCATTTTTTTTTATGATTTAATTTTTTAAAAAAAATATAATATTATTCATTCTTGAGATATTAGTTTAATAGGGGTTTTGGGTGGGGAGCATTTTGCAATAGAGTTTTTATTATTTTTTAAATTAATTAAATGTTTCATAATATTTGTTTTGATTTACTATTCAAATGTTTATTTAAATTTTTGTTTCAGGTTGTTTTTTTCATGGAGTTTTGTGTAGGTAGTTTTTTAAAATGTAAATTTTTTAAAATGTTATTAAAAAAAGAGTTGTGCATATTTTGGTTAAACATTCATAAACAAACTTTAATCATTTTAATAAGAAAATGTTTTATTTAAGAAACTTGTTTCTGAAGTTTTAAACCATTTTCAATTTTCTATTTAAGAGAAAACATGTTTTAATTAATTGTTACAAATGTAAAGATACATTTTGTGAGTTAGATTATTGTGTAACTCTAGATTGATATGGCATATATAATATTTTTTTAAGTATTTATATTTATATTACTTTTATAGGTTTCATGTTTTAAATAATATGATTTTGCTTTTTTACTTTATTAGGTAATACATTTCTAATACATTTATTGTTTTTTAAAAATATTTATTTATGTCAATTTTTTCCATTTTTTCTTTTGTTTAGTTTTGATCTGGAATAGTAAATTTGGAATCTCCCCCTTCCCCCGACTCCAACACTTTCCCCTATGTTGTTAAGTTCGCAGTGGGAATAGTAACTCTGACTCCAGCCCCACGCCCAAGTGCCCAATGTTTTCACTAATATTGCTTACTTTTTAATGGGAATAGTAAATTGATCCTCCAAAGTCCAGTGCTTTCCTGAATGCTGGTTTGTTTTAAGTGAGAATAGTTGACATGACCCCTCCAGAGTTCAATGCATTTCCCCATTTTGTTTAGTTTGACGAGGGAATGGCAAATCTGCCCCCCTTTGTGACCAGGGATTTCCCCAATGTTGGTTAGCGTGGAGTGAGAATAGTACATTTTACACCAAAGAGCCCAACACTTTCACCACTTTGTGTAGTTTTCAGTTAGAATAGTTAATATGACCTCCCACCCCAAAGTCCAAAGCTTTACCCAATGCTGCTTAGTTTAGAAGGGGAATAGTAAATCTGACCCCCTCCGGCGTCCACCACTTGCTCCATTTTTTTGGGTTCGGACAAGGAATAATAAATCTGACCCGTGTGGCACTCCAGCACCCATCATCTTCCACTATGTTGCTAAAATTGGATTGGGAATAATAAATCTGAACACCCCAGGGCCCAATGCTTTCCACACCACAGCTTAGTTTGGAGTGGGAATAGTAAATCTCCCCCTTCCGATCTCAACACTTTCCCCAGTGTTGCTTTGCTTGAAGTGGGATTAGTAAATCTGCCCACACTACTCGTATTCAGCACTTTCCCTAATCTTACAGAGTTTGGAGTGGGATCAGTAAATATGCCCTCTCAGCATCCTGTGTTTTTTCCAATGTTGTTTAGTTTGGAATAGAATAGTAAATCTGACCACTCCCAACTATATGTCAGTTTATAAAAAATGTAAATGTTCTAATTTTTTTTTATATTTTTGCATATTTAGAAGAAATTATTTAGCATTTTTAAAATAAAAAATGCTTTGATTCATGAAGATGTTCAGTTTTGATATTTTCAGATGAATCAATGTTTATATAAAATATTATACTTTTTAAATTGATCTATGTTTTGTCAAATAAATATCTTTCAATGTAGAAAAGTGATACATTTTTTTTATTAACCTTAATTTAAAACATGCATTTTTAACGAATAATTACAAAATAAATTCAATTTAATCATATACAATATTTATTAAAGAGAACTGCAACTTTCAATAAAAATTCTAAGGAATTTTGATTAAAGATATTTAGGGCCTTTTTACAAATTTGGCAGTCCGAGCGCCACAGAACCACATTCTCCCCAGCCAGCAGCCCACAGCGCTGGGGATCTAAAAACCGCTGTATTACGAGTTGACAAAAAGGCCAGCGGTGTGGAGGCAGGGATCTTGCAGTAGTGGTGAGTGCTTTTTCCAAATATATCGATGCCTGTGTGTGAATTTCAACTGCATAGGGGCCGGATGCACACATATGCATTGTATATGTGGAAAAATACCATATACTCATTAACATCATTCAGCCCATGTGTGGGTAGTCCTGACAATGGGTATATGGTACGAAAAGACTCACCTGTTTATCACTGCACACAGGATTGTAATCCTTGGGGTGAAGATCCTGCTGTGAAGGGGGGACCTGGAGACAGGGCTCCATGTCAGACTCTGCCCGGAAGAAAAAGAAAGGGGTGAGTACGTACCCCGAATCCTTTGTCACTGCCACTTTGAAGCAGGCGGTTGGACCGCGGCAGTCCGTTCGTAGATCAGGCAACTTATAATATGCACAGTGTTGAAGCAACTCCCCCGTACCGCCTTATGGCAGCTGCCTTCCCCAGATCGCGAACCCATTGGTCTGCTGCAAGTCTCGGCGGTCCAGCAGCGGTCACCCCAAAGCCAATCGGCCCAACTCATGATACAGAAGTTGGACTGCTGACTTTTTCACGCTGGGACTGCCACTAAGATAGGACAGCCAAACTCGTCATAAGTCCATGAGGGCCAGATGTAGGTTGCCCAATACCGGTCGGTAACGGCCGAAATTACCGAATTTCGGCCGTTACCGACCGGTATTGGGCTTTTTAGATGTAGGTGGCATTTTTTTAGGATTCAGTATTTTACAGAATCAGTAATTTAAGGATTCGGTAAAATACCGAATTCTTAACATACCGATTCGGTAAATTACCGAATCCAGGATGTAGGGAGCACTCAAGTTGGTGCATTCCTCAGTTAAGGATTAGTTATTTACCACCAACTACAAGTTGGTGGTAAATAATGAAAACCTTTGAAAAAGCATTTTTTTTGCTTTTCCAACAGTGCGATGTGGCAGACATCTTAGGGCATGTATGTGTGCCACATGTGCACCTATACACAATTGAGGGGCGCAACAGGGTGGCAAAGTGACACCCTGCCACTCTTCAATGTTTTCCCCCTTTTACCGAATCGGTATTTACCGATTCGGTAATTGCCATTCATTCCTATGGGCCTCCAGGCCCAAAGGAATGAATGGCAATTACCCAATCAGTAAATACCGATTTGGTAATTACCGAAACTTACCGATAGGTAATTTTTAACGAAAAATTACCTACTTCCCATTTACCGATTCTTAAATACCGAATCAGTATGATTCGGTATTTAATAATAGGTAAATTGAGATTACCTACATCTGGCCCTGAATGTTTTAAAATTATATCGTCCAAATTTGTCACATTACATTTTCTTCTTAATATTGTTGTTAATTTTAATGTTCATTTAAAAACTCAACCTTAT
Organism: Lissotriton helveticus; assembly: GCF_964261635.1. Lineage (NCBI taxonomy): Eukaryota > Metazoa > Chordata > Amphibia > Caudata > Salamandridae > Lissotriton > Lissotriton helveticus. Next base: position 72,005,301 of record NC_136068.1, on the reverse strand, counting down.
TGTAGTCTATATTTTTGCATTGCATAATTTTTAACATTATCATTTTTTTAAGACAATTGTGTGGAATCAATATTTTTTTGATTTAATTATAAGTGTAGGTTGACAATATTACAGTTCTCCATATTGTAACCTCAATATTACTGTAAGTTGATAATTTTCCATTCGATATTCAGGACAACTGCTGGTTGTGTGTTTCCACAAGGCCCTACCTTGCACAAGCCTGTGTGTGGCTGTGGAAAATGATGCACAAAGGACTGCTATGCACAGCACTGCGGTCTTATTACAAGTATATTTGTCTGGGGCCCCTTTCATGAGGCAAGTACCACTCGTCATAACTGGGCCACTCTCGCAGCATGGAAGTGCATAATGGCATCACATAATCTCTCACTCTAGTGGACTTCAAATCGAGCCACTTGTCCTTTTTTTGCTTCCTCTGCCCCTGAGTCAGTTCTTCCTCCCACTTTGCAACAGAGGGTACCCAGGGGGCCCCTTTACATCCCCTAGGGAACCTTGCAGGACCCTCTAGTTCATGGGTACTCACAAACATTTTCCCAGTGGCCCACAAACTATGGTCTATGGTGTGACCGAGAGTTGATTCCAGCAGGAATGATAAGTGGGTGTAGGGGAAGCAAAAGCATGTATATCTAGTGGCTGTCTTTAAAAATGAAGGTGTTCCTAAAGTTAAGGGCCTACTTACTTCTTTTCCTAACTGCAATTAACCTTTAAACAAGTGCTTGCTGTATATTTAATTTTGTTTTACATGTTAGTGCTGAGTTGAGTAAACAGCAAAACAATGCTTCTGCTGCCTAGGGAGCCGTATGCAAAGGTCGGGAAGGCCGCATGCGCCCCCCGGGCCGTACTTTGTGTATCACTGCTCTAGTTAGTCATTTGGCTTGAGGCATGATACACGAGGCTCAAACCCTGGACCTGTGGCCTTTCCTGGGAAACTAGTACCACCTGCACATTTGTCACTGGTACTGGATATGCCAGGGGTTATCATTACTTCAGCTCTAGGGCAAGTGTTTTCACTTGCAGCTGGTGACTAGGCCTGTACCAGATCCATTGACATAGAGAAAGATACTTGATTAGATCTAACTGACAGACAAAATCACATTACTCCCTGTGCAAGAGTTGACTCATTATTCCTCAGCCAGATAGTAAGAGCCGAGTCTAGAACATACAGGGTATTACTTCAGAGTGTAGCAGGAGCATGTCCCCTTTCATTGTCCCTTAAGCTGCTAAGGGCACAATTTTATAAGCAGTCTCAGATCTCCTCTTCAGTGCGCTCGATTAGGCAAAAGACTCCCAAGCTTAGCAAGAACTAAACTATTGTTATTTACTATTCACTGCATCAAAAATATTATGATTTAAAGGATATAGTTTTTATAGTCTGCATCAAACATGTATTGTTGTGGTGCTCCTATATTGGTGATGAATTAATACCATTCTCGTGTTTTGTGTTTGCCACCCATCCCTTGGGGTGCCTTGGCATTCCGAATGTATAGTTAAGACATCCCTCCTGTGCTGTTGAGTGACCTCAAGGTTGGACCACCCTACTTAACCTTTTGCAATTTACCACTGGTGTTTATTTTTACTGTTACTGCATTCCCAATCTGAGACCCTATTTTCCTGAGGCGAGCTGGTGGCATCTACTTCTAAACAAGACTTATCTGACTCTCTCCTCTGCTCCAGTTGGCTTCAGTTGGAATAGTAAATACACCTCATAGACTATTGTGGAGAAAGTTGCATGTTTTCAGATAATTTAAGGCCAGAGTTAGAATAGTGTAATAGCATTTCTAGGATCCACAAAGCCGTCTGCAAGCCTGTCAAACAGATGGCAAAAAACTCAAACTTGCTATAGTCAACATGGCAAGTCCCTGGACCAATGGCCAGGGAGAAACAGTGACAAGGAGCAAAAGGCAGTATAGTATTTCTTCTGTGAGAATATGCAGAGAAAGAGAATGTGCTTTCATGAAACAGAAACAAAAACTTTGACTCTTCAACACTGGCTAAAAGCGGACACCTAAGAAGAGGGATCTGTCGAGAAATTAGTTGCACGCAGTAATGAAGTACTTCTATGAAACCAGAAGTTACCTAGAGTAATAATGTTCTTGGTGCCACTTTAAATACAGGAGTGAATACACTGTGGTAACTCTGCTCATTTGTAACTCTATGTTTGTGTTCTCAGGTTTGCGTTCCTCGTCTGGAGTTCCTTCATTGGACTGGTGGGATCGGTCGTGATAACCAGGCCTTATTTTGGGGAGATCAAGTCTCCCAATTTCCCCAACCCATACCCTAATGACAATGCGAGCTCATGGGACATTATGGTGCCCAAGGGCTTTTCGGTGAAGCTCACATTCTGGCAGTTTGACCTGGAGCCATCTGAGTCATGCCTCTACGATTATGTGAAGGTGAGTGTTTAATGTAATATCACCTAAGCCGTGTGCTATCAAGGACACTAACGTATGAGTACTCTAGGTGTATGACTCTGCACTCAGTCTAGGAATACCACCTCCTCATCTCTAGCTCAACGTCTCTCCTCAGTTCACTCACCAAGCACCACTTCTCTATTCTTCTGCTACCCTCTGTGCTAGGGAGATTTTGCAGGCATTCCCACCCAGTTCTAATTCAACATCTGTTTTAGGCTGTAGTGAAGGCACATCTCCTCTTTTACCACTTTCTTTTCTGTGCATTCCTAAGGCATACCACCACCTGTCTCCTCTACATGCCCTGTCGATGTCTTATACAGGTAGGCACCTCCTCTTTTAACGGAAGCACTTCATTCAGATTCAGAATTAATACACCACTTTCACTGCCTGGCGCATCGCTCCACTTCTGTAAGTTCCTCTACCAGAACCTGATGCACAAACTTACATGTGTACTACACTTGTCAGTATATTCTGAAGTAATAGACCTCTACCTCTACAGCTTCTGTCTGGTCTGGACAGTTCTACAGTGCACCCCCACCTCCACATCTTTCCTGTATCACAGGAGATTCTTGCAGAAATCCACCTCTAGCACCCTCTTCTCAGTGATGGGGTACAATAGACACAGCTTTCCACTTTTAGCACTCTCTCCTTGGTTATAGGGATACAGCAAACACATCATGCCACCTCTAACAGTCTCCAGAGCAGTGGTATATTGCAAGCCCTTTCCTCCAGAAACAGCCTTTCCCTTCTACTCTCTCCTCAGTGATGGGATACTGTAAACACACTGTGCTACTAATAACACTAACTCTGAGGTGGTGGGAGATCAAAGACGCAGCCTACCACTTCTACGCATCTCTTCTCAGTTACGGGATACCTCAAACACAGAGCTAGGACACATCCCTCCACTTCTAACCTCTCTCTCCAGTGATGGACACCTCAGAACTCCACTTATATACTCTTCTCCCTGTGGTAGAGCACCTCAGACACATCCCTCCTCTTCTAATCTCTCTCAGTGATGTGGTACTGTAAAACACCACTCCACTTTTACTCTATCTCCCCACTGATAGAACACTGTTAACACACCAGCCCACTTGCATCCTCTCTCCCAGGTGATGGGCTACTGTGAACATAGCACTCCACATTTACCCTCTCTCGCCAGTGATGGGATACCATAGACATATCCCTCCATTTATATCTTCTCTTTCCACTAAGAGATACATCAGCCACACCCCTGAGCACATCCATCCAGTTCTGCACTCTCTCCCTTGCACCCTTTCACTCTCTTTTTAGTCTCTCTTCAGCAATAATATATTAAAGAGGCACATCAATAATGTTCATACCCTTACTCCTCAACAATCAGACACTTGTGTCCATCAATTACTGCAACAGCAGTCAGAACACGTCCCCCCCTTTACCTCTGACAATGCCTCTGTATTTGGCAATCATACACAGCTTCCTCACCTTCTCTTGATCCCTAGATCTCTGCAGACAAGAAGGACCTGGGTCGGTACTGCGGGCAGGTGGGCTCCAAGCTGGGCAACCACCCTAAGCAAAGGACATTTGTGTCCAGAGGGAACCGAATGAGGCTGTTCTTCAAGTCAGACTTTTCCAATGAGGAGAATGGCACCACCATTTTCTACAAGGGCTTCCTGGCCTACTACCAGGCAGTAGGTATGTGAATCCATTCAAATACATCCTAACCTTCAACCCTGCAGCAGGTAAGTGACACCAGGCAAAGGATTCCACAACGCAATGTGTTCTCCAGGCCATGTTCAGACATGACACCGTACCAGGACATCCTGATCTATAACAAGGCCTCAGTAATGACATAACTCAAGCTCATTCCAGCCTACAGCATTTGTTATAATGTTATGTTATGTGTTATATTGAATTGTTATGCTATGCATTGTGATGTTTGATACAGCACAAGGCGTTCATAGTTACATGATACCAACCCTTGGTTTATTGCCACATTGATGGGCAGTAGTTATGTCACACAACACAGAGAGTGGCTAAAACAGCCAAAAAGTGATGCATGAAAATAAATTCAAAGCTTCTTAACAACTAGCTATTCCATTTGGAAGCACTCCATTCAATCTGGACCTTCCATATAAAAATCATTGCTAACCCCTAGCAGTATAGTTCGAATTGCTGCACCGTGTTCTGTCTACAGTGGAACATAAGAAACTCTAGATACATGTAGACGCCTTAACTTATCTGAAGCTACACCTGTGTATGGTGCTCCTACTTATTCTGGAAAACGAACGGGGCCCCTAAAAATGGATACAACCCTAACAGGGAAATAAACTATTTGGAAAAGCAACAAGCACCGGGCATAGTGCTATTTACTGCAGAAGGGCATGTAAACTCTAGAAAAACATTCACATTATAAAGATCATAGCAAATGGGTACTTTAGAAAAATATTTTTATTTTATAATGTTTTCTTTATATTTTGAGATAAAAAATATACTTTACATATAGAAATCACAAATAGCAAAATAGATATGCAATCAAAATGATGTAATAAGAATTAGAACCACGTGCACATATATATCCAAACCATCAATACAATTAATTTGGGCCTGTAGATAAGCTTGTTCTTCATAAATTCAATGCAATAAACATGAACCTTCACTGTTTCAGCTTACACGATTGGTAATTCGATATAGTTGATGATTTATAATCTGACAGTGTGTTTTATGCAAATTAACATACAATAAAAATCAAATATGCAGAGACTGGTGACATATGTTGAAAACCAACGCGTTTCGGCTAGGTCTTCTTCAGGATTCCGTACCAGTGGTTACTAAACAGAGAATATATAAACATAATTTTAGTCTAGAGTTTAAAAGCCCCTTCAACCAATTATTCTGTATATACATGAACAAAAATGCATTTAAATGGCATGCTACATGGATGGCTTCTATAACAACAAAAGCTACACACTGTCTTAACACTCGTAAGCTCCAAGCATAACTATGTCAACAGCTTTTACTGTGGTACCCTCAGTTTCATCATATGTAAAATGCAATTAATCCAAAATGTTGCTGCGAAACACAACCTCACCCTTCTCTCAGAAGAACATATGAGTAAACTGGCTACCTATAGGTAGAAGGGCAATGAACAATACAGTCTGTATTGTCCACAGAGCCTCCCGAGGAAAATCACCATTATACCTCCAAGTTAAATTCAAGCAATACAAAAAATAGGAACCCAGCATGCCAGGTTTGTACCGCAGATCATCATGCCGCCTTACAATAACAAATCCATAGAAGGCACCTCTTTCGTAGTCAGGACACAAATCTTTAAAATTCACTCCAGCCAATATTTAAACATTTAGACTCATGAAGAGAGGTGAAAACATTCAATTTCCAAGATAACTATATCATCTAATAACCTTGGGATACAAAGTGGAATAATAATCACTCCTTAAAGTACACACTGCATTACCAAGGACTGCCCTCTGTTTACCCTGGGTGTCATATAACCCTTCTGGTCCTCACTAATATGATATAGCACTTTGCTCAATGCAAATACTGGATCTAGAAGCTCTAGTCGATGAGTCTTTAGTTTCGACTGAGGCTAACGTCCAAAGTCAATACATTTCAATAACGTCTACCAGATTTGGCTCCACAAGGCAGACAAAGTGGTTCATTTTCAGTACAATAAAGGTTAATTAAATGACTTGTAAAGTTATAAACTGAAATCATCAAATTAATTATAATCAGGAACCAGTGCATGAAGGCGTCGGTCAATATATTCAAAGCAATTCAAAGTCATATTTATAAAGGATTAGTTGTAATCAATAACCAACACACAAAGGCGTTAGTCAATATATTCAAAGCAAGTCATATAATTAAAAGCAAACCATTATAAAGTTGTCTCAAAATGAAAGTCAAGCAAGATCAGTTCTCCCACAAAGAGAGCACCCTACTCTGCAAAGTCAGAAAAGGTTCTGGTAGGAAGTCATGGAAAAGGCTCTGCCATAAAGGCCTCAGATAAGCATCTGCTCTGAGGTCAAGTGAAGGGTCATTTGCCTAAGGGTCCTCGAAAGAAGCGTCTGGTGAATCTTCTACAATGAATTGCTTAAATCACACAATTTCCAACAGTTGATAGACTTACAGATGATTCCCAGGCAAAGCATCAATCTGGTTAAGGTACATGAAGATAACACATATTCATTATTTTCACAAAGTACTGTAAATGAGGTTACTCTAAACATCCCTTGGAACCTCAGTTATCTGCAGCATAATACGATACATGTGGCCAAGCTGTGCTCTGCAGGTGCTTGTTAGAGATTCTATAAGAATTACATGAAGAAATCACTTCACACAGGAACAGAAAAAAGATTCATCGTTTGAGATTGCCATTTCAGTTTGCCCTGAAATAAAGAAAGATACACAACACGGAACAAGATGGCAACCAAATGTTACCCATTTTAATATGCGGCCTACATTACCTATGGTGATTTTAAATGAGAATAATACTCATCCAATACATTTCCGAGTTACACGTTAGTGTTGTAGTGCAAAACATTTAATTATAGAAAAATCACTATCAAATACTAATGCAGTAGTAGCCGGTTGTCAGCTGCTCTTAGTTCAAGCAGCATGTACAATATATAGAATTAACTGGATATTTTTTACTGACGTTATAGAAAATGAGAGTGAAGCTGGAGTTGTCCATGATGTCACTCAGAACCCAGAGGTGAAAATCATCCCTGTAATTGATGGCTACCCGTCTATAATTTTATGTTATATATACGTCTAATACCCATTCACTAACATGAACTGCTTTCAGTTTTTTTATAGCTGAATATCTGTGTATTTGAAAAATACATTTGTAAAAGTTGGATATCTGGAATAGATTCTTTTTATATAAAATCATAAATTAAAAAAATGTGGAGGTGTTTCCTTCTGTTACCTCTTGTAAATTATATGTTGTAGATTTACAAAGTAAAACATTGGTGCCCTTTCAATTTGCCCCTTTTCTGACTAAAATGCACTCTGCAAATTAAAGTATTTCCTCAATTGACCTCTTTCCTGAGACGGGCGACCAGGGCACTAGTCGGGGGTACACGCGGGTGGACGGTGTCCACCCACATTTTTCACAGGGTGGATGCCATCTACCCTGCCAAGAAGTGGGGCCCCGCTGATAAAGATGCTGAATTCATCCCGGGACACTTTCAGCAGTGCCTGCACGTTGTTATCTGCTTTCGATCGGCAACAACGTGCAGGCGGGGAGGGGGCTCTCTTATTTCTGACTCCTGCTGGCCCTTAACCAAGTACAAAACACAGAATGGTTAAAGGGTCTAAGGGATAAGTTTAGAGAGCTGCGCGGACACAATCCCCAGTACAATATACTATAAACAAAGAAGTCCGCGGGTCTGATGCACTCCCACAAGGAGAGGTCAGAGGCACCTACAGGACAAGCATTGAATCTTATGTTTAATAGAACAAGTCCTATTGAAGAGGATGGAATCCCATCACCTACCAAGCTGGCATGCTTCATCATTTGGGATCTCCTCTTAGTTGCAAAGCCTAGTGCAACCAAAGGCTGCAACCCCCTCACTATGAGGGAGGAGCTCACGGATGTTTTCAAGTGGGTCAGTTGGTCTGATCTCCTAGGATCTGTGAAGCATGAAGAGTGTTTTTGAAGGTGGGTGTTTGCAGTGCGAAAAAAGTGATGTGTGTTGTGATATTAAAATTGGCTACCACACGAAAAGAAAACTTTAATGGTTAACGCTTGGTTTCATTTGTTAAAAACAGTGCAAGCGCGATCTAAAAAAATTGTTGAACGCGCTGGTCTAAATAGAGGGTCTAGATGTTTCAGCCATGATGATCGACCTTCGATCTTTTGCCTTCCATAAAACCTAGATGGTGGTGCTACTGCAAATGTGCCAAAGTGAGTCAGGGAAGACATGGCTTGGCAGTTTGGCTGGACTGTTCCCATGGGGGACAGGGTTAGACTGATTTGCATATGGCTATGTCTGAACTTGGGTGGCGGAGTGAGCTAAAGAATGATGATGGATTAAACCCAGATCAGTTGACTGGGGGTGAGTGCTTGCAATGTTCAACACTCCGTCTATAATCCCTTTTGGTTTTGCTTTGTTCGCCCTAAGTTGGCAGGGTACGCCCAGACGTGGGTCCCTTGCTCACTTTGCCACTGGATTCAAGCTAGCCTGGCTGATGACTGCTGATTAGCCAGAAACTGGTCCCAGGATGCTTGTTTCCTGTCCATGTAAGACATGGCTTGGCAGTTTGGGCTAGACTGTTCCAATGAGGCACAGGGTCAGACTGATTTGCATATGGCCATGTCTGAACTGGGGTGGCAGAGTGAGCTAAATAATGATGATAGATTAAACCCAGATCAGTTGACTGGGAGTGAGTGCTTCCAATGTTCAACACTCCGTCCATCATCCCCTTTGGTTTGACTCATACATGGGGCAGCTCTATTTCCTTTAAGGCGACAAGGCGTGGAATGCCCTCCCATACAAACTGTGACACACACAGGATCTCAGGCTGTTTAAAAAGCTGTTAAAACCTTGCTTTTTAACTAAAAACGCAGCTCTTCCCATCCACAGCTTCTACCATTTTTTGCAGTTGGCTCCCACGCTGGGACACTCCTGAGTATCTGGGCGCGCAACAAGTGCTGAATAGCATAACATAACAAACAAGTGCTTTTAGTCGGGTATTGTGAAGTGTCTGTCGAATTTCACCTAAGATTTCACATGCCCACACTGACAAAAGCACACACACACTCTCTCTCGTCTCTGTTTTGAAGGTCTTAAAAATGTTGGTTAGTTTGAAAAGTGTGTTGGTTAAGTGCCCCTAACAATACATCCTCCTCTCTCTTTCCACTACCTCTTAACACCCCTCCTCTCCGGCTTCTCATATATTGTGCTTTACCCAAATACCCCAGCGTGATTGATGGTAAATCTGAAGCTCACACACCCTGATCGTTTTAACAAAGCTACGCCCCTGGTTGTTTTGCACCAGTATGTCCCACTAGTCCAATGCTTCGTGTACTCTACATCCCAGTGGCTCCATTCCTATTTCAAATAGCAAAGGTGACAGTGGGCAGCTTGGTCAGGTATCTCTTTCTAGCATCCAATTATCATGGAACCAACCATCTGTGTTAATTCTTGCTTTGAGTTCCGTATATAGCAGCTTTGAACAGCTAAAAAAAGATGGCCATACACTTTAAACTAAAAATCTCAGAATGGACAACCCAGTGCAGTAACCAATCTATTGGGCTGTTGTAAGAAAAACCATAAAGAGACCAAAATAGCTGATCAAAGCTGCCAACTTACTGAAAACCATAAACTGCCTGCCTGTTTCTCACATTTCTTAATTCATCACACTGGTAAGTGCCCTGTCCCATAACATGATAATCGCACCTCAGTGATCATCATATACGACATGGAAACTCTTTCAACATAGGATTAATAAAAAGACAATACCTTTCCTTTTTAAATTTTTATTTTTCATTTTTATTTTTTTAAATTAGAATTCCATAGCAGCAAAATACATAATACATAACTGAGCACATACATCAAGACATCCATCATTGCGTATTATAAGCCCCAATCCTGACCTATGACCCCAACATCCAATTAGCATGAGGTACAAACTATGTTACCCATAATAAAATTAATTACCCAGCCATATAATCCCTCATCGCCCCCCAAATCATTAACCCTTTCTTTCCTTTTTCTATATCCTTTGACAGCATATAGAGTGTATTCCATGATGTATACATTGAGAAACTTGGCCCGCCACATCTCAAAAGATGGGGCCTCTTGATGTAGCCAAAGTGAAGCAATTGTCAACCGAGCGACTGCGGGGGCCATAAAAATTATATAACGGTATATATACAGTAGCGGCCCCTGGCGGACATCCTCCCCAATACCGAGCAACATCATAGATTGCGAAATTTTAACAAGACCCCCAGTTATTTCTGACAAAAACCTCTCTATAGATTCTATGAGAGAGTCCTATACAGCACACGCAAAGACCAAATGCACAATGTCTGCGCTATCTTTTCCACAACGGAAACACTTCCCATCATGCTGATCCCCCCCACTTCTTCATTTTAACAGGGGAATGGTACGCCGGAACCACAGCCAAACTTCAGAAAAGACTCCAACGCATCCAGAATGCCTCCGCACGACTCATCCTGGACATCCCCCGACACAGCCACATCTCCGGACACCTGAGAGACCTGCACTGGCTCCCCGTCAGCAAGAGGATCACGTTCAGACTCCTCACCCACACACACAAGGCCCTCCACGACCTGGGACCCAGGTACCTCAACAACCACCTGACCTTCTACACCCCCACCCGCCAGCTACGTTCCACCAGCCTCGCCCTCGCATCCGCAGAGCCACCACCGGAGGAAGATCCTTCTCCTACCTGGCAGCCAAGACATGGAACTCCCTCCCCATCCACCTCCGGCGGACCCAGGACCACATTTCCTTCAGGAAGCAACTCAAGACCTGGCTCTTCGAGCAGTAGCAGACCCACCCCCCCACGCCCCCCCCAGCGCCTTGAGACCCCTCCGGGTGAGTAGCGTGTTATACAAATGCTATGATTGATTGATTGATTGATTGAAATTGATACACATTTTTAGTGTTGGCTTTTGAGGTTAGCTCAATACCTTTCCAATGACACGCCCTACACAGCACATCACCCTTCCTATGTAGTGCTTCTTCACCCTACGTAGGAGTAGTAAGCATAGTACGCATGTTATAGATGTTTCAATACAACAGATACAGATAGAGGCTTTGGGGAAGCACTCTTTATCTGTTGGTCTGTTCAACTGTTATTCACGTTTTGCTTCTGCCCACCAAAGCATACAACACGAGGCAATAACTCAGCCCGTTATAGCCATTGGCTCACTTGCATTGTGAGTGACGCCATTTTGTCAGACCCTATGTGCACATTTGCCTAAAGAAAAGTGCACTTTATGCCAGAAAAAAATTAATTAGCAATTGCAGCAGCTTGCCAGGGACAGGACTTTTGACTTTGTCAATGCTTGTTTACATGGCAAAGCCCAGATCTTGTTCGAACACTTACCCACTGTGGAAGGTGAAGAGGAGGATAATGCTTTGGATAAGTATCTGGAAGTAGTATATGGGTTGGACAGGCGTTTTAATCGATTGCAGAGCCTGGCACATGTTGTTTACATGTGAGGAACAAGCCCTGATATTTATGTGTTTTGGTTGTGGTCACCCTGTGAGAGTTTTGGAACTTCACACCACACCTTACTAGGGACCGGCTGCTATTTGGACTACCTCAGGAAAAAGCAGAAAGTGACAGAAAGGGTGAATTGCAAGTAGTAGAGCAGAAGCTGTGGATTACAGAAACATGCTATAAGTATCTGACTGCTTCTTTCCTAGTGGCACTACAAAAGGCTGTCCTTCATTTTAGATAGAGTGCCATTTCTGTGACTGCACCCACCAATTTGCAGAGCTTGCAGCAATGAAAAGTGAGCTGGAGTGAAGGTTGTTGTTGGAAGTTCAGAGGAGGTGCAAGGAGTTAAAGAAGGCACAGGGAATGCTAAGGCGAAATGAAAGTGGATTGGTCTTGGAGTGTGGGGAACAGTATGCTAAGGGTCAGGTCAAAGATTTCTCTTTTTGTGCAATTGGTGGATCATGGATCTTCATACTGTGAGAAGACTTGCATAAAACATGGTAAAGTGGTAAGAAGCAAGTGCCAGTGATCTGTCATAGGATGCAAATGTAGCACAAAGATGTCCATATTATGCTGTGAGCAGAAATACAATGATTGATGCAAAATGTATGGTACACAAACAAATATTTACACGTTTAATTGGCAGCACCATAGACAGTTTTTATGATTCTCAGATCCAATGCCAAGGTGCAAATGTAAACCATTTTGTAATGACCCAGTGTGGAGTATCTGTTGAAAGCAGAAGAAAGGGTTCAGATATTGTAGGAACATAGAGTGGAACCCACTTTGTTCCTTGATATGAACAGATTGTTTTGTTGTGCAAAGGAAAAACTTTAAACATGCCAGAAAAATATTGCCAGTTTTATTAAACTTCAACTGCTTAACATCTCTTTCACTTGAGGAAGGTGTTGTCTCCTGAAAACCGTGAATGAACAGGGCATGAGTAAGCATGTTGAAAGTTTACGATGGCTTTCACCTATCATAATAGTATGCAAGAAGAATGGCTGTTGTGTAGTGATCTTTGCAATAGAATAATAGTGAATGGATCTGGACTATCATCCTCAAACATGAGTTGATGATTTGATTGGCACACTGGGAAGGTCATGGTGTTTATCCAAGTTAGCTTTGCTTCCCACAGATCAAGGTTTACACCACCTTAATACTTATGTATATGTGAAGTACGCATTCTGCTTTTCGGAATACCCCTTCAGTTGGCATCACCATCTTCTGCCTTGGAACATGCTATGTTCCATATGTTTAGGGGAGTGAATGAAGTACTGGTGTTTCAGGATGCCATTTTGGTCTATGGTCAGATGCTTAGGGCCATTAAGAAACAGTGTATACAGTAATGCATATATTTGAAAAATATGATGTTTAAGGATGAAAAAGTGCATGTTCTGTGTATAGAGATTGAGTATTTAGGACACAGTGCCTCCAAAGAAGGTGTTAAACTACCGCCAGGATTAGTTGATCTCATTGTCAATGCTCCTGCACCCTAAATATGAAAATAAATGTCACTAATCCTTGGCTGCTGTATCACAGCAAATGCCAAAGATGATATGTTTGGAGGAGTTTTGACCATCCTGCTCACAAACCAGATCACACCATATGTTTCTTGCTCAATGACAGGAGGGTTTATATCTCTGAGAGCAGAGTAATTGCTTACCTGGGTTGTTGATGGAGAGCGAGTCCAGTATGATGCTTTTTGGTGAGACGGCTAAAGGAAGACAAGGAATGTCTCATTGCCTGGGCAGATTCAGTAACTGATGGCATACTTGATATCATGGAAGTTGAGTGAAGGAAAGCTTCTGAGTAGATGAGGATCTGGGAAAGGTCATGGAGTCCGTTGTTCATGGATGACCATCTGAAAGATGTCGTATACAGTTTTTGCTATTATATTCGAAATCCTTTGACAAAATATCTTTGCAAACTTTATTTGAGCATTAGTAGTACATCCTGACATGAATATGACTTAAACACATTTACATGCTGAGTTCAATTGGTGGGCTGTCCAGACACAGACATAGAGGTAAGGATTAGATGTTCACCTGAATATATGAATAGTAAATTTGTTCCTTGAAAAATGCAGCATTGCCAAGTGGGTGGTGAGATAGGGCTGCAGTAGATGTTTCAGTAGAGCTATGGAATATTGAGTAGGGAATATCAAATGACTAACATATATTAGCCAAAAAATCAAGCACCAAAATATTGTCAAGGTAAGTATATAATTGTTAAGAATAAGTTTACTTTACTTAACACCAAAAATACCCACTTAGGCGATATATATCCTCAGGATACATTGATGGGAGTTAAGAATAGGTAATCAATACTTATATATATGCAATTACCAACATTTTTTTCCTCAGTATTTTATACTATATTCAGGTACATCTATATTCCCTACTCGATAATGGGGACTACAACTCATTGTTTTTTCACAACAATCCATTCATTCTCAAAATACGGTAAATAGGCTGCAGTTCTAGTTGACTAAAGCAAGTGTGCCGGTCAGATGTGTACTTGAATCACACAAGAAGAACATAGTCAAGGTTTTCACTGGCTGTTTTCTCAAAGAGGATTTTTCTAGAGAGATTTTTTTCAAACAACAATGTCCATTGCACTTGAGAAAAATGTCACATTACTTGAAGAGTGTTGTCAATATGGTCTTAGATCACACTCAAGTGTATAGTATGTTGGAGATCATTAATAGGTTGGTGGAATGGTGTATCCATGAGTAGTAGCCTATAGGAAGTCATTGAAGAAGAATACTTTATTGTTTGATTAATAAAAATCAGTACAATGATGAGCATGCATCACTGATAAAAAGACATATGTCAAATAGTTGCTAAAATATTTAAACGTAGAACAGAAAACAGGCGTTATCTAAGTCCTGTGTTTTTGCTTACATTATTTCCTCTTGACCTAAATGTGTCCATTTAGTGCATTGGTACCGTTACAACAAATAGAGAAGTGTAAAGTTCATCAATAAATATTTAAAAAACCTAGTAGTCTATATTTGTTCATGGTATTAAAATATTAACTTCATCTAGACAATTAAGACTTTTAAGAAACGATTAAGAAACGGTTGAGAGCCGTGGTTGTCCTTAGTTGAGTACCTTTGTTCAATGTTATATGGGCTTATCACAACACAACACATTCCACCGCAGCCACCTTTAGAGCTTTTGAGGTGGAGGCAGGTGTGCTCTGTCTTGGGTCTGGGCTGTACAGAGTAAATCAATAATGTTTGAATACGCATGGGTTCTGGCAATCGAAGAAAGGTATTAGAGAGGGTCAGTTTTCCAGGGTGATTTGGCTTGAGTGAAGGCTCCACAAATGTTGCAGATGATATTATCTAAGTTCCATCATTCTAGCGGGGTAGAGTAGGTGACTGGTAACAGAGGCCATGATTCCAAGTAGGCTGGAACTTAAGGAGATTTACTGCACCCTTTTTTGATACAAGTTGTCACTGGTAAATACTGCCTATTGAGAGTTTGTTTTCTCTGACACAAAGAGGGATATTTCATACATCCACGAATCTACCTCAAATTCATCACGGTATGGTAGGGTAGTAATTACCGCAGATCTCATGGATCCGATTCCTGTAGAAACTGGACTTGTACAGGGAATGACATTTACCAACCCACTTGAAATCAAGTGCAGGTTGTATGAGTGGTTTGTGGTAGATTATTGGGACATCATGGAAGATTCCCCATTGTCACACCTGGAATTTGTAGGTGGAGCAATAGATATCAGAAAACAAATGGGCCAAGGGATAGTACAGGATAATAATTGAGAAAGCAGAATGCCCATCAGGTTTAGATAATAAATAGTTTTTTCCTCCGACTGCTTTAATGTTCAGTTTTCCAGTCATGCTGGCTTGTTGCTCCTGGAACAGTTACAGAGATTTGCTTGTTTGTGCCTTATGTTACTTGGTTGTTATTGTGTGTGCGTGTCGTAAGGCCTTCTGTTTTGTGTGCATGTTGTTTTGTTTCAAGGGGGCTGAATTATGCCTGGGTTTTACTTTAATTCCACCATCTTTGAGATAATACTATTTTAATACATAAAAGATGGAATGTTTTGGGTTTCTGATGTACAGTAGACAAGGGATGTTTTATTTGAGTTGTCGGCTGCTGCTCTTTCGTTCACTACACCATTAGCAGGCCTAAACCTACCCCCTACCTTGCTTGTCATTACAAATGCTCCAGAGGCCATGTTCCTTCCCCGAGAATCTCAAGTAACTCCAGATACTAGTAAGCCTTATGAGGGAGGTGCAGCTTAAATCACCTAGCACAGCCTCTTCTGAACCCATTTCTGCTCTTGCCCTTCCCATTTAGGGAGACTCACTCAAGACAACCCAAAAATAATAGATGAAAATGCTCAAGTCACCATGGGTTAACCTTTGGATGTTGTTCTAGGCAGTATTCCCTCCTTGTTAGTTTGTACGTGTCAGAAAACACCAGCCACATGCAGAATAATTTTGACTCCACCCCAAAGGACAAGTCCATTCTGACTTGGAAGGCCATCCCCTCATTCAATGAGAACACGGCAAATCCTGTTCCATTGCAAACCTATTAGAACTCACTGACATGCTCCTTGAACTTTTGGCATAAGAAGCTTGGGACCCACATCCAGGCATCCCCAGCCCAATGATGCAGATTCTATGAGACAGTCAACAAATGATGAATGAAAACACCTCTTAATCTTCTAGGATTTCCAGTCTGAGAGAGCATGGCTAGGTTGGAGGCTTTTCTTCAAACTTGACCCTCATGATTACTGAGCTTGCATGCATGTCCAAGATTGATATGTATGTGGGCCTTTCCTCCTGAAATGGCCCAGATTTACTGGAAAAGAGCCCTCATTCACACATGCTATTTCTCATTCTAAAATACTACTATTTTCACTGCTGGTCCACCTCACCTCACGCTTCCATTTTCACATCACATTCTCTCCACCTTCAGTCCACCTTTCTGTTTTCTCTATCAGTCTCTCCTCCACTCCCATCTACTCCTTCAATGCTGTAATCTCCTAATCTTCTGACTCCATTTAACCCACAGACCTTAATGAATGCGCCCAGACCACTGATGATGAAGACCCAGCAGATCCGCCCTGCAGCCACATCTGCCACAACTATGTAGGAGGCTTCTTTTGCTCCTGTCGCCCGGGTTTCCAGCTGCAGAGTGACCGGAGAACTTGCCAAGGTAAAACCATAGGTCATAAAGCACAGCTAATCTTTGGATCTTGTGTGGCCTCTTTTAATTATTGACCTCTGTCTTCCAGTTGATTGCAGCAGTGAATTGTACACTGAGGAGTCTGGGTTAATCTCCAGCCCAGAGTACCCCCAGCCGTATCCCCCAAACCTCCAGTGCAACTACAGCATCCGCCTCGAGAAAGGGCTGTTTATCACACTAAAGTTTCTGGACACGTTTGAAATTGATGATCACCAGCAAGTGCGCTGCCCATATGACCTTCTGAAGGTGCCTCGAACTGTCCTTTGGATGCGGCTACATAGCATAGAAAGTGTTACTGGAGAGAAAATGGGGACCCACCTTAAGAATGTTTATTATTACATCTGCAGCCAGTACTTTGGTCCCACCCATCACTGTTCACTTCATTGTTCTTTTCCTCTTTCCTTTTCTTTCAACAATTTCATTCATTGACTTGCGTGTCAGGTTGCTGGTCCTCTTTCCATTCTTCAACCCATCTCAATTGCCATATGTCTTCTCTTTCTTATTTTGTCATTCAGCATCTTTCAGCCTCCTAGTCTTCCTTATTTACAATCTCCAGTGGCCTGCCTCTTTGTTCAAACACATGATTCCGATGCTTTTTTAAATCAACCACTAGCCCTTTCAATTTTTCATACATACAAATCTCCCATTTACCTCAATCAATCATTAATTTAATGTCTCACCTAATCTAAGCCCTCTTTCTGTTGCTGTGCGTACATACCTGCCCATCATTCCCTCATTTCTAGATTCACCTTCATTCTTTCATGTCAAGCAAACCCTCTATTTCTTCAGTTCATTGAAATTCCTTTTTTCAATTTTACATTCATGTCCTATTTTTTCCTTTTATCCAAGACATCTTTTTCTAAACATTGGTTCAACACCTTTCCATTACTGTATCCAGCTAATTGCTCTTTATTTTTTCCCCTAGCAGTCCTTCCTCCCACTTTCTTGTGTTGCATACATTTATTGGGGTTTACTGTTATCATCCCATTCTTTTTTCCAGGCATCCATCGCCAACCCCTTACATTTTTCTTCTAGAAGTCTATCCACCGTACATCCAAATCCCATTCACATTGTTCATCACTTCAACCATTTTATTTGTGCAGTCATCTTTCTCCCTTTGATGAATTGGTTTACCCATGCACAAAAGTTCTCTTTTTCCCATTAAGGAGGACTTTGGTCCATCCTTCCAAGTTCTCTTTATGTCCATCTACACAACTCTTGACCCTTTTGCATCCTTCCACTCATTCATGCATCTTCAATGTGTCCGTGTGTATTTAGGAGTTTTCCCTTTTATCATACAAAACATCCGTTCATCCAGCTATCATTCACTCTGTTAATCCATCTGACAATCCACTTTGCCCTCCTTTCTCCTTCCATCAGTTACTGTGTCCCAACATTTGGAACTTAACTAGTTAGGGATTGGTCCAACAAATTTGACCTTGGTCTGCTTTCTTATTATTATCTCTCTGCCCTCACCAGAGTATTGGAGTCCCTGATCATAGTTTTTCCAGGCACACATTGCAGTAGAGTGACCTAATGCACTACCTTCTGTACCCCAGATAGAAGCCGGAGAACAGGAAATTGGTACTTACTGTGGCAGGGAGAGCCCAGGCCTCATCAATACCAAGACCCACACTGTGGACCTCATCTTCACGACAGACGACTCTGGGGACAGCCGTGGCTGGAAGATCCGCTACACTTCAGAGAGTAAGGCTACTATCTTTGCCACCACATCGTTTCTGCCTCCTTACTTCATGACAGATTTCAAGCTTATGTCTCAACAGTACTCTTGCATGTGATGGGCTTTCGAACATAAAATCCCAACAAAGAAGCTTCTTTTTCTCAAGTGGGTTGTTTGAAGGTTTTGGATTTTTTTTCACATTTATCCAAACAAGGATTGCTCCAGCCCATTTTCATGTTATAGACAGACTGTAGAATTTATGTAGAATTTGTAAATCCAATGCAGAATCTGTCGGCTTGCTCGTGTCTTCAGATGTCCATATTACAGGTCCTTAGGCAGCTATGGATACCATTGAGTCAATTTAAGGTACAAGTTATTTGTATACAGGATGTGGAGCTAAGATGTGCAATTTGTGCAAGTTGTGCAATTTGGAAATTAGGTCTAGCAGATCAATTACTGGCTGTGGAACAGCAAGACCATAAGTCTCACTGGTCCATATTTGTACTCCATACCTCCTCGCAAAATGATATGATCGCAGGTAAATAGCTGTGAGCGAGATCCGCTGTCTGCAGAAACAGGGATAAGATAGATATACTCCTGCATTGAATGCAATTGACTAGTCTGGCCAAAACTGCAATATGCATTACTTGCCAGCAGTGTTTTTTCTGGTTTACAACTCTGCCATCATACCCCAAAGAAAGCAATCTCTAATGTATCAAACTGCATTGCTCTCTTGTGTTCCTGTCTAAAGGGGTAAGCTGCCCGCAGCCAGTCCCGTTGGATGAGTTCAGCATCATCAAGCCTCAGATTGCAGATTACCGTTACCAGGACTATATCATCGTGAGCTGTAAGACTGGGTACAAGCTCATGGAGGTGAGTCATTGACACAGATATTGTCCAGTCTGGTCACCCCTTCTTCTGGTCCTGCCTGATCTACTTGTCTAATGTCTGTATTGTACCTTCCTTGTTCATCACTTGTTTGAGAGATCATCATTTACCTGCTCTCCCTCTGGGGCATCTTTCATTTTCTATTCCAGTCTCCTCTCCCTATATTCTGCATGGTTTACTTATTGGCTCCTGCCTGTTACTCTCATCCCTCTATCTCACCTCCATTCATCTTTCTCCTCTATTAAGTCCATTTTACCTATTTTACTCTACCTCTCCTTAATCCTTCTTTCCTTCTTTCTTCTTTTTCAACCTTAATGACTATCTCTTTATTCTTCTATTCCCTCTCTATCTGAGACTTATTTGTATTTCTTTTTCTCTTATCTTTCCCCCTTAGTGTCTTTGTGGCTTTGTCAGTCCTCATATCTCAATAAGGTTTGTTGGCTATTGGGCTCTCCTTGTGGTCACAATAAAAAAAAAAATAAAGCACCCATGGAACGCTGTGCCTCATTCCGACTTTGGCAGTGCTGTGCCGGCTTTGCATTGGCATAGCACCGCCAAAGCAGTGCATGGTCTGTCTGCCAGACTACGAGTTCAACTCGCGTCTGGCAGACTTTTTTTTCTGTTCCCACAGCGGTGCCCTGAAAACTGGCACCGCAAGGGGAACGCAAAAGCAGTTCCATCACTGCATGAACTATGAAGTCCATGCTGTGTTGGAACTTGGTGTGCATGCAAACAGGGGTACATGTTGTGCTCCCCTGAATGCATCCCCATGGTGGCAAGGGCATGGGGGCCCTGTAGAGCCCCTTTTGTTTCTTCACCGCCAGCCTTTATGTGGCAGGTTCACTGCCATGAAAAGGCTGGTGGTGGAGAAACTTGAAATATACTCGGTGGACTGGGGCGGTCCCATCTTGCATATTGGATGCCCCTGTCCGCTGCACTACCACCAAGGAATGGCAGTTCCCTAGCCCAGCGGTAGCGGTCGGAATGACAGTATCAGAATACGGCAGCCGCAGGACCGCCAACGTGAGTCTGGCACTCAAAGACCGCCAGACTCGTAATCAAGCCCGTTGCATCTCTAATTATATTTGTAAACTCAGTATAAGCATTAATATTGGACCTATAGGCTTTTCAGTAGCCAATGAGCCAAACAGAAAAGTAAACCTGGCACCAACCTCCCATTAAACACTAATTCAAACAAGGCAAATCATTTAACCTGATGTAGACATTCATCAACAGGAGGAGAAACACATGTTAGTTAATGTTTACAGAATACAGCTCCATCAATCAAAATCAGATACAAAGTTAAGAATGTTTTTATCTGTGAAGAGCATCAAATGACAGGAAGGCATGTCAAACATTTTTAACAGGTTGTTTACTGAAGTATTATGTTTTATAAACACTAACATCACCATACTCACAGCTCCATAGAGATTGAGAATATAAGGGCAATAAAAAAATGTAGGGAGATTCTCTTCCATAATGAGTTCACATTTTTGGCAAGTCGTTATGTGTTCTTGATATTTTTGGAAGCGTCCAAGAACATTGTGGTAAAATGGCTACACCCAAACTGTGTTGAGTTTAGGATTCCTTATAGAAAATTAATATATACTTGTGGTAATGTGGAACACCAATTGGGGCAAGCATCCACTCCATGGTTGTTCCATAGGTTCCATGAAAGTTCCAAGATGTTGGCAAGTACACAGTACCACTAAACTTTAAAGCAGTCCTTACCTATGCCTCCATCCTCTATTGCCCCTGGAATATTACACTACCTAACTTTCATTTAGTCCTGTTCTCTAAGACCTCTGAGGATTCTACTGAAACCTGGTCATAGTTTGCTGGTATGCTGCAATGTTTTTCTGAGCCCACAACTCTTGTGATTCTATTATCTGAACCAAGACATCCATCTTACTGCCAGTTCTGCGCAAGCCACCTGAATCTTCCCCTGATGCCACTGTGATGCATACAGTTTGACCATGATGTTACAGCAAAGTATATTTAGCAAATTCTCAGCAATCTCTAAAGGGCCTCCACATAGCCGACCTTTAGAGTTAATTGGGGAAGTGACAGTGGTTGGGCGGTGTCCTTTTACTTTTCCCCTGTGTAATTTACCAGCACTTCATACATATAACGCGTTACCCTGAACCCACAGTAGAAAACTGAAGGCCATATGTATGCCCTTTCTGCTCACATTTTGCGATCAGTATTTTTGCAACCATAAAGCCTTTTTGTGAGAGTCAGCAGACTGCCGATGTCTTTAACCCTTTCAATGCTAGGCCTTTTCCCCCCTGTGCTAAGCCTTTTTTTGGCTATTCAGGGTAGTTCGTGCTTAGACCCCTGTAGCTTTTTGTCCACATAAGGTATCCATGTCAAATTTGCGCCCTTTTTTCCCAACACTCTGAGGATTCTAAAGGTACCCAGGGTTTGTGAATTTCCGTGTAGGGGACGCAGAAATAAGCCAAAATGTAGTTGTTTTTTTTTAAATGGGAAGAAATTGCTGCAGAAGAAAGCATCTGTTTTTACTCCCTACAAATAGCATTAACACAACGGTTTGTGGTGCTGAAATCAACATCTTCTCAGCTTCGAAGGACAGGCAGACATTTATCATGAAACTTGCTTTAAACCTCCTTCCAGTAAGTGGTATAAATGGGTGTGAAACTAATAATGGATCCTGGATAGCTATACATTTCTGAAAACTAGACAAAATTCTGAATTTAGCAAGGGGTCATTTGTGTGGATTCTTCAAGGTTTTTGTTATAGAAACTGACAATCGAAAATAGAAAATATTGAAATTGAGTTGAAACCCCCCCCCGACATTTGTACCAACATTTTCACCTGTAACTTCTGATAAGTATAACAGATTTTTTACAGCAATATACCGTTACATCTTCAGGGCACTTCAGGTTGTGGAGATATACAGGACTTGTAGGTTCACCAAGAACCCGAGGAACCCAGAGCCAATAACTGAGCTGCGTCTTGCAATGATTTTTCAATGTGTACCGGGTATATAGCAATTTATTTGGTAAAATATAAGGAGTGAAACATAGGTACCAAGGAAACCAATATATTTCTGAAATGGGAACAAAATATAGAGTTTATAAGCAGTGGTTTTTTGCACATCTTCAAAATTGCGGTTACCCATACAAGCATGTGAATTAGAGGTCATTTTTCAAAGTTAACTTCTTTTTTTACAAATCGTCTTACATTTGTAAGGCAGAAATGCAAAGAAAGTCAATTGGTAATAACACTTGTTCTACTATTCTGCATTCTATAAGTCTCCAGACAAAATTGCTACCTCACTTGTGTGGGTAGGGCTAGTGTCCGCAACAGTAAATGGCCCAAAATGCAACCTGGACACATCACATTCTTCCAGTAAAAACTGACCCTTTTTTTGCAATGTGTCTAGCTGTGGATTTTGAATCCTAGCTCAGCTGGCACCAAGGGAAACCTAGCAAACCTATACATTTTTTAAATCTAGACACCCATGGAAAGCCAGGATGGGGTGAATTGTGTGGCTCTCTCTAGGTTCAGTTACCCAGAAACCCTTGCAAATCTCAAACTTTGTAAAAAAAAAACTAATTTTACTCACATTTCTGTGATGGAAACAGTGCTTAATTTTAGCCGGTGGTTTTCGGTGGTCGGCACCGGCACTTAATTGTCAGCACCGCTGCCTGTGACAGTCTACCACAAGGTGGGTCTGTCTGGATAATTTAAAGATGACTACAACAATAGTCAATAATTAACTCAATATACATTAAAATGAATATTACCTGCCACCCAAGCCATTAATATAGCTGTGGGGCCTGAAATAGTCCAAACTGTCACACTTGTTGGAGTGTGAATGTTAGTACTTGTGTTGTTACTATCACAGGCGGTGCTGGCAGGGGCAATGTGTGGTGCAAGGTACATTGGCCTCATGACGATAGCCCTAGCACTTATTCTTTTGCAAATGAAGCACTGGATGGAGTTCTGGAATCTGCGTGGATCTACAAACCTCCATTCACCCAGCATTCCCCAAAGTTTCCTGTTAAAAATGGTACCTCTCTTGGGGAGGACTAGTGCCCGCGACAGGAAACGGCCCAAATTGCAACGTGGACACACACATTTTTACAGTGAAAACAGACCCTTTTTATGCAAAGTGCCTAGCTATGGATTTGGAACCCTAGCTCAGCCAGCACTTAAGGAAACCTAGCAAACCTATACATTTGTATAAAGAAGATACCCAGGGAAATCTAGGATGAATTGTATGGCCCTCACCAAGTTCTGTTACCCAGATTTCCTTGCAAACCTCAAACTTTGTAAAAAAAAATAAAAACTCATTTTCCGTAGATTTCTGTGATGGAAAGTTCTGGAATCTGCATGGATCCACAAAACTCCTCCTACCCCGCATTCCCCAAAACCTCCCTCTAAAAATGGTACCTCAATTGTGTGGGTAGGCCTGGTGCAAGCAAAACACAAAACAGGCCAAACCACCATGACAATACACCACAATTCTACAGTGAAAACTGACCCTTTTTTGCACACTGCCATGGTGTGGATTTTGAACGCTAGCTCAGCAAGCTCCTAGGGAAACCTAGCAAACCTATACATTTCTGAAAACTAGACACCCAGGGAAATACAGGATGGGGTGACGTGTGGCTCTCGCCAGTATCTGTTACTCAGAATCCCTTGCAAACTTCAAACTTTGTATAAAAAAAAAAAATTTCCTCACATTTCTGTGATGGAAAGTTCTGGAATCTGCATGGATCCACAAACTTCCATCCACCCCGCATTCTCCAAAGTCTAACGATAAAAATGATAACTCACTTGTGTGGGTGGGCCAAATGCCCATGGTAAGGAAAGGGCTCAAAACGTGTTGTGGAAACATGAAAATTACCCATCACAAAACGACCTGGTTTTGAAAAGGGTCTCACCTGGGTTTTTGGCCCCGCGCTCGGCGGCCACCTAGGGAAACCTACAAAACCCAGACATTTCTGAAAACTAGACACCCAAGGGAGTCCAGTGAGGTTTGGCTTGCGTGGATCGCTCAACATGTTCCAACCCAGAATGCCCTGCAAACCTCAAATTTAGCTGAAGAAAATCGAATTTTTCTCAAATTTCTATATGGGAAAGTTGTGGGATCACAGAGCCGACACAAATTTCCCACCACACAGAGTTCCTCCAGGTCTCTCGTTAAAAATAGTACCCCACTTGTGTGGGTGGGCCAATTATCAATGACTGGCAAGGGCCCAAAACATATTGTGGAGACATCAATATTGCCTATAACAAAACTACCTGGTTTTGCAAGCAGGGGTCACCTGGGTTTTTGGCCCCAGGTTCGGCTGCCATCTACTGTAAAACATTTCCACTGCCCACCAATTCTTTTTCAATGATTGTCTTAACCCCACAGGCACAAAACCCACAGCAAAGTCATCTTTGCCTTCTCCATGAGTGAGAATGGCCCCCAAACCATGCTTTCTGGCATCTACAGGGATACAACATGGCAATTTGGTGTTGTAAGGTTCCAGGCCTTTAGAAGCTTGGCCTTTCACCCACTCAAATGTTTCCCGACAACCATCTCCGCAATCCGCATTTAAAAGGAACATTGTTGTTGCAACATATTTTTCAAATTGACATTTGCGTTGCGTAATCAGCTAGGGATCAAGGATTGAACTTTGGAGTGCACTATCAAACCTCTTCTCAAAGTTGTGCTCAATGATGGAGAAGATTTGGACAAGTATCAGGAAATAATAATAAAAAAACTGCCTTTAGGATGTCATGTGCAACCAAATATAGTTATGTTGAAGCACAATTAGGAGTCTTTAAATTACCTATCATCCACCACCACTTCTCGTTCAAACACCAAAACAGTTTTGCTCAAACTCTCTACTAAATTTCCTACATCACTAACAACATTGACACAGGCATTTTTGTTTGTGCACTGGGTACCCGGGCAAACACCTCCAGACCACATATGTTTTTTTAATGTTGGGCTCATTCTTAGCACCCTTCACCATTACTAGAATTTAATAACCCATACCACTTTTGTTTATTTTTTCTTGTCCCCCCCCCATTTTGGAAAATTTTATATTTGCGTAATGCATTGGTTTCTTTTCCAGTCAAGCGCAATTTTTTTACCTCACCTTGTGGATTTTCAGCATTCTCCATCATCATTCTCCACATTGACTTTGGCTTTTTTTTCCCTTGCTGCTCTGCATACCCTAGAAAATGGGTGTCAAAAACCACACTCACCATATATTTTATTTTTTGTTCCCCAGACATATGGGTAGCACTCTTCACCATTACCAGAATTTACAGTTTACCTGCTCCCCTGATTCCACCTTTTTAGAACTCTTTCGTAACGTGTACTTCAGTTTCTCATCAGTTTCTCAATCAGTTCTTTCGCCATGGCTCCACATTTTCAATACCATTTACTATCTGAACAGCTTCTAGGCTTCTAGTAGTGAAGGTTTCCTAGAAGTTAGTAACTTTTATTTTCTTATCAGATCATCTTATAATCAGCCTGTCCCTTATCAGTGGTTTAGTAAAAATCTTAAATTGACAAGCAACCTTGAGTGCTAGCACATCTGAATCAATAGTTTATTCTGAGAGCTGTTTTCTGGAGAAGAACGCTTCTTTGGACAGCCACATTTTATTGCACAGTAAAATGTTCAATAAGCCTTTTTGCCAACTCCTTGTGTTGGTCATACTCTTCCCACTTTGGCAGTTTACACACAGATTATTGGGAAAATATTTTTGATCTCCATTAGAAAAGACTTCTCTTCCTTCTTGTAGAAACAGGATCTCATCAGTAGTTACAAGGGACATATCAAAGGCCCTGTACCTTCCCTTCCAAGGAATTGTTGACTGGTTTGTAAATGATACAGCTAGTTTTGAAGATGGTCCAGGCCAGTAAGGTGAGGAAATGAGGTTCTATCAGGATGAGGAGGATGTGATCATATTTCTTCCAACCCTGGATTAGACATACTGCAGCATGAAGGATAGCCCTAATGGTGCCAGTGTGGAGTTGGGGGGGGGGGGGGGGGTTGAGCAAGGTGTTACAACCCTCCAGATGCAAGAGTGTGAGAACTTGAACAGCAGTTCTGAAGCCACTTTCTGAAAATTACAGTTTCACTTACTTTAGAAAATATAGAATTGGTACCAGGCTGTCTTTTTTTGGCAGAGTGTTCCTAGAGGGTGAGATTGGTGTCCTGGGTTTTTCCAAGTGACTTGGCATTCGGTGAAAATTGAGATTCAAACTGGTCACGGTACATGTAATTAAACCATGTTTGTACTATTTCTTGCTTGCTCTTCTTGTCCGGATTATCGAAATCCCAGTCCTTTCCCCCACTCCCCCTCCTTTCCTGGCCCTCTGACAGGTTGGGGTAGGGTTCTTAGCGCTGGGATACCCCCGGGTGACTACACGCTCTACAAAATTTTTTAATAATAATAATAAGGAGCATGAATTATATTTCGGCTGGGTGGAGCTTCAACGAGGTGCTAGACATCTGGGTCTGGATGAGATGCAGCCAGTATTGGAGGTGCTGGATGTCAAGAGCAGAAGAGAATTTTAAGGAAGTCAGGTGTATCATTGGCATGTTGATGAATCCTGATTCTGTTATCTCTAAGAAGAGCCCGTGGGGGCTCCATGTAGAGGTTAAAAAGATGACGGGAGACTGAAATGTACCCTCAGGGACTCCGAAAGTGATGGGGTTTTCCTTGTGAATAAATTGGTGTTGCTTATAAAGGTAGGTAGAGAGCCAGTGAAGGACATTGCCCGTGAATACCATTCGAGACTCCAGGGTGTGGGGTGAGCGTTGAATGGTCGACTGTGTCAAAGGCAGCTGAGAGATCCATCAGTATCAGGATGCTGGGATCTTCTTCATCTGTGGTCAGGAGGGCATTGTCTATGATGTGTAAGGTAGTGGTCTCTGACCTACGGCATGACCAGGTCAGCATTTATATGTTCATGGAGTTGAGCATAGACTGCTTATTCAATGATTATTGTGATGAAGGGCAGGTAAGTGATGGGTTGGTGCTTGGCAAGGTCATTAGGGTCTAGTGTGAGGTTCTTTGGGACTGGGAGGGTTCTGCCTGACCTGATGTGAGCCTTCTTAGCTCTGCATTAGTACTGCCCTTAGTGGATGGAACACCATGAAGATTTAATGTCGAATACCATTATTTAGAGATGTTAGCTGTGGTGGAAAGGCTGTGTTTTTGTCTTCATCCCATTTATTTTTTCTGCAAGGTCCTGAATGGTAGCCCCAAACAGATGATGATATCTAGGGTATTTGGTTGGCAAAGTTGATTTGCATTACTTATGGAACTGCTAGGATTTAGACCCCTGCTGGTTCCTGGGAAATCTTTCATAATGACTGACAACATTTTCTTTGTGTGAGAGAATGCATTGTTTGTTGTCCAGCTCAGTCCACTAATCCCTCTCTTTTTTATGGTGTGTATGCAACTATAGGCTGAACATCATGGTGAAAGTGTACAGATTAAAAAGACATGCTTATCTCATCAGATGTGAGGTTGAACGCCAGTTCTCCATCCATGATGATGACTTTCGCCTTTTCCCTCTTATCCCCAGAATAACATTCAAGTTAGCAGCTGAATTGACTACACACTTACCTTTTACAAACTCAATAGGTGGGAAACTGGAATCTGTCCCTGTTTGGAAGAGTGTTGTTCTTTCCTTCTAGCTGAACCCCTTATTGCTACCTTCCTTATCCATGCAACTACATCAAGGAGACAGAAGATAGAGTGCCTTATGATCCCTGCAGTTATCATGGGGTCTAGACATGGTTGACTAGGAAAGAACAAATGTGAATGTCTAGATGCTTTCAACTTTTTTTGTGTGCCTTTGGACCTCTGTGCCTCCCAATTGAGGTGATATTTAGTTGCTATTGATTCTCCTTTATGCCAAAAAAACAACTGTCTGCCTTATCCATTAGGTTGTGGAAGGAATGTACATTGTTTGGAAGTGATGCTCTATGGATTAGTACTTCGTGCCGTTCTTCATTGTTACTCTCACCCTCTTCATCTGGAGCCTAGTGATCATTATCATCTACAGCACATTTTTCATCTTCTGCCTCTTCATCTACTTCATCTCATTCCTTATAATCAGAAATTGACATTTTTCTACATAGATTTAAGTCTGTTTTTGGCCCTCCTTTCAACTATTTCCAACCTTACTATTGGTCTTCCACTCCCTTTTGTTTCTTATGTGTTTTCTTCACTTTTCTCCTTCCCCTTTCCTTCTACCCTTTTTGATGCCTTCATTGCTTCCCTCAATTTCCTTTGTCATCTCATACTTACTTCCTCTCTTTCATCTTGTCCTCACTCTTAATTACATTTGCTTTGTTTTTGCTCTCTTTATTCACATCATATTTTCTCATGTTCTATTGTCCCTCTCTGTTACATTTTCATCTAATTTGCTCTTCATTTTCTCCACTGACACTGGCCCCTATTCTCCTTCCCTCTTTGTTGACTCATCTCAAATCTCCAATCTCTACTAATAAACTTGATGACAGATTAAGAACACCTGTGGCTAAAGTCTCCAATGTCAAGTTTGCCCATTGCTTCTCATGGAAATTCTTCTTCTTCTAGAATGGCGTAGAGCTGAGATCCTTCACGGCCATCTGCCAGAACGATGGGACATGGCACAGGGATCTCCCCCGGTGTGAAAGTGAGTGTACACAATATTGTTCCTCTTCCTTCTGCAGACACAAGTTTTAATGGACTTGAACATCAGCACCAGACATGATTGCTCTCTGTGGACTGCACATAACCACATTCATAATCATGGACTATCATACCTCATAGGGAATGTTTTTACCATATCAAACAAGATCTGTGTGCTCTCCCAGCTCGATAACCCATGCATCAATGGTGTACGTAATGGACAAAACGACCCTGTCTGTCTGTTACATGTTCTGTCATACATATATATATTTATATACATGCTACACTGGTGGAGATAGTGTCTATGTAGTGAGGAATAAGACAGAGTTTTCATATGCAAAATGTTTTTGCTTTATTAATAACTTTGACACTGCTTGATGATATCTGCACACAATTTGCCCATAAAAAGTTCTTAAAGGTTGGCTTCATCATAGAAAGTTTTGTGCCGATCCGTCATGCATTGTCGAAGAGAAACAAGGTCGAGGGGAACAAAAGTGCGATTTCTTAATTCCCATGGGAAGTTTTGCTCTGTTGTAGTGAATGGCAGTACATTAAAGTTGTCACAAGGTTAGAACTTTACTCAAGGATGGTGCTTTTGTTGATTTGATGTTAATCTGTTTAGTAGCTTTAGAGAAATCAGCATCACCCACGCCCGCCTCCATACCATGGTCCGGGGAGGGGGTCCACGTGCCTCCTTCCCCATTTAAAATGAAATTGGCCCCCAAGGTTTGGGTTCCTGGGCCTTAAAATGGCTCGATGAGGGGGCTGCACAACCCCTTCTCCATAAAGAATGAGCTTATCCTCAGCCCATGGCCCACCCCAAAGGGATCACATTGGAAATAAATAATTTTTTTAAATGACCTTTATTGCAGGATTCCTGAATCACATATTTGGGACCCTACCTAGGTCCTGTGAAATCCTCCAGGGGTATCAGGATTGGAAAATCTGGCATAGAATTTTTGAGTCCTATAAAAATAAAAATAAAACCTGTCAGCAATCCAGGTCCTGGGGCTAACCCACCTTCCCAGATGGCCTTCAGTTCTGCACAGCAGGAGTTGTCCATCAGCAGGTGCGAGTTGGGCCATAGGCCTGTCATTGCAGTCATGTGCATCAGGTAAAAGCCATCTTCTTTGGGCTTGGAGCAGGCCCTAAACCCAAGCCAGGCCCTACAGTCAGTCGCTGCTACAGCTTGGCTAACAAGGGCTGTGCTCAACCCTACTGCACACTGGCAATGTATGCATAACAGAGGTTGGCTGTACACAGTGACCAGGGCACAGGAATATGTTGCATGTGATATAGGGGGATTTGTGGATCCCTAGGCAGACTTCTTGGACCTTGGAGCTGTGCTGGTTATGACTACAGTCCATAATTTGCAGAACAGATATAAAAACCATGAGTTAATAACCAAATGTAATGCTTATGCTCTCAAAATATTTACACCAATAAATACCAACAAAAAAAGTAAAATGTAAGTAAATTGCAATGCATACTTTAATAATTAAATAAGGCTATATCCAGATTTGTCTCTTTCATAGTGTTAAGGGTATTATGATATTGGATCTCATCTTTAAGATTATTTATGACATTTCCAATTACTTTTGTCACATCAAGGGAGAGGTCATGGGCATTGCATTTGTTTTTTGAGTTGTGGTTTGCATGTCTGTTGTGTGAGTTCAGAATTACATTCCTAACTGTAAAGTGTGATTTTCAGAGGGTTTTCACTTTTAATTCACAGCCATAACCCCACGTTAAGTGTTTTTTTCAAATGAATGTATATGGCTCTCATGCAGTCAGGTGGCTGCTTGAGACTCTTACACAAAGAAGGGGATACTAATCACAGACTAGCAGCCGCAATAGTTAAGTGGTCCTAAGAAGTATATCAAGTTATTTATCTAGGGAATATTGTAAATAATTATTTTAACAGGTGTGTTTGGAGGCTTTCCTAAAGTATTACCATGTGTAATTTGAGTTAGAGCTTGGTAGGAGATATGTACATGGACAGACCTGCTCCCAAAACATTTGTATGGCACCTGGAGAATGGTGGGTCTGTTTTGGGTATCTGATCTAAGGCATCTCGCTGGTTTATAAGTGCTTGGGAAGATAATAGGGGGAGTGGCCATACTAGATTTTGTGATATAGACTGGCCTTTTTGAATCTGGACTAGACATGTCCTTTTAAGGTTAACCCGAAGGTTGATCCATTGAAGTGTTAGCAGGCCTACTGTGATAAAGCCAATGCGTTTGCGGCAGAAGATGAGTCAGTCCACAAATGTCTATATCCATTGGATGTGACCATCAATAGATGCTACTGTAGAAGCCATTTTGGACACAGAGATGAAAAAACACTGTTCATTTCATGCCATAGACCAGAGGAATAAAATGGAGGCTGTCATCAAGGGTGGCTCTCAGGTTTCAAATAATTTAGGAAGTTGTTTAGGTTTGTACATTAATGTTAGTCCAGTCAAGTAAATAGGAAGTTGGCATGCTTATGTACTATATGTGATGCAGGTAGACAGAGCCAGTTTTGATGCATTTGTCTTTGGACTTGAGTTAGTCATTCCAAGAAATGTCAGTGAAGACCTGCTGCAATAAATGGTCTAACATAAATCTGGGTATCATCAGCACCCATGCGCAAGCCCAGGTTGTAGATGCTAAGGACAGCAGCAATAGGTATCAAGTAAATGCAGGAGAGAGGAGATGTTTATGTTCACACCTGGGAAATTCTAATGGAAATGTTGAGGGTGGGATAGAGGATGGATGCTAGTTTGACCTGCTGAGACCTGTTTGATATGAAAAAGCTCAATCAATATAAGGCCATATCACTAATTCTCCAAAATAAAACAACCATTATTTAGTGTTATGCGGTCAATTGTAGTGAATGTTATAGAGAGGGCAAGGAGGAGTAGAGCCCAGGCCTGGCTCTCGTATATGGACCTGGCCTCTTTTTTTTTATAAATTATAATTTATAATTCTTTAAAATATATATTAATTACATTGAATAAATCATACTTTTTATTTTAAATAGTTAAATAATATGTAAATTACAAACATTTAAAAAAAATAAACATATATTAACATTAAATTTAATAAGTTAAAATAGTTGTAACATTTTTGAAATATAAATTTAAAATTTTGATTGGTAATGAAGGCTGTCTCTTTTCAAGTGCAGAATCTCGACTGAAAGCTATTGAGGATGTAGTTAATTTTCTGTGTGGTGGGGAGAAGTGCAATAACACTGCTTCAACTACCTGCTCTTTGCATAATTGAGTATGGATTGCACTGAATTTGTGTATTATCACTGGGCCATTTGCTTTTTCAGCAGTGAAGGCATTGTGGTATGCTTGAAATCTTGGAGAGCAGTCTAAGAGCTATGGTCAAGTCACCTTACTGAGATATGCAAAACATCATATAGGCATTTGTTTTCTTAAATTAGTGCCTATTTCGAACCACGTTAGGTGCTGTGAATGTCATGTGATCTGTGATGACATTTTATTTAAATCCACTTTTCCAAGTTTGAACTATGTTGCTTCATGAGCCTGAGCTCAACTGAGACTTATGTATTGTTTTATGCTTTTTGAGCATTAGGCGACAACTAGAAGGGACACATTTTATCCACTATTTTGGGAGGCAGTATGTTCTTGCCTGGGTGAGAACAGAGACAAATAATTAAAGGTTTGTAAAGTGAACCTGAGCACTTGTATTTTTAGAGTGATGGACAGTCACTGAAACACATCACCATGTCTGTAGACTATGGGGCAGATTTATGAAGGCCTTGCGCCGCCGGTGCGTCACTTTTTCCCCATGTTAAAAATGATGCACCGGCGGCGGAAGGCCTTCATAAATCTGCCCCTATGTTTTTGATGAACATTATGTAGCCGCTTGAAAAGATTATTCTCATCTATCCACTTCTCACCATATGATGGTGACTGAATAGATGGACCATATATTACATTTCTGTCTTGTACACTATTTGGAGTGGGTCAAAGGCAATAGGAATCCCTTCTTTCCTTGTTGCATTATGAAGGGCTATGCAACACTGTTCCTTCTCTTTTACCATGTAGTGGGGACAGACTTGTGCAACATGAGTCTCTTCTCTTATTGTTACTCTGTGTAGTGAGGAAAGGCTTGTTAAACCATATTTATTTATTAATACTTGAAGGCATTACTGTGCTTTACAGAGAGCAAATAGCAATGCATTTATCCACAGAAATCTGAATGTAGAATCAGAGATCTGGATCAATTTTCAAGGTGTAACCAAAAAAATCCATCAGTCAGAGTAGGTGGCTAGGAAAAAGTTGTGTTTGAAAATCTTTCCTAGAGAAAGAACATTGTGTAGGAAATGCAGATTGAAATGAATGACTGGTAAGAAGTGACATATTCTAAATCTTGCTTCCAAGAGGAGGAATTAATAATCCTGAGGCCAAGCAAGCCACCAGATAAGTTTAGCAAATGAGAGAGGTATGTTGATTAATTTTCATTTTTAAGCTAGCCATTAAGAAAATGAATTGAAAACAACTTTAAAGGGGAAGATATAATTGACGGACACACTCTGGTACTGTGTTGCTAACCTCCAGGTAGAAAAATGATTAGAGCAGGACGTGCAGTTTTAGTTGGATAGGTGGAAGCACTTTTCATTTTCTTTAGAGGGTGACAGTGGCATCTTCTATCTTGAGTTAATTCCAAATAGTAGGACAAGGTTTCTGATATACTTGGGGTGATGTGGAATAATTTGTTACTATGGGAGTAGAGTGCTAAGAAGCTGTCTTTGATCAATTTTTGTAGTTTACATACACATAAGCAAGGAGTGAGGATGTCATCTCAGGACAATATTTTCAGATATAATTGTCTATTCTCAACATTTTGAGAAATAGAGAGTACCAGCTGCTCAAACACCAATATCAGAGGTTCAAGATACAGATTGAGATGGATATGGGTGCCAGCATGGAGCCCAGAGGAACATCACATGACTATGTTGCCCTTTCTTAGATTTTTTGCCTGCTCTTTACTGTTTGAACACGGCTGCTGAAGAAAGTAGGGAGCTAGTTCAGGGCCTAGCTTTGAATGTCAGTTTGATGCCCAAGCATTGCTAGTAACCTACATTGATTAGCTGTGTCATGGGCTGCTAATAGAACAAGAAGGACAGTTTTGCAGTGGTCTCAAAAATCTACAATCATGAGTAACTGTCTCTCTTCTGCATTCAGAGAAGAACACAAAATTAACAGTGCATAGGTAGGTGTTTGTCATTGATGTAGGGGTCTACTGTCTATCTTACACCATGTTTTGGTAAAAGCCTTACCTGACTACGGTTCCATTCTACCTCATTTGCACCATGCATGGGGGATAAGATTGAAGCACCACATGTTCCTTCTCACTGTTTTCTAATATGCTATGGGGACAAGTTTAAGTGACAATGAGATCTTTTCCGTCTTTATTACATCATATGATGGGTGTAGACATGACTTGGCTATAATGACACTTATAATATTCTAACAAACAATTTATACATGTCATGTTCTACCTAATGCTGTTCTGTAGTATCACCAAATATCAAATCATATTTAATGCCAGCAAAAATAACACCTTTACCAATTCTCTAAAAATAAACAAAGAAAAATTAAATGGAAAATCGACAAATTTTATGAACAAAGTGTGTTTGACATTTGAAATGGTATACAGGCTTTAGCGCACATTTTTTACAACGCACTACCATTACCACGCATCTGTTACAACGCATACCATTACAACGCATAGCGCTTTGGGGCAATTTGACATAGGGAATGGCTAGTGAATAGGTTAATTTACTATCCAATAACCTTCCCTAGTGTCAAAGGGGACTGGTGTTGCAATAGTAAATTAAACTATTCACTATCCAGCACCCAAAGCACTATGCGTTGTAAAGGTATCGCGTTGTAAAAAATGCGCGGTAATGGTATGCGTGGTAAAAATGTGCGTGCTAACATCATACATCCATTTGAAATTGTACACCACAAAAAAGAGTAGATTTAATTGATTATATACTTTCTCCGAGTGCTGATGTTGTGAAATCACAATGCACATGCTTGGACAAACAAATCCCTTTTTCTTTTAGTCGTGAGCTGCATGACGCCTCAGGAGCTGACTAATGGAGTGTACAAGTATCAGACGAAACCAGATGTCAACACGTACCAATCGGTGATCAAATATGAATGCAATGAGCCATACTACAGAATGGTGAAACAGAGTGGGGAGGGTAAGTGGCTCTATAATACAGATATCTATGATTAACTCTTGGCACACAGTGCTCACCAGAATCATGGGATTGAAGAAAATTACCCAAAAGTCTTGTTGGCCAATGAGGATCCTGATTGCAAGCTGACCGCCACTTAAAGTGGATGAAATATTATACGGGGCTTATTTACAAGGCCCTTGCGCCACTTTTGCGTAATTGTTAACTTGGGAAAAGTGACGCAAAAGTGGCGCAAGGGGCGTGTAAATCTGCCCCTACATTTTTAAGATCCAAAAGGTTAAAATAAGAACTGGATTCAATGTTCATTCTCTAATGATTCCCACCAAGAACCCAAGCACCTATGATGAGAAAAAAAGGTAGTACAGCCTTTCAGATTTACAGATCTCCATTCTCCATCCGGTGTTTGGAAAAAATATTAAATACTAAATATTGTCATACAAGAATATCAGGATGTCAAAAATATTGTCAATAGGAGTATCAAAGGTAAAAATATTGTTTTTTAAGAGTTGTTTTTAATTTCGTAAAAAATATAAATTTATAAAATGTTGTATGTAACGTAATTTCTAAGTGTTGTTTTGTTTGTAATTTATTGTAGTGTGTTTTGTTCTATATGTTTATTAATTGGTTTTATGTGTGTTTTTATAAGATCATTTTTAGTTATGAAATTGTTGATATTTGTCTTTTTAGCTAATGTTTAAACCTAATGCATTTATAATTTTTTTAGCAAGAGGATAGTGGGTTTGTTAGGGGGAAAAGGGTGGGGAGATTTTTAAAAAGTGCTTGTTTAAATGTAAATTGTTAATAACTTTAATAAATGATCATTATATTTCACTAACATACATATTAAGTATGTTAAATTAAAAGATTGTGATTTTATTTTAAAAATTAAAATTAATATTTCAATTATTTTCTTTTTTACATTCAAATATATTAACATTAAACTTTGTAAAGTAGCATCATTTAAAAAATGAAATAAACATTTTATATTTTAAAACTTTTGTGAAAAGAATTATCATAATTAAAATAGTTTACATTTCTTTATGTTGAAAGATTTAATTGTAAAATATTTGTTTTCAAACAATTATTTATTTAAAAGAATTGGTTTTATAAACTTTTTTATTTTATGATTGTTAATTGTGGGTTATGATTTAATTTTTTATTTTATGGTTCATAGTTTAGGAATGGTATGCTAAATATATTAAAAATATATTATTTAATAATAGTGATACAGCTAATATTTTATATGTTAATGTTTAAGTATGATATAAAGGTTTGTATTTTTGGTTAGTGTGTTTTTTAAATACTTTTTTGTTTATTTTTTATATCATAAATTATGTGTGAGTATGGAGTATTGAGTGTATATAACATTTTTAGTCTGTAGCACCTTGAATAAAATGTTTTATTGCAGTGTAAATAGTAAATGTCACCCCTTTGAATGTCCAACACCTTTCACAATTGGCTTAGATTGAAGTGTGCATAGTAAATGTCACCCTTCTAGTGTCCAACACCTTCCACAATTGAATTCAATTAGAGTGGAAATAGTAAATGTCACCCTTTTATTATTCAACACCTTCCCCAAATTTGTTTAGATTAGAGTGGAAATAGTAAATGTCACCCCTTTAGTGTCCAACACCTTCTCCAAATGGATACAAATTTGAGAAGGAATAGCAAATCTTACCACTTTACTGTCCAACAACTTCCGCAAATTAGTTCGGATGAGAGTGGGAATAGTAAATGTCACCCTTTTAGGGTCCAACACCTTCCCAAAATTGGTTTAGAGTGTAGTAGTAAAAGTTAATGTAGCCCGTTTAGTATCCAATACCATAACCAAATTGGTATAGATTGGAATGGGAATAGTAAATGTCACCCATTTAATGTCCAACACCTTTCCACAATTGGTATAGATTGGAGTGAGAATAGTAAATGTCATCCTTTTAGTGGCCAACACCATCCCCAAATTGGTTTAGATTGAAGAGCAAACAGTAAATGTCACCCCAGTAGTGTCCAACACCTTCCCCACATTGGTTTAGATTGGAGTAGAAGTAGTAAATGTCACCCCTTTAGTGTCCGAAACTTGGCTTACGTTGGAGTGTGATTGTTTCATTTTATAATTTTAGTGTGAAATTATTTGTTTAAATTGTATTTGTATGTAGCAGAAATAGTTTGTGTTATTTAATTAGTATTGTTGGCGTTTAGAAATATAATACAAAAAATAGTTGCATGTTTCTAATAAATAACATTATTAATTACATATTTATATAGAATAAAGACATGTAACACATTTTCTAATTATATATTTATAAAGTTTATTTAATGTAAAGATGTATATTTCAACATAATATACATATTTATGTATAGATAGATAAATACAACATTTGAAATGTATTTTTGTTATTACATAAAAAAATTACATAATATTTAAATAGTATTGAATTTTGTATATTGACCACTTTCTCCCCATTGTTTATAATTTTTTATTTGTTTTATCTACATATTTCCAACAACATTTTAACGCAGGTTTTGTCAGTATATATTAAATAATTGCATATATTTCATGCTAATATTTATTTCATAGTATACATTTCTATAACATTTTGTTACAAAACCTTGTGACGTGTTTTACATGTTTAATAATTGTAAACCTTTTAATACATTTAATCAACATTTTTAAATATTTTACCATTCGAATCTATAGGAAGATAGTCTTTGTTTACGTTTCGTTTAGCGGCCTTTTTTATGGCTACCTTCTATTTTGTTGTCTATTTGTGCCATTTTTAGTTTATTTTCCGGGATCCAGGTCACGATAAGGTGCTGCAGTTTCATGGAACGGGTACGTCCTTTTTAAGGGTTTTCAGAGTAGGGGGTTTATAGGGGAGGTCTAGAGATTAGTTATAGATGTAATAATTTTTTTGTACATTGAGATGTAGTAATAGTAGCGTTTGTTGCTAGTGTGTAGTTTAGGGTTTTCGTACACTGTTATAATAATGTATCGTTATGTTATGTTACATTGTGTTATGTTACCTATTTTATAATGATTTAAGGCCTTCTTATGAGTTTGGCGGTCTGTGGACCGCCGCGGTAGCGGTCTGACCGTCACAAGCTCTGAGGTCCGACTGGCATATTACAAGATGGGAGTATTGCTATTGCAAAGACCGTAGGTGAACCACTGACACTGCAAGCACACCGCCGACTGCCGGGGTTTGCAGTTGAGGCAAATCAGCTGTCATAGGGCGGTACCAAGGAATCTCACTGCCGTCCGTATAATGAGTTGACTTTTCGATGAGCTGACCATGGCGGTGGGACTGCCACCTAAAGGTTGGCAGAAAAGAAGGATTTGGGGTACATACTGACTCCTTTTCTGTTCTTCCCATCAGAGTTTGACGTAGATCACTTTCTCCAGGTCCCCCCTATACAGCAGCATCTTCACCCCAAGGAATATGACCCCGTCTGCGGTGATACACAGGTAAGTGCTCTGGATACCAAACACCCATTGCCGGGACTGCCTACATATAGTTTGAACTCCAGCAATGGGAAGGTGGTATTTTTCCACATGTATCAATAATATGTGTGCATTCAACACATGTGCAGTTGAAATGTGCACACAGGCACAACAGATATGAAAAACTATTGCCCACCACAGTATGACTTCCGTAGCCACACCACAGGCCCCACGGTCAACTCCTAATACAGCCATCGGAAGAGCGCTTCTTGCGGCCATGGTCTTCGGGCAGTTGGATTCCCAAACTTGGTACTGTAATGTGTTTTGCAGGTTGGTTTTCTTGTTTACTTTACATTTTTGGCTTCCAATGTGTTCTATGGGCATTGGAAGGTACCTTTTTTCTTTTTTTAGGAAATCACTTTTTTCATAATAAACCAATATTTTTTTACTTTGATATCCTTTTTTGCGCCAAGGTGCTGGTATAGGCATTTCACCATGGTATTTGAGATTTGAGTTGGCATCTGTGTTTGGAGCGATGCAGTTTGCCAACCCAATTGTCTTCTAAATAATCTATTAGGGGGCTTAGTTTTCCTTCATTTTGTTGGTAGAAAGGGCTCTCTGTTAGTCAATTGTAGTGGTTAGCTACCTTTGGGACAGGGACGTGGGCTAGTGCAATCATGTTTTTTTTATAAAAGGGGTCTCCATATGCATTGATTGAAATGATAGTAACAGCCTCGTATGGCTGTGTGGGGGTAATTATTGTAATTGGTTTAAATAATGGCTTGTACAAAGTCTATGCATACTTTGTGTAGGTAATAGATATTTGGTTAATGGTTTAAAAGGTCATAGTAAGTGCTGCTTTGTTTATTTGGCAATAAGGCATATATAAAAGGAATATTTGTATTTTGATATTCACTAAGTATTGTGTATATTTGAGTGAATGGTTTGGGGCACATTATGAAGGTCCAACCCATCATCGAGGTTTGACAATAGATTAGTTTTAGTAAGTTATCTGCTATAGAGAATATAACAATTTCTTCATCATTGTTTAGGTTCTCATATAAAAGGAATGGTTCCTCCTTATATGTCATTGTTAAATGTTCATGTATGTCTGTGTCTTTGTATTTTCTGGTGACAGTAGGAGTATCGCTGATGGCTTTCTTAGTTTGTACAATTAAACATTTTAAAGTGGGTATAGGTGGTCGTTGGCCTGTGATGTGTTTGGGAACTTTAGGCAGTATATTTTAAGGATTTTGGTTGCAGGTTCCTGGGAACCAGTGGTTGCCCCTCTTATATCCTGCAACACCTCACTTCTATTTCTGTCACATTTGGGGTGTGGTTGTGTTCTCTTACATGAATTACAACATCATCTTTTGTAGTGGCCCTCCCATAGAATGCTTCAGAATAACATTTGGTACTTATTCATATTCATATTTCCTGTTGCTGCACTTTCTTGGTTGTAGGTGTAGCCCATGTGGCTTAGTAACTGCTTTCCTTTCTGGGAAACAGAGATACATTACTCTCTCTGTCATTGTATCTGAAAATAGTGCAATAGTACAAATATATACAATTTTTTTAAGTTTAAACTGCTTCTACTTCTGTTTTTTATACTAACATGTGCTTTTTAGATGTTTCACGCCATTTTGCAGCTTTTCTGTTGGGGTGTTCTAATGTCGAACAGGGCCTTTCTTTTCACATGGGGACCTTTCTTTTCACATAGATAAAAAAGTGTCTACTTTATTTTAAATGTTTATTTGTTACTAGTTTTTAGAGACTGAGGTAGTTAAGTTTATTTTTACCCTCTATTGAGGTGTGTTTATATTTTTTAATAATTTATGTACACTTACTGTTTTATATCTTTTTGCTGGTTTGTGATAGCTGTTTTTGCTGGCTTCATATTGCTTTTCGAAGTCTTAGGGCTAATTTTGAACCTGGCAGTCGGACCGCCAGGCCCGACCGCCATCAAGCTTCGGCATCCTGACCGCCATATTTTGACATGACTGCTGCAGTGGTGGTCTTGCTGTAGCGGGGGAATGCTAGGCTCATAGGAAGGCTGTATCATATCCCACAGTCGTGGCAGCACCTCCAGGAAATTGGTGCACTGTGTGCCATGCACCATGTCGTCCATGACACACAATGCATGCACAACCATACAATGGAAGCGGGGCGCTATATGTGCCCACAAGCACATTCTTTTCTGGGCTCTGACGCCCCGGGGCCTTGTTTGTGCCCCGTCCCACCCTTTCTGGTGAAGTCCACATCATGAAAAGATTGTTGGAAAGGGAAATCGTAATCACCACGGTGGTGCCTGTCTCGGCACCGACGCCATTTCGGTCACCATCCCGACCACCGATCCTGCCGGTGGCAGTGGTGTTGTATCGGGATAGTGTTGGTCTGATCACCTGAATTCAAATAGGGCAGTCGGACCGCCACTGACGGGCTGGCAGCAGCGGTCTGACCGTAATTATCATAATCAGGCCCTTAGTATTTTCTTTTAGGAAGTACAGGCAAAGATAGAAGTTGAAGAGTATTTTGATAATTATTTGTTATTTTACACTTTTACATTTATTAACAAGAAAGGTTTAGTTTAGATTAAAAATTGACTTACTTTGTTAGATTGTTGTGAAGATGTATATATGTCTTACTTAACAGTCTGGTCATAGAATCTGGCAGAGTTTCCTCATCGAGCAGCATTGGCTGTTTCTATTTAGTTGATAAAATTAGTCTGCCTTTTATGTTATTGATTTATTTGTTTGTCCGAATTTATTGATAAATGTTGTTTATAGTTGATTTTTAAAGGCTGGCTTAGTTTTATTTAGTTATGTCCTTTTATGTATATTTTATTGAAGTAAATTGTAAATATGTTCCTGATAGTATGCATTTATTTTTAATTTAAACATGTGTATGAAATGTGTTATGTTTATTTTAAATAATTGTTTTACATAAAAAGTACTTTTAAATATTTTTGTATGATAATATTATTTTGACAATATTACTGTAGTCGATATTGTGTTAAATAACATTTTTGATATATCATATGTTTATCTAAGTGTGGCAATTTTTTTGATTCTGATAATTGTGTTTTCAATATAACTAAAAGTCAAAATTGTTAACAATAATCAAATTATTTTCAATGTTGACTATATAAGATTTTTTCCTTGGTGCAGCAATTAATGCAGTTATGCAGAAGTCCTGGACACTCATGTGATCACCCTTGAAATCTACTGTTTCTTAGATGTTCATTCACTCTGCTATTGAGTGAAGACCCCTGGCTCTTTCAAGCTTGTCTTGCCAAGATAGCAGAAGAGTGTTTACTGCTTTCTGGCAAAAGACACAAAATTTGAAAATAGGTGTCCAGGCTTTGGGGCATTGACAAGGAGGGATTCTGAACATACACAGAACTATGTGCAGGAATATGGGACCTCGGTGTATAGTGGCTAATCCTTTCTACCGCCTCGGTACCCACAATCCAAGGACCAATTAGCTATAGTGTCTCACTCGCTCTCCTAAACAATCACGAAGATGCAAATCATTAGACACCCCAGAACACAACACTCCTTACTCTTTCAGGATTCGTGGTAACAAGACGTACCCTTTCGCTCACTCACTCGTACTTGTTCACAATAAGAATTGACAGAGTCACGGGTATAGTTTAAAATGTTTGTTTTAACTATCATGCTCTATAACGCAGTATACGAGCTACTACCAGCAGCATAACGCATAAACCTAAAACAGTTAGCATTGTAGCAAGTCCATATATTATGAAGGGAGATGTCTTCTTATAAAGACAGTGGATAAAGGATTATACGGCTTAATCACCCTCCCCTTGGTAAGAAGAAGTATTATTATATAATAGAGGATCTCTGGGCTTTGTCAGCAGGCCCCATACCTTAGTGCCTATATGGTATATCTACATCATAGGAACCGCATGGCTCTTCTCCCTGGAAAGGTCCTTCTCCAAGTGTGCGTTAATGTTAAACCTACATGTATCCACATATTATCAAAGCACAAGTGTGTTAGCATGTTTTGTCTAGGTGCTAGGGACTGACCAGAACAGAATAACAATGGGCATTGTTTGTCGACCTTGTTCACGGTGTTCAGACTAAACTCCAGGAATAGATCCAGAATGCACAAAGCAAACGGTTCTCATGTGAAAGGCATAAACAGAGTCTGGCAAGTCTTGTAGAAACATGCGCCAAAGCAGCATCATGGCAGCAGAGCTCATGCTAACTTAGCGATGTTGACAATGCCCCTATCTGCCAAACGACAAGATTAAGTAGATAGGTGACACAGTAGTGTTCATGTATCACCAAGCAACAGCTGCTAGACAGCCTTGACCTCATAATATGCCCTGATAGGTATTTCAGACCAGAACTGCTGGTGCCCCTTCACCTGCTGTTGTGTGACAGCAGGTATAGCAAATTATCATTTATTTTGTTTTCAGACATTGTCTGCAGTCTCTAAGATGGGTAGCCCCAGTAGACTCTTCCTCTGCACTAGAAGTAGATCACTGTGCACACAGAAGTAAGCATGTTCATTGTTCAGGTTCCATTTTGGAATGTTGAAGACTTCATTTCGGCATTGCGCTAGTTGTTCAGCTACTTCATTTTCAGTTATGTGCTTCAGCTCTAACATATGTGTAAAGCGGCTGTGTTGATCAGTGGTGAGGCTCTCAAACTCTCAAAATATGTGATTGTGAAGCCTACATTTCTGCCATAGTTTCCTGCCTGTTATTCATTTTGAATGGTGGTGGAAAATCATTTAGCTCAACGTCTTCTAAATCCGCATGGCCTAATGGCTTTAACTGGACATCTTAGGCAAACCTGTAAAAGTGGAAAAATGGTTAAAAAACAATTCTTCAAGCTAACTGCATATGAAATTAAATTGTTGATAAAAATTACTGGTTTTGCAAAGTTATAAAAAGAGTTTTCACTTTATAAACCATTTTATTGTTGCTTATTCTTGTGCTTTCAATATGCAGCCACTGTATTACTCATATCTTAGGACAAAGCATTGGTTCTTCAAATGTAAAGCACTACCACACTGGAAAAATCTGCATCATTTAGCCAATGCTATCTATTTCATGATTTTTTAATGCATTGAGGTACCCATTTCACAAAGATAACTTACACGTTTGAGCAAGTTTACACTTTTTAATTGGTTTCCTACTTCTCGCTATTCACAAACTCTTGAGGGCACGTTACTACTGAAAAAAAAACCAGTAGGAAGCCCAGTACTACACATGGCCAACCACTGGTACTTCATCACCCTCCCATAAAAATGTTAGATTAAAGTATTTAAAATATATAGACCAAACTCACTGGCTGTATGCACTCCTCAAACCTTAGCCCTT
The DNA here is from genome assembly GCF_964261635.1 of Lissotriton helveticus. NCBI lineage: Eukaryota > Metazoa > Chordata > Amphibia > Caudata > Salamandridae > Lissotriton > Lissotriton helveticus. The sequence goes on along the minus strand of NC_136068.1, from coordinate 71,961,200 downwards.
GCCTGTTGAATTATATTGGGAGGACAACAGTAACAGCTTGAGCCTGTTGGATGCCAAGGGCCAAGGAGTGACTCTTATGCTCAACATAACCTGGCTTTCTCTTGCAAATGCTTCAATGGAATGTTACTGTCAATTTGCATTGTTTCATATACAAACTAAGCTTATAAAATGGCAGGCGGCTCCCACATTGCAGGTAACCGAGTGTAGCCACTGAAGACAAAAACACTCTAACAAGACCACATGCAGGCTTGTCGGCCCTTATTGGATACGTTTCTTTCAAAGTATAGAATTTTTTAAAGACAGCTCGATAGAAAGGTTACAAAGGAACATTGGGGCATATTTTCAAGGGATTAATCTCCACTTTTTTGGCATTTAAAATCCAAGAAAGCGGAGATAAAATTATCTCCCTATCAGCAACAGGGTGCTAACACGCAAATTCGCATGTTAGCACCCTTTTTGTCTACGCTTCCCCTTGCATCTCTAATGAGATGCAAAGGGGGCTTTCCAGAGAAAAATAATAGGAGAAATGTTGTTAAGCAACATTTCGCCTATTATCAAGGATTTCGCTAACCCTGTTAGTGATAACAAAGGAGCGCTAACCGCGGTTAGCGCTGCTTTTTTTACACCTGGTATTTTCCTGACTTAGCCATGATATCCTATGGAAGGTGGATATCATGGCTAAGTTTGTGAGCCCCTAGCATCAAGCTAACGCCAAACTTCGAGAGATTATCGTTGGTTTTCCAGCGATAATCTCTCATTTGGCTGTTAGCGTGAGGATTTTTATCACTTCTGAGATAAACCTTGCTAATAGCAAGTTATCTCTGCGATAATTTCTGCCGATGCTTAGCGTTAAAAAAGTCGTTGCTAATCCTCGTTAGCGATAAATATCGCTAATCGTTGGTAATGCCCCATTATATTTAGTGGTCTCGACAGAGAAGAAGAAAACTTGCTCACCCCACTCTTCAATTGGATAGACTCTTTCACATGCCTTTAGAGAAATGTTTTACACCAAATCACAATACTCTTCAAATCCAACCAGAGAACTGTTTAGATCAGCCTTTTATTTCATCTTGTTCTCTCTTTCATCACAAACCCTTGTAGATCAAAAAATATTGTGAGGATGTAGCAAATGATTTAGTGATACAGATGCAAAAACTCTCTTATTCCATCTTTCATCTCTTGTTTTCAAGTGGTGTCAGACCATTGCTGAAGCTTGAAAAGCTTCCACTGCCTGCATCAAAAAAGAGGATTAGATTTAAGTTATGCCTCATGCATAGAGGCTGTTCTGATATGGAATCCTCTAACCTATCAGCTTACTTATGCAAGCACAGCCCAACAAGGAGCTTACACTCTCCAAACTTTACTCTTTTTGATTCCCAAGATTCAAAGCTCAAGTGCTAAAAGTAGGGCATTTGCTGTTTGCGGGTCTAAGCCATTTGCTGTCTGCGACGATAAGCCTTGAAATACATTGCCAGAAGCCTGAAGGGCATTATTGTTATTATCGGCGACATGATGACTGTATATGCCTGGACTCATTGCACTTTGTATGTCTTCTTCTTCTTGGTTTATATTTGTGCACTGACTCAAGCAAGCAGGAGTTGATTTGGGGGCAAATGTACATTGACTTACAGAAGATTGTTCATTGAAACAGAGGCAGGAGTGCCTTAACCCCTTAAGTGCTGATGACGGCCCCCATCCGTCATGCACTACGGCGCTCGTGTGCTGATGACTGCTGGGGGCCGTAATAAACCTGCCCACTTTGAAAAACGCCGCACTGGCGCAGAATCGCGGCCGTGCCCAAGGGGTTAATTCACATCCAGTCACAGATAACTCAAAGCCAAAAAACAGATAGATCTCACCTCATCACATGAGGGTATGAGCGAATACAGAGACATGGCACACAGACTAGTGTTCATTGGCTCAGTGATAAGGGTGCAGGCATTGACATTTAACAGCAGACAGAGAAAGGATTAGACCAGATTCATAGAGAAAGATGAATGAAAATTCATATTCTGAATATCATTTGCGCTGGTGCTGAAATCAGACTGTGCACAGGAGTCTGTCTGTCTGTTTCTCCAGAATCTTTAGCAGTCATTTTTCCCACTGCCCTCCTCTCCTTTCCACAGGCCCATATACCTGCACTGCAGAGCGTCGCTGGAAGGACACCCATGGCTCTGAGGGCATCCCGCAGTGTCTACCAGGTGAGTGTTGACTTAAAGAAGTGGGGAGTGTGGAGAAGTGTGGCTCAATGGTTAGAGAGGCAGACCCTGATGCAGAGGTCCGGCCCGGGACCAGGGTTCAATTCCCGCCTCGGCGGGTCTTGGGCTCAATTTCCCCGGACCTGATAATTCTCGCCTCGGTGCCTATTCTAAGCATGGGTCTCACTCTGCAACTCTGGGCAATAGCTTGCTTAATCTCCACACTGGCCCCACCAGCGCTGGGCCTGGCTTCACCTTCGAGGTGCCCAGGAGTGGGCACTTCACAGGGAAAGGCTAGGAAGGGTTCCACAGCGGTATGTGTACAGCGCCTTGAGACCCCTTCAGGGGTGAAGCGTGTGCTATATAAGCACTACATTTACATTTAAAGATGAGGGGATATTAGTTAACAGGGAGAAGGAGGAGCTGAGATATGCATTGACCATCTCCACAACGAGGACTTTGGAAACACATCCCCACACTCATCCATATTTAGAATTAGGGAAAGAGATAAATATTCCGGGGCAGATTTACAAGAAAGTGACGCATCTATAGAGATGTGGCACCTTCCTTGCGCCACCCTAAAAAATGCATGCGCCGCCATGGATGCGCCGAATTGCAGAAGAATTTACAGATGCATCAGAAATTCTAACGCATCTGTTGGGGCAAAAGTCACGCATTGCGGAAGTCGTGTCAAAAGCACGACGCAACTCCAACAATGCATTTTGTGGCCTATTCCCACTACACTGTGTCACTCCTTACGCCTGCTTCGAGCAGGCGTAAGGTTTTGACGCAGTGGCGTCCTAAAAGTGATGCAGTGAAATCTTGTAGATTTCACTACATCACTTTTACAAGGCTTTCCTGCGTAGGAACACCCCCCTGCATACATTATACCTGATGAAGGTATAATGTGACGCAGGGCTTTCCAACGTGACGCATCATGTATGCATAAAACATACATCCCATCAAAGAAACAAGGGTTCTCTATCTATGCACTCTGGATCTGCAAACGTAGGCCTGTAGGAATCATGATTGCTCCCACATTGTCCGAACCAGGAAAGAGCTGAGGACACACTTCTCCAAATAACTTTACATCACTATATAGGGCCAGATGTAGGAGCCCTAATACCGGTCGGAAACGGCCGATTTCGGCCGTTTCCGACCGGTATTTGGGTTTTCAGATGTAGGGGGCTTAAAATTACAGAATCAGTATATTTACCGATTCGGTAAAATTACCGATTCGGTAAATTACCGAATCGGTAAATATACCGATTCTGTAATTACAAATGTAGGTGGCACACTTTACAGTGCCACAGGCCCTTAAGAGTCGGTATTTTACCACAAAATCCTATTGTGTGGTAAAATACCGAATTCAGGTGTGCATGCACATCTGTGCATGCACACCTGTGCAATGTGACACACAGACATGCCCTTAGGGCATGTATGTGTGCCACATGGCACACAAGCCTGTACTTGGGGTGCTAGAGGGTGTCAAAGTGACACCCCCTGCACCCTTGCAGGATTCGTTATTTACCGATTCTGTAAATACAGAGGGGCAGATTTATGAAGGCCTTGCGCCGCCGGTGCGTCATTTTTAACATGGGAAAAAGTGACGCACCGGCGGCGCAAGGCCTTCATAAATCTGCCCCAGAATCGGTATTTCCCATTGATTCCTATGGGCTTCAAAGCCCATAGGAATCAATGGGAAATACCGATTCAGTATTTACAGAATCGGTAAATACCGAATTTTACAGATTCGGTAATTCAGATTTTTAAATTACCTACATCTGCCCCCTTCCCATTTACGGACTCATAGGGCCAGATGTAGGTGGCCAATTACCGGTCGGTAACGGCCGAATTCGGCCGTTACCGACCGGTAATTGGAATTTGAGATGTAGGTCACTCAATGTGACAGAATCGGTAAATTTACCGATCGGTAAATTTGCCGATTCTGTAAAATACCGAGTCGGTATTTTTACCGAATCGGTAAATTTGAGATGTAGGTGGGACTCTTCTGAGTCCCACAAGCCTTACCGAATCGGTATTTTACCATCAAATCCTATTTGATGGTAAAATACCGATTCCGGTGTGCATGCACATGTGTGCATGCACACCTCTGCCATATGACAGGCAGACCTGCCCTTGGGGCATGTATGCCTGCCACATGGCACCCGAGCCTGTTTTGGGGGGGCCAGAGGGTGTCAAAGTGACACCCCCTGAACCCTTGTGAAAATCGGTATTTACCGATTCTGTAATTACAGAATAGGTATTGCCCATTGATTCCTATGGGCTGCAAGGCCCATAGGAATCAATGGGCAATACCGAATCGGTATTTACAGAATCGGTAAATACCGAATCTTAACGATTCGGTATTTACCGATTCTGAAATACCTACATCTCCCCCCCTCTATTTTACCACCTCTTAAATACCGATTCGGTATGAATCGGTATTTAAGAGGTGGTAAATAAAAATTACCTACATCTGGCCCATAAATACCGAATCGATAAAATTCGGTATTTAAGAGTCTGTAAATGGGAATTACCTACATCTTGCCCTATAAGTAACATTTCACTTCCACTTTCAGAACCCAACTTCTCCTTTATTCACTCATTGACTGCATCCTTGCTTTCGACCACATATCGCACTTTGCAGCCTTTTGAATTTGCTTGTGTCATACAGATCCTGGATACTTACAGAAATACGTACATCACAGTGGCCTTAATGCCAGGGGATGCAAGCACCATGCCCTATAGTGCACCATCTATCATTTTTCTACTGCACAGTAAAAGGAGGGGGGCTGACAGAATTGAGTGGTTGATTGTCAAGGGAAATAAGTGGTCGAGTAGGCTATGATCTGGTGATAGTGATGAGGATTTAGGGGGCAGATTATCAAGGGCTGCGATATAATTATCGCCGCTTTAGCGTCCATTTTCAGGCAAAAAGCGGCGATAATTATATCGCAATATCATCAAGGACACGCTTGCGCGTGTTTTCCTTACTTTCCAACCGTTTTCAGCACGCCTACCATCGCATCGCTAATGATATGCAAAGTAGGCGTGTCTGTCAAAACAACATGGGTGAATATCGCAAAGGCAGCTTTGCGATATTACCAATGAGTTTGCAGAGATAATTTTAATTGCGCTAACTCTGCCTTAACGCAGGAATTTAATGTCTGTTAAATTCCTGACTAAGGCATTGCTAACATGGGGGGTGGATTGTGCGGCTAAGGCCACAGGGCCTTATTATCAAGCCTATCCCCGTATTCCATGGAACATTGCTGGAAAACCAGCGATGTTCCATGGAAAACCCTGCTATCGCTGGATTTCTTATCGCCTTTGAGATAATCGTTGGGAATACAATGCTATCTCGGCGATTAAATCCAGAGATAGCGGAGTTTTCCATGGAACATCGCTGGATTTCTTATCGCCTTTGAAATAATCGTTGATAATACAACGCTATCTCGGCGATTAAATCCAGCGATCGCCGGCAATAAGAATACCAGCACTAAGCGCGCTTTGCGATATTTATCGCACTTCCTCGGTAATATGCCCCGTAAGTCAGTGAATGAGTTGTGTGGGAATGTATGAAATGAGAGAGAGAGAGAGAGAGAGAGAGAGAGAGAGAGAGAGGCAAAGTGAGACAGAGCAAGACAGAGCATGAGCTAGAAAGAAAGAGAAAGAGAGACGGAGACAGAGACAGAGAGAATGGAAGCAGAAAGTTTGAGAATATACATTGAGGAGATGTCATGTTTTGCTTTCTTGAGTTGTGTTCTTTCCACCAGCCTGAATCTTGTCAGGGTGATGCGAGAAGAAAGATATACTGGAACGGACAGTGAGTGAGCTGGGAAAGATAATGTATTTCTCCTTCTTTTATAGTGTGTGGGAACCCGAAGCACCCTGTGGAGCACACCGGGAAAATTATTGGCGGGGACAAAGCAAAGGCTGGAAATTTTCCTTGGCAGGTGTATGTGGACACAAGTGGCCCAGGTGGTGGTGCATTGATCAGCGATCGCTGGATTCTCACCGCTGCTCATATGCTCGTCTTCGAAGGGGTCAATGATACAGAGAAGAAAGTGAGCGATGTGACTGATGTGCACGTCTTCATGGGCGATATAGATGTGCACAAGCAAATTGAACTGGCCCCGTACCCTGTAGAAAGCGTATTCTTTCATCCTAAATTTATCCCTGTACAGCACAACTTTGATAATGACATTGCCCTGATCAAGTTGAGCAAAAGTGTGACCATGAGTGCTGACATCATGCCCATCTGTCTGCCCTGGAAGAACAACAGCCAGGCTTTTTATGAAGGGGAACACCTGGGCTATGTCAGTGGATTTGGTACCACTGAGAACAACACAATAAGTAGCCACCTAAGATACGTCAGACTTCCAGTAGCTAGGAATGACAAGTGCAAGGATTTTCTCAAAGAGAAGAAAGTATATGGTCAACCCCCAGTGTTCTCTGACAACATGTTCTGTGCAGGCTTCCCACCGGAAGGGAAGAAGAAGAAGAATAAGGACTCATGCCAGGGTGACAGCGGAGGAGCCTTCACTGTCTGGGACCAGGAAGCAGAACGCTGGGTCGCCACAGGGATTGTGTCCTGGGGTATCGAATGCGGTCGTGGCTACGGCTTCTATACCAAGGTTAACAACTACAAGCACTGGATTGAGGAGGTGATGAAGGGGGAACCTCCAGTCCTCTGATTCCACTCACAGAGTTAAAGCCAACCCAAGAGGAAGTGGGGGCATCTCCATCAGCTCATTCCACCCTCTTTCTGGCTCTCTGTGCCAAGTCATATCTCATTCCATGTCTGGAAGAGAAGCTATGCCTGGTGTTCCTGTGCTCTTCACAAGGCAAGGAAGTCCTCCTAACCTCTTCAGCCCCTGTTTCTGCTTACAAAATCAGACATTAATTTTAAGAAAGGGAAAACTTAAAAAATGGTGCTAAAGCCTTGCAGCCAGGTACTAACTTGCTTCATAGTGTTGCACCTTCAGACCCCTCAGTCCAGCTGCAAGGAAAGTTCCTAATCAAAGGTTTATGGGGGCTTGACAGTCTTCTTTGTTGCCTGCCCTTGCTTGACAGTCTTTGTGTTGACTATTCTTGCCTTAAGCTAACAACCCAGTTGCTATTCCAACAATAAAAAATACGAATACTGAAATACGCGGTTTGTTGTCACTCATTGATCCACCAGGAGGTAATGTTGGCTTCATCTGTTGAGCTTGGCTGTGTCTCAACCCAATTGCAGTAAGCTTTCAACAGTGGACTCTTCTGTGACCTCACCAACTCTGTCACTATTTACAAAGTGCTTTAATGCTGTCCTTGCCCTAGGTCAGAAGGTGCACAAGAACAGCTTCCGATAAGGCAAAAGAAGACACTCAAAACAAATTATGCGTTATTAGGTGAGAGAACATGTATGTGATCATGGGAGAAGAGGCAGTGTGTATTGATTTTATGTAACTATGTATGAGCAAACGGTTGTTTTTAATGCTTCTGATATTTTTACATGCCAAAAATAGCCCCAAAACAAATTTGTCTTGTATATATTATTGATTTCGCTCGATCGTCTCTGGTAGGCCCATGGACTTCAATTGGGTGTAGCAGTTGCTCCCCCGGGCTTGCTTTTCTTCCCTGGCTCTTTACTTGTACTTTTGTTTGCAGGGGTCAACAGACATTGTTGAAAATGGATAGGAACCAAAGTTTTTGGAGGATGGCTAAATTCTTTTCTTTTAATTTACATGATGCCTGTCCTGCTTCACCACAGCAGCAAAAAAGAGAACTGAAACACTATGGTGGGGCTAGGAGAAGACCCTATGATGTCATTAATGGTTAAAAGATCACTTCCGCTACTTGCTTTGAGGTGAATCAACTTCATCGGCAAAATCTCCTCACTTGAAGTTTCTGAATTTTGTGAACCACCTTATTAAATCTGAAGGATTCAAATTCTGAGGTGGTTCCCATTCAAGCACTCTGGGTCCTGAAAACTATTGAAAATTATGAGTACCATTGAGGTAGCTGCAACTTCTTTTTTTTAAATGTTTTTATTGAAAATACATGAGTCAGTAGGTTCAGATCAATATCATACAATCAATATGCGCAGAGATCTTTCAAATAAACTCAAGAGAAAAATAATATTTACATACATATACAGTAGCCTAATCAAATAGAACAAGTACAAGTGAATCCAAATCATAAAATGTTAAAATGCAGGCATAATACAGACCAGTCGGGGGACCAGAATGGACCCAAGTTTCAAGTATCCGAATCCAAATAATGCGAAACTGTGCCCCAAATTTGCCACCCTAACTTCTTCTTACGATTACCTTTAAGGGCATACAGACTATGCTCCATATTGTACACAGAAAAAAAACGTGCCCTCCAGACCTCGAATGTGGGTGATTCTTGTTGGAGCCAATGCGAGGCTATACTCAATCTGAATACAGCTGTGGCTAGAAGTATTAGAAAAACCTGTTGATTTGGTGTTCCTGCCGCCCCAGATCCCATCTCCACCCCTAAGAGAATCTGAACAGCTGATAATTGTGTAGCAACACCAAAAATCTCTGTTAAAAATTGCTCCAGCTGCTTCAATAGTCTAGCTAATGATGGGCACGCAAAAAAATATGTACATCATCTGCAGAAGGATGCCCACAACGGAAACATTTCCCTTTTTGATCCCCACTCCATTTTGAGACCTTGTCTGGGGTGTAGTAAAGATTAAAAACTGATTTAAAGTGTTGGCAGATAGTTTAGCAGACAGAAATAATTGAGTAGCCAATTCAATAGAGGCCTCTAAACATATATCCTGTCATCCCAATCTAATCCCCCATTTGCGAATCTGCTCTTCCAAATCATTAGACTTTGCTGATTTGCAATTTGCTTCTACCAAGGGATTAGATTGGATAGTACCACACACATTCAGCAGATACTGCCTAATTTGTAAATACTTTAAAAAAATCCTCTCTAGACAGCTGGTAATACTCCCTAAGTTGATCAAATGATTTAAGACCCTCTTCCGAATACAAATCACCCACCAGCCTTATCCCTTTTAATCTCCAGTTGTAGACCACACGGTCCCAAAATACTGTTGGGAAAAATGTTGTAGCTGCCAGTGGTGTATACCAAGATATTTTCACGAACCCATACATTTTCTTGATGACTTTCCACACTTTATATGCTGCCCCTAAGACCTTGAATCTAGTACGCTTGTAGTAGCTCCGATCTAAATTTAAAAACAAACAATTTTTAGCTTTCACTCCCAATAAAATCTGATATATGGAGGGACACTCCGCAATATCGAGAGGGCCCACCCCTATGAGCAGTATATTCATTCTTTGGATCATACAAGCGTAGTAGTACAAAGTAAAATCTGGTACGGACCAGCCCCCTGACAGTCTAGGTAGAACCATATATTGCATACCCCCGGCGGGCCTTCCCCCTAGACCACACAAATCGCATACAGATGGATTGCAATTGTGCCAGACTCGCCTTTGGAATTTCTAAGGGCACGCATCTGTAAAAATACAGTATTTTAGGCAATATCACCATTTTTAATAGGTTACATCTCCCTACAAGAGAGAGATGTAGACATTCAGCCCGGTCTAACTGTCTCCTTACCCCCAACAAAAGAGCATCCCAATGTGTTTTAACTAAGGCAGTTGCTGAGGCCCTGATCTTAACGCCCAAATAGGTAACCTCTTGACAAGCCCTTGGATCAGAATAAGTCAGCAGGTTGGCACATAGCATCTGAGTTTTAGCTGTATTTAACTTGTAGCCAGATACTGCCCCAAATTCTGCTGCCAAATACTCTATCTCCTGCATCGCTATAGTTGGTATAGGCGTGCCAACGGCAACGTCATCCGCATAAGCGAGGACCTTAAACTGATAATTCTGTATATTTATTGGTTGAATCTTGATACTTGATTCCAATATTTTTAAAAACGGATTGATATATAATGAAAAAAGCAATGGGGAGCACGGGCACCCTTGTCTAGTACCCCGCTGTATAGACACTGCCTCCAACTCGAGTCCCATGGTGCAAATACGGGCAACGGGTTGACGATATAGTTTCTGCACCAAAGAGATAAACTCTGAACCAAAACCACGCCCCTTCATAATTTCCCATAGAAAAGACCATGAGACTCGGTCGAAAGCCTTCTCGGCATCTAATAGAATTAGACACAGCGCCTCCCCAGTTGTATTGACATGATCGACAAATGTTATTACCCGACTTACGTGATTTGTCGTGCCCCGATGCTGAATGAATCCATGCTGCAAGATAGATACTAGTGGGGTAATAACTGATGCCAGCCTGGTAGCCAGTATCTTTGAGTAAATCTTCCCATCTGCATTTAATAACGATATAGGCCGGTATGAGCCGGGTAGATTTGTAGGCTTGTCTTTTTTGTGAAACACGACTATGCATGCTTTATCCCAAGACTTGGGGGCAGCTCCATTCTGAGCCGCTCTAATTGTTGCTAACAAATCAAACTTCAGTACACTAAAATTTGTTTTATAAATTTCCAGAGGTAATTTATCGGGGCCTGCCGCCTTACCCATAGCTAACCCATTCACCGCTGCTTCCAATTCCTCAAGCGTGATTGGAGCATCCAACCTTTCTGCCTCATCCACAGGGAGGTCTGGCGCACAGTATTGGCGAAGGAAAGTGCCCACCCTATCCTCGGTCATAGTCATCTCCATGATAAAGTGTATCGTAGAACTGTTTAAACACCTCTAGGATACCACTTTCACCCTCAATGGAACAACCATTCGAATCCAAGATGTTATCGATTCTTTGAGCTGCCTCTCTTACTCTAAGTTTTTGGGCGAGGCACCTGCCACTTGCCTCCCCATACTCATAGTGCAGTTGCAGTTTGATAAAGAATTTTTTAGCAGCTTCCTGGGACCAATTAAGATTTATCCTTGCTTTGAACCATGCTACCACCAATGTAAGGGCGGTTATATCAGTCCCTATGTGAATACCCTGTATGAGCAACTCCTCAGCCTTAATAAGACCCTGATACAACTGTTGAAGTTTTGCCGCCTGCTTTTTTTGATTATATAATCCAACACTCAGAGCTTCACCTCTGAAGGCGGCCTTAAATGTATCCCAAACACACCCAACATTAGTGCTCCCACGATTTATACTGAAAAAAATAGTGATCCATTCTTTCATATGCTCCACGAATTGCTGATCTAATAATAGTTTACGATCAAAGGAAAACCCCCTGGGCTTACTGACTGTTGCAATACATATTATAGAGATAACCACTGGACCATGATCTGATGTAATTCGTGGATACACCTGAATAGATGCCTGATTCAATAACAATTGTGGAGCAAAAAAATAGTCTGGTCTCACTAACTTTTGGTGAAGATAGGAGAAAAAGGTATATCCAGTCTCCGACCCATTAAGAAAGGCCCAAACATCTACCAACCCATGTGCATGTAGTAATGATTGTAGAGCTTTGAAGAAGCGCGGTTTCTTACCACTGTACATCTCATTCTCATTACATAGTACATTTGGTGCCAGATTTATATTTAGGTCCCCGCACAGAGTCAAAGGTGTTGACCAGGTCGCAAGCTCTACATTTAGAAAATCTAAAATAGCAGCTTCATCTATATTGGACCCATATACTGCACAGATCGTACATTTTTTGACACCTATGACACATTCTGCGATTGCTCACCTAGCCAACCCATCAGTTAAAATTCTACTGGTATTACCTATATGTTTTTTAACCAGAATTGCAACTCCTCTAGACGTACAAGTGTGTTTAGTGCAAGCTAATAGATTAAATCCCAACTCTTCTAACAATTTCCTTTTTGCCCAAACTATATGGGTCTCCTGGAGACACATTACATCACAACAGAGCAGCCGTAGTTCCTGTGCCACCCGCCGTCTTTTATCTAAAGAGTTCAGACCCCTGACATTCAGCGTGCCTATCCTGATACCCCTAACTGCCATCGAATTGAGCATGAATTCCCTCCGCTAGCCACTCATACTAAATGGAACAAACAGAAAGATCGCACGCAACACTCATTTCCATACTGTACTCATGTATTATTTTCATTTTTCCCCCCACACCCCCACCACCAACACCCCACCCACACTAACCACCATCCACCCCGCCCCCACCCTCCTCCCAACCCCCACCACCCAAAACAGGGTTTGAGGATTATGTCCTCTGTGATGGGAAATGGTTGCAGACCACCCCCCCCCCGACTCCCACCAGACAGCGCCCACACCGCATAATTTCTTCCAATATATTATCTAATTCCCCACCTTATATCCCCCTATCCAACAGTCCTGATATAGAAATAATTAGAAAGAAAGAAAAAGAAGAAGATAGATCTTCTCATTCTGGATACCTTCCCCCAGGAATAGGGCACCTATACTGAGGATATTTCCTAAATATTGTATACCAGGCGTTTTCCTATATGCTCTTATTCAGCTTACGATATACTAACTCCGCACCATAACTAAACCCTGGTATATTCCACATTTAACCTGGCTATATTACATCACATTTTACCAGTAATTTAGCAATATATGCTTGCCCAAACAAGACACTACCTTATTCTCACATCATTAATAACTCTGCTAAGGAGGGGGAGGAGCCTAGCCTGCAAACATGATGGCCGCCTAAACCCTCGGCTCCGCCGCCCCGCTCGTCTTCCCTCTGTACCGTTGCTCATCCTGTGATTTATCCGGTCTTCTCGATACGGTATCGGACTCGGGAAGTGATGCTGATTCCAGCGGTGTGCTCCCCGACGTGATCCCTTCGACAGGACTGATTGAGCGTCCCTGTTTTCTTTCTGGTATTAATGGCGGCGACTGGGTCTTTGTTCTCGGAGCAGGCTGGCTCCGACCACCACAACAGCGGCCACGGACGGCGGAGCGGAGTCGACCAGCGGAAAGCGGCGGCCGCTTAGAGTTCCTGCAGCAGCGCGCTTTCAGTCCTTTTCACCTCCGCACTTGCTCAGACTCGCAGCTGCCAGTGCTACATTTGTATCTCGTATGCCTTTCACTCTCCGGAGCAGTGAGGGGGGCCATTTTGAACCGAGTGCTCGGCGACTGTGCCTGGTGGCCTGACCAACTACTGAGGGTGTTTGCCATTGCCGACTACACACTATGTCCGTGTGCCGCATCAGTATGGAATTTGCTGCCCATGTCCCCGTGACCTTGCGGTGCTTGTCGGGGCACCCATGGGATGACGAACTGCGGGAAGGGGATGCCGGCGTATGGGCTCGAGGACTGCCCCTGGTCGTCGACCCTTGTCTACAAGGAGCTACATTATCCTCCTCTCCGGAGGTTCCCCTTAAGATCGCTGAGATTCTGGGCGCCCTGGCTGCCTTGCGTGCTGCTTGGTTTGGTCATGCCCGGGACCTGGGGGGCCGCTTGGATTCCATTTTATCTACGCTATCCTTAACTGTCCGAGCTGGAGATCGCGTGCAGAGCGCTTCGCCACACCCTGAGCCCGAGCACGGTGAGCTGTCTATCCTGAGGTGCATGGAGACGCTGGAGGTGCGAGAACTGGATGCTGCTGAGACTCTATCTGCTACAACTGTGGAGGGATGGGAGAATCCTGTACTGGCGCAGCTGCGGGGGAGTCGCCTTTGGGCGCCATGTCCTGCAACTTATTCTGGATCTGCTGGCGATTCTTCCTATGGTGTCCTGGGCGCGCCGCTTCTACTTCCACTGTTCACCTATGGAGGACTGATTTTGCGCACCGCTCTTCTTTGTACACCGATGGCCCGCATGGCTTTGTGTTGGACTGGCATTAGTGGACGGCGCCCTGTCCTGCCGTGGTACTTGCAGCTGTTCACATTATTCTGGTGGGCGGTTTTATTTTTGCTTTTCGCTGCCACGCTGGATCGTCAGGGACAAGGTTGACAATGCTTTTCACTTTTGTTTACTGTTGTTTGCTTGCTGGGACTGTGATGGGTAGACAGGGGAACTGGACGCTGGATATGTTTCAATTGGGGATCGATGGGTAGGGCGGCCGAAAATATCCTGGTGGTTCGTTTTAGGACACATAAATCTGGCCCTCCTCCGGTTTCATATGTGTACTTTTTCTTCCTTTCTCTTCTTTCTGTATTTCGGGTACTCTTTATTGGGCGACAGGCACGCCGTTACGGGGGGGGGTAGGCCGTAGCCTCTACGTGTGTGCAGGGTGGGGGGTAGGGGGAGGGGTCTTTGTTTTGTCTGTTTTAGTTCCTATGGGCCTTATTTTCCCTTTCTATTCTTTAATTCTTTTTCTTTTTCTTTTTCCTTGGGTCAATGGTGTGGGTCGGGGTGGGGTGGGTGGCGATCGGCGCACGACCTACTATGCGATTATCAATCCTTTTCAGTTGTCACTGTGCGGCCATTTTGCTTCTGTCTTAACGCTCGTTGATTTTCTTGATTGACGTCGCCCACCTCTGTTCTGGATGTATATTGCGACTTTTGATCCTTTCTAACGTCTATTAATTACGTATGTTTTATGAACATTATAAAATTAAACCTTACTTTCTCCTGCTTCTCGGTAGTGTAAATGTTTCCGTGTAACTTGGGTTGCCTGTATTTGGATTTACGTTGCTACTGAGTTGCCATATTGCTTGCTACGGTGCACCGATTGCTGTCGAGGCCGGCCAGTTGGTCGTAGGCCCGTAATTGTTTATGGTTCTGTGCAATAAAGGTTTAAAAAAAAAAAAAACAAAAAAAAATAACTGCTAAGAAGGTCAAGAAATATAAAAACTAAGGTAGGAAGGAGCACTAAATACAGCGCATCAAACGCCAACTAAGAAATTGTATAAGTCCCCAGCTGAAAAGAAAAAAAAGGGGGAGGAAAGAAAAGGACCTATAGCCAGTCCAGTCCATAGGAAAAAAGTCTTATGTATCTTTAACCAGATTTCTTACTTCGAGCGGCTTTCGAAGATATAAACTGTTCCATTATTCATTGTCCAGAGTCTTCAGAAAATCTTGTGCCATTATTTCGGAGGTGAAGTATCGATTTTGGTCATTGTGTATAACTTTTAATTTCGCAGGATTAAGGAGAAAAGCCGTCGCACCCTTAGATTGGAATGATGAAATCATCTGACGCAATTGCCACCTTAACTGAACAGTGGCTGCACAAAAATCAGGGCGCACAAAGAACTCACATCCCATGCCCTGACGTCGCCTATCTGGGCGGGCAAGATCGTATATTGCCTCGTGAAGCAGATAGTTGTTGATGCAAATAAGATAGCCCTGGGAAATTTATTAGTGTCAGATCTCAGATCACCTTTTCTTTTGCGTATCACAAAAGGGAATCTGTGTGCCCTTATTATTTCGGTGTCCCAATTCCAATCCTTAAGTTCCGGAAATGCCTCCTTAAACATAGCCACAATGAATTTCCTTGAGTCCTGCCCCTCTTTAGACTCTGCTACACCAAGTACTCGCAAGTTGTTGCGTCTGGATCGATTCTCTAAATCAGTCAATTTCCAATCAACATCCTGTTTAGATTTTTGCAACATCTCAATGGCTTATTGTTGTTTAGCCAGAGAGTCCTCAGCCCCTGAAATCCGCTCTTCTGCCTCCACTACTCTTGTATTAATTTCTGCTGATGTTTTTACCACCCTTCTAACCGAGTTCTGTAGTTTGCGGACCGACCCCTGCATACGCAGGCTCTCAGCTTTTGTCTCAGCACGATGATCCATAATACTCTTGTAAATTATTTCCAGAGTTACAGGAGTCCCATCCATACCATCCATGCCTGCATCTGTGCCTACATCCGTACCTACATCCTTGTTTACTAAATTTGAGGCGTCTTCGGTTACTGAATCCCCAGTAACTATGGTTTCCCATCTAGGCTGAGTGATTCCTCCTGATAGTACATGGGAGGGGCGTTCTGCCGGGTCCAATGCTTTTTTCACTGTTTCATGAAAAGAGGATTGTTCTGACTCAGGCTCCTCTTCATCAGCCCAATCACCTGCAATACTAAGCCCCTCGATTTCATCATCCTCTTCCTTGTCATCGTCATCGGGCTCCGAGACTGCTGAAAGATCGGACATTGAATAGAACTTGCCTTCAGAGCCGGCATCGGCATCAGTGTCCTTATCCGTTGACATTACTATACTGGGGACTACCCCAATCACTACATCATTACTGCGAATAGTTGGTTGCGCGTCTATTCCTTGAAGTTGAATAGAGGGTTGACTGAGCACCTCAGGCGTTGAAGTTACTTCTACTATTCTCTGTAGCGGGCTCTGAGTGCCCAGCCCCACATCGAGCCCCAATTCTGACCCTCGGGCTGCTGGACCTTTAGCAGTATTTCCTTTGAATACTGCCCGTTTATTAAAGATTGCCGGGACTGTACGCACTTTTTCACATGCTTCCTGCTGGGCCCCTAGGGTGTGCTCTTTCTGTCTCTGAAATTTCGGGGTCTGGGAAGCAAGATCAGAGCCTGTTGGAGCTTCACTACCCAGCCTAGCCTCCTCAACACCAGTGACTATTGTTCCATCCGTAGCCCCAGTTGAACCGGTCTCATTAGCTGAACTTGTAGAGCTCTCTGAATCCACCACAGTTACTCCCCGGTTTTTCGTGCCTCTACCGCTTGCCATGCCGCCAGAGATTACCAACCAACAACTCCGCAGCGAGTTAATGCACTCCACACAGCAAGCACAGGAGCTGCTCTCCACCTACTTCTGCCAAATACCTTAGATAACCTGAGGCGTATTTCACCAGCAATTTTCTTTTTTTTTTTCCCTTCCCGCAAGCTTTCAACAGAGCGTCCACAACACTACAGCTACTCCGGGGTGCTCCAGCAGGTAAACGGCCTGCCTCTGCCTCACCACAGCTAAACCAAACCGACTTCTCAACCTTTGGAATGACCTGACACAGATTTCTGCAGTTTTTTTTCCCCTCCAACCTCACCTTCCACTGCTACGTATGCCTCCAGTCCACCAAACACCGTCCAGGCTCCGTGCTCCGTGCTCCACCAAACGCTGCTCTGCAAAGCTGCACCGCTCCACGGAAGGTTCCACAGCACCCCTCCACTCCTCCGCAGTGCTCCGCGATGCTCCGCACAGATGTTCTGCTCCACCCCCGATCCGCCTTCGCCTTCTTCTTCCACGCTGCGAGGCACCGGAGCCCTGGAGCCGCGTCTGGGGTCGGCGTCCGGCACACAATCCAGCCGAACTGACCAGCACTGACACAACGCGGGAGGCAGATTAACACCTCACAAAACCCTCCGAAGCAAGCAGGACATCTGCCCAAGCCCGCAGCTTACTCCGAAAACCGCCGCGCGCAGGTGATTGCCGCCAAGTAGGGAGTTGCCAGGAGCGGTCTGCAGTCCACTCACACAGCCACGATAGCGGCCGCCATCTTGCCCTCTAGGTAGCTGCAACTTCTAATGTTGTTTCCTATCTTCTCAGGTGAGCCCTCAAAAACATGAGCCCAGATCTACACAATATGATCTCCCACCTCACTTCTATATTTGTATTTTCCCCATAAATATTTGTCAAATGATGTCTTTACTCAGACATTTTAAACCAGCCAGTCTGACATTTGGCAGTGTTCTTTGTAGGATAATACACTCTTTCCTTCACTGTTTGGCTCCCTGCTTCTTGAGCATTTCAGATTCCTCCTTTTCTTCCTGATTCCACTGAAACCAGCTATTACTGCACTTCTTCTGATTTAATAAAATACATATTTGAACCCAGACTATATAGTGAAACATTGACCTATTGTAGGTTTCTCAAAAAACTCCCAGTTAGCCCCTGGAAAATAATCTTATCCACAGCTTCAAAGACCTCAGCTAACACTAATGGATTAGACAGACATCTGTCTAGAGTTCAACTCTGTTTTGGTGCTAAGGCCATTAATGTCAGTAGTCCAGCAGATAGCGCTGCAAACCATGTCATTTTCTGTAAAAGCCAAATATACAACTGAGGTTAGCATCTCACTCAACTACTACAAGAGCATGGCCATCTACTCATCAGAAAACATTGGAGCATTGCACGTATGGTAAATGGATGTACGATTGAATTCAAACTCTTTGGAGGAAAACAGGCATTAGCAACCAGCAACTACAGGGGTTCTTAGTCACCTTCCTTGGCTAAAAACTTACTCTGGCCACTAAGGTTAAGAATGGCCTGGTGTGGCTTTATCTATAACTAGCAGCCCGTCCCGACCTTGTCCGGGAGCAATCAGGCTTCAGGGCCCCCGCCCGCCCCGGCCCCCGCCCGCCCCGACATTGTCCGTGGGTCCCCCGGAGTAGCAGCCCGTCCCGACCTTGGCTTCAGGGCCCCGCCCGCCCCGACATTGTCCGTGGGTTCCCCGGAGCCTTACCTCATCCGCCGCACCTCCGCGCGCTCCTGAGTTCACCGGTCCGCCGCTCCTCGCCGCTCCTCCCCTCTCCTCCCCGCCTGTCCGCCGCTCCTCCCAGCCTGTCCGCCGCTCCTCACCGCTCCACCCCGCCTGTCCGCTGGTCCTGTCCGCGCTCATGTCCGCCGCTCCTCCTCGCGCTCCTGGACGTCGCTCGTCGCGGCCGGCGCTACTTCCATGGGACTACTTTTTTTTCTCGTAAATTTTTTAAATAACGTATATTTTTTAAATTTATATAGCCTATGTCCATCTGCACACCCTGACAATTTCAACGATGTATCGGGTGTGTGGATTGGCACTGTGGTTCCCGAGTTTACCCGCCTCAAAGGTTTAAAGTTCCTTTATAATAGTAGTATAGATTTCCACGCCAGTATTCTTTGAAATCTTGCTTCCCCTTCCTCTGTTTTCTACCTCATTTAGTAGGAAATTTGTCTCTATTAGTTAAATAATCACTGCTAATGCCTGTTCCAGACTACAGGCCATAAGTTTGAATCCTACCAAGGCCAACACAACCTTCCATCCTTCCGAGGACAGTGAACTGAGAACCATCAAATCTGTGAAAAGAAGAACTCATTGATAACAGCACTTTAAAATGACAAAATGGTGATATGGATAGCTAAATAAAAATAAGTTGGCATTATTTTCTCTCCCACAATCTCCTGTAAGGGGTTGAGCAGATTCTCCAAGGGCCCTCAACTCAGTGCCATATATAATAATGCTTTGGGAATGAGCGACTGTCACTACCAGTGTGCCCAAAATTCTTCAATGGGTGGCCCCATGCAGCCCAAAGACTAATGACGATCTCGATATCGATATGGGAGACTCGGGTGTACCATATCACATTCTGTAGGGGGGGCAATCATTTTGCACTACGCCACTGGCTTTCCTCTCGGTGTAATTGTGTTGTGGGCTAAAGAGAAGATTAGTCCTTCCTGCTCAGTTGCAGCAGGGGGGCGAGCAACAGCTGTGACTGCATGTTAGAGTCTGTGGTTTGCAGTATAACCCCCACACACAGAAATGTGACAGGAAAGAGCGGTAACACCTCTGCTGCTACAGACGGGCATTATGAAGATCACACAGTGCTATAGTGTACACCTGGACAGTGAATTTCGACCATGAAAATGTTTTCTTCGCCCCGATTGCTGTTGGAAATCAAAATGTCCGGGGAGCAAGTGGGACATAAATGGTCATACATTTAAACATGCGCACAGCTGCCTGAGGGGTACTAATTCATTAGGCCCAGGGCAGAACCAGTTAATTATAATCTGGGTTAATTGAACTATGTGGCGGGGACGATCATGCCTCAGAGTTGACTCCATTTGATGGCAAGAAAAGGCAAACTATGCTGCATAATGCATCGCATTTTGTGATAGTATTACTTCGTTATTACAATTCTTAACACTGTCTGCGCGTCGGTTTTATTTCATTAATAAAAGTTTAACACCCTGATATAGCAATATTCAAGAGAAAGGTGACCAGTCAAACTTTGTGAGGGGCCTTCCATTGCACTGCAACTTGTAACCACACTTTTAGTCACTGTTGATCGGTGTGAGCTACAAACAAAACATTCTTTTTGTTAAAATCTTCAGATTATGCAGCAGTTGATGGATAATGTGGCAAATGTGGCAAACGACACGAAAATAGCATGAGTGCAGTGACCATGATTATAAGCACTTGCACAGGAAGACTCTCCTCAGACCCCCCAAAACGCGAAAAGAGGTGTGCAGAGGGAGGCCTAGCTACGAACCTTACCCGAGTTTTGGAAAAAGAACAGCGAAGCACGTCTTTTCCTAGAAGCAAAACTCATGTGCTCTACTCCCATTCTTGTAGTGTTGGGTCAGGTAAGAGCAATGAGTGGTTAGATGACTGGATCTAGAAATCATTAACGTGTCCTACACATTTCTTCTTGCGCCATGAGTACTGCATACATTCAAACGGAGCTCCCGGTCTCTGCAGGAACCAACAACACGTCATTAATAATTACGGCGCAGAGGCACAGCAGAGGCACAGCACTGACGTCAGCACGCACATCGCGGCCGGCGCTACTTCCATGGGACAACTTTTGTTTTCTCGTAAATTTTTTAAATAACGTATATTTTTTTAATTTATATAGCCTATGTCCATCTGCACACCCTGACAATTTCAACGATGTATCGGGTGTGTGGATTGGCACTGTGGTTCCCGAGTTTACCCGCCTCAAAGGTTCAAAGTTCTTCCTTTATAATAGTAGTATAGATTGACAATAACATAACATGTGCATTTTGAAAGCAAATGTCCATCCTTGATACTCAAAGCGCTGAAATGAAAGCTATTTATTGAAATCCATTGTTACTCAGTTTTATCGACCTCAACATGATTAACGGCTGATGGATCCCTCCCAAATTTGAACCTGGGACCACGAGGTAAAACACAAATCCCTGAAATAGATGCATTCGTTCAATGAGCCACCAACCGTGCTATGATCTATGAGATTACAGTGGCAGCCAAATAATAATATTTCAGTGGTACAAGTTAAGAAAAATTCTATAAGTTTACCTTTAAATGTAAGAACATCCATGTGGGCTCAGTCGCTAGCGCCAGCCTTGACTATGGCAAGGATCTCAACGTCAGGGTCACCAAGAAGCTTCTGCATGATAACAAGTAGCATAGACTTCTGAGGTAAGACACATTCCAAGCTTAACAGATAAAATCAAGTTTCAGAGTATTGGGACAGATATACTGGTTGCAAATTGGATCCCATATGAAGAGGTGGCGTGAAGTAAGGCTTTCAATGTATGGAATGCGGTACTCTATGTAAGATGATTGCATTGCCTCAAATGTGTACGTGCTGCATAATTATCTATTTCCCTACAAATTTCAGTCCTCACTGCAGTTCGAAATCACAGGTTACCTCGCGGCAGGGGGCATACCAAGGGTTCTCTTCAGCAAATGTGTACAATCCCCATTTGATTATGGAATGGTATTGCTGACATTCAATTTTACTACTGGGCAGCCCACTTACTTTTCATAAATGCTGGTTCTTCATTGATAGGGTGGACCCTGCAATATGCCTGGAGACAGAGGCCCTCAAGATTCCTTAACTTCTGTCAATGTTGTACTGCGATATACCTCTCTCTGTCTCTCCCTCCAATCACTAAGATCTCACTAGACCACTTGCACTGGGCGTTGAGGGGAATGGGCTGTCATAACTGCATTATTAATAAGACACCCCTGTGGTTGTGCACATGGTTGTTGTCTGTGGACAGATTGACTGGGTTCGGTGCCTGGGATATAACTGGGATGCCCAAGGTGGGAGATGTCTGGGAAACAAGACGCTTGAAGGCATTTGAGCAGCTGATGGCTGATTTTAATCAGCATATTTCCTAGTACCTCTGGCACCTACAACTCAGACATGCATTAGATGATCACAAGGAGAACCTTTGCCGCTTTTGACTCCAACCCACTCGAAGCACAATTAACATTGGGTAAGATCAAAACTAAAGGTACCCTGGTGGTGAATTCTCCTGATCTCTTTCAACCCCTAAGGGAGAAGTGGGAAGAAGGTTTAGGCCCCTTAGAGGAACAAGACTGATTGGATTGTTGGAGGCCAGGGTGGTCGCCTGCCAAATATTTCGGCCTGGCTCTGCCTAATCCAGTACAAGTATTTGCATTCCATATACAATACGCCAACCAAGTTGCTGAAATGGGTCGGGGAAGGGATAGGTGGTGCCTTAGATGCTGTATGTCTGAGGAAACCTTCTTCCACGAAGTGTGGGAATGCCCAGTGAATTAGGCTTACTCGATGACAATACATTCTGCACCTACTCAGGTTAGTGGAATACCACTTGTAAATGACCCCAGGCTCATCCTGCTTTGCATATTTTCAGATGAAGCTGGAAATTGGGCATGGAGAAAACTTGCCTTCACTGGCCTTTTAGTTGATAAACAAGACATAGCAAGACATTGGAGGGCTCCCTCTGCCTCACCCCTAGTCGAGTGGCACAGGGGCATGGATATGTGGCAGTGGCAAAGAAGGCCATGCATGACACTGGAGGATGCTCCAAAAAACTCACAATAATCTGGGGTGGGTGGTGGGCTTGTTCTCATTCCACAATTGCTAATGCTCATTGGTGAGATGCTGATCTACTCCAGGAAAATTGCATATATGAATGTACAATTATATTTCCTCTCCTGTTTAGATGACCTGTAACAAATGCACATGTAAGCGGTGATTGAGGGTTTTGAAGTGTTTTATATTTTACAGTTTTAATGTCTATATTTGAAATAAAAGCAAATAAAAAGAAATGTAAAAAACTAATGGTCACAATTTGTGACAAGTAATTTTGGGACCAGTAAATAATTTTCCAAATGACCTATGTATAAATAGGTTGGTTTGGAAAATTCAAATTCAGAGTTGGCTCAACCTGGCCTAAATATATAGTTATCTGGGAGGTCACAAATTGCAACACACTTCCATTAGAGGCCATCATCTGGATGGTGGCCTCTTGGGGTTAGCAGACCACCATATCTGTTATTGCCTTTCAATAAACTAAGCTTTTTTAATGCAGTCCATTTTCCTTAAAGGAGAAGGGACTATGATTAAAAAGCAAAGGTTACATTTAAAAATAAGTGTGTTTGAGAGGTGGCAGTGGGCCCCTGGGCCTCTGCCTCCTTCCTAACAAACATTTAGGGCCTAATTTCGATGTTGGGCAGATTAGGACCGCCCAACATCGTTCCGGTCGTGGTGCCCCTGACCTCCTGTCAGCGGTCCCGACCGACCAATTAGGATGCGGCCGAACAGTGTTCAGTCGCACTCCTATTCTTTACAATGGGATCATGCATTCCGACCGGAATACATGCTCCATTGTAAAACAAAGGAGGTGCTGTTCATCCCTGCACCCCGTGGCAGGCACCTTATGGTGCCTGCCACGGGGTGCAGGGATCAACAGGGGGGCACCATATGTGCCCCCTCAGCCACCAACCGGAGGCCGTGTACCCATGGGGGCCCAAAGTCGACTTCCATCAGTCTTTTTTGTGTCGGAAAGGCCGGAACAGAAAGGCTGTCGGAATGCGAAATTGTAATCTTTTGGAAGGAAAGAACAACCCTTGAAGTACCTGAAGTCATTCCGACTGGTGGAAGCCAGTCGGAATGACTGGCCGGGTTCCTCTCTGACCAACACCATCGAAATAGGTCGGTCCGAAAGGAATCCGACCGACTGATTACGAAGCGTTAGGAAACGGTCAGAGACGTTTACTAACACATCGTAATGAGCCCCTTATTTCTGAATGGGTTACCCCCCAACCTGTAGGTCAGTAACATTTCAGTGGTTTACAGCTGCTCCTTGAGAATTGATCCATATGGATAAAAATCGCTTTTTGGAAGGAACACATACAACATCCCCCTTCCAAATAGGGATTCCTTGTCCATATCTAAACCCATGTTAGGAGTTGGAAACAAGGTACAGACGCTTAAAGTGGGTGTTCATAGCATATGTGGCAGTAGATACACATACTTAGCATATTCCTTCCATTTTGTGTTGGGCTTAGACGTTTGCAAGTTGTTTCTGTTCATAAAAGTAAGTCATGAGATGTGACGTGACTCCTCATTTTGGTGTACCTTGTGCATGGGCACCAACTCCATGTCAGATTGTTTTTCATACAGCGGGTAAGAGAATGTATGGACTGTGACCATAAGTAAAGTACATGAAGCGCAATATGCACTGAAAGTTATAAAGCAAGAGATCGGCGTCAGGCTTCTGAGAGAAGGGCCGCTGACGGATGTTTGTAAGGCAGCCACTTGATTAACACCACAGAGGTTTACTGTATTATATATAATATTGTGCCAAGAATATCTGGACAACACACATCGTGTACAGGAATTTCGAAGGTAAAAAGTTAATTTTTGTGTTGTTTTGAATATTGTTGTAAAAAACATAGATGGTGAAAATACCATTGTCTGTTATATAGTTTGTAAGTGTTAATTAGTATGAATTGTATTGTAATGTGTAATATTGTATGTTTTATTATTTTTTATTTTAGTAAGAAATATTTGTATTTATGAAAATGTTGAAGTTTGTATTTTTAGTTGTAAGAATGTATATAATTATTAATATTTTTTAGTAGCAGGCGTGATGTTGGGTTTTAGGGGATAAGCGTGGGGAGACAAAGAATGTATGTGTTAATTTTAAAATAAAAGGTAAATATTTTAAAGATATGCAAATTAATCATTTAGAATTTTTAAATATATTTTGTCACATTATTTCAATTGTATAGTGTGATTTAAAAAAAATATTTAAAACAAATTTATGTTTAAATGCATAGATTATTTAGCAGTCTTTTATATTTAAAAATCATTTAATTTAAAAAAGTGTAATTTATATTGAAGTCTTTATAAAGTAAAGAAATATGGGGGGGCGTGGCTTCACTAGCCACGATGGCGGACGCAACCAGCTAGAGCTCCACGCCAGCGGTCAGTCAAGCTGCATCCATCGACCGCAGTGGAGGCCCCGAAGTGCACCGAAAGGCGTGCGCTGCACTCCAGCACTACTGAGGGGCTGGCGGAAGCAGAGATCTTAGGACAAAATGGAGAATTGGCAGGTTTTGGGCGAGCCGCGCAGCGAGTGCCGCCTGACTCTAGAATGGCAGCCACCAGCGGCAGCCCAGGGCCGAGGATGACACCCTGAACAACCGGGGCCCTGGGGTGGATTGGCCCTGGGAAGAGAGCTGTAGAGTAGCCCTGCTGACCGATCAGCAATCCGGCCAGCTGGGACTGAGGAACTGGCTGAAATTCAGACAAGTCGGCGCCGCGGAACATAAAATGGCCACCGCACCGCCCTGCCGTAACTACAAATAACTACAAATCGTGAGGCTGACAAGCTGGGGGTGTACTGGCCTCAGAAACACAGGGCAAGTGAAAGACTCAAAAGGTCTGGGGACTCACCTGGCTGCATCTTGCTGTGTCACCACGAAGTGCTGTGCCCAGTGACCGCGGTGACAATCCTGGCAGCCAGCTGAGCCCACGCTGCTGCCATTGATGAGAGCGGAGTCTAGCGGGGAGCATAAGTGACTTGCCGGTGGCCCCTGCAGGTACTGAAGTGCGGCTTTACCGGCGGAGACCAGGTGCGGTGAGTGGGGGTGTGGCCTGGCCTGCGCCCGTGGCTGCGGAGGTGGTGCAGATTTGAACATAAGGCTGCGGCCCACTAGCTGCTGGTGGTGTCAATGCCGGGAGGGGCACGAGTGCCTGCGGGGGTGATGGCACGACCAGATGACTGAATGAGGGAACCCCGGCAGCTCTAACATGGCAGACAACATGGTGTGCAGCCCTGATTCACTTTACTGGAAAAGGCCTTTGACACCTTGGCATGGCAGTATTTATTAGCGGGTCTGCAACGAGTAGGGATGGGACCCCAACTCCTGGCATACATAAAGTTGTTATACACTGACTTCGCCACCCGGGTTCGTATAGGCCAACATATCTCTCCACCTATTCAGGTGACCCGTGGGATGCGTCAAGGATGCCCCCTCTCCCAGTTGCTGTTCACCCTTGCAATAGAACCACTGGCAATCAGACTTAGGAAAGGGGGCGAGCTTTGGGGTATATACCACTCGAGGGACGAATTCACAGTGTGTCTTCCTCTGTGGATGACCTCCTCATTTACGTGAGAGACATCACAGCGGACCTCACACCTCTGTGGGCCACACTGGATGACTTTGAGAGAGCCGCGGGCTTGAGGGTAAATTGGGTCAAACCAACTATTTTTCCCCTTCACCCAGGCACCCCCCACTGGGAGATAACGGCCTGGGAAATCAGGTTAGCCAGGAATGGGACAACTTCTAGGTATCTGGGAATCAGGCCGTACCATACTCCGCGTAATCTCCTTGAGGGCAACCACTATTGAGCCCTACGGGGGATCAAGACCCAGGTCGCCTTCTGGCGAAAGCTTCCATTGGCCCCAATAGGGATGGTGGCTTTATCAAAAATGATCGTAGTCCCCCATCTTCTCTACTTTTTTGAAAATATCCCAGTGATCCCTTCATGGGCCTCCTTACTGTTGATCCTGGTTTGGGGCGGAGGTTGCCGCAGAGTTGCTCTGACGACATTACAGCTCCCTTGAGACTTGGGCGGGCTGGGAGCCCCATCCTTTGTGGCCTACTTCCTTGCTGCACAACTGCAGTGGCTCTCGCGTTGGACAGTGGGGCGTCATATGGAGGAAACAGAAACGTCAGCGGGGAAACTGTTAGCCCCAGAAATCACCCTAATGCTCGGGGACTAGACCCAATCCCTCCCACTCTGTTTTGGTGAAGGTGGCCAGATCCTGTATGATGTGGATCCACTGTCTTTCTCGAACGATGCCAATGTACTCCCCAATATTGCCACTTGCGGGTCTACCTAGGGGACATAGCCACTACATATCTATGGATTTACAAACCGGGACAGAACATGCACACACAGAGGTGGATACCCTGTTTACCGATGGCCAATTAACCTCATTTGAAGGTCTAGCAGAGGGAAGCGGGCTTCCTGCAGGACAATTTCCACATCCCAGACAACTCATAGCGGACTGTAGAAAGACGTGGGATCTGACGGGGAGAACCCAAAACACACCTTACACTACACGTGATATTGGATATGGGCGCAGGGAGACACCTTATCAGTTGAATCTACAAATCAATTATAGACCTCACATGTGCACAACTAATGAGATTACAGCTCAAGTGGGGAGAGGAATTTGGCCAGGCATTACATGGCAAGGAATGGTTAACAGCCCTAGAGCTTCATAAGCGTAATCAGCACTTTAAAAACATCCAATTTAACATACTACACCACGCGTACCTCCCCCCGGAGCGGCTCAAACGCTTCTTCCCTGCGACGCACTTTGATTGCCCACACTGCCACACACCAGAGGCTCCCTTTGTTCACAAGCTTTGGTCCTGCCCCACCCTGAAGCCCTATTGGGCAGAGGTGCATGCCACAATATTGACGGCCACAGGTCTGACAGCCTCGCCTCCTGGGAAGTCAGCGCCCTGGGGATTTTTAAACAAAAAAAGCAGAGGAAGGTGGAGACTTGCTTGGCGATATTGGCCATACTTCTCGCTAAGCGCAATATTACACTACACTGGTGCTCTTCATTCGGCCCCCGATAGCCGCCTGGAGGGGGGTGGTCCAAAAATGGGGCACGACCAAAGAGGATACAATCTGGCTTGAGGAGGCATGGGGCGCCCGGAGACGTCCCATATCTATGGAATGGTCAATGCTCCTGCACAGCTTCAAACAGACACATAACATCCCCACGATTTCCCCAGCATTCACACAGATGGAGTCCGACCCCGTAACACCCCGCGCAGCACTGGAACTTCCCGACAGGGTCCCACCCCTGACTGTCTTATAAGTCCTAGTGTGAAAGTGATTTCCAGTGCCAATAAACCAGCAGCACCCAATGTCCTCATTCCCAGCCCCCCTTCCCATTACAGAGTTATTCGTCCCAGTTAGGTCCAAATAGGTGAACTCGTTACATCCAATTTTCAGAGTAGTCAGTTGCACTGAATAGACCTCAATAGCCAACGAGATAGGAGGAGACCCAGTCACACTAGGCACCCATACATGATCAGCCACGAGATGCCTACCAGAACAAAAATGGACCCTGATGTTTTTCTGTTCTAATAGCAATATGAATAGACGAATGTTACATGGCTATCAATGACATTATGACATGTATACTCTGTATGGACATGGAAAAATAAAGTAAAAAAATATGAAATGCATACAACTTTTGTAAAACTGTATTATTGTTAAGTCCGTCTTTTTTATGTTTATTATAAATGCTAATAAATATTTAAAAAATGTACTTGCTAATGGTATTTAAAAAAGTAATTTTATAATTTAAAATGTAGAGATAAATATGAAGGTTTGAAGTAAAATTATTGTGTTTTTAGATATTTTTGTGCATTTTATACTACACAAACAATGTGAGATTATGTAGAATTGATTGTCTTTGTAATATTTTTATTTTGCAATATGTTATGTGAAATATTTTATTTTGAAGTGGACATTGAAAGTTTTAACTGTGTAGGGCCTGATTACGATGTGGGCTGGAACAGCTTCGACCATCAGTTGGAGCCCTACAGCCCACATCGTAATCAGCTGATTGGATTCCCTTCCGACCGACCCATTTTCCGAATGGCTTCCGACGAACTCTGAGAGCCCATCTGCCATTCGGAAACCCTGCAGTAATTCCTTGGCCGGCACTTTCCGGCTGAGGGATTATGATGGCAGCTTCCTACTGCCTTTCTGTGCGGGCCTTTCAGACACAGAAAGGCATTGGGAATCTGTCTTTGGGGACCCCCCAGCAGGGACTCCATGGGTGCAAAGCCGCCGAATGGCAGCCTAGGGTACATCTATTGATTTGGAATGCATGCTCCTATTGTACAGAATAGGCATGCAACTGAATAGGGTTTGGTCGCATCCTACTTCATGGTCTGGAACCGATGACAGGAGATCATTTGGTTCCAGTTCCAAACCCATGTCAGATGGAATCCGTTCCATCCAACATTGGAATCAGGCCCTTAGCATTCAACAACTTCTCCAAATATGGTTAGATTGGAGTGGGAATATTTAAAGACACCCCTTTAGTGTTCAACACCTTCCCCACTATTGTTTCGATTGGAATGGAATATAAAATGACATCCCTTTAGTGTTCAACACCTTTCCCAAAATGGTTTAGAATTGAGTGGGAATCATTTGATGGCACCCCTTTAGTGTCTTGCAACTTCCCCAATATGATTTGGATTGGAGCAGGAATAGTAAATGACACCCCTTTAGTGTCCTATACCTTCCCCAATGTGATTTAGATTGGAGTGGGAATAGTATATGATACCCCTTTAGGGTCCAATACCTTCCCCAATATGGTATAGATTGGAGTGGGAATAGTAAATTACACAATTATAGTGTCCAACACCTTCCCC
Organism: Lissotriton helveticus; assembly: GCF_964261635.1. NCBI lineage: Eukaryota > Metazoa > Chordata > Amphibia > Caudata > Salamandridae > Lissotriton > Lissotriton helveticus. Next base: position 71,931,722 of record NC_136068.1, on the reverse strand, counting down.
AATATGGTTTATTTAGATTGGAATGGAAATAGTATTTGACACCCCTTTAGTGTCCAACATCTTCCCTAATATGGTTTAGATTAGAGTGGGGATACTACAGTACAGCCCTTTAGTGTCTGAAACCTTCCCCAAATTGTTTTTTATTTGGAGTATGAATAGTAAATGACACCCCTTTAGTCTCCAACGCCTTCCCCAAATTGCCTTAGACTGAAGTGTGAATAGAAAATGTTTCCCATTAAGGGCCGATTACGACTGCAGCGGTCCTATAGACTGCCGCAGCCATGGTGGCAGTACGGGCACTGTTGCAGTGGTGGTCCATCTGCCATTTTACAACTTGGGCAGTCAGACCACCATTGCACCAATGCAACTTCCTGGGATCAGAGATACCTGGCAGTGGTCTTGAGACTGCAATATGCTTGGCGGGCCAACCATGTCACAAGTTTCCTCTCTGCCAAGGATTTCATGGCAGTTCCTGCTCCATGAAAACCGAGGTAGAGAGGAAACAAAGGGGATCCTACAGGGCCCCTTGTTGCCTCAGGGCCATGGGGTGTATGCAGGGGGGCACATGTGGTGCCCCGGTGTGCATGCACTTCAGTACCTACATGGCATGGACTGCATCAGTCCGAGCCGTGCAGGTGCTGCCTTTGATGTTCCCATTGCGGTGCCTTTTTTATAGGCACAGCTGTGGGACCGCCAAAGAACCACCCGCCAGTGACTGTAAAATTCATAATCTGGCAGACAGTGCACACACAGGTTTGGCGGTGTAGGAACGGGACATGGCGATCCTGCTTCCATAGCACCACACTTGCAATCGGGCCCTTATGACCGGATTATAAGTCTGAACTGGGATGGTGCAGTGAGATAAAAAACGGTGATGGATCAAGCCCTGATCTGTTGACTGGGTAGGAGTGTTCTGATTAACTCAGATACTCTGTCCATCACCACCCCCTTTTTGAAATTATTTTGGCCACCATAAGTGTGGAAGGGTATGCTCAGATGTGAGTCCCTTGCTCACTGCACCATCAGGATTCAAGCAAGCCGGGCCGAAGACGGCTGTAATGCCAGAAACCGGTCCCCGGAAGCTTGTTTCCTTTCCAGTAAAGAATTGGCTTGGTAGTTTGGTCTGCCCTGTTCCAATGATGCACTGGGCCAGGGACAGACTAATTTGCATATAGCCATGTTCTGAACTGGGATGGTGCAGTGAGCTACAAAACGGTGATGGATCAAGCCCTGATCTGTTGACTGGGTAGGAGTGTTCTGATTAACTCAGATACTCTGTCCATCACCACCCCCTTTTTGAAATTATTTTGGCCACCATAAGTGTGGAAGGGTATGCTCAGATGTGAGTCCCTTGCTCACTGCACCATCAGGATTCAAGCAAGCCGGGCCGAAGACGGCTGTAATGCCAGAAACCGGTCCCCGGAAGCTTGTTTCCTTTCCAGTAAAGAATTGGCTTGGTAGTTTGGTCTGCCCTGTTCCCATGATGCACTGGGCCAGGGACAGACTAATTTGCATATAGCCAGGTTCTGAATTGGGATGGTGCAGTGAGCTAAAAAACGGTGATGGATCAAGCCCTGATCTGTTGACTGGGTAGGAGTGTTCTGATTAACTCAGATACTCTGTCCATCACCACCCCCTTTTTGAAATTATTTTGGCCACCATAAGTGTGGAAGGGTATGCTCAGATGTGAGTCCCTTGCTCACTGCACCATCAGGATACAAGCAAGCCGGGCCGAAGACGGCTGTAATGCCAGAAACCGGTCCCTGGAAGCTTGTTTCCTTTCCAGTAAAGAATTGGCTTGGTAGTTTGGTCTGCCCTGTTCCCATGATGCACTGGGCCAGGGACAGACTAATTTGCATATAGCCAGGTTCTGAACTGGGATGGTGCAGTGAGCTAAAAAACGGTGATGGATCAAGGCCTGATCTGTTGACTGGGTAGGAGTGTTCTGATTAACTCAGATACTCTGTCCATCACCACCCCCTTTTTGAAATTATTTTGGCCACCATAAGTGTGGAAGGGTATGCTCAGATGTGAGTCCCTTGCTCACTGCACCATCAGGATTCAAGCAAGCCGGGCCAAAGACGGCTGTAATGCCAGAAACCGGTCCCCGGAAGCTTGTTTCCTTTCCAGTAAAGAATTGGCTTGGTAGTTTGGTCTGCCCTGTTCCCATGATGCACTGGGCCAGGGACAGACTAATTTGCATATAGCCAGGTTCTGAACTGGGATGGTGCAGTGAGCTAAAAAACGGTGATGGATCAAGCCCTGATCTGTTGACTGGGTAGGAGTGTTCTGATTAACTCAGATACTCTGTCCATCACCACTCCCTTTTTGAAATTATTTTGGCCACCATAAGTGTGGAAGGGTATGCTCAGATGTGAGTCCCTTGCTCACTGCACCATCAGGATTCAAGCAAGCCGGGCCGAAGACGGCTGTAATGCCAGAAACCGGTCCCCGGAAGCTTGTTTCCTTTCCAGTAAAGAATTGGCTTGGTAGTTTGGTCTGCCCTGTTCCCATGATGCACTGGGCCAGGGACAGACTAATTTGCATATAGCCAGGTTCTGAATTGGGATGGTGCAGTGAGCTAAAAAATGGTGATGGATCAAGCCCTGATCTGTTGACTGGGTAGGAGTGTTCTGATTAACTCAGATACTCTTTCCATCACCACCCCCTTTTTGAAATTATTTTGGCCACCATAAGTGTGGAAGGGTATGCTCAGATGTGAGTCCCTTGCTCACTGCACCATCAGGATTCAAGCAAGCCGGGCCGAAGACGGCTGTAATGCCAGAAACCGGTCCCCGGAAGCTTGCTTCCTTTCCAGTAAAGAATTGGCTTGGTAGTTTCGTCTGCCCTGTTCCCATGATGCACTGGGCCAGGGACAGACTAATTTGCATATAGCCAGGTTCTGAACTGGGATGGTGCAGTGAGCTAAAAAACGGTGATGGATCAAGCCCTGATCTGTTGACTGGGTAGGAGTGTTCTGATGAACTCAGATACTCTGTCCATCACCACCTCCTTTTTGAAATTATTTTGGCCACCATAAGTGTGGAAGGGTATGCTCAGATGTGAGTCCCTTGCTCACTGCACCATCAGGATTCAAGCAAGCCGGGCCGAAGACGGCTGTAATGCCAGAAACCGGTCCCCGGAAGCTTGTTTCCTTTCCAGTAAAGAATTGGCTTGGTAGTTTGGTCTGCCCTGTTCCCTTGATTCACTGGGCCTGGGACAGACTAATTTGCATATAGCCAGGTTCTGAACTGGGATGGTGCAGTGAGCTAAAAAACGGTGATGGATCAAGCCCTGATCTGTTGACTGGGTAGGAGTGTTCTGATTACCTCAGATACTCTGTCCATCACCACCCCCTTTTTGAAATTATTTCGGATTATAAGTCTGACGGTCCACGGACCACCAGACTTGTGGGGGCGTGGGGGTGGCAGTCTCCCGACTACCCTATTAAGATTCAAGCAGTTGGACTGCCACAGCCACCAGGGAACCACCATCCCCTGGCAGTGTTGCGGCGGTCATGAGGCCACAATATGCTTGGCGGGACCGCCGTGGTCCGATCAAGCGTATAACGAGTTTCCTCTCTGCCGGCGGTGTCATGGAGAATCCTCCTCCGTGAACACCGCGGCAGAGAGGAAACAAAGGGAGCCTTGCAGTGGATGCACGCAGGGGGCACACCATGTGCCCCCCTGTGTGCATGCACACCAGTTCCTGCATGGCATGGATTTTTCAGTCCCATTCAGTTCCCATTGAAGTGCTCATTTTCAAGGTGTATCCGTAGCCCGCCAGACAGGTGGAAACTCCTAATATCGCGGGTGGTCTGACCTCATCTTTGGCGGTGCATCGGCGATGCAGCGGTGGTGCGGCAGTGGGGTGGACCTTAGTGTCTAACACCTTCTCCAATATGGTTTAGATTGGAGTTGGATTAAACAAATGACACCTCTTTAGTGTCCAACACCTTCCCCAATATGGTTTAGATTGGAGTTTAAGAGCTCGTAGTAAGTGCTGCTTTGTTTATTTGATAGAAGGGCATAAATTAAAGGGATAGTTGTGTTTTAACATTCACTATGTATGGTGTATATCTGAGTTCATGGTTTGGGACACATTTTAAAGGTTCCATCCATCATCCAGGTTTGACCTTGGCTAAGTTTCATCAAGTTGTTTGCTGTCGAGAATATAGAACTTGTTTCTCATTATTTAGGTTGTCATGTAAAAAGAAAGGTTCCTACTTTTGTGTAATTGTTCAGATATGTCTAGTTCTTGGTATTTTCTAGAGGCAAGTGGGGTATTGCTGGTGGCTTTTTTTGTTCTTGCAATTAATTCATCTGGGGTTAGGTTGTAGTTGCCCTTTTATGTGTTCGGGGGCTCTAGATAAGATATCCTTCACAATTTTGCTTGTGGGTTCCTAGGGGTTAGTGGTTGCCTCTCTTATATCTTGCAATATTTCTTGGACTTCTAGTTCTGTTACATTTAGGGGGTGCTTGTGCTCTCTTACATGAATTACAACATCATAGCATGCATTAGCATAGTATTTAATACATTTCTAGTTTATTGTTTCTGATAATGCACTTTCTTAGCTGTAGGTGTACCCCATGTGATTTAGTAGCTGCTTTCCTTTCTGTGAAGTGATAAATTGGGTGGCCTCTATCATTGTATCTTTAAGTACTGTAATAGTTATAATATATAATATCTTTTAACTTTTCCACATTTGTCGTTTACATGTTTAAAAATGCATTTAATTTTGTATACTTACATGTATGTTCTAGTTAGATGTTTCACCCGGTTTTGCAGCTTTTCCCTTGGAGATGTGTTAGTGTGTAGCAGCGGCTTTCTTTTGTGTTGACTGATAAAAACATAAGTTACATTTTAAATGTTACTTGGTTGATAGTTTTTAGGGGCTGAGATTGTTAGTTTTGTCTTTGCTAGTTGGGTGAGTTTATAATTCGTTTTAATGTCTACGTACTTTCCTAATTGTTTTTGCTGGCTGGTTTTTTATGGTAGTTTATCGGGTTTCACATTTGTGATTTTTTCGTTTAGGAGGTCTGTGTGAAAAAGATAAAAGTTGGAAAGTGTGTTCATATTTATTTGGTATTTTATATTTTTAAATTTACTAACAGTTATGATTTAGTTTTAAAAAAGGTTTACATACTTGATTTTGTAGTTAATAGGAGTTATAAAGAATCTGGCAGAGATTCCTCATCTTACAGAAATTGTTGTTTTTAAAGTATTTAGTTATTGTTAGTGTGCCTTTTATATTATATTGTTGATTTAATTGTTTGTTTGATTTTATTGGTTAACGGTGTTTATAGTTTAATTTTATTGATTGCTTTAGTATAGTTAGATTTTTTTTATCAGTTGAATCCGTCTATGGTAATTGCTAATTTGTGTTTTACTATAAATGTATAAAATATAGTTTCATATTTTGGTTTACAAAAGTATTTATATATTTTGTAATATTTAGGTTTATATTTAATTGTTTGTAGTTAATGCACATTTTTGGTGGGTTTTAGGTCAAGCCTAGAGGCATCGCACAGGCTCTATTCCCTCTGTGAGCCTTGAACACGTCCACCACACACCCATAGTTTTCGATGGTGAATAGTGTATATTTGTCCTTCCCTGTGGCTGTTTTGTTCCTGGCCTGGTGACTGCCCCTTGCTAGATGAATCCTTTCCCTATGGCCATATATTTTCTGTGAGTGCCCTACTTTTTCTTTCATCCCTCTCCTCAATGCTTGCTAGCATACGGTGCTGCTTGTAGTTCATTGAATCGCAGCTTGTTGTTTCCAGTGCCATTGTTCTGTGATTGCACCAGGTCCCACCTGTTGCTGCTTCTGTGGTTCGGACTAGTTTCACTTGTGGATGTAGACCATTTATCTTGTTTTCTCTGCCATTAATTAGCTCACGCTGAGAAATGGCTACAAAGTGGGATCGAGAGCATAAAAAATAAATACATATATATTTAAGCTGTGTCAGGCTAGGGTTGATGCAGGGCAGAGTCACAGCAGACAGCACAGTGCAAATGAAAACTCATGTGGAACTTTTTCACTGGTGTGTGCACAACAATATCTATGGTCAGTTGGGTATAATGTTGCTTAAGCTGTGGAAACGTATGTGTGCGTGTGAGAGTGACATTTGACATGCTGAGATTCGATTTGGCTGATGATGAAATGTTCACAATAGATGAAATTTGCAACCAATCGCTGCAAATGAAAAAAAATTGGCATTATTTATGCTTTGACTGTCTATCTAAGGGATTTCTTTCTTTTTGTCCTTTCATGGGATAAAAGTCTGCACAGTGTCCTTCCTTATTCCCTTTAAAATGCTGCTGAAAATGTGAACGTTAAAATGTAAAGACACAGTACTTTGCTACAGTCAAACTTTGTGTACATTGCTCTTAGCACCTTCTCAGTCCCTCAGCCTTCTAAAGTTGATATATTGACACCACCACACATTTTATTAAAACATAAGGGTCTCTGTATCATTTAAATCTACACTAACAAGATCTTCAATTGTTAGGTACATCAACACTACTCACTACTCTGCACTCACTACTCACTACTCTACTCACCACTCTACTCACTACTCACTACTCTACTCACTACTCACTACTCTACTCACTACTCACTACTCACTACTCTACTCACTACTCTGCACTCACTACTCACTACTCTACTCACTACTCACTACTCTGCACTCACTACTCACTACTATACTCACTACTCACTACTCTACTCACTACTCACTACTCTACTCACTACTCTACTCACTACTCTACTCACTACTCTACTCACTACTCTGCACTCACTACTCAATACTCTTCACACTACTCTACTCACTACTCTACTCACTACTCTACTCACTACTCACTACTCTGCACTCACTACTCACTACTCACTACTCTACTCACTACTCTACTCACTACTCACTACTCTACTCACTACTCACTACTCTACTCACTACTCTACTCACTACTCTGCACTCACTACTTTACTCACTACTCTACTCACTACTCTACTCACTACTCTGCACTCACTACTCACTACTCTACTCACTACTCTACTCACTACTCTGCACTCACTACTCACTACTCTACTCACTACTCTACTCACTACTCTGCACTCACTACTCTACTCACTACTCTACTCACTACTCACTACTCTACTCACTACTCACTACTCTGCACACTCACTCTGCACTCACTACTCACTACTCTGCACACTCACTCTGCACTCACTACTCACTACTCTGCACACTCACTCTGCACTCACTACTCACTACTCTGCACTCACTACTCACTACTCTACTCACTACTCTACTCACTACTCTACTCACTGCTCTACTCACTACTCTACTCACTACTCTACTTACTACTCTACTCACTACTCACTACTCACTACTCACTACTCTACTCACTACTCTGCACTCACTACTCACTACTCACTACTCTGCACTCACTACTCACTACTCTACTCACTACTCTACTCACTACTCACTACTCTGCACTCACTACTCACTAATCTGCACTCACTACTCTACTCACTACTCTACTCACTACTCTACTCTGCACTCACTACTCACTACTCTACTCACTACTCTACTCACTACTCTACCCACTACTCTACTCACTACTCACTACTCTACTCACTACTCTACTCATTACTCTACTCACTACTCACTACTCTGCACTCACTACTCACTACTCTGCACTCACTACTCACTACTCTACTCACTACTCACTACTCTGCACTCACTACTCACTACTCTACTCACTACTCTACTCACTACTCACTACTCTACTCACTACTCTACTCACTACTCTACTCACTACTCTGCACTCACTACTCACTACTCTACTCACTACTCTACTCACTACTCACTACTCTACTCACTACTCACTACTCTTCTCACTACTCTCTACTCTACTCACTACTCACTACTCTACTCACTACTCACTCACTACTCACTACTCTGCACTCACTACTCTACTCACTACTCACTACTCTGCACTCACTACTCACTACTCTACTCACTACTCACTACTCTACTCACTACTCTACTCACTACTCACTACTCTACTCACTACTCACTACTCTACTCACTACTCACTACTCACTACTCTGCACTCACTACTAACTACTCCACTCACTACTAACTACTCTACTCACTACGCTACTCACTACTCTACTCACTACTCTACTCACTACTCACTACTCTACTCACTACTCACTACTCTACTCACTACTCTACTCACTACTCTACTCACTACTCACTACTCTACTCACTACTCTACTCTCTACTCACTACTCACTACTCTGCACTCACTACTCACTACTCTGCTCACTACTCACTACTCTACTCACTACTCTGCACTCACTACTCACTACTCTACTCACTACTCACTACTCTGCACTCATTACTCACTACTCTACTCACTACTCTACTCACTACTCACTACTCTACTCACTACTCACTACTCTACTCACTACTCTACTCACTACTCTACTCACTACTCACTACTCTACTCACTACTCACTACTCTGCACTCACTACTCACTACTCTACTCACTACTAACTACTCTACTCACTACTCTACTCACTACTCTACTCACTACTCACTACTCTGCACTCTCTACTCACTACTCTACTCACTACTCTACTCACTACTCTACTCACTACTCACTACTCTGCACTCACTACTCACTACTCTACTCACTACTCTGCACTCACTACTCACTACTCTGCACTCACTACTCTGCACTCACTACTCACTACTCTGCACTCACTACTCTGCACTCACTACTCACTACTCTGCACACTCACTCTGCACTCACTACTCACTACTCTGCACTCACTACTCACTACTCTACTCACTACTCTGCACTCACTACTCACTACTCTACTCACTACTCTACTCACTACTCACTACTCTACTCACTACTCTACTCACTACTCACTACTCTACTCACTACTCTGCACTCACTACTCACTACTCACTACTCTGCACTCACTACTCACTACTCTACTCACTACTCTACTCATTACGCACTACTCTGCACTCACTACTCACTAATCTGCACTCACTACTCTACTCACTACTCTACTCACTACTCTACTCACTACTCTGCACTCACTACTCACTACTCTACTCACTACTCTGCACTCACTACTCACTACTCTGCACACTCTACTCTTTATTTGAGTTTGAGCAAATGGCATTGTAAATGCCAATGTATTGTTGCTATGTGTTATGGAGTGTGTTCATGTGGTGTGTACTGCCAGTGATCTCCTTGTGAGTGTGAGAATATTGCACCGTTACTGCCTGTGATGTCCTTCTTGTGAGTGTGAGAAGCTTGCACCTCTGCTGCCTGTGGTCTCCTTGTGAGTGTAAGAAGCTTGCACTGCTGCTGCCTGTGATGTCGTTCTTGTTCAAGTTAAACACCATGAGCGCTGGTATTCTTCCTGTGTAAAGTTTATTAAAGAACCATTGGTGAAACTGAGTCCAGGGTAAACATGTTCTGCAGAATTGTCCACTTATGAACTGTTCCGCAAATGAAACATGTTAAAGGCTGTTTTTTTTCTGGGTAAAGTTTGTTAAAAAACATTGGTGAAACTGAGTCCAGAGTCAACATCTGGGCATCGGAAACCCATAAAATCTTACAATCCAAAAGTCACCTCAACATCATGTCCATGGGTCGGTGGATCGTGCATAGTATGAAACCTCAATTTCATGGGGCAATGTGTCTCCAGATAAGGTAAAAAAGAGCATTTCCAAACCAGTCAATTAAACTGAGACTCCGAGTATGTATTGATCCCAGCCCCTAAGTACTAAACTGTACCACTCTCCACTAAGATAGACACACTAATAATTTACTGAGCAGGCCTCTACAACCGTACCAGATATCTTAAACACGATACACGACTGTGCACAGGTCAATGGTTACTCCCTCAACAAAGAAAAGACATAAATGCTCCCACTCAATTGCTACTGCAACAGCTCAATAATCAACAATACGGGACACCAGATGGAAACAAAAAAGAATTTATTTAGGCATCTGGTTTGAAAAATACCTGAACGAGTCCATATTATACACTGAAAATAAAACATATAAACATTAAAGTTCACTATTGTGAATGAATACAGTAAAGCTTGAAAGTTGAAATATTATTGTGCCAATGCTAGAGACACTTCTTCGAGAACAGCGTTACTCAGAAATAAACTAACATGACTTGCATGAATGTGTGCATCAGAAATAATAGACAGTGAATGTGCGGTGTGAGACATTCATTTTGAACGAGACTTTGTTAGCATATGCCAAGAAAAGGCACTTTAACAGGTCACAACAAAATAATTTCAAAGGCAATAACATCATATAAGTGTACACAAATTTGAATGTAGATCCATATTATGCTCATTATAAGTAATGCACAATGTAATATTACTGCACAAGAATTTCTTCATACGTATTCAGCAGAATTGTCCGCTTATTAATTCAGATCCTATCTTTTTGAAGCTTAAGGTTTGAGTATCATATTGGAATAGACAGATAAATGTATACTTCAGCGCCTGCTTATTAAAAAGTTGATAACAAAACTGAACATTTTCAAATGGACTCAATCTGGCATGCTGTGAAATAGAAGTAGTCAGATAAAAAAAGACTATTCCAAAAGGAATATACAACAGCATTGGCAGGAGACAGGAATTGATAATGCTGGAATTTGCCCTGTGCTCACATCATAGTGTCCTGCTATGACATATGGCTTTCAACACAAAGGCAACTCTAAAGTAATAGTGAAATTGGAATAACACAACCGCAAACTCATTTTTAATTACACCGACGACCCCCAGCTTGTTTTTCCTCTGGACTCTCCTAATTCCTCTGCGAACTTCAAAACTACTATGCTCCATATCCAGCGTTGGATGGACCTTAACCATCTGAAGCTCAATCCGGGCAAGACGGAACTTGTGTTGCCCGGAAAAAGCGTTGTATGTTGGGGCCCGCACTTCTGGCCAAGCGAATTAGGCCCCCCCCTACCCCTTCCCCTCCTGTGAAAAGTTTAGGGGTCACTATAAATGCAGATCTCTCCCTCAGAGGACAAATGGTGCAGTGGTCTCTCCTAGTCTCTTCCAATTGCGAAAAATCAGGAAGATCGCTCATTTTCTGACCCACCCAGCCCTTGTACAGGTGGTGTTAGCGTTGGTTCTCTCACGCCTTGATTTTTCAAACACTCTCTATGTTGGTCTGCCGCTGTTTCTGCTTAATCGTCTACAAATAGTTTAGAATCAGGCGGCAAGACTAATCTACATAGCCAAGATGGCAATCAGCCAGGCCTTGTCTGCAAAAACGTCACTGGCTGCCTGTGGCACAACGGGCTGTGTTTAAGACGGGTTGTCTTGCCTTCAAGGCGCTGCATTGCAAGAGCCCTAAGTTCATCAACGACATGATCACAAAGCATGTCCCTAGGCGCAATTTACGATCAGCCCATCTACACCTACTGACCATCCCAGCCATCAAACTCAAGTGGCAGGGAGGCTGTAGGTTTTCCTACCTTGCCCCTAAACGTTGGCATTCTCTCCCATTGACAACCAAGAGCTGTGATAACCTCTTGGGTTTTAGAAGGGCTTTGAAAACATGGTTGTTTGAGCAAGCCTACTAATAGTCTGTACGCAACGACATTACACAGGATCAGCGCCATGAAACCTTTGGTGACCGTGCGCTTTATAAGCTTTTGTTAACATTAACATTAACTAATAGATGGAGGCTCGCTCGAACCCCTATAATTATGTTATACACATCATTTTAGTAAGAACAAAACGTCTTTGCTAGCACTGACCTAAAAAGCCAACCGGTCTGGCATTGGCTGCTAGCATCATGACTTGAGAAAGAAGGCATGGAGGAAAAAAGAAAGAAAGAAAGAAAGAGGAGGAGAAAGAAGGAAAGAAAATAAAGAGAGAGAAACAAAGAAACAAAGAAAAAGAAAGAAACAAAGCAAGAAAGAATGAACAGAAGAAAAGAGTAAGAAAAAGAAGGAAAGAAGGATATAAAGAAAGTCAAAAGAAAGAAGGAATGAAAGAAAGAAGTCAGGAAGGAATTTATGTTGTCTTTCAAAAGGCTCTGTTCTCTGCAAACTTTCCAGACTGGTCCCAGAGGTGGTGCACTATTGATATTTTAGTGTGTGGGTTTTTAAATGGACTGTTTGTTTCACATATACTATAGAACACAAAGAATGCTGCCCATTGATAGAATACACAGCATCAGGAGGGCCAAGGTTGCATTGCAGATGTGGATAACTTACTCAGAATGAACCCACTGAGCTATGTCAGCATCTGATGAAGGTATCACAGATTCCACATTAAAGAGCTGTCTGTCTGGCTTATAAATGTATACATAGGTATAATATTGAGTTATCTCACTAGCTACAAAAGTATATATGGTTATATTCTAAATGAGCTATCTTATTGCCACATAAAGATAACTGTAATTCCATTTGCAAATGCTGAAGCACCCGTATGTTTCTTGGGTGCTGTCTAGAGGTCACAGTGTGTACAGTTTGGGAAAATTATGTGAATAAACTAGCGCCGAGACGCCTGTGGGTATTCGTTCGCGCTCAATAAATGGCAAAAATAAATAAATACAATCTTGGATACTAAAACCCAAATTACACCCCTCCTATGTTTAAATCTAATTGTTGCAAATGTTCTGCAAGTTAAACACCATGTTTGCTTGTTTCTTCTTGTGTAAAGTTTATCAAAGAACCATTGGTGAAACTGAGTCCAGGGTAAACGTGTTCTTCAGAATTGTCCACATATTAACTTTTCTGCAAATTAAACATGATAAACGCTGTTTTTTTCCTGGACAAAGTTTATTAAAAAAAATTTGGTGAAACTGAGTCCAGAGTCAACATGTGGGCATCGGAACGCCCTAAAATCCTACATCCCAAAAGCCACCTCAAAACCATGTCCATGGGTCGGTGGATCGTGCATAGTATAAAACCTCAATTGCATGAGGCTATGTGTCTCCAGATAAGGTACAAAACGGCATTTCCAAAACACAGTCAATTAAAGAAGGACAGACTAAATAAGTGTGTTCTAAGGTGGAATAAGAACATTTAGAAAGGTTTAATACAGCAATACACCAGGTACAACACAGTATTGTACGTGTAGGTGTATAAAGCCATCACAGTGAATGCTGTCTTCAAAAGGGAAATATAGAATTTAGGCAAAATCCAACATTTCCTAAGTTCTAAATGAGTAGCAAAATTTGTAAGAATTTGGACAGCATCCCTAGTAGCATCAGAAGGTCTCATAGGAGTCCTGACTCACCCCCAAATTTGAGGATTGATATAGGAGATATTTTCAATATCAGAATGAAAACTGCAGATTCATCATGGTGTGAGCAAAAGAATATCATTTAAGCAAATTAGAAGATTGAACATTAGATTGTTGTACCGCCTACCCACTTATATACTATCCCACTTCATGAGTATTGATTTGCCCCCTCAATGCAAATATCATCTGGAGATAGCATAACAAACTAGTACAAAACAACAGTGAACTATTGTGAATGAATACAGTACAGCGAGCAGGAGGACGAAACCTTGAAGGTTTAAATATTACTTTGCAAATGCTAGAGACATCTTTGAGAACAGCATCTCACAGAAATAAACAAACATGACTTGCATGAATGTGTACACCAGAAATAATAGACAGTGGATGTGCAGGGAGAGATATTCATTTTGAACAAGTTGACTTTAAAACTTAGCTGAGGCCTTGTTAGCATAAGCCAAGAAAAGTCACTTTAACAGGTCATACCAAAATCATTTCAAAAGCAATATCATATCAATGTTCACATGTACATTTTAAGTACCTATAAAATCTTATATAAATGGACATAAATGTCTACAAATGTGTTCAGCAGAATTGCCCTCTTATGAATTTGCATACTATAATTTTGAAGCTTTAGGTTTGTGTATCATATTGAAATAGATGGATATATTTATACTTCATTTAATACAAAGTAAAAAGTAGATACAAATATTGAACATTTTCAAATGGACACAATATGACATGCTATGAAATAGCAGTAGACAGATAAACAAAGGCCGCTCCAAAAGGAATTTACAACAGCATTGGCAGGAGACAGGAAATGATAAAGCTGGAATTTTCCCCATGCTCACATCAAAGTGCCCTGCTAATACATCAGGCCAATGGCAACACTAAAGTAATTGTGAAGTAGAAGCAAAAACACTGCTACTGAAGGGAACTACCTTGCATGCTTATGTGCTTACTGTGAGAGAACTAAATGCAAACACACAAAGTGAATTTAACTAGTGGCTGAAGTAGGATGGCCCTTTGCCCTCTGCTGTTTGCTGTATTAGTGGAAGCAAAATGTGAGTGGCACATCAACAGACCATTGGATGAGAAAGATTGCTGAAAGCCCCTTTGAGTAAGACTATCACACATTTGATTTAAGTAAAAGGAAAAGGTCTTCTCTAATGCAGACCTAAAAATGAAAAAGCGAGGGCAATATTACAACACAAAATGAGAAAGGAAAAAACAATGGTCATGTGAACCATGAAATAGAAAAACAAACAGGCGAATATTGTTGTAGCAAGGATCACAAAGAAGAGTCAGTGATTTTAGTGGTTTAAACAGCTCAGATCTCAACCAAAAAAGAGGTCCTCAGCCAGCCAGCAGGGCATTAACTTCCCCAGTAGATCATGGCAACAGGGGAACCAACAAACTACTTGATGTCATAAAGTCCCATTAAGCAACACATTACAACCAATGTCACAACACAGATGTTAGAAAATGTTCTCTGAGATACCTCAACTGATACAGAAAGCAGAGCACACAATTCCATTGTGAATATGGTGCTTATTATACACTGATATTGCAGACTCCAAAATGGAGTATGCCTGTTCCATTCCCAAGATTATGAGTGGTACAAAATATTTTTTCTGACTTTTACACACAGGGAGATATCCCAGATTCAGAAACCTAACCCAAGTAACCATACACATAGACCGAGCATTTGAGTATGGCCGGGATGCCCGCCACCCCCTCCCAACACATATCCCCAAGGATGGGAAGTCGGACAATAGTTGAACTTTTGGAAGGCGGGAGGGAGTCACCCTCCCGGCCGTATTTATTAAAATATGAAACAAAATTTAAAACATTAAATAAAAGTTTCATCATTATGCATTATGTACAATTTGTCATTTATTAAATTTCGATGCAGTCATGTACTTTTGGCTAACATCCTGAAAATGCATACACTCTAACTCAAATTGTACATCCTAGCATTAAGGGCCAACGGCAAGGTCTTAACCGGTGTCAGATCCCTACTACCAGACTCCCGCCCTCACTGTGTGAGCGGCGCATGCGCAGAGGGCTCTACCCTCATTGCCAACTGTAACTTCCCTTGTCGTGGTGGGGGCCCCCTTACTACTCGACGCCATCTTAAGGGTCGTCCGAGTTCCCGTATGAGGTCTCTGTAGGAAGGACAGCGTGGACTCTCCCCCCATCCCCACACTCTCTATCCGCCGTCGTGGATATCCGCCCCCCGGGAAATTAGTAGGAGGGGCATCTAACCGCCTCCCCCCTGGGAGGGGCCCATGGCCATCTCCCCATAGGCGCCCCATCCTTAGTGGGTGCCGCCTCCCCGTGGAAGGGGCCAATGGCCGTCTTCCCCCGGGCGCTCCCATCCATTGTGGGTGGCGCCCCACTCTAGGGACCTTGAAATAACTGCTCACCGATCATGACCTTACCGCCCGACAAATAAATACGACAGTTGTTTACCTACTAGAAAAGAAAAATTTCACATCATCTTACTGTTATCACTGATCTTTCCTGCAAGAAGACGTTTCTCCAATGCAAACCATTCTTTATTCTCAAAAGTTCCTTTATTCACTGTACCAAGGAAAAAGGCCTATACTTTCATTACTCAGAAAAAACTTTATTTTCCTCCAAACATTTGCTATCAGGGGCTGGTGGGTGGGTCAAAATTGCTGCTTGTTCCGTCGAGGGCTCACGAGCAACGAGTGGGTGCAGCCTTCCGATCCGAGGAACAAGAGGACGATCTTCTGGATTCCCGCTCCTTTATTCTTCTGTGGGAGGGCGTGTACCCGTCCCCGATACGCCTACGGGGCGTGGTCTTCCGTCGAGGTGTCTAGGACAACCCCTCTCGGGCGGGGGAAGGCGCGCCCCGGCTACGCCACTTCGGGCATACCAGCCGGGCTACGCCCACCCCGCCCAAAATGGTTTCCCGGGAGGTTCGGGGCACCCATCCATACGTTCGGGGGGACCGAGCGGTCGCCCCTTTTCCATATGGCCGGGATGCCCGCCACCCCCTCCCAACACATATCCCCAAGGATGGGAAGTCGGAGAATAGTTGAACTTTTGGAAGGCGGGAGGGAGTCACCCTCCCGGCCGTATTTATTAAAATATGAAACAAAATTTAAAACATTAAATAAAAGTTTCATCATTATGCATTATGTACAATTTGTCATTTATTACATTTCGATGCAGTCATGTACTTTTGGCTATCATCCTGAAAATGCATACACTCTAACTCAAATTGTACATCCTAGCATTAAGGGCCAACGGCAAGGTCTTAACCGGTGTCAGATCCCTACTACCAGACTCCCGCCCTCACTGTGTGAGCGGCGCATGCGCAGAGGGCTCTACCCTCATTGCCAACTGTAACTTCCCTTGTCGTGGTGGGGGCCCCCTTACTACTCGACGCCATCTTAAGGGTCGTCCGAGTTCCCGTATGAGGTCTCTGTAGGAAGGACAGCGTGGACTCTCCCCCATCCCCACACTCTCTATCCGCCGTCGCGGATATCCGGCCCCCGGGAAATTAGTAGGAGGGGCATCTAACCGCCTCCCCCCCTGGGAGGGGCCCATGGCCATCTCCCCATAGGCGCCCCATCCTTAGTGGGTGCCGCCTCCCCGTGGAAGGGGCCAATGGCCGTCTTCCCCCGGGCGCTCCCATCCATTGTGGGTGGCGCCCCACTCTAGGGACCTTGAAATAACTGCTCACCGATCATGACCTTACCGCCACAGACCGGATAGTTGACCGACTATCCGGTCCCCCCAACTCCTCCTAAAGGTCATGCTTCCTCAAACCCCTTAGCCATGAAATGAAGTCTCCTATGAGTAAGTCATTCCCCTCCCTGGACAGGTGAACCCCATCATTCAGATACATATGATCACCACGAATACACCCATGAGGAATGTTATGCAACTGTGCAGAACGGAACAATCTACCAATTTTATTATTGACCCGTTTAACTGAATGGTTCAGTGCTGACACCGAAAGGCCCCCCTGCCATCTCCTTCTAGGAATCATGTGGGACCAGGCAATCGTGCACCCCGGGACTCTTTTAGCCAACCAGCTAACAGCCGACAAAACTCGTTCAAGTAACACTCGTCTACCCAGTGTCACCAAGTCGTTGCCTCCCAGGTGTACTATGACTACAGATGGCGGTGACCTATGCCGCCCTAGAAGTCCCTCGAAAAATGGCTCAAAGTTGTCAAAATTGAGCCCACCCTTCCCATGGAAGGCCACTCTGAACCCGTATTCGCCAGGTGCGTGAATCGCGTCACCTTCCTTGAATACGTCGCCGGCGCGCCTCACGTATGAGTGGCCCACGACCCATACCATCCTCTCTCCAGTCGGTGGCCTCTGACCGCTGGTCTCCTGATGCTGGGTCGACCTCAAATTCCGCCCCGCGTGGCAGGCTCGCGAAACTGTAAAGTAAACAAAGACAGAAAACAGTGAGTGCATGTCAATTGATCACTCACAACATGTGCAATCGCACATACCTCTTGAAGCAATTCGAGGACCAACGGCCCAATTGTTTCACTTCCTCAGCACTCTGACCCCTGGCTGTAGCCTCTGTAGCAGCCCCTATCCTAAAGGAGTGGGTCCCAAAATCGCACGGGTCCATGCCCGCGTCAGCGATTGCCAGTGCTAGTACCCTCTGAAACTGAAATCTCGTCAGTGGGGTGCCATCCATATGTCGGAGCAAACTCCCCCCCCATGCGGCCGCTCTTAGCGCCAAATAGTCTTCCACGCACTTCAACGGGCAGATGGGGGACCCACGTTTGCGCTGTATGACAACACTATTTCCCATAGCCCCCTGGTCGGTCTTGGACCTGGCTATCACGATTACCATCGAATCACCCCTTATTTGGATGTGATCCCTGCACAAGCCTCCCTCCATATCTTTCTTGTTCCTAGCGACAAGTTCGCTCACCCTCATAGCCCCATGGAATGCCAATGTGAACGCTGCCCGGAACAGAACTGCTTCAAAATGGGAGGAACATGTCTCATCCAGCTTTGCCAAAAGCAGAGACAGTCTGTCTAAGCCAATCGGGTGCCTCGTATCTTGCTTGCAACCCTCAAGGCGCTTCCAGCCGCGAAGGGCTTTCTTCACCAAAAAGGAACCCGTAGGGTCCCTTATTCCGTGTACCTGGGCCATGAAGGAAATGGCCGCCCTATGCCTACTGGCCGTTGCCACTGATCGGCCCTCTCTGTGCAGTGCAATCAGGTACCCCAGGAAGGATTCCTCCTGACCCCAGTTCCGACTCTCTTTCGGACCCAAATATGTGCAATAGGAACGAAACGCTCCTTCGTATGCTTTCCTCGTCCTGGGGGCTAGACTCGCTGCCACGAGGTCTTGTAATCGGGGGCACCGATTAGCCACATTGCTTTGGGGAATGGTGCTGCCTCTAGGTCCGCAGTGGGCAGATAACCCCTGAATACCTGCATATGTGAATGAGAGAGTGCATCAGCCGCATGATTCAGTACACCTGGCACATGTTTCGCCCTGAACTGTACATTCCATCTCATGCAAAGCAGCACAATTTCTTTCAACAACCTCAGGATCAATTTGCAGCGTGCTGCCTGTTGGTTAATACACTCGACAACAGTCATGTTATCAGACCAAAACACCACCGAGCGGTCCCTGAAGTCGTCAGTCCATGTCATGAGAGCAACCCAGATGGGGAATAACTCCAGGAACCCAATGTTACCTGTGAGACCGTTGGAGTGCCACCATGTTGGCCACGTTCGTGCCGACCATCGATTACCCAAGATGGCGCCAAAACCCACGCTCCCAGCCGAGTCGGTCCATAGACCTAGTTCCTCCGAAGACTCTGGCGGGGAGTTCCACACGACTCGACCGTTGAAGTCCGCCAGAAATGCCAACCAAATCCGCATATCCTGGCGAACCTCCCCCGACAGTCTCGTAAGGTGGTGACCCTCTGTGAGACCTACCATTGCTTGCGCGATAGAGCGCGAAAAGGGGCGGGCCATAGGCATCACCCTCAAGGCAAAATTAAGCTGACCCACCGTTTGTTGTAACTGGTGCAGGGTCACCTTCTCCCCATCCAGGCATTGCATCAAGGAAGCCCGGAACTTGACCACCTTTTCCATTGGTAATCGGAAACACCCCTCCACAGAATCAAGTTCAATTCCCAGAAACTCCAGTGAAGTAGATGGTCCAACCGTCTTACCTGGTGCCAATGGGACCCCAAATTCACACATGAGGATGCAGAAATCATGCAGCGCCTGTGTGCAGTTCGTATCACCAGCTGCCCCCAAGAACAGGAAGTCATCCAGATAATGCATAACATGTCTATGCCCTGTGGCCTCGGTGAAGGCCCATTCCAAAAAACAGCTAAACATTTCAAAATAAGCACAAGAAATGGAGCAACCCATGGGCATGCATTTATCCATGTAATAACTTCCCTGGAATGCAAAACCTAGCAGGCGCTGATCCTGCGGGTGCACCGGAAGCAACCGGAACGCTGATTCAATATCACATTTCGCCATCAGCGCCCCAGGGCCTAGGTGGTTCAACATGGCCACGGCATCGTCGAACGATGCATATCGTACTGAACAAACTTCTGGGTCAATGGCATCATTCACCGAGGAACCCCTAGGAGCAGAAAGGTTATGTATGAGTCTAAACTCCCCGGGATCTTTCTTCGGGACAACCCCTAACGGGGAACAGATGAACTCGGCCACCGGCGGGCAGGAAAAGGGGCCAGCCTCTCGTCCTAAACTGACCTCTTTTGCTATTTTCTTTTCTGCCACGCCAGGGTTGTGCTGTACCGATAACTGGTTTCTACAAAAGGAGTTCCCCCGAAAATCCCCCACTGGGATTTGGAAGCCATGTAAGAATCCCTTCCTCAACACCCCAGCGGATACATGATCAGGGTATTTGTTTAACCACGGAATCATAACCATGAGATCAATGGGTGTGGGCAATCGGTCACTAAGGTCTACCTCACTCCTGCTTAGCCCCACCTTTTCCCCCCGTCCCGCCATTTTTTGATCTACATGCACTTTCCGGGTGTGAGGAATTCCCACAGCCGGCACACACATGCTTAAACTTGCATGTCCCCTGTGGTCTGTTACAGTTGCCTCGATTGAAGCCCCAACAGACCCCCCCTTGTCCGCCATTCCCGCCAACTCTAGGCTGGTAGCCCCCACCTGTGCCTGCTCGAAAGGGCACCCCGGGCTTCTGGCGGACCACTCCGGACCCGCTCCCGCCCGGCGAGGACATACCTGTCGCCCCTGGCAGGAGTTGCTTGTGCCATGACACAGAGTCCAAACAATCCCAAGACAAAGAAGCATCATATTCTTTTGCTTTACGGAACTTCATGTCATAGCCTTTCCATTCTTCTCCCTCATACATTGAATAAAAATCCATAATGCGATTCTGATAGCAGACCAACTCAGTCATAACCTCAGGTTTACGTTCCCCCATGACTGCGGTAAATATAGAGAAGGCCTTAACCCAGTTCGTCACTGTCTCGTCCACCCTGAACTCGGCCATCTTGGCGCGCCAGACACTCGGGTGCCACAAATCTTTCTGCGTTTTAGCATACTCCATCTCGCGATGGTCGGTTAACAATGAAAACATGTTGACATACTTGTCTCCCCATATTAACTCTTTCGTGGCCATGGGAATGTGCTGTGCAACCTTTTCCCGCCTTGAGGGTATTGAGCCCTCCCCCACCATTGGCAATGCGAGCTTACCCGGATCGGCCGTTGCTGCCGCCGTCTTTTCTTGACCAGCTGCTGGTACTCCAGGTGCCACCTGTGGGGGAACAAGAGGAACACTCGCCTTTGCGACATCTCTCGATTGCCGTAACTGCTTTATTAGTACTCTGGCTTCCTCGGCCGGATCTCCCGGGCTCACTGTGCCCCCCCCTTTCAACTTAAGCCATGCCGTCAACTGTGCAGCCAATTCTGGGGGCATCTCATCATCCTCGGCCGGGGTTATCACCACCGGGATCGGCTGGCCTAAATCTGGGTTCTCAGCCGGTACGAGGGGGGTGATAGGGGGTACCTCTGAGACTGGGACCCCCCTGAAACAGCCCTCTCCTTTACCCGCTTCCCTCTAGCCCCGGGGACAACTCCCGGCAAGGCCGGGCCTATTACCTTTTTCAGCTGACTTGGGTCATTCAATGCGGCCAATTGCTTCTTCACCTCCGCCAAACCTCTACCGAGTGATTGGACCTGACCGAGCTTTCGGTCCATACAAGCCATCCGGTTCGACAATAGGCGTAACACCCTTTCCGTCTCGGAACCCTTTCCTGCTTTCTTGCTAGGCATGGTTTCGAGTCCTCCGCCCTTGGTCGATCCACAAGGTCCTTCGAAACTGAAAGAGAAAAAACAGGATTACTACGTTCAAAATTGCTGCTTGTTCCGTCGAGGGCTCACGAGCAACGAGTGGGTGCAGCCTTCCGATCCGAGGAACAAGAGGACGATCTTCTGGATTCCCGCTCCTTTATTCTTCTGTGGGAGGGCGTGTACCCGTCCCCGATACGCCTACGGGGCGTGGTCTTCCGTCGAGGTGTCTAGGACAACCCCTCTCGGGCGGGGGAAGGGGCACCCCGGCTACGCCACTTCGGGCATACCAGCCGGGCTACGCCCACCCCGCCCAAAATGGTTTCCCGGGAGGTTCGGGGCACCCATCCATACGTTCGGGGGGACCGAGCGGTCGCCCCTTTTCCATTTGTCTGCCATGATGAAAGGGGGCTTCTGTATTCGAGAAATATAAGGAGAAAAATACAGAAGCTTTTTTAAACATACACCACAGAAATTGCATAAAATGAAAGAGGTTAAAGGAAGAGAGGGGTCTAAGTGTTACTGTACCCCAAGCCATGATTGTAGTAGTTCATGGGTATTCTTAAAGTCAGAGTTCAGTTTTTCGTCTGTAGGATGCTGCAAGCCTCTGATAAGATTTACCTTGTACTTTTTCTCTTTATTTCATGGGACATAAAAAGATATAGGGCAACAATGTTGACTGTGTTTGTACCACATTTATACTTTTCAAAATGTTAAAAATATTTTTTATGCATATATGTAAAAAGTACAATGTAAAGCATATGTTTCCCTGTGTTAAGGTATTGTTTCATTGTTATATACGGAGAGTATTTCCTCTCCAAATTCTATGTTCTGGGATTGGATGAAGATATTAGATGTTTATGAATTTGAGAAAGTACCAACTCAACCCCTAATAAAATCAATCTACATTCTGGCAATAAATTATAAAACATAATATTTTTTCTGTCTGAGGACTTCTGATTCTTAAAGAACATTTGAAATGGCTAGCTGGTTTTATGATATATACGAGAAGGTACATCCTCTACTGTATTTGGGTCAACAAAATCCTATAAATGTAGGCTAAACATGATTAAAGATACCCACAATAAAATCAGTCGAGGTTACTCTACAGATGTTTTAAACAATTTATGTTTTTCTCACATTCACCAAAAAACACCCATGTTTAGGTTATTTATATGTAGATAATGGTTTATTAAATGAATGAATAGATAGTGACCTACTACTGAAGATTTTGTCTGCACAGGGATTTCCAATAATTTATGCTTTCCTCACAGTCACTAAAACCCACTCATGAGTAGGTTATTTTACGTAGGTAATTGCCTATTAAATAAATGAATAGATAGTGTCTTACTGCCCTGGCCTGTCCTGTCCTGTCCCTACTCTATACACAGAAAGGAAACATGCATGCTCTTATTGGTGGAGATGTAATACTTATTTCTTGAAATACAAAGAAAGATTTCTTCCATCTCAATGAATAAATACTTCAATACAAATTGGAATGCTTGTAGGAAAAAATTCTCTGGGGGAGGGTAATTGCCTTTGTACGTAAAAATAATACATGATCAGATCGACTATTTAGAATACTAAGATTATATATTAAAGGATTTTGATAAATTATTTGAAGAGTAAAAAGACCTAAACTAAACAAACTAACATTGAAGTGCAAGAAATATTGCAATGTGGCAATGTGGTGGTCACTTAAGTAGTATAAATCTAAATGTTACTTGCAAGCTAACAAAATTGGTAAGATGCTAGATAGCTATCAGAAAACAAATGTAAAAAGTGCACTAGGATCACAACATTTAGAGATAAAAGTGTGAAACTCTGTTTTTCTAGTAGATATGTTGAAAATTGTGACAGATATCCATAGGAATTTACTTTAATCAAAAAATAGATAGATTAAAAAATATTATAGCTTTTTGACAGACATCTGAAGAAAAACAAAGTAGATATGCCATACTTAAAAGATCCATCAAGCATCACAGAAATTAATGTAGTCATGCACTGTTAAAAAAGACTATGGGCCATATATATGGCCCAGTTTAAGTCGCTCTTGCACCACACAAGGTGGTACAAGAGCACCGCAAACCTTAAGCCAAATTATTTAAGCCTTGCAAAGCCACTTTGTTTGGCTTTGAGTGGCTCCAAAGATCTGGAGTAAAGTAACGCATCGCAAATCGCTGTGTTGCATTACTCTGCCCTGTGCAGGCATTCATGGGAGGTGTGTAGGTGCTCTGCTGGTTTCTGATGCATTCTCATATTTCAAAAGATCTTGAAAAACTGGGAATGCACCAAAAAGATATGCCTCCTCAGGAGCGGCATAACGAGGAAAAATATATTTATTTCTCCTCCTTACTTCCCTGTGTGCTGCATTCCGAAGCACCCACAGAAAGAGGAAACTGCCTCTCAGGATTGGTTTTGTGCAGGAAGGTGTCCATTCATGCACAAAAATAATCTTGCATGCAACACGGGCTCCCTAGAACTTTGGTGGAAGGGTGTCTGCGTTGGTGCTAGGCAGCCATTGTGGGCCAGTGCAGGAGGAAAAGTCAGGAGTGCACCGTAAGCCTCAAATGCCGCACATTCCTGCCCTTTCAGTGAAGCTGAGCAGGGTAGCAAGGTGACTTGCTGCGCTGCACCACTGTTTCATAGATATGCCCCTTAGTCTACGTGTCCTGATGGAGTTCCCACTGAATACTTTAGCCAGTTTAGGAGATTACTTACAGCAAAGTTCAACAATGTATTTCAGAACATGACTGGATCAAAAATGGATGAAGATAGTTTTATGGAAGTGCTAATAGTTAAATCATCAATCCTGACTTGGGGAAAAATGTACAAAGCCATTTATTGGTATCAAATCTTGCAATTCATTAAATCACATGCTTACCAATCGCTAAATTATCTTTTTGGATATGCTAAGCCCATTTTCCAATTTGGTAACTGGTTATTGAATCACAAAATGGATTTAGAAATTCATAGTAAATCGCAATTTTGAAGGAGCGAATTTAGACTGCCCCTTCCAAACTGCGATTCATAATGCCATGTAAATGGTTTATGACCAGAATTGCAGTCGCAAACATTGAAAGGTTACTGACCTTTCAAAGGAGAAGGTAACCCATTGTTTCCTCTTCCTAAACATTCAGAATATATTTTGTTTCTAAACATTGTGTGGCCCAAAAGAGCATTCTCCTATCTTGTCCTGTATTTATATTTGCAATAGAATGGTGGCCAAGCAACCACTTCTAGAAAAACGATAAAACATTCTACTGGGGCATGGTTTAAAAATGTAGGATTTAAACTAGCGGCCTTTTCCGATGACATTCCTCTAATAGTTTATCAAACAAAATTATCTATTCGTCCTGTATTGAAAAATATAGAGGTATATTCCAAATTCTTTGGATATATTCATAGCTTAGACAGGACCTACATTTTTCCTTGGTCTAGAGGCAGCTATTAATGTACCCTTACAAACCTAGGATTCACAATCAAAAAGATGATGTCCAATAACTAGGCTATATACATTAGTAGATCTATTAAGGAGACTCTGTCTATGAATTACGATAAATTCCTTTTTAAAATAACATCTCTATTGGGAACCTAGTCACCATTAAATGTATCCTGGCTATATAAAATCAAAATGTTGGTTCCATTTCCTAAAACATTTCATTATAAATTATTCAAAATATTACCCACATTTGTGAGGAATTGATAAAGTACATGAATATCATCAGTTAAGCTACAAAGGCTTAAGACTTTTAATGTTATTAGTGTGGGTTACCTTTATGTTACTGGAAGCCCTCATGGGACAACATTTGCTCGAGGTAGGGCATCACATTGTTGATGCTGAAACTCCACCTAAGTCATACCAAACCCTCCTTATGAAGAAGTGGGCCCGCACATTTTTTTAAATTTGTCACTGACTCTTCAGACACATCCTGCTGCTACTGCTGATCTCAGTGTGGTAAATAGGAGATTCTAGTGGCACTGGGAGCTAGCTAATGCAAAACACAGGCTAATATATTCGGGGCTGGTATCCAGAGTCAGTCTACCACCAGACCACAGTATATGTTATCCGTAAACAGCGCAGGTCCTGCATGAATGGCACTTTTGGTCACATGTTTACTGGGGTTTCTTCAAGCTGGAGGTTGGATTTGTGGGTGTCTAGTTTTTTCCATTGTATGAACCTTTGTTGTTGTTGTTGCTTTCCTTCTCCATGTCAGGTTATTGTATGGGAAAAACAAAGGAGAGAGCAAGGGATGATGCCCACTCCAAGTGGGCAGAAGGTACTCCTGTTCCCCTGGACAAGGATATGAAAAACAAAAGAAGGAGTATGCTCCGGCGTGTCAGGTGGGGGTCAACACTAGGAAAGGAGAAATGTTCCTTTTCTTTAATAAACCCCTCACTCACCACCTAGTGGTGACATGCTTCATCATCGGGGTCCACCCTGGTGGCCTAGCGTCACCAGGGTGTGCTTCGACACCTGAAATACAGTGGAGCGGGTTTGTGAAGTGTAAGTGCAAAAAAGGGTGATGTTAAAAAATGTCCTGGTTTGTCTTTCAAAATTGAGTTTTATTAAAAAGCAACTGGACAATATTAAAACAAAATGCGAGATACTGGAAGGGGGAAGTTACGACCTACGTATCTCTCTATGTGTTGGTGGTGTTTTTAGGTCAACATGTTTCTACCATATGGGATAGTTCCCGGTATTCTTCAGGACCAAAGGAGATGGACGGTATGAGCCTCCTAAAGGACTCACCCTATCCTAAATCCTTGTGCAACCTGAGGCACAGTGTGTCTCGGTAAAAATGCTCACAACGTTGTGGAGCTAAAATTAAAACAAAAACCTGTGGGGAAAAAAAGAAATGAGTTGGCGTTAGGCGCAAAGCGTTATTACTAGCCTGTAACGTCGTGCAGATTCTTAGTGCAGTCATTCTGCATGCCACAGTGGTGATTATAGGACCTCAAATTATTGATGAGCATTGTGATATATCGTGGGTGACCGCTTATTATTAGGCCAGTAGGAGATATATCAATATCTGGTAGGTGCGTGCTAAATCACATGCAGATAGTACCATATTATCGCTGAGGTTAGTTGGATAAAAGAAAAAATATAAGCATATTATCTTAGCAGCGCGTGGCTATTGTGACGCGCAATGTGGTTTATCACGAGTCAAACTCTGGTGGCTGGGGGTGACTCCAAGTGAATAGACAAACAAGACTGACAGAACATGGATTACACAGAAGGTGACAAAAATATAGGATGGCGGGGGTCAGGCTTACTATTTTTGTTTTTGTTTGATGCCTCGTCGGGCAGGGGGTAGGTACATCACGCGATACAACGTACTCTAAATAAAGAGGTGTTGTGTCCGTGATTCAGATCAAGACAATAATATGGCGGTATAGCGGTAAACAGACCGCGCGTGTAAATGTGCACGCCGGTAAGAATGGTCAATTACTTACAGTTGTCTGGCATGGAGTATGGCCCGTTACCTACATCTACCGTCCGCTGCTCGGCTGCAAATGCCGGGCGGGCTTCAATGGTAGATAATGCTTGCTTCCGGGTGCGGTCACGTGGGTCCGCGTCACCGGGGGGGGGGGCGGGGTTGGAGTATGGCAAGCCGCCGAGGCCCTCGGTTGCCATAGATACGCAGTACGCGCTGGAAAGTAGAATGCAGGCGTCATTGCCTGCGTGGGGGCGAGGCGAGGGTTGGCTGTTACGAATATTTAGTAGGTCGTAACGAGTATAGATGCTAAAAAAAGTTTTTAGCATGAATACGAATGATTAAACAATGGAGATACCGATGAAAACAAAAAGGCGGGTGAAATCACTCTTAAGGGATGGGTCTTGAATATAGACCTAGGACTTTGTGGTTGTGTCAAATGGACAATAGTCCATGTAAAAGGACATTGTTATTAGAGAAAAGGGTGACTGCAACGTGAGATTGTTGAGAACTAGGGGGACGGTCACATTGTTGGGTGGCCCAGAATTGTGTATCTGGAATTTGGCAGGTAATCTGAACAAGATGCTCATTAGTCTCGACACAGTGCCAATGTGC
This sequence comes from Lissotriton helveticus, assembly GCF_964261635.1. Classification (NCBI taxonomy): domain Eukaryota; kingdom Metazoa; phylum Chordata; class Amphibia; order Caudata; family Salamandridae; genus Lissotriton; species Lissotriton helveticus. The sequence goes on along the minus strand of NC_136068.1, from coordinate 71,904,026 downwards.
ACAGTCAATTGTTGGGTGGCCCAGAATTGTATATCTGATATTTAACAGGGAATCGGGACAAAATGCTCATTTCATCACAGAGGTCCACGGAATATTATCGTTCAACCCCTGTTTATGGGTCGCAAGCCTGTAAATCCAACGCTGCTCTTTCTCGAAGAGGCGGGATTGTACATTAGGGCCTGGTTGCAGTTGCTCTATGACTGTCCATTTCATGTCATTAGGGGTGTGATTGGCTGTCAGGAAATGGTCGGTCAGTTTTGTAATGTTTTTCTTGCAGCGTATTGTGCTTCTGTGTTCACAAATCCGTTGCTTGACTTTACGGGTCGTCATCCCCACGTAAGGCTTCCCGCATGTACAGGTGATTAGATACACAACATTGCTGCTGTTGCAGTTCGTGTGGCTCCTTTGTTCCCAGATCTTGTCCCTTTCGAGGTTTAACGTTTTGGTGTTTTCCGTAAGGTGGCAGACACTGCAGTCGCCACAACGGGAATGACCTGTTACAGGTGGTAGCCCCCATAGTTGCGTGAGCGTGGGGTTGTTGCTCTCGAGGGTCTTCTTTGGTCTGGTATTGACCAGACTATCCTTCAGGCTTTGCGCCCGTCTGTAAGAAAAAAGTGGCTTGTCCCAATTTAGGTTGCCGGAATTGACCATGGACCAGTGTTTATTTATGCTTCGACTGACTTGGTTTGAGATTGCGTTGTAAGTGGTCACGCATGTCAATGGAGTTGCTGGTTGGTTCCTCACGGTTTCTTCCAGGAGGGTATCCCTCTGTTGGTTCCTCGCTCTCTTTTGACATTTGTTAATGATCTGTGTTGGGTAACCACGGTTTCTCAGCTTGGTTGTTAGTTCTTCTGCCTGGCTCTTGTAGTCAGTCAATTCGCTGCAGTTTCTGCGTAGACGCAGATATTGGCCGTATGGTAGATTTTCCCTTAATGGCCGTGGGTGGAAGCTCTCATATCTTAGCAAGTTGTTTTTTGCTGTTGGTTTGAAGTGGGTCTTTGTTGTGAGCGTGTCATTCTCCCTTTGGATTTCTATGTCCAAGAAAACCATTGTTTTTTTATCCATGCTGTGGGTAAAGTGTAAATTGGGGTCACAGTTGTTAAGCCAAGTGATGAACGCCAGTAGAGATTCCTGGGAGCCTTGCCAAATGGTTAGAACATCGTCAATGTATCTCCGCCAGAATTTGATATTGTCAAACACGCCGGAGCATACAGGTTATTGTATGGCACTTGGATTAGATCACGGTCATCACGTAATATTGTACAGCCTTACATGTGTATTTAATATCCTTTTATATGTGTAACATTTTTAGTTCATGAGCGGTAATCTTTATATTTCCAACGTATTGTGGTCCTGAGGATGATCTTGCGGACCAAGCACAACAGAGATCGAAATGTCGAAGTTGAGCCAAACTCTTACTGTAGGACTTTACTAGTTAATAGGTCAAAATGCATGGTGTGAAGACATTGATAATCCTCCTCAAACATTCATCTTTGATCTTATTAGTGAGATATTAAGTTTGATCTGAGTCACAAGATTAATCTTTGTGTGGAATTATGTTATGTTCACTCCAGAATTGTACATATTGCACCTGTTCATTAGGATTAGTCCTTCCACCAACTTGATTGACAGTTTTGTTTTGATCTAGTTTCCACTGTTACTATTTGGACAAATAATTTAAGCAATAATTCTTAAATAACTTTCTAGAAATGATTCCCTTGTAGGCCTTTAACCCTTTCTTAACTTTCTAACAGTGGCATTTTCTAAATTGCAATCATAATCATAACTTTACCATTACATAGGGTTTATCATTACAATTTCATAGACACCAAACATGACATAGCCACCTGCTCCCAGTCTGAAATTACAGCTTAATAAATATATTAAGAAGTCCCTATTGTTATACTATGGAAGGGGTAGGCCTCACCCTAGTGTAAAACGAATTTTCACTACCAGGACATGTAAAACATAAGAGTACATGTCCAACCTTTTAATGACACAGCACCCTGCCATATAAGCTACCCAGGGTCTACTTTGAGGGTGTAATATGTGTAATAAAAGGCGAGTCTAAGGCTTAGCAAGGAGATCGTATTGCAAGTAAGCATGGGCGGATCTAGCGGATCTCGCGTACGCGAACTTGCGGATTTACGGATTTGCAATCCGCGAAGATCCGCGAACTCTAGCGGATTTGCGGATTTTCCCGTTTTTTGTGTTGGCGCGCGTTCGCGCCGATTTTGGGACAAGTTCGCAATTGCGAACTTACTTTTCGGCTCGCAACGGCCGCGACTATGTTGTTTCTACGTCTGGTTTATCATCACAGGTTCACAGCACCCTCTGTTTCACCACTGCCACCCTCTGGGACACCCATGCCACCCTCTGGTACATCCTCACTGCCACCCATTAGGTTTATTTATCACTGTAGATTATGGCGGTTGAAAAAAGCAAGCACACCTGCCCTTCTTCAACTGCCATCAATTAATTTATATTTCATTAATGTGTCAGTAATTTTGAAAGTTCCAGTCTGGCTGGCACCTGCTTCCTTCCTTAACTGTAATTTGCTTTTTGTTGCAGTGAATTTTTTTTTCACAGGACCTTTATGGTCTACTTGTAGCTATTCTATGAGCCTGCTGTTTGGGTCATAGCAGGGTCATAGAATAGTTGCAAACTCTGGAGGGGCCCATCAGGAAGCACTACCTGGAATGTTACTAATGTTAAGTTTGAACTTTTGCACCTGCTCATTGCTTTCAGTTTAGCTAAAATCGTTTTTTTCTGCAATTTCGCGCGTTTTTTTGGGCGCGAATCCGTGCGAGATCGATTTCGGAAGCCGCGAATACGTGCGAATACAAAATTGTTTTTTTTGCGACGTGTATGTTCGCGTGATCTTGCGCGTGTTCGCGAGGCGCTTCTAGCTATACGTTTGCCAAGTTACCCTATCGGTCGTACACGGGCGCGGCCATCTTGTTGGCGTGACGTAATTCCGTTTCCGCCCGCTATGTGTAATCTCGCAAAGTGTGCTGCTCGCTAGTACAATTTCGCGCGTACTCGCAAGAAAAATCTCGCGCGAACTTACCCACGCGGTCGTGAACGGGCGCGGACATCTTGTTTCTCATTCATTGCTATGGTTCTGGGCATGCTTTCTCTATCCTCTCTCAATCTCTGCCATCCTTTGCTTGTTTGAAGTTTTTTTGATCTAATTTTACTTATTATCTATCCCTCTATTTTTCTAGCTCTATATTTTTGTGTTTTCTGCAGCTTTTAGTTACTTTTAAACTACTTTTTTAAACTCTTTTCTTTTCTTCTTCACTATTCTATTTCTTGTTTATCATTTAACTCTATTTCTGCCCAGACCATGGTAAAGGGAGCCGGGAAGCACCCTGAGAAGGGGAAGGGTCCCGCACCCCGTGCCCGGCTCCCGTGCGGGCGTTTAAGGGGGGAGCAAGTGGTCCCGAGGGAGATCTTCAGCGCGGAGGAAGTGGCGGCACTGATCTTCCACGTCCAGCGCCGCCTCCCCAAGACGATCCTGGGAGGCGGCAAGATCGCGACTGGCTATGGCATCCGGGAGCGTCGCAAGCGGTGGGAGAAGGTGTGCCGGGCCATGTACAAGATCTCTGGGGTCCGGCGCACATATAACCAGGCCACCCACCGCTGGACCGATGTCATGGACCGGGAGCGGGACTTGCTGGACGCGCTCGGCGTAGAGGTCCCCGGGCTTGGTGAGTAGTAGTAGTAGTACATTTACTACTCTGTTTTATCCTGCTCTGTTATTTGCAAATCTTTGTTCTTTACCAAGAGCAATAATGCTGCCGATTACATTGAGGTAAATTATATTTCAAAATCTTCTATGCATTTCAGGTGCACTGCTCTCCTTTTCAGTAGCCTTGCTTGCTACTATGCTTCTTTGTTTTGTATGTTGTGTTCAGAAGCATTTCATTGGCCTGAGAAATTATGTATGAGTGTAGTGTAAAGAAAAGAACTGCGTAATGCTAGACAGTAAGGGTCATATTTTCAATTACCGGCGCATCCCTGCAAAGTAGCAGGGATGCGGCAGTAATTGTGTGCCATGCCACCACCACCCATTGGCCCAAAACGTCACAGAAGCCTTACGCATCTGTGCCGTAAAGGCAGCGCATTGCTGGAGTTGCGTGCCAACGATGGCGCAGCTCCAGCAATGCTCTGGGGTACCCTATCTCCCCAATGCTGCATCAAGCCGTACGTCGGCTTCAAGCGCGCAGGGTTTGAGTCATGCATCATTGTCCTAAAAGTGACTGATTGACATCTTGTAGATTTCCCTCGGCCACTTTTAGGATTCGTTCCTGCGCAGGTACGCCCTCCCTTGCGCCGGAACGCCCCCTGATGGCGCAGGGCTTTACAACGTGATGCATCGCCCATATGCCCATATGTGTTTTTTTTTAATATATACGCCGCACCAACACCATGGCGAGTCTTTTGTTCTGCCGCTGCGTCACAAAAGGCACGCAACAATGGAGGAAAATGAGCCGCAACTTCCGCAAGGGACTTCTAAATCAGCCCCAACAGACTGAAGTCCAGTCCTTCCTTTAGACACATGGCTATAAGAAGAAATAGTGGCGGTGGTGGCGGGTGGATTGATAGTTTGAGTATTCACTGATCTGCAAGCAGGATGGACTTTGTCTGTCAATTCGCGTGCTGCGCACTGCTGCCTGCAGTGCCAGGCCTAGGCAAACCTCTTTAGTAGTCTGTTTATTGAGTTACATAGGAACTTTCTAAGTCAACGTTCCGCAAATCAGGCAATACGAATAACGTAGTAGTATACCACATGAGATAGATCCCGTGGAATAGTTGTCTATCTATTTGCTATTTTTCCAAAATATTTTGTTATTGTTCTTTTGAAATGTTTGATTTGGTTGAAAAATCTCATCCATGTTTTCTGGTTTTTCTTTCTTTCATGTTGTACATCAGCTCCCCCCAAGGGCAAGAGGACACAGGAGGAGGGTGCTGAGGATGCAGGCCAGGATCGGGCAGGCGAGGGCTCCTTTGCTGGCCCCAGTAAGTTTACATTTTAATAAACAGTACCTATTTTTTCCTAGCGTTCCTCATTCGATTTTTTCTAAATCGTCTTTGATCTTCTTGTAGACTGGATATAAATTCTTATCCTGCCTCGAATATGACTCCCTGTGGTATTACTAGACTATTCTTATTAGTCTGTCTGTGTAGCTAACTAAGATTGGACATTTGGCAATTCCATTGGACTCCCATTATATTCAGCAATACCTCTATGCACTGTCTCCTTACTGACTAGATAGTGTGGCAGAGTCATTCAGCTCCCGAAGTCACCGATTATAGATCCCCAATGATCTCTAGATTATCGTACGCAGGACAAGAGAGTAGTACGGAGTCACAGCACAGTCAAGAAGTGTCAGAGGCACTCATGCTTGCAAAAATTCCAAAACCTTTAGCTTATCCACTCTAGTCTAGAGGAACAAAAACCACAGAGTCTATTTAAGTTTAAAAGCTTTATTAAAAGTAAACACATTTATTAAAATCTACTTTGTCATAAAACTATTTAACTGAAAACGGAAAAGTGGTTAGTGCTGACGATTAATTGGACACATTTCTTGTGGTCGAGCCGAGCTCTCACCTGGTTTGAACTTGATCCTGGTCGTGTTCTTAGGAGTCAAGCTTCTGTCTGTTAGGAGAAAAAGTGGTGCGTGTTAAAAATCAAAAGCAAGCATTCATCAGTTGTGCATAAAAGTGCAGCAAGACAACAGCCTTCCCTGGAAAATGGGACATTTTTACTATGGAGTAGACAGTCACAAATTATTACATTGTATTCTGTTTTTTTAACATTTCTCCTAGACCAAATATTATATAGTAGTGAGTGGTGTATTATAACATTCTTAAATGTACTTTGTAGGTGTAACATCTGGTGACGGGGCCAGCGCGGAGGTGGCTGTGTTGGGCGAGGACTCGGAGGCCTCTGGGGAGGAGGCGGTGCAAGAGCCGGCGGACGGTCCTGTGGGGGATCAAACGGTGGTGGCGGAAACAGGTAAGCTATATATTCCTTACTTATTGAGATTGAAGACTGCATAGTGTGCTTTCTGCACGGGTGTATTACAATTACAAATCAACCAGGTAGTAGCCTCCTTGAAATGTACTTCGACTTAGCTGTGAAGTTTTTGGTGAGAAGAATCCCAATAAGTTCTTAGACGAACGTGATGGATGGGATGAACGAAAAGCGAAAGAAGGGTGTAAGTAAGTGGGACGTGAACTTGTATGATGGCTGGCAAAGAAGAACGATATGTGTTTGCTTGGCCCCCGAGGTGGCTGGGAAGGAAAGAATATGGTATGGTGCATGGCTGGGTCAATGATGAAGCAAGGATGGGTGGAAGGACAGCAGCCTGGGTGGGTGAAACAGAAACTGTATGTGTGCGTATACTTTGACTGAATGGATGCCTGGAGCATGGTATTCTCTGACTCTTAGATAGCACATGTGTATCTAGAGAGAGTAGATGGTCGCCAGGTGAAGTAAGTGTTACCTTGAAGAGCATGTACCACCGCACCCGCACGTCCGTTCCAGTGCAGGGAAGGCAAGGAAAAGAAATTGTAAATGTGTCCAATACTACCATGAATAGTAGCAGTACTTTGTATTGCGTTTGCAATCACAGCATATATCTGGTTATTACGGTGGACACTCCGTACCTCTCTTAATAACTTTAGTTTACTTGTAGTACGTCATTCATGTGTGGGTGTATCACTGTTCACTCAATATTAAGCAAAGCACCTAAAGTCATCTCATCTGTCATTAAATACGTCCCATGTGAAGTGATAGATAATCAAATTAGTTAGCTTCTTCATTTTCCTTTTCTAGTACTCATTTGCACTGTAGGGTGAAAGGTAAATTAATTAAGCAGTAGCCCTTGTAACAGAGTATTCTCAGTGCCACCCGTAATAGAAAAGTAATAGCTTCACCACCTGCATGTACTGGACCGGTACAGTAACGCAAGTCTGTCTCACTCATCATGGTGTGCAACTTTTTTTCTCGGGTGCAAGTTCACTGTGCTGTCCATGTCATTCTGCCGGCTTGCATAAGATAACGTACCAATTTCCCTAAACAAGAGAGAAGAAGAAGAATAAGACTGGTGTTGTGTACTGTCATAGTCGACTGTAATGGAAGTCCATAGTGGTCGTAGAATTTGTTCATTAAACTACCACTAATGTTAGAGCAAGGATGCAGAAGTTGGAGGTTACATAGATACTGTCCTCAATAGTTATGTACTGTGCTTTCAATTTGCTACTTGTACTCTGTGGCCCAACTTTCGGCTCAATCACTTTGTGTTATTAATAAGGAGCATTGGTTACAGACTATGTCTTTCTTTCTTCATATAGTTGCTCCTTCCAAATCAACAACAAGGAGGGAGCAGGCTAGATTGGCCCGGCAACGGAGGCTGGAGGCCACTGTCGCCGAATATCGGCGGCTGGTGGCCCTGGAGGAGGAGGAGGACACGCAGTCGAGCGGGGCAACAACGACATCCTCGACTGTGACCGCTGCATCCTCCTCCGTGACTAAGCCAGCGGGACCGAGCCGGGCTAAGAAAGACGACCGCCACCGCTAAGCAACCGAAATACCAGCTGCCCCCCACAGGAGCTGCAAGGAACGCCAACGCCGCCTACGAGTCCGCATGTCCAACCTGGAGCAGGAGGTCCTGAAGTATAAGAACTTGGTTAAGGGCCTCCGCTCCGAGCTTGCCACCCTCCGCAAGGAGTATGATGCCCATGCCGCATCATGCACCAGCACCAGCACCCTCCAGTAGTGGAGTGTCCCTTGCCCTTTTTTTATAGACTTTTGGGGGGTGGGATTTGGGAGTTGGGATCGTTTCGGGACGTTTCAAAGACAATCGTTGGGGTTAGGGTGGGTGAGGGAGATTATTTTGTTAGGGCTAAATAAATATATTTTTAAACTTTATCTGACCATACCTGTTTTTTACTGCTTTTCAGTCTGGTGGGTGGGGGGCGGGGGTGTAACAGTAACTTTGTTTTCCTGAACAGTCGTAGGACTTTAGTAGTACAACCGTCAATCTCTTGTCTACTCCGAAATAATACTCCATTATACTACCTCCCACCAAACGCTTATCTTACCTGTAATTTGTGTTAGAAATTAGGGCTAGGCCCAGGGCTGGCTCCAGGTGAAATGGGGATTAACGTTGTCAATCCTGGGCGGGTGACATTTCCTCATTGCGGTGGTACTAGTGGTGTGACACAGTGGCAGTTGCTATGGAAAAAAAGAAAACAAAACCTTGTTTGTCCTCCTTACTGTAGCATTACAACGGTTACGGTACGATCGAGAAAATAGCAGGTGACAGTACACTAGAACAGTGCCATAATGTAGCCTAACAAATGGTAAAGTATTTGCTTGCAAGTATAACTAGTACTTGCGTTGAATTTATTTGACATTGGCTACTACTACTAGAAGATATAGTACTGAAGCTGAGTAAGTCTAGAAGATATCCTCGTATTCCTTCACCAGCCTGTTGCTATGACCTTATCCTCCCCAGCAAGTGTGTGGAATTATTGATGTCATTTTAGTCAGACATCAAGTAAAACAACACAGCCCGGGGGAAGAGGGTTAGGGTTTGTAAAATGGATGGGAATGGGGGTTTCTTTTTGGGTAGGTTTTGTTGAGAGAAGAAAAAAAAAGCAGAGCATGGACAAACAATAATTGAAGATACAGACAATCTTTGGTTACAAACTAAAGGTAAGCACATGCAGTCACACTCATAGAATAAAAGACAACAATGGATACTGTATCTGTATTGCGTATGTTGTTGGAGTTGTCCTGTTGAATTTGGTAAGTAAGTTGCATGCAGCAAACAATTCCTCTTATTGGCGGCACTCCTCCATTCCAGCTGACGCTTCGTCCATCAATGTGGTGACCACTGACAGAAGACACCCTGTCCACTGCCTGCCTGGCGGATGTTGACTGAAACCCGGCCTGTAATTATTGAACGGAAAACAGGAAGTGCTATTACAATACCACTGATAAATAAATAAAAGGTATGTACGCTGTGTGGTTCAAAAAGTGACACTTTGATTTCCCTAATAGACAGTACAATATTTTTGAAATTGCGTGCTCTGTCTGAGTCACCTTTTTAAGGATCAATAAGTATGGCCAAAATATTATAGCGGATCTTTCCCCTCAAGGTAGGTGTACTACTGTGTTTTAGAACAAAATTTGACCTTCCCAGCAATGCTCCCACCAAGACCCTTACTAAAGCCAGTCGCAAAAATGTAGAAGAACCCCAATCAGATCTCCAAAAACGATGCCTAGCAGAAAAATGGTTACAAAACGTACTTTGAAAGTAACAGTAGGCCCAAATACAGACCGTGGATTGTATTCAAACCACTTGCAAGCAAGCAAAAGTATCCATAGCCAGCATCGCTCCAACAGTGCTCTACAACAACAGAACTGCGTTGCAATAGAACCCCCCGAAACACATGCGATCCTGCTGCTAGGGCTAACCCTAACGAACCCTAACTTACAAAAAGTGCCAAAACTGGTGTTTCCTTATGGATTTTGTCCAACAAACTTCTAGCCGGTATTAGACCTTCCCAGGAATGCCTCAGGCAAGACCCACCAACCCACCCGCAAAAAAACACCCGACAACACCCCCAAACAGTGAAAAAGCTAAATCTCATACTTACAATGTCTCTCGGCCTTCGGTCCAAACGCGGCGCTGTGCAGCTAGGTCATCATCATCATCATCATCATCAATCATCATAACTCCTGTTTTCCACCACGGATTTCCTGAAAAGCAAATGCAATCAAGATTAGACTGTCGCAGCAGTGCTTCGACAGAGACCCCGGCCGCAACCCACCCACGAACAGCAGGAAGCCCCCCAAAACGCTACATTGAGCAAGATGTCAGAAGAAATAGCAAAAAAAAAGGCTGTTCCTTATGGATTTTGTCCAAAACACTTCTATCCGGTATTAGACCTTCCCAGGAATGCCCCAGGCAAGACCCGCCAACCCCCCCGCAAAAAAACACCCGACAACACCCCCAAACAGCGAAAAAGCTAAATCTCATACTTACAATGTCTCCTGGCCTTCGGTCCAAACGCGGCGCTGTGCAGCTAGGTCATCATCATCATCAATCATCATAACTCCTGTTTTCCACCACGGATTTCCTGAAAAGCAAATGCAATCAAGATTAGACTGTCGCAGGCTCGCAGCAGTGCTTCGACAGACACCAAAAATTACCCACAAACACCCAGAACCCCACCAAAGAGCACCTCAAAGGCAAGCAAGTCAGCAAAAACGGCAAGAAATTTCCACCTCATATTTGGTCCAAAACACTTTTGTCCATTATTAGAGCTTCACAGCAATGGGCCCAAATCCGTCAACTCACCCGCAAAGAAGTACAACACCCCCACAAGTGCTGAGTCTTTCTTCATTGGGCGTAATCCAGCACTCTGCTTGGAGGGAAATCGCAGTCTGGAGGAGGAGGATAGAGGAGCATGTTCTTCAGAACTTGTGAACCTGAGGAATGTAGACTGCGGCACCTTCAAATCAATAAGCAAACAAGTGAAGACAGTTCTGATGATGGTCTTGTTTTTGGGATTAGGTGATTAAAGTTTGAATTAAATTAACTGTGCAAAACAAAGAAAGAGAGACACAAAGCACACAGGAATAAAAGTGAATAAGGACGAAAAAGAAAGTTCTTGATTGATTGTCTCATTTTCAGGGCTCGGTGTCAGGGAATAAGAACAAGATTTCGTCATCATACTCTGCGAATTCAGGCTGGATGAGGTCAGTGCCACCGAACAGAGAAAAAATCCCCTCATCTACGTTGCCGTCCTCCTCGTCTTCATGCGGCGTGCTTTCTCGTACTTTGTAATCTGGTGGTATGAGGTGCTGATTCATCTTGATCATTGTCAGCCGCTCCACATTTTTGGGTGAGAGGCGGCTCCGTTTGGGAGTTACAATGCCACCAGCAGCACTGAAAACACGTTCAGAAGACACACTTGCGAGTGGGCAAGACAAATAGTTTATAGCCAGGTTGTAGAGCTGTGGCCACAATTGTTTTTTGCCATGCCAATACTGCAATGGCTCATCATTAAGAAAGACCACTGTTGAGTCATTCATATAGTCCTGCACCATCGACTCAAGGTCATCAACGGTTCCTCCACTTTGCTTACTTTTTGCTGTGGCTGTGACATTTTTTCGAGAACCATACCCAAGCAAACTTAGCCAATCCTCTACAACAGCCACTGTTTTTGTTGTGTGTGGTGCAGATGATCCAGTTGCCGGTGTCTTTAACGGCTGAGAGGTCACTTGTGCCCCAGCCACAGGTGCAGAAGTGGATTCTTGTGACTGGGGATGGCCTGCTGATGCTGATGCTGATGTACTGGCTTCTCCTTCAATAACCTGCCGTTCTTTTTCAAACCTCTTGGCTGACCAGGCTAACCAATGTTTGTACTTTTGAACATCTGCATCAGCAAAAGGAAAGAATGCTTCGCCTGACAGCGCCTTTTTGTAGCGTGGATCCAGAATAGTAGCACAAATGTAATGCTGATCTGACTTGATCTTTTGAAGACGTTCATCACCACGTAGGCGCTCTAATAATTTCTCTGACAAAATGAAATGGGTTTTTTTTTCTTCATCTTCTTTTTCAAACTCAGAAGACACCGCCATCAGTTGGTGCTCCAGCATGCACAACAATGGGATAGCTTTTCCCAAATTACAGTCCTCCTGGCTGACTGCACGCGTGAAGAACTCAAAAGGACGAAGCATGTCTGTCAGGCTTTTAACTATGTCCCATTGCGCCGCACTCATCCGCAGGTCCTCCTTCTGAGATGTACCCTCTGTGAAGAAATAGTGATCGAGTACCGTATACTGCTCATACAGACGCTCAAGCATGTAGAAGGTTGAGTTCCAACGTGTTGCCACCTCCTGGATGAGTGCTTTCACTGGCATTCTACGTTGAAGTAGCAGTCTCCGCAGATGCTTCCGGGCCTTAAAAGAATGGCTGAAATGGTTGCACATTTTGCGGCAGGTGGCCATTACCGCGAACGCTGCACTGTCTCTATCACTCAAGAATTTTTGAACTACCAGGTTGATACAGTGCGCCAAACATGGCACTCTGAAATAGCCACCCTCCGACATGGCCTTAACTACATTGGCGCCATTATCCGTGGAAACATAACCAATCTTGCGTTTTAGGGGGGATAGCATTGTCAAGACCTTTTTGTTAAACTCTTGCAAAAGGTTTTCTGCTGTGTGACTTTTCTCCAAGCCAAACATGGCTAGTGTTGCATGTTTCCGAGCAGCTTTGAAAACTTTGTCCGGGTCAACACCTGCGTTTAGCTTTGCTTTAACACCTGAAAAAGAGACCCAGTGTGCAGTGATGCACATGTAATCATGGCCTGGGCCACTGGTCCACATGTCTGTTGTCAGATGTATTGTGTGAACAGCACTCTTCTGCAAAGCTGCCCCAATCGCCTGCAGCACATCTTCATGTAGTGCTGGAACCGCAACTCTGGCAAAATAGAACCGGCTCGGAACTTTCCATTTAGGGCAGAGCGTTGCCACTAATTCAAGAAAACCTACCGCTTCTACAAAAGAAAAAGGTAGAAGGTCCACAGCTAGCATTTTAGCCAGCTTAGTGTTATACAGACTCGTCAGTGGGTGGTTGCGTTCATATGGCACGTCTGAAGTAAGCATTGTTCTAATGTTGCCCTGGACCAAGCATTTACGGGCTGATAATGACTTCGTTGACCCAATTTTGCTCGCTGGTGAACTTTTGTGCGTTGGTGTCTCACTCGCTCCAACACTCTTAGTGTGCCTCACATTGGGTGTGCTGCTGACAGGGGTACTGGGTGTAAGGGAAGTGTTTGACACGTCTTCTTCCTGCTCGTCATCATCAGATGAAACATCAACGTTTCCTTGATTTTGGCCTTTCTTGATCGCATCTAGGTGCGCAAACCATTTGACAGCGTGCTTTCTCTCAAGATGACCACTCTGGCCGCCGGTACCATAGTTGGTACCTGACTTACCACGACTAACTGCAAGCTTACAAAGGGTACACATGGCAAACTTTGGATTTTTGGGACAAACAGTAAAGAAGTCCCAAACTGGGGACTTGAAGTGTCTGTGGGACCTGGAGGAGGCGGCGATACTGGTGGTGGTGGTCATGAAGCTAATGCCAGATGAAGTGGAGGATCTGGATTGCCCAACTTTTGTACGTTTTGCACTTTCACCGCCACTAATTAAGGTCGAGGTTGACGGAGGTCTCTTCTTGCCAGAAAGAAATATGGAAGCGGGACGAGTTGGTGTACTACTTAACTCCAATGATTGTGGTGTTTCCACTGCCTCCTCATCGACAACATCATCATTATCATCACGCGCAGCAGCTCTTCGGGCTAGGGTCAAAATGTCTGTTTGCTGCATGCCCGCTGGGGCTGCAGTGACCTTTATGATGACTGGGTCGTCGTTGGCAGAGTCTTCATCAGCAGCAGTATCCGCCACTTCTTGTTGAGCCTCATCACACTCCATAACTCTGAGACTTTGGACGAGCTTCCTTTTACGCTTAACTACCTTTGTTGGATCATGGTGTGCCTCACTCTCAGACGGCTGTGGTGCTGGTTCCCAAGTTTGATCCGTATCATCAGAAGGAGGTGTGCTTGAAGAGGATGTAGACACCACCCTTGATCTCTTCCTTGCTAGGGGTGTGGAAGACAATGAAGGATCATCAGGAGGAGTGGCTTCCTCAAATGATACCTCGCCTTGATTGTCGATTTCCTGATGTGCCCCTACTTCGGGAGGAACAACTATTGTGGGCACTTGTGACCCTCCATGCACCTCTGCTTGCGCATCTCCTTGCGCTGCCTCTCCTTCCACATGTACTTGGGCTTGTACTTGCACATGTGATTGTTGTTGCGGCTGTGGTTGTTCAACACTCGTCAGATGAGCTACAACAACCTGTGTTGATTGAGGGACATTGCTGCTGCTTTCTTGCGATGAGCCAACATCACTGGTCGATGGTGATTGAAGAACTATACTGGCTGCCTCTGCAGCACTCAAGGGCTTGGACTTAAGTTGGCGTGGTGGTGGTGGTGGCACTGAGCCCAATGGAGCGGGGGTGCTGCTGCCAGCTTGGTCCCCAGCAGATCCCGCTGCTGCTGCTGCAGGCATACTTTTTTTTTTACTCCCAAAAAAAGGGGCGGGCGGCACACCAGTCTCCTTGGTAACTTGCTTCTTCTGCTCCTTACTGGCACCTTTCTTGCTAGAGGAGCTACGGGTTACTTTTTTTGGGGCCATCCTCTTCAGAGCAGGTCAGCAGGCAGCAGTTGCACGAGTTGCAGAGGGTTCTGTGTCCAGACGTGACGTCGCGTGACGTTATGCTGCACACACCGCTGCAGGACTTCTTCCTGGCACTGGTGGTTCTCTTGAGTCTTCTTGTGCACCTAAAAGCAATGGAAGACAGAGGAACATCAGTTCAGTTATACACCCCAAAAAATCGACAAAACACAGAAAAATGAGCACAATCCCATGCCATCCATGATGTTTACATTGAAGACACCCCACAGAAAGACTACGGACATGCAAGTATGCAACACTCACTACCCCTGGGCATAATGGATGAAAAGTAGGCAAAATAAGTGCAGGCCTCAGACACTGCCTCTCCTCAAAATGGCCCCTTACACCCCAAGCACATGTTGCCTGTACCAGCCAGCACTCAAGATGGCCACCACCACCACCCACATGGCCAGTCCACATCAACAGTACACCCCCAAAAAACAGAAAAACAGCCAGAAATCACCACAATCCAACGCCATCCATGATGTTTACATTAAAGAGAGTGAGACCACACCACAGGCACACTCAGTCCATGCACCACCACCCCTGGGCAAAAGGCCACACCAGCAGCCCCCCAAAAACGACAAAAAACAATAAAATAAGCACAATCCCAGCCCATCCATGGCCTCAATTATGTTTAAATTCAAGAAGACACCCCACAGAAATACTAGGCCCATGCAACACTCACCACCCCTGGGCAAAGGGCCACACCAGCAGGCCCAAAAAAACGACAAAAAACAATAAAATCAGCACAATCCCAGCCCATCCATGGCCTCAATGGTGTTTAAATTCAAGAAGACACCCCTCAGAAACACTAGGCCCATGCAACACTCACTACCCCTGGGCATAATGGATGAAAAGTAGGCAAAATAAGTGCAGGCCTCAGACACTGCCTCTCCTCAAAATGGCCCCTTACACCCCAAGCACATGTTGCCTGTACCAGCCAGCACTCAAGATGGCCACCACCACCACCCACATGGCCAGTCCACATCAACAGTACACCCCCAAAAAACAGAAAAACAGCCAGAAATCACCACAATCCAATGCCATCCATGATGTTTACATTAAAGAGAGTGAGACCACACCACAGGCACACTCAGTCCATGCACCACCACCCCTGGGCAAAAGGCCACACCAGCAGCCCCCCAAAAACGACAAAAAACAATAAAATAAGCACAATCCCAGCCCATCCATGGCCTCAATTATGTTTAAATTCAAGAAGACACCCCACAGAAATACTAGGCCCATGCAACACTCACCACCCCTGGGCAAAGGGCCCCACCAGCAGGCCCAAAAAAACGACAAAAAACAATAAAATCAGCACAATCCCAGCCCATCCATGGCCTCAATGGTGTTTAAATTCAAGAAGACACCCCTCAGAAACACTAGGCCCATGCAACACTCACTACCCCTGGGCATAATGGATGAAAAGTAGGCAAAATAAGTGCAGGCCTCAGACACTGCCTCTCCTCAAAATGGCCCCTTACACCCCAAGCACATGTTGCCTGTACCAGCCAGCACTCAAGATGGCCACCACCACCACCCACATGGCCAGTCCACATCAACAGTACACCCCCAAAAAACAGAAAAACAGCCAGAAATCACCACAATCCAATGCCATCCATGATGTTTACATCAAAGAGAGTGAGACCACACCACAGGCACACTCAGTCCATGCACCACCACCACCCCTGGGCAAGCAAAAGGCCACACCAGCAGCCCCCCAAAAACGACAAAAAACAATAAAATAAGCACAATCCCAGCCCATCCATGGCCTCAATTATGTTTAAATTCAAGAAGACACCCCTCAGAAACACTAGGCCCATGCAACACTCACTACCCCTGGGCATAAGAGATGAAAAGTAGGCAAAATAAGTGCAGGCCTCAGACACTGCCTCTCCTCAAAATGGCCCCCGCCCTTACACCCCAAGCACATGTTGCCTGTACCAGCCAGCACTCAAGATGGCCACCACCACCACCCACATGGCCAGTCCACATCAACAGTACACCCCCAAAAAACAGAAAAACAGCCAGAAATCACCACAATCCAATGCCATCCATGATGTTTACATCAAAGAGAGTGAGACCACACCACAGGCACACTCAGTCCATGCACCACCACCACCCCTGGGCAAGCAAAAGGCCACACCAGCAGCCCCCCAAAAACGACAAAAAACAATAAAATAAGCACAATCCCAGCCCATCCATGGCCTCAATTATGTTTAAATTCAAGAAGACACCCCACAGAAAGACTAGGCCCATGCAACACTCACCACCCCTGGGCAAAGGGCCACACCAGCAGGCCCAAAAAAACGACAAAAAACAATAAAATCTGCACAATCCCAGCCCATCCATGGCCTCAATGGTGTTTAAATTCAAGAAGACACCCCTCAGAAACACTAGGCCCATGCAACACTCACTACCCCTGGGCATAATGGATGAAAAGTAGGCAAAATAAGTGCAGGCCTCAGACACTGCCTCTCCTCAAAATGGCCCCCTTACACCCCAAGCACATGTTGCCTGTACCAGCCAGCACTCAAGATGGCCACCACCACCACCCACATGGCCAGTCCACATCAACAGTACACCCCCAAAAAACAGAAAAACAGCCAGAAATCACCACAATCCAATGCCATCCATGATGTTTACATCAAAGAGAGTGAGACCACACCACAGGCACACTCAGTCCATGCACCACCACCCCTGGGCAAGCAAAAGGCCACACCAGCAGCCCCCCAAAAACGACAAAAAACAATAAAATAAGCACAATCCCAGCCCATCCATGGCCTCAATTATGTTTAAATTCAAGAAGACACCCCACAGAAAGACTAGGCCCATGCAACACTCACCACCCCTGGGCAAAGGGCCCCACCAGCAGGCCCAAAAAAACAACAAAAATCAGCACAATCCCAGCCCATCCATGGCCTCAATGGTGTTTAAATTCAACAAAACAGTTGTATCATGCACCCATAACCAACCCTGGTCCTACTGGATACTGTGGCTACCCACAATATAATTTATTTAATTTTCTGAAAAAGTTCCAAAATTGTACTTGCAGCAACTGTAATGCCCCAAACAAACTTACTTGTGAAAGTTGATTTCTAATCCAAAAGTGATCCAAAGACAGTCAAAAAGGCCTCAAATCCAAATATCCAGCAGCACCCACAAAAAGTAATCCTTCCAGCTCCAGATCCAAATGAAAGTGACCAGGAGATGGACAAAGCACTGGGAGGAGCCTGCTGGACAGGAACAGGAAGTTGGAGACTGTGGGGCACTTCCTTCCTCCCCCCCCCCCAAAATGGACTCCTTGCAAAAAGAAAGGCCATGCAAATGTCAACCTGAGGAGTGATTCTGATAAAAATCATAATTTTCTGAAGGTTTATCCTGTTTGCTGGTGATTTTCTTGTGCGAAATTGCAAAATCTCTACTTCGCAAGTGCGAGATTGTTCCTTTCCGCCGCAACTACGTGTTCGCAATTGCGAACTCTCGCGAGATGTGCTGTGCAAGGTGGCAAGCCGCGATTACGTATTCGCGGGAGCCAAACTCCCGCGGGAACACGCAGCAAGATCCAAAATGGCACAGCACTCTCAAAATATGATAGAGAAAAACAACTCGGCAAACGCTAAATGACGGAAAGTGAACGCCGTGCACCACGCCGCGCGCCGCAACCAAGCAAAAAATCCGCCGCGAGCGGATTCACGGATTTTCGACAAATTCGCGAGCGTTCGCGGATTGCGAATTTGCCGAAAATCCGAAAAATCCGCGAGCGGAGCGGATTTTACGCCCATGCTTAATTGCAAGGTCAACATGGCAGATTAACTCTACATTAAAGCTTACATTAAAGCTTCAGTGGCAGAGCTGGGACATGTTTTGAAGTGCTACTTAACTAAGTGCTGCAGGCTCATTAGTAGCATTTACTTTATGGGCACTGGGTATACAGTATAAACCTCTACAAGGGACTTAAAAGTAAATTACATTTTGCCATGGGGTATAAGCCAATGTAACCATGTTTGAGAAAGTGAGCATGAGCACATCAGCACTGGTTAGCAGTGTTAAAGTGCCCAAAGTTCTATGGCCAGCAAAGGCAAATGTTTGGGGGTGATCCAGCAGAGAGGATCAGGTTCCAGCAGGTATAATTTACTTCCTTAGATATATTTGTCTGCCTCAAAGTATTTCAAGTAAACATCCTCTTCGTCTGGAGGCTTTAGAGAATGTATC
The DNA here is from genome assembly GCF_964261635.1 of Lissotriton helveticus. NCBI lineage: Eukaryota > Metazoa > Chordata > Amphibia > Caudata > Salamandridae > Lissotriton > Lissotriton helveticus. Next base: position 71,885,476 of record NC_136068.1, on the reverse strand, counting down.
TACAGAGGAATATACATCTAACAACAGAACATGGGCTGGTGAAAAAAGAATGGTGTACTCACACACAAGTCACCCACCAATGTTACAATTGAATTAATCAGCTAAAAACAGTTGCAGCACTTCAGGTTAAAGGTGGTTAGAAATGTGCCTTGCCTTCCCAGAGTCGTACGTTACATGGTGAGGAATTTTGTCTTCAGTTACTGTGAAACTATTTCTATTAATTAGAAAATCTTTTATGGGTATTTATTTAACTGAATAAAGAAACATTTTCTTCTTCTTCTAATTAGAATCAAATTTTTATTTATGTGTGTTTAAGTTATTTATATTATAGGGCTTCAGCCTGCTTGCACTGACTTCAAGTTAGAAGTTGCTGAAGAAATGTGGGGGCATATTATCAAGGAGGGCGATAAGATATTAATTCTATCACCCTATTAGCAAGCTGTCGCTTACAGCAGTTAGCGACAGTCTGTAGACGATAGCGAGCAGTTTGGGGCCCGCTTTGCATGTCAGCGATATTTATCGCTAATGACATGCAAATTGGGCGTCCCCAACCTGTTAGCGACTGAAAGCAGTCGCTAACATCGCTATCGCCTATTATCAACGCAGGCGTAGCGATGGAAATATTCGGGCTAAGCGCGAATATCTCCAAAACCTAATGCCTGCTCAGACCAGTTCTTAGCCATTATATCCAATGGGAGGTGGATATTATGGCCAAGACCCTATTGGCGTCAATGCGTGAATATCGCTGTATTCTCAGCGATATTCACGCATTTCGCCGCTATCGCCGGATATTTTATCGCTTTAGAGATAAACGTTGCTAATAGCACATTATCTCTGCGATAATATCCGGCGATGCTTGGCGATAAAAAAAACTTGTTAAGCCCATTTAGCGATAAATATCGCTAGTTGTTGGTAATATGCCCCCTGGTTTTTAAAAGTGCAAAAAGGAGTTTTCAACATGCATGCTTCCCCAGTGTTTTTCCTTTAAAAAATTTAGATGACACAGAATTCATTTTATGGTGTGTTGCCAGCTCAAATGAAAAGTTAGCTGTCTGATGAGTCTTGAATGTATCTATAACATATTCAAGGTTCTGCTCTAAATGGTTGTACTGTGTATAGTTTTTCCTTCCTGCATAAATGTGACATTATTTTCACATTTCATATGCATAGTGGTTGTCCCTAAATTGTATCGTATTGCATATTCCAAGTAAGTTAATGCCATCTTTACAAGATACCATTTTCACCAGATCCCTCACATCTGACAAACTATAGGTAGCACCCTAAAAGTTTAGGATGCCTGAATGTAATCCTAAATTAATTCAATTCATATTTCAGCTCCATTTTATGTTGAAATTAAATCATTAAATTGTAATACATGAAATTACATCAGTATAGTTGTTTTGCAGAAATGTGGTAAGTACCTTTTTGTACCCTTTGAAAAATTTAATGGATGACATTCTTACATTCGGCTCCATCATAATTACATTAAAATAATATTTTAAATGTTTCATTTATTTCACATTTCAGGCATTACTTTTATATTAACAGTTACATTTGTTTTGGTAGACCTTAAAATCCAAAGTCCAAATGTGCAGGTCAAAGTAATCGATTTCAACATACTGGCAGTCAAATTAAAGGTGAAGGAGAAGTGATGGCAAAGGGAGAGGCAATAGCACGAAGAAATGCCAGGCAGAAGCAAGGATTTGAAAACATGGAGTGGAGTGCATGGTGAGCCTTCTAATGATACATCTTTGCATCTGCAGTAAGGTGCTCCTGAGTGAACATGAACATTTTCTCAGTATGGAAAGGCTTCAGCAAGAGTCCAACTTCAGTGCTCATCAACTTGACACCTAGGTATTCAATGGAAATTTGGAGATTACTGAGGGCCATTTCAATATTAAAGTGATGGTGCCTTATGAACAAAGGAAATTATATTTCATGAGGATTCTCAAGCAGGCAAGTCAGCAGTCAGAAAATGTAACTGGAGAAATGTAAATGTATACCTCCAGGGCCTCAGAAAATGTATAAGATGTTGTTTAGTTCAGAGAAGTATTTCATCACATAAAACATGTAATAAAAAAGTAATCACAGTAATATTAAAATATGCTTCACTGTATGATAAACAGATGTTATTTCTAGGCAATTCAAAAGGTGAAACTAAAGACCCCCAAATACATTGTACAGTATATTTTTAAAAGCAACGTTCTTAAGAGATTACTTTGCATTGTTAAAGTGCAATAGAATTTTATAGGATTATGAGATTATGTTGTGTATTTACTGCAAAGGTCGATTTTTGATACTGATGGCACGTTGACACATGGTTACAATTTTTGTTGATAGATCATTGTGGTTTGCTGAGGAAAAAGGGAGTTTGCATTCAACAAAGCAATTCAAATTTGTGTAACTAATTTGGCCATACAATAAGGACCAGGAATCAGTAACTGAAATCAAGTGGGTTTATTACAAATTATTAGAACATTGTAATGTTGAGAACTCCTTCTAAGATAATAGAGCAGCAGCGGCCTATATGAACTTTTATAGTCCCTCTGCACTCAATATTTCAAAGTTCTAATAAACAGCCTCTGACTTTCTCTTTCCCTGCCTCTCCAACATACATGGGTTTGGTAGGGGAAAGAAAAAGGCTAAGGCTGTGTTGCATGGCACACTGGAGTCTACCCCCTCCCTAAATCAAAGCCACTTGAGCATAGGAAGGAGGAAGACAGAATGCTGCTCAGTTCCTGGGTCTCTCTGGCTTGGCTGAACTACAAAAAGCAATTCAGCCAAGTCGGAGAAAACCAGGGGCCACCTTTCAAAGCTCTTCCTGTGATTGTTCAAAGGCTAACAGTCGTGGCCCTGTGCGCGGCTGTTAGCTGCAGAACATTCACAGCAACAGCTGTGAACAAAGGCCTCATGGAGCCCAAAGGAATTTCAACCGCCTCGGGATCCCTGAGCCCTTTGTTTTACCAATTAGAATTTTCTGCCCTGATGGGGCAGAATGTTCTAATAGCCTTATAGTCTGCCGTAGCTGGGCTATACAGGCCATTAAAGGCCCGCTCCCTTGTAAAAGGCATTCAGCTTGAACCTTTAACACTGGGATGGGCCTTAATTACCCGGTATAGCCCACGACGGTGGGCTATAAAGCTATAGTAATCAATTCTAATCAATGCAAATTAAGCATCGTTCAAGTACAGAATTAAAAAAGGAAGCGTTAGTCAACAAGGTATCCAGTTGATGCATCAATATATGACAAGTGCAGCCGCATAAGTACAATCAGCAAAAGTCTTAAAGTCATCTAAGAAAGGATCTAGGTTTAATTTGAGGATGGACCCAATGGGAAAATCTCAAGAAAATTTAAGAAATAGGAAAGTAAAGCAGGAAGGTGTCAGCATTATGAGGATTTCAGTAGAAGACCTCTAAAAGAAAACAAGTGTTTACCATCTAGCTTTACAGTCTCAAGAATGGAAAAACAGAGAGGTCTGCACCTCTTAAAGGCAAACGGGATCTGCTCTAAACTCTAACACTGTGCACATCAATTAAAATCACACTGATACATCCTCAACAGTGGATCCTCACACCAGATTTCCAGGAACCAATAGAATTGCACTTCATGTGCATCAATTGCAACATTCTTAATTCTTCCCATCCCGAGAAACCTGGACATTCCCACGACCTTGTGTGGTACACTATTACTGATACCCAATAATTAGACACCTTTCTCCAACATATTAGCTCTTCACGTTAGAGGAGAGAACATGCAAGGCAAACAGAAATGTACATTTTGGAATTCAGGCCTAGTTTAGTTAGCATAGGTTAAACAAACAATTGTGTACTTTGAATACAAAATCAAATGTGCAGGTATCATCTATAAAAATAAATGCAGCGATATAAATGTAACTTATGTAAATGAGGCAATGCGCTTTCAAATAAATGCAACGTGACTTCAAACATAAGTCTAAATATGAAGAACTATGTTTCCTTATAGTTAAACTAAACATTATTGTGCACACCTTTATGATTCTCTAATTTCTACATTGAATGCATTCCAGAAATATAGTTGAATACTTCACTTCTCATTAATAAAGTTAGGCACACAGAGTATAAGCTGCTAGATGCACATATATATATTGCATTTCTGTGACATGTAAGGGTAGATCCAAAATTACGCTGCTCCAAAACTTTGACACCTTAAGTGGCACCCTACCCAGATGTCAGACTGCTCAGTTATTTTCGAGACAAGATCTACTGGCAGCCAACTTGGTGTGATAATTTCCACTGTGTGGTCACTTAGAATGTATTACAAGTGAAATGTCTGATCTTGTGGGTTCTTCAATGGCTTTGTCCACAAGCAAATTTCAGATGTAGAAGATTTCAACATGGGATTCCTCCACTCCTGAGCTGAAGAAGAACAGTTTGGTCCAGACTGAGCAATGGAGTTTGCATCAGGTGACATTTAACTTTTTGAAGAGAGTGTTACCCCAGCTTTTACATCACATTTTTCATCCCATCAATAATTTTAAGTATCCTCTATCACAAACAAAAGACGGCCAGCAGAAGAGAAATGCACATTTTAAAAAGCAAAGCTCTCTGCTGCTGCAATTCAGCGTGACAAATGCAAAAAGAACAGTTGATGGGCAGAATGCAGAGCAATGTCATACATTCACCCCAGTACAGTGATCTCGGCCTAAATCCATAATTTTTTTGCTCCCCATGCCACTCGGCAGCACTGGCTCTGCCCCATTCTGAAACTTAGGGGTCTATTAGGATGGCGGATGGATGGCCGCTGCCGGGCCGGCGGTGGGAACTGCTGGACCAGCGGCAGACATCCACCCGCAATCGCAACCCGGAAAACCTCCGGTCCCATTAGCAAGGCGATGACGAACGCGGAGGTGAGATTTTCCACCCGCCACTTTTTCGCTGGTAGCAGTCCACATGCCTGCCTAGCAGGTGGAACTGGACCGACACAATGATGCCTGTGCAGGGCCAGGCTCTGCCAGCATGATTATAATGATCGTTCCACCGCGGTCGGATTTCGACTGCGAAGCATACTAATTGGACCGGCGGTTATGCCGCGGTCCTGGCGGGCGGTCTTTGCCCGCTACCATGGTGGTCAGGGTGATTTCCCGACCGCCATCCCAATAGACCCACTAGTTCGGTACGGGTTGCTGAAAAATAAAATAGTAATGAATAAACTTCATTACCATTTTATGTTTCAGGTGTGGGGCTTGTGGGGTGATGCTTTTCCACTCAAATGGAGGAGCCACCCTGAATTTAAATTCATCAAACATACATGACACACATACACCCAAGCACTCAAAAGTGTGTACATGTGTGTGTACACATGCACACATATGTATATTAAACAGGCAGCGATTGAGCCTGCGTAGCTATGGTTAGGTCAGAGTTGCTATCGAAAGGACATTAGTTATTTTTTTAATACCTTTGGCGCGGTTCAACAAATCTGCAAAAAAGATTCCAATAAAAAATGGTCAACCACCTTAGTCCAACATGGCAAGTTTTGTGCTGATCTGTCAACCAACGAGGGCCAGATAAAAAGGGGAGGTGGGTAATAAAAGTGACATGTTGCTATTTTAATTCCCCTAGAATACTTTGCTCTTCAGTAAAAAAAACGCTAAAAGTAATGACATCAAACCTTGAATGAAAGTAGGCATCAAAAGGTTAAATGACAGTAATATCTTGACAGTGGGAAAGGTGTATTTTGTTTTACTTGCCTATAGCTCTACTGCTGTGTGATGAATTTTCACAAAATGTTCCAACTGCTTAGCATGTTTGGTATTTCCTTGATATTTTTAACCCCTTCACTGCGGCGGCTATTCCGCCGCAGTGCTAAGGGGGCGGGGCGGACGCGCGGCGCTCCCGTGCTCGTGACGGAACCGCTCCGTCACGAGCCTCGGGTGAGGTGTACTTGTGATAGAACGGTTCCGTCACGGCCCCTCCTGCCCAATAGAACGCTCAGCACAGGCGCGGAATTCGCGCCGCGCAGGCGCGGCGAGCGGGCCGTGACGGAACCGTTCCGTCACAAGCACAGCTCACCCGAGGCTTGTCACAGAACGGTTCCTTCACAAGCATACAAGGGGTAAATTTGTGAGGGTTCGTCAAAGATGGGGCACAGTAAAATCAGTGTGGTCAAAAAAGTGTTCATTTACTAATAACTGTGACACCTTTCTCGAATCTGCAAGAAATTTGGTTAACCTTTAGCATGTTTGCTTTTCGATTTGTACACGAAGTAAGCAGATCTATCGAGGGGGAGCAAAGAGAAAGTGTGGTGATCCAAAATGTTTGATTTGCTATTAACTGCGGTACCTTATCACTGAGAGTCACAGAGTAATTATTAATTCTGATAAGGGTTTGTGAACCCTGTTTTAGGGTTCATAGTCCCAACTGTGGTACTATGGACCCAAAATTGAGGATAGGAACAAAAAGCTTATTTTTTCATTGGGGGTGGGGGATTTTTAGATGTATGTCCGCAGATGGCAGCCCTTTAAAATGTATGTGTGTAAAATGCAAACTCTGGGTTTGATTATAAGTTTTGGTGGTGCAAGAGTGGGCGGTGTTCCACTACCACGCTCCTGCACCACCAAGACTCGCTGTCACCCGCCCGCCAGATTATGAGTGTTTCTCATGTCTGGAGTGTTTTTCTTTGGCAGTCCCACGGTGGTGCCTCTGAAAATAGGCAGTGCAATGGGAACCCCAAAGCCAGTATCTGCATGGCATGGACTATAAAGTCAATCCTGGGCAGGTACTAGATTGCATGCACACAGGGGGCACACCTTATGCCCCCCCTGCATGCACCTAAGGGCCCAAAGGCACAAGGCGTCCTTGTAGGGCCCCCGCGTTTCCTTTTTGCCATGGTTTTCATGGGGGAGAAACTGTCATGAAAACCGTGGAGGAGAGGAAACTCCTAATGTGCTTGGTAGGACTGCAGTGGTCCCTCCAAGCATATTGTGGAACGCCGCATCACCACCAGGGGCAACCAGCCGCGGGCCGTGGAGGGAGTTACGGTGGGGCAGGGAGGCGGGGAGGAGAGTGCTAAAAACCGTTTTTCAGCCCTCTCCACCCTGCCCCTCCCCCTCCCCGCCTCCCTGCCCCTCCGTAACTCCCTCCACGGCTCGCGGTTGGGGATCACTGATTCCTTGCGGTTACGGTGGTCCAACGGTGGTCCGCCCTCCCAACTTGTAATGGGACTGTCTGAAAGCTGGTGCGGCGGTACCTGGACTGCCACTGCTGCACCACCGCGAGTATGGCGGTCCTCGGCCCGCCAGACTCGTAATCAGGCCCTTAGTAAAATAAAAGTATATGCAATGCACACATATTGGAGACGTATCATGGATATATGCACAGTGGGTAAAGCTTTAACAGTTGCAGAGTATGCACACCTCAATTACATGCAAGTATAGAAACTTCAAAAAGATGCACAGCATATATGCGTCCATAATATGCACAGCAGGGATGCTTCAGATATATGCACAAAGCCTCAGATATATGTACAATATGGAAGCCTCAGCTAGAGGCCTTTACCTCTGATATATTAAGTTTATGAACCTCTCATGTATGCACAGAATACAATTCTGAGGTAAAAGCACAGAACCAAGGCTTTTGAGCATGGTCATTGAAATTATGTGGCGGTGGAAGTCCAAATTATGTGGTAGGTTTGACTAAATTATGCAGCAAGAATGTGTAAATTATGGAGCGTAGAACAGCATATTTCGTGATAGCATTACTTCATTTGTTTGCCATTTGTACACATTGTCTTGCCAGAGGTTTTAGGTCATTACTTCATTAGTACCAGTTTCAAACCCAAATACAGCAATCTATACTAATATAATATAGAGAGAGCCCAAACCTTTGAGGCGGGTAATCTCAGGAACGACAGCACCAATCACAACACCCAATACAGCGTTGGAAAGGGCAGTTTATTTTTTTTCGTTTTTTTACTTTGTATCTATCTCTTTTTTTTTTCCAGATAATGATTGAACTGTAATGTGTATCTACTGATGTTTGACTGTATAAATTGCTACCTGGTCTCGCGGGGGGAGGTGGGTGGGGGGTGGGTTAAATGTAAAGTTAATAAAAATGTGTAATAAAGATTGTAAAAAAAAAAAAAAAAGGAAAGGCAGTTGCAGCAGAAGGACATAGGCTATGCAGACGCCCACCGTATACATTTAAAAGGTAAAAGAACCGTGCCAGTAAGGTAGTCCCTTGTGGGCGTGTCTGCGTTGTGCTGTGGGCGTGTGCTGGGGGGGCGTGACAACCGCTGGGGGCGTGTGGTACGATCCGCTCTTCATGCCATGTCTCTTATTGTGTGTTGTGGGCGTGTGCTGGGGGCGTAGGCGTGTGCGGGGCGCGGGATTACGGAAAAAAAGAGTTTGTTGCCCAATATTTCATTGTTTTTTCTTCCCAGGTTCTGTACATTCCAGCTCCGGGTGTCCACCCTGCTCCCTTAAAATATCCCTGCACCCCATAATCATAACCCATTCTTACTCCTTAAAATACCCCAACAACCTTAAGCACTAACCCATCTTAACCCTATAAATTTACCCTGTACCCCAAAACCCAAACCTACCCCTGAACCCTAAAAATACCCCTGTACCCCAAACCTACCCCTGAACCCTAATATACCACTGTACCCCAAAACCCAAACCTAGCCCTGAACCCTTAAAATGCCCCTGTACCCCAAAACCCAAACCTACCCCGAACCCTAAAATACCCCTGTACCCCAAAACCCAAACCTAGCCCTGAACCATAAAAATAATCCTATACCCCAAAACCCAAACCTACCCCTGAATCCTAAAATACCCCTGTACCCCAAAACCCGAACCTAGCCCTGTACCCTAAAAATACCCCTGTACCCCAAAACCCAAACCTAGCCCTGAACCCTTAAAATACCCCTGTTCCCCAAAACCCAAACCTACCCCATAATCCTAAAAATACCCCTATACCCCAAAACCCAAACCTAGCCCTGAACCCTAAAAATACCCCTGTACCCCAAACCCCATACCTAGCCCTAAACCCTAAAACTACCCCTGTACCCCATAACCCAAAACTATATCTGAACCCTTAAAATACTCAAACACCCCAAAACATATACCTTAGTACCCCAAAACATATACCCCTATACCCATACTTACCTTATCCAAACATTTTAAAAAAACATGCTTTTACCATTCATGCATTTACAACGAATTTCGTTGTGAATGTATGCGTGGTAAAAGCATATAAAATGTAATGCCATGCGTTATAATGGCATTGCGGAGTCATGGTACTTTCGTAATGAAAGTATGCGGAGTGATGGTATGCGGAAAGAAAGTTGCGGAATAATGGGTGTTTACCCTCCCCGGTAAGTACATTGGTGGCACGGAGGCCCACATCTCCAGCAACATACTCATATTTTTTCACCACCGATTTGAAAAATGCACAGGTCTCTCTCATTGATGGCCAGCACCGACATACACTTTTAGACACATCTCCCGCCACAAGTTCTTGAATTGTGAACTTTAGAGCTGGGGAGCTACGTTCGAATCTCGGCATCAGCTCAACATCCTGTGATTCCAGGCAAATCGCTTTGTCTCCCTGTGCCTGCCACAAATGAATGTGTTCTTCTGTAATGTAAATTATGCTCATGCCATGTTGTCGAGTTCGAGCTATATAATATTGCAAGGAAAAATAAAGTAGGGAAACTCGAGTTCACACACTACTGAACGCGCACTCTTAAGTGCATCAGCAGTGCACTGTGAATCGGAGCGTTTCACAGGCCTGTCACAGATAAGAAATGCTATCAAAACGAAATCCTACAAAACAATATACTACTGGCCGGCAGCAATTCATACCCGGACAACGTTGGGACGGGCTGCTAGTAAGCAAATAAAAGGTGAGCAGTTAACCTTTGCATGGGGCCATCATATATGCAGCAATACGTAACGTGTCGTAGCCTTTTTAGTATCTTTTGGTCCATTTGAGCTAAAGACTATTTATTTTTTAAATCGGAAAAGTATGAAGCAGATGATGGATTATGTGGCCAAAACGCAGCAGCCACAAACATGTGTGAATCCAGAGGTCCTGCTTTTGAGATATGTTCATTATGCAAAGCTGCAATATATGCAGGCATTAACCCCTTCACTGCGGGGCTGTTTCCCCCGCTGTGCTGGGGGGCGAGGGGGAGCGCACAGCGCCCCGGTGCTCATGACGAGCTCAGCTCGTCATAACCACGCCCGTTTCAGGGGAATCAGCCCAGCATGCGAGAGTTCCATTAAACGGGCGCAGTCATGATGAGCTCGTCATGAGTACCGGAGCGCCGTGGCTCATGACGAGCTGAGCTCGTCATGAGCACAGGAGGGGTTAAAGTATTGATAGCTTGGAAGCCTCGTCCTCATTGTTTCGCTGCTCATTGCCGACTCTTGCGTTCCTGTACAGCCCAGGGACCTCGTTTATGGTATTCTGGCATAGGGCTACGCATAGGGCTATGCAGCAAGGTACCAAGGCACCTTTCTGTGCTGCCCTACTCCAAAGTGGAAGTGCAAGAATGCACTGTATTTAAGCAATATGGTGCATTCCTGTCCTTTTGCGTGCACTGGTGCCTAGCATCAATGTAGGCACCTTTGCACCGTGGTGCAATTGTGCCTCCGTTGCAGACAGGATTGTTTTTGTGCAGGAAGGGGCACCTTCCAGCACAAAAACAATCCTATGAGGCGGTTTCCTCTTTCCATGTGTGTTGCAGAATGCAGCACACATGGAAAGAGGAAACGACGAGGAGACATCAAAATATTTCTCCTTGTTACGCCTCCCTTGGGAGGCATACGGATTTGACACTTCCCCAGGTTTACATCACTTTGTTAATCTAGGGCAGCGTCAAATTCCATGGGTGTTGCTTGGGGAAAACCCACGGAACGCCCATTGGACACCTTTACGCAAAGTAAGGTGATGCAGCGATTTGCTCTGCGTCGCTTTACTCATGATTTATGAGGCCATTCAAAGCAGCACAGGGTGGCTTTGCACGGCGTCTCTTTACTCATGATTTATGAGGCCACTCAAACCAATGCAGGGTGGCTTTGCACGGCGTCTCTTTACTCATGATTTATGAGGCCACTCAAAGCAATGCAGGGTGGCTTTGCATGGCGTCTCTTTACTCATGATTTATGAGGCCACTCAAAGCAACGCAGGGTGGCTTTGCACGGCGTCGCTTTACTCATGACTTATGAGGCCACTCAAAGCAAGGCAGGGTGGCTTTGCACGGCGTCGCTTTACTCATAATTTATGAGGCCACTCAAAGCAACGCAGGGTTTGCTTTGCACGACGTCTCTTTACTCATGATTTATGAGGCCACTCAAAGCAACGCAGGGTGGCTTTGCACGGCGTCGCTTTACTCATGATTTATGAGGCCACTCAAAGCAACGCAGGGTGGCTTTGCACGGCGTCGCTTTACTCATGATTTATGAGGCCACTCAAAGCAACGCAGGGTGGCTTTGCACGGCGTCTCTTTACTCATGATTTATGAGGCCACTCAAAGCAACGCATAGTGGCTTTGCACGGCGTCTCTTTACTCATGATGTATGAGGCCACTCAAAGCAACGCATGGTGGCTTTGCACGGCGTCTCTTTACTCATGATTTATGAGGCCACTCAAAGCAACGCAGGGTGGCTTTGCACGGGGTCTCTTTACTCATGATTTATGAGGCCACTCAAAGCAACGCAGGGTGGCTTTGCACAGCGTCTCTTTACTCATGATTTATGAGGCCACTCAAAGCAACGCAGGGTGGCTTTGCACGGCGTCGCTTTACTCATGATTTATGAGGCCACTCAAAGCAACGCAGGGTGGCTTTGCACGGCGTCTCTTTACTCATGATTTATGAGGCCACTCAAAGCAACGCAGGGTGGCTTTGCACGGCGTCTCTTTACTCATGATTTATGAGGCCACTCAAAGCAACGCAGGGTGGCTTTGCACGGCGTCGCTTTACTCATGATTTATGAGGCCACTCAAAGCAACGCAGGGTGGCTTTGCACGGCGTCTCTTTACTCATGATTTATGAGGCCACTCAAAGCAACGCAGGGTGGCTTTACACGGCGTCGTAAATCTTCTACTTTAGATGGTGCAAAAGTGACTCAGGGCTCTCATAAATAAGCCCCAAGGGTTTTTTCCTTCGTCAATAGGTTTGGTTTTACAAATATGAAATGTGCACCAACGGAGACTATCTACAGGCGTAAATTACTGTCCGCAGTTATATGAAGCCAGATGAATAATATGGACTATTGCTGTTCCGGCACCTAGCCCAAGGGTTGCGTCAAACATCGCTGGCTATACTATAATGGAGTATTAAAAAAGCAAATCCTTTTTTGTACCACTTTTCACTGATGCTTGTAAAAGTGGGCAGATTTTGCTCCAGTCCATATCGCAGAAAAAAAGTTTGACCCATGAAAGGAGAAAATTAATTGTAAAACCATGGAACAAAATACACGACTATTGTTGTCAGAATGCAAGATGGCTCCATGAGTTAAGTGTTTACTTCTGACATCTAATGTGATCTTCTTCAGGTCAACCATTGAATCACAGGAAAAACTCAGCATTTCATCCTTCTGAAGTCGAAAATGACATGAGTACTTGCTAAATAGCTAGAAATAGTAAAAATGGTGGTGCTAAGCGCTATTTAAAGAACTAATTATCATGAATAATTTTACATCAAGTAAAAAAACTTTAGTAAAAGAGGAGCGAAATAGTTTAGAATATGTTGATGCTTCCATAATCAGACATTAATTTATTTTGAAATGTCAGCCAGCACCCTGTCAGCCATGGGCTCCTAAAGGATGCCATGTTAATCAGAGCGCCTAGTGATCTTATCATGTTATCCAAAAAGTCTACTTACAGTAGTGTACTTATTACGTAATTTAGCAAAAATAGCGTACAACCGGTACCATCAATTTTATACCTGGAGCAAAAACTTTGCAAACATCTTGGGTGCCCGCTGCTTATTTTAGAAGCAGCAAAAATGGTGCAAAATGGATTTGCTTCACTTTGTCAAATAGTGAAAAGATGTATGTGTCGTGACCTTTTATGCGTGGAGCTAGACAGCTGCAGGAATCACTTTCACTTCTTTGTTTACTCATTTGGACAGAACACCCTTCTGCACCCTCCAGGTTAAACATTACAGATCTCCCTTCTCAGCCACCGGTTCATGCTTTGTGTGGTCATTACACTGGAGGTCGGTGCTCACCTCCTCACAGACCTGTCAATCTCTGCCTGCGCTCCCCACAGCCATGCGACGCCGGCCGCTCCCGATACACAGCATGTTCTTGGTGTGGTGAGTAAGGGCAACTCAGAGCAGGGGGCAGGAGGCACAACGTTGTTTGCAGACTTGTGTAACTTAAATGTGCAGACAAGCAGGTTTGTGGATTTTGTATGATCATAGTGTGCATGGGAAACAACCTTTACAACGCAACTTTTACAATGCACTACCATTACAACGAAACTTTTACAACGCAACATCCATTACATAGCATGCCATTACAACGCAACCATTACAACGCATGACACTACAAACCATACCATTACAACGCATGTCATTACAACGCAGTCATTACAGCGCATACCATTACAACGCATACCATCCATCCAACACATACCCTACTGTTGCACCCCCTGGAGTTAGAATAGTAATTTTTACCCCTACACTATCCAATACTTACCATATATGCAATGTAATGTTAAGCGTTGTAATGGTATGCGTTGTAAAGGTAGTATGCGTTGTAATGGAATGCGTTGTAAAGGTAGTTTTTAAAAATTTGTTGTAATGGCATGCGTTGTAATGGAATGCGATGTAATGGATGTTGCGTTGAAAAAATGTGTTGTAAAGGTGTGCATTGTAAAAGTATGCGTTGTAACGTCATACAAGCGTGTGCACTTCCGGCAGTAGAAAATACCTGAGTGTGTCATACTTTACACCACACTAAATTAAGGCCAAGGGCAATATTGTGCCCCTTGATGGCCCCCTGGGGAAAGTACAGTTGCAGACTACTATTCCCCTGGGGTGCTTTGTACAGAAACAGGATGTGGGTGGGATAGGTTGCTTTGCGGAACAGGCGGACTAGTGCTAGGGATAGATAAGGTTCAGGAAGGTTGTGTCTGGCCTCTTCCTGACTTTGGGCACCTCCGGGAGGTTAGGAGATTTCAAAAGAATAATTTGTGTCCACCAGGGGCGGCCTTAGGCATGTGCAAGCTGTGCACCTGCACAGGGCCACCAAACCGCCATCATTTCACGGCTCTAGCGGCCGTTTTCGGGCTTTATTGGGCATTATTTGGGGATTGGGAAATCTTTACACGGCGGCCATCTTGAGTGTGGCCCAGAGCGGTGAGAGCGCTCTAGTGGACCCCATAAAAGGAGCCCTGTGTCAGCGCTCGCGAGATTCTGTGCCAAATACGATCTGGAAGCGCTACCTGCCAAGGGCTACCAAAAATTGTTGTTCTTGTTAGCTGTTTGAAGCTTTTTTAATCAAAAATCGTAATTTAAAAAAAATAGTTTTTTTCATCCTGTGATGCAGACAGCACACCCCTAGCCCTCCTGCACGCATTTTCGCCATCATTTCACGGCTCTAGCGGCCGTTTTCGGGCTTTATTGGGCATTATTTGGGGATTGGGAAATCTTTACACGGCGGCCATCTTGAGTGTGGCCCAGAGCGGTGAGAGCGCTCTAGTGGACCCCATAAAAGGAGCCCTGTGTCAGCGCTCGCGAGATTCTGTGCTAAATACGATCTGGAAGCGCTACCTGCCAAGGGCTACCAAAAATTGTTGTTCTTGTTAGCTGTTTGAAGCTTTTTTAATCAAAAATCGTCATTTAAAAAAAATAAATGTTCATCCTGTGATGCAGACAGCACACCCCTAGCCCTCCTGCACGCATTTTCGCCATCATTTCACGGCTCTAGCGGCCGTTTTCGGGCTTTATTGGGCATTATTTGGGGATTGGGAAATCTTTACACGGCGGCCATCTTGAGTGTGGCCCAGAGCGGTGAGAGCGCTCTAGTGGACCCCATAAAAGGAGCCCTGTGTCAGCGCTCGCGAGATTCTGTGCCAAATACGATCTGGAAGCGCTACCTGCCAAGGGCTACCAAAAATTGTTGTTCTTGTTAGCTGTTTGAAGCTTTTTTAATCAAAAATCGTCATTTTAAAAAAATTGTTTTTTTCATCCTGTGATGCAGACACCACACCCCTAGCCCTCCTGCACGCATTTTCGCCATCATTTCACGGCTCTAGCGGCCGTTTTCGGGCTTTATTGGGCATTATTTGGGGATTGGGAAATCTTTACACGGTGGCCATCTTGAGTGTGGCCCAGAGCGGTGAGAGCGCTCTAGTGGACCACATAAAAGGAAAGGGATGCTCTACCGCACTAGCGGACGCGTTTGCGGGAGCGCCGTCCCTAGCGCCGGAGTCTCGCCTGAGTCAGCCCGTCTGCGCCCATCCGCGACAGGACGGGGCACAGGGGCCATGGACTCCGTCTCAGTCCGCCCAGCTCTAACAGGTATGAGCAAAAAATATATAACATATTCCGCCCAAACTTTACGGGATCTCAAGCCACCATTTGAATGTTGCACAAAAATACCCTGGTCGACAGTCGAGGGAGGTTTTTCATGTCTTCAGTGTCGACGTCATTCACTCACTAGTACTATCCAACCAGAGGTAAACACTCCCTTAGATGGATTAAAGAGCTTCCTCCTAAATGTACGATCCCTACCCAAACACCAGCATCAGGTTTGGGATTTAGTTAATACTATTCAGCCGGATATATGTTTCCTCACTGAAACATGGATGAAGCCCCACACAATTACAGCTATAGCAATGGGGATCCCATCTGGATATAAGTTCAAACATCTAGACAGAGAAGTGAAAACAGGTGGTGGTTTGGCCATAATACATAAGGACGAGATAAAGGTCACAATACTCGAGCAACATCGAAGTCTACAACTAGAAATCATGATCTTTAAAATCGACCTAACTAGCCACACTTCCTGGAAAGGCGCTCTGGCTTATCGACCACCAGGATCAAACCCTGACTTTGCGCTCACTCTCCAAGAGCTTTTAGCTCCCCGTCTTAAATCTAAAGAAGACTTTATTCTCCTGGGAGATTTTAACATCCATGTAGATCAGCCAGAACTATCCGAATCCATTTCCCTACTCACGGATCTATCAAATTTAGGTCTAGAATTACAAAATAAAGGACCAACACATAGGGGCGGCCACACGCTAGACTTAGTTTTTTCCAACTGCACTAAATTAACCTGTCTTCCAGCAAAAGAGATTCTTTGGACGGATCATTTCTTGTTAGAATTTAACTTACTGACTCCAAAAAGATCCACTAATAAAGCACCATCTTCTCCTACCTGGCGCCGTCAATGGCATAAAATCTCAGTCAATAAACTACAGGAAATTTGGATACAACCTGCCATACTGGCAGATGACACAGCAGATACAGCACTGGCTAAACTTAATGATTCAATTAAGCGAGCCATCGACATCATAGCCCCTTTAAAATCACACAAACAGCATCCTTCCTCTAAGCAGGAGAGCTGGTACTCACCTGAGTTAAGAGAAGAGAAGCGGAAATGTAGACGAGTAGAGAAAAAATGGAGGAGAAGTAAAACTGAGGAGACTCGAGCAGTTTTTCTAGATGCCCAAATAATATACTATAAAAACATAAAGCAAGCTAGGAAACACCATTTAATGCAACAATTAACAGAAGCGGGTAACTGTCCCAAAGAGCTTTTTAAAATTCTGCAGAATTTTATAAAACCCGCAGCATGTGAGAGCTCTGACGATTTTTCGCAGATTCTATGCGATGAAATCTCGCTATTCTTCGAGGAAAAAATAAATACTATTTATGGAAGAATAGTGGCAGCTAACAATAACATGGGTGATACCAATAAGCCCCTACCCCCGATTCCGCCAAAGCACAATAAACATTCGCTGCTAGCTATTCCTCCAATTGATAATGCAGAGCTCCTTTCCCTTATCGCCCATATTAAATCTGGATCTCCACATGACCTCCTCCCTGCCAAGATGGTTGCCCCTCTGATTTCTCTCTTAGGACCCTCCATAGAGAATGTTATTAACATCTCTCTTAAGGAAGGACAGGTCCCGGCAGACTGGAAAAGAGCGGTGGTAAACCCAATCAGAAAAAAAGCGGCTTCCCCATGGACAGACCTCTCAAACCTGCGTCCCATTTCACTTTTGCCTTATATCGGCAAAATAGCAGAGAAGCACGTGAACACCTATCTATCAGGACATCTAGAAGTGACGGAGGGCCTGGACTACTCGCAATCTGGGTTCAGGCCTAACCACAGCACCGAATCAGCCCTCCAAACAGTGACCAATAACATCAAAATGGCACTGGATGAGGGCAGCTCTATGATTCTGGTGCTGTTGGATCTCTCCGCCGCTTTTGATACGGTGTCTCAAACGGTGCTTCTCGATCGTTTAAAGGACGTAGGTTTGGAAGGAGTGGCTCTGTCATGGATGGAAAGCTTTCTATCCGGTCGCTCCCAAGAAGTTTGGCTGGGCTCCCACAAATCCATCTATAGGGAGCTCAACAAGGGAGTGCCACAGGGCTCATGTTTAAGCCCAACACTTTTCAATGTGTATGTGGCCCCTTGGCCAACTTAGCAAGATCATTTGGGTTTACCCCGGTGTCGTACGCCGACGACACCCAACTCCTCTTTCCTTTTAAAAGTCTGACCCCTGCAATAAAAAGATCATTTGCAGATGGAATGAGAGCAATATCAGAGTGGATGTCATCAAACTGTCTCCAATGCAACGTAGAGAAAACAGAGGTCATGCTGTTTGGACAAGCGGCAACACACTGGTCACCTTAATGGTGGCCCTCAGAATTAGGTCCTGTTCCCAGCCCTAAGAGTACGGTAAAAAACTTGGGAGTGTTACTTGATCAGACACTCACGTTTAAAGATCATGTAAACCAGGTGGCTGGTACCTGCTTTCGGGCAATTGGGATGCTAAGAAGAGTGTTTCCCTATTTACCAGATTGCCACAGGAAACCACTTGTGCAGGCGCTAGTCATCAGCAGAGTGGATTACTGTAACGGTCTTCTTTTAGGAGCCAACGAAGGACAACTTAATAAGTTACAAGTAGTCCAAAATACGGCGGCAGGGATAGTCCTGAAGTTCCCCCTAGGACTCCTACCCGCCCCCTGCTGACTAGACTCCACTGGTTACCGGTGAGGAAACGAGTGCAGTTTAAGACCCTATGCACCATCCACAAAATTGTGATAGGCGAAGGCCCAAGATATTTGGCCGAAATTTTTCGTCCACACGTACCTGCGTTCTAGCAGTCAACAGCTACTGCAGATACCTAGAATAAAGAAGTCCAGACAAGGAGGCCGAGCGCTGGCTCATGTGGGACCAGTGCTCTGGAACTCTCTACCTCTTGAGCTGAGATCACTCACTAGCCACCTGACTTTCCGGAAGACCCTAAAAACATACTTATTTACCAGTAACTAATTTCTTCCCTGTATGATGTACTATCCCTTGAATAAGACCATCTGGAGCTATATTATGACTGGCAAAGCGCGGAGATACCCCTTTGGGGGTTTATTCAGGCGCTATATAAGAATATAAAATAAATAAATAAATAAATAAATAAACCCCAGGGGCCACCACGCCAATATATATCCTTAATATATGAATCCTCTGAGGATGGACACATATTTGAGTGGCGGCCCCTGGCAGGGATTTGGTGGCCTCCAGCTCTGTTCCACTTCCAAACACCCTGACTCCCCCCCCCTCATCACTGGCCTCCGTGCTCCGCCCCGCCCAGACCCACTCTTCCGGGGCCCCATACCAACGCTCCCTGCCCAGGGCCACCATGAGCCTAGAGCCGCCCCAGTGTCCACCCACCAACCCTACATGAATATGGGATGGTGTGGGGGAAGGTACACCCTCTGCCAATTTAGGACAGATTGTAGGACATAGGCCGTGTCTTGGGGGAGGAGAGTCACAGGCAGGCGTATCCAACCACTCATGTTGGAGACCAGAGCACAGGTAACAAAAGACGGTGTGCAGGACTTCTTCAAGCAAGAAAAGACTTTCAGTGGAGGGTGTTTGGTAGGAAAATGATGGAGAGTCTGGTTATATGGGAAGAGCTCAGTGAGTGTAGGAGGGAAGCATGAAACAAGGTATGAGGGCTGGGGGATGGAAGTTGGTGTGAAGTGTGGCTCGTTACGGGAGGTGTGGGGGTGTCATATTTACAAAGTTTGATGGTACTGTTTATATATTTATTAAAGTTCAAATTAAGTGTATGCAACCATGTCCTAATAAATTGACTTTTGCTAAATCATGGAGTCTTTTTATTGCTCCATGCAGCAAGTAGGATGCAATAAGCTGCAGGTACCCTCACAATCAGATATTCAAACCATTTTATAGGTAGTTTCCTGCACAACAAAGACACAGATAGCAATTGCTGCTTAATGGCGGGAAATGAGTATAAATGTCCCCATATTTCATTGGAGGGCGGGGGCTGGAGGGGGGAGTGAGGGAAATGTGTTTCTCCATTGGGGAAATTGGAGAAAAATAAACAAAAAAGTTATTATTTCTGCTAAGGCACGTTACAGCATGATTTGCTCATGCAGACGGTACTCACTTTTAAATCCAGAGTACTATTTATCACATTATGTGACCTATTGATATTCTAAGACGTTTGTAGATTTCCAGGAGTACTTCTGTTTCTTTGTGCATCCCATAACATTTGTAAATTTAATACAAAGAAAGAAGAAGCCACAGGGAGTAGACATTGCCTTATAAATCCTGATTGATTGATTGATTCCAAACTCATCTTTGTGAATCTGGCTAGGGTTAGATTGAAAATAGCTTTGCAAATCACACCATATTGATTATTTTATTTGTGTCTAATCCTGCAATATTCATCAGGATTCTGACATGACAATGTCCAGCAAAGGCTTTAATGGCCCTATGCGGCACGCAGAATTTTATGAAATTTATGAATTTTCCACGTAAAGTAACTGGATGGTTTTACCTTGATTAAGTTACATATCTACTATTACAAGTTGTTTGCACTAGCCACTAGCCAAGCTTTTAAACTTTTCCTAAAATATGACAATGACATCATACCCCAGAATAGGGTGACCACTTCCTGCCGGGCCCCCACAGGTACTGTTTCCATTAATGGAATTTCATGTGATATACTACTGCATTCTGGGTGCTGTAGTCCTGTTTTGCTTCCATTGACCTAATCAGAGTAACACACCTGAAACCCTATTCATGAACTGTATTTTGTAGCATGTTTAGCAGCACTACAACAAAACTACTATAGTAATACAAAATGCTATTCACAAACAAAGTGTAAACGTCCACCTCTCCTTTTATACTGTCAGGAGATCCTCAAACATGTAAGTTTACAATGGAGTAGTAAACACGAGAGAAACTGGGGGACTGGCTGGAAAATGGGCTCACTTACTACAAAATGGGAGGGGCTTGGGATGGAGAAGTAGTGATTTACAGCTGGGTTTAGCGAGGGACATACAACCGCCCACCAAAGAGTAAACCTGTTGCTATTTACAAACTGCCCTTCTAAATTTACTACAGTTAAAAAGGGATACAAACCAATATTAAATTACTCCAGCTTAGAGCTGGAGTAAGACCAGCACCACGGATGGCCAACCACTACTACTGTAATACCCTTCCATTGAAATCAATGAAGTTAGGGACTTACATAAAACCCCATAGGAAAGAATGTTACACAATTAGATTATTTAAAATACTTAAATATATAAATATGTATATTTTAATGTAAAAAACAATATCTTAAACACATATTAATTGCTTAATATGTAATATTTAAATATTTCAATAAAGTGTATGAATTTAACAATTTGAAAAATATTATTTTCTCATTAAAATATAATTACTTCCAATTGTGGAGATCTTAATGCTAGGGGTTACTGAATTAAAAATTAAGCGGTAGTAAATAAACCCAGCCTCACTTTAGTGTGCATTGCAAACATGCCTGCATTTAAGTTACAATATCATAAGTGCGTTTTCCTCCTGTATAAAGATATGCTTCTTGTGAACAAGAAAATCTGTAGACCCTCCTCCTAGTAATAAGTGTGATAGCATCTGGTATCCTGTTTTTAACTTTCACCTGGTGTCACACTGATCTAAGCCTGTAAGCAGATCCCTAGGCCTGCCCCTGACTATGTGAGGTCCTGAACTTCTCATTGACCTGGTGTAAGAGCAGAGCTTAAAGTGGTGGCAACATCCAGAATTTATAAGGTTTCCATGGTGTGACCAGACGTTTTAATCTGTATCACGGGGGTGAGGTCTACTAGCCCACCTGTGTAAAGTTATGCTTTTATTTGCACTTCAAAAGGTTTGTGTTGGCATCCTTTGTGTGTGTCAAGCATGTGCGTGTGTTTGTGTCATGAGTGTAACACATCGATGGTGAATGATGTCACCAAATTAATGGAGGCCATTGGGTTTTGAAAATGTCTAAATGATGAATGCCCTTTTGTGTATCCCTGATCACATCTTCAGTTGAGCTGATAACTGCTAGGTGCAAAAACCTCATACCTCTTTGTGCCTATGTTGTGGATGCTACAGGTTGGAGAAGGCACCAGCGCTAACTTCTCATGAAACTTCACTCTACACAAAGGTGTTTGCTGGAGAACAGCCTCTGAAGAGCACCTGGAAGGAGAACTACACCAAACGGGTTCTACAGTTAGAAATAGTGGCTCCACATCCCCTGTCCAGATGTTGTGAATAAAAGTGGGACTAAACAACCACACTGTGTTCCAATTCCAAGTCATTTATGATCAAGGTAATGGAGTGTCCAACAGAGTGCTCAAAGATCTGCTGTACAACCAGGGATGGTGTCTGCCTGGCAGCCTCTATCCCAGAAGAGAGGGGGCATCCCTAAAGTATAAACATTGTACAGGAGAAGCTGTGGAACTGCCCTGGGGCACATAGTTGCCTCCTTGCCTAACTGCTGAGAGGCAAGGTGTTGGCCTGGTCCTGGAGGAAAGCAGACTGGTCAGCAAGAGCAAAACCAACCACACCTCCTAGGACTTCCAGGGAGAGAAAGGGAGGACTGCTTAAGAATAATCTAGGGATGTTCGATGTGCCTGTCCCTTACCTACCTTCCCACACTCCTTGGTCTCTCATTTTGGTATCTGACATGAATTGCTAAATTGTACTCATCGAAGGCCAAATTGGGCCGCAACTGTGTGATTGCTGTTGGCTCAGATGAGGGCTGCAACTACATGATTTCTATCAGCCTGGATAAGTTCTGCAAATGTGTGCTTGCTGTCGGCCTGGACATAGGTTTCAACTGCCATAATGTCATCGGCCAGATGAGGGCCGAACCTGCATGATTGCCGTAGACCCGTCCATGACTGCACCTGCCATTAATCCAATTGAGAGCATGACCTTCAAGACTGTTTCATCCTGTTCCTCTTTGTGCCCCCACTCTAAAAATCCTTTCTAGACACCACTGCTAATATGTGTAGAACTTTTGACAAAAACTAGCTTACCAAGTCGCCTCAATCACACAGTTGTATTGTAATAATTAAACCACAGTCCAAACCAAACAGTTAACATGAAAATGTTCAATGGGAAAAGTCTGTTTTGTACATGTTTTTGACTCTCATACATTATTTGCTAATGTTAATGCATTCACACACTTGGGGCCTTATTTATATTTGGCAGATACAATACTTCGTCAAAATGTGTTGGATATCCGGCCCTCCAGAGAGGAGTACTATAGCTATAACACTCTTGAAATACAGAAGGCTTCCACATTTGTGACCAATTATCCAGTCTCCCAAACTCTAAATAATGCCCAGTTTCTTTGAAATTTCCTTGCATCATTATATCCTGATGATCTGGTCAGTTTTAGTTTGAGCCCATGGAAATTCTATAAACACTTGGCACATTGTCATGTTAAAGCAACATTAAGCTTTAGGTATATATTGAAAACAATAATAAGGTGGTCACATTTTCAACATCCTAAGGATACAATTCAGAATTTACCTGACCTTTAAAGAATTCCCCACTACAGATTGTCAAACAATATAAATATTTTGATGTATGATTCTTAGCAAATGCCTTGTGGTCAGTTCACATTAAAACACTACCACAAATGTAAAGATTGTGGTGGTTAGAGGCCAACGGCAATTTCTTTTTACAGAAACTGAGAATGAAACGTACTACTAAGGATATATGTAAGTAAAATTACTCCAGTCCCTTTTTATTTTATATATTGGACTGTTTCCTATATAATATTATCATTCCTGTTGCAACCTGTCTCCCTTCAGCTGTAGGATTTTAATTCTGTCTCAAGATCATAAAATACAAGCGTTGATCCAATTAAGGCATTGTCACATTTTAGAAGGTGCAGGAGGTAATCTTATAATATTACTTATTTAACCCCATTGCTGCTGCCGTCGGCCGCTGACAGGGCCGGACTGGCCGTAGCGGGCACCGGCCAATCCCCCGGTGCGCCACACGGGTGGGGGCTGGTTTTGGCCCCCTGGGGGCCGTTTTTGTTACAGGGCCGTTTGCAGCATAGCAGCAAAATCGGCCCTGCAACAAAATCGTCCGAAACCCGGCCCTGGCAAAGAGCTCGGCGGCACCCCCAAGCTTCGGGGGGAGGGAGGGGCTGGACGAGCACTTTGCCGGGGCCAGTTTTGGTTCCCAGTCCGGCCCTGGCCGCTGAACATTCGGAGCACTACCTGGCTGGTGCTGCGACCGTTCAACGGCCGACGTGGCCCCGCCCACTCTTTGGGACACCCAGCACTGCACCGAAATAATGGCCGCAGCTAAGGCGTTAAAGACATAGAGATTAATTTAAAGGCTGGCAGCCTACTAGGTAATTTGTGGCTGTGTTCTCTGCTTCCCTGATGGAGGAACACCAGTCCAGTTTAGAGATCTTCTCCTAGCTGTATCTGCAAGCCTTAATTGGATACCCTGCAATAGTGGCTGTAGTCTAGACTCAATGAAATGCCAAGCTGCTCTCATGTTGTTTACACCCTAGTTGGCTCTTCTGTTTATGTAAATATATATAAACATATACACATATATATATATATATATATATATATATATATATATATGTGTATATACGTATATATATATATATATATTTATATATATGAGCAAATGAAATTCTTGTAGATGAAAGAATTCACTCGAGCCAAGTAACTGGATGCAGCGTGTTGGTTTATTTAAAACATGCAGCAAGTCAAATACCTGATGCGTTTCGGTGCCCGAAGGACCTGTGACCAAGGTGCTTCGAGCACCGAAACGCGTCGGGTATTTGACTTGCTGCATGTTTTAAATAAACCAACACGCTGCATCCAGTTACTGGGCTATTCCCAATCCTGACTTAGGCTGCAGAAGAACAGGCACCGACTCCGTGGGTCAAATCAAAGGTTTTTATTCACCAATACATACGATCAGACGCGTTTCGGCGGACAAGTCCGCCTTGTTCACTTCATATATATATATATATTTATATTTATATTACCTACTGGCGGTTGCCAGTAGGTAGTTATATTTAGGACCAAGTTTCGATAGGAAGAGCATTTTTCGTTTTGCTTATACATTTTCCAAACTTTGTTCATATCAGCTCCTATGTTGAAAGTTTGAGGGTGATTTGTCAAGGGGGGGGCCGAGAAAAAAGGTGGGGTCCCAAAACGTGTTTTCTCCATGTTAATTTCCATAGGAAACTTCAGACAAGGCTACAAGTCGAACAGGTGAACGGAATTACTCCAAACTTGGCAGAGAGAAGTGTCTTGGTCTAGAAAGCACGCTTTTTGGTGTAAATCCGTTCAGTAGTTTTGGAGAAATATCAAATTTACAGATGTTGATATTTGGGAATTCTGCCATCTGATTGGCTGAGGAGTTACGAGCAGCTTATTGGCTGCAAGCGGGGTGAGCGGTTGCAACTAGGAAGTGTTGGCAGCCATTTTGTGATTCCGTTGAAACGAGTAAGGGGAAAAAAGGGCGAGAAGAGTAGGAAACAGGAGCATAGGAGCACTGTAACCTCGGTGGTGGAGTGTGAAGCTAAGTAGTCACTCCTACCGGTCTGAAAGTGTGGTGTTGCTCAGAGTGAGATGCTGCTACACTCGGGTATGAAACCGAGAGCCTAAACCGTGAGCTCATTGCTGTAAAGTGATGTGCTCTGGTCTTGGTAGCATACGTGTGCAAGTAGTGTTAGTAGGATTTTATACCATACAGCGAAGCGAACTACTGACCCCTACTGTGCGTTTATACTATACCGGAAGTGGGAAGTGGAGTACTCACGCCTACCGGTGTGAAGACTCGAGGACAAACCAAGCTGATTGCTGTAAAGTGATAGGCTCTGGGCGCTGTAGCATACTGGCCGCTGTAGTATAACTGTGTAAGTAGTGTTAGTATGCGTTTACTGTATAGGGAGTGGGAAGCAAACTACTCACCCCTGCTGGTGTGAAGACTCTGGGATTAAACCGTGAGCCTAAACTGTGAGCTCATTGCTGTAAAGTGATGTGCTCTGGGTGCTGTAGCATACCTGTGGAAGTAGTGTTAGTTTGTGTTTATAGAATACAGGGAGTGGGAAGCAAACTACTCACCCCTACCGGGCTCAAGACTCGTGGATGAAACCATGAGCTCATTGCTGTAAAGTCATGTGCTCTGTGTAGTATTCCAATGTAACTCATAGTAGAATGTTAGTATGTAATGCTACTAGAATGTAAGTATGTAATGTTAGTTGTAGGGCTGTCATGAGGGGAATCTTGGAGAGTTTGTAAACGGTGCTGGAGAAGACGGTTGCCTTGCTGTCTGCTCCTGTTGGTGGGTAATGTTTCAGGGCCAATCCTATTATTATATTGCGGGGTCTCTGCAGCACTGGGGACCTTAATCTCACATGTAACTTAGGCGCCGGAGGGCACAGAGACGTTTCGCAGCCTAGGGGATTGCCACATCCCCAGGTATTGTTTACTAATTGTTCGGGGGGGCTTCGAGGCCAACTCAAGTCCGGGGATCGACCATCCTCCGGGGCTTTACTTAAATATGCAGAGTGGGCCTCCCCAGTCCCTTTAGCCTCTGTGGCCCTAGGCATTGCCTTATTGGTTCTGTAATCACACGGGCAGTACTCATGGTGTTGTAAAGTGATACACTCATAGAACCCTTGCAGTTGTAGAATTACCCAGGCTTCATTTATGTAATAGTCTGTTGGTTTATATTTTGTAGGTGCACCACAAAATTACAAATGTTTTCCCTAATAACCTCCTATCAACCGCCGATTTTCACAATAAACTACAGACAAGTGTTGTCAGAAAAAGAAGACCCATACACTCACTTATTTATTGGTAAAAAAAATAACCTTTATTAAAACAAAACAAATAAATGGAAACACAACTTTATTCGAACAAATAACAGTATAACATGAAATAAGTGGGTGGGACTCCTCCGGAAGCAGCGTACAAAACCTGCAAGACAAAAAAGAAACATAAGTATGTGTGCCATGTCCAAGAGAAAAAGAAAGGTAGTCAGAATGAGAATGGGACAGAGAATAAGTGGGTGGAAGGGAGAAGGGGAGGGAGAGTCAAAAGAACAGTGGGAGGAGGAGACAGAGCGTCGACCTACTGCACCCAGCCCTCACTGTTCTCCTCCCGTCATCCGTGTGCCTGGGATACTGGGGTCAGCGAGAAAGAGTGCGGTCCAGCAAGTCCTTAAAATGAAACAGATATGAATGAGGCCAGAGATTACATTATTATCTACAGCAACATTGCCTGCCTGCACCTGTGCACCCAGGCTGCTGTGTCTCAGCCCCTTCCCCCGCACTGTGCTCGATTGCAGCTCCTGCGCACCGAGGCTTCACTCCTCATCTGCCACCACCAGTGTGTTAGAGTGGCACAGCAGGTCTCCGGTCGGGGACGGTTTCTTGATACTACGATGGAAGGCGTCAGAATGCCCAGGGCTGCGTCACGGGGTGAGCACTCGCTCCGCCCATTTTGGCGCAACCAACTCAGTGTCTGAAAAGGGAGAAATAATATAATGCTGGAAACGTCTTGAGGTAAATGAAGGTTTATTTCAAGCTTAAAAGAGAACACCAGTGGAGTGCATCCTTCTTTTCCTGACGTACGATCTACCAACTGTTAGTGGTAATCGTGGTTCAAAGAGGAGTTCGAGTGCACGAGAATACACAAGGTTAAATAATAATATGTTATGCCAACGTTCACAGACAAAGGAACAAAGCGCATGCTAGAAGCATAATGTGCATGTGAAAATGCAGTGGTGCAAGCCTGTGTTCATGTACACTCAGTAATCAGCTCACTACAGTGCCCCAAAAGCCAATGCCACGTGTGTTTGTAGGGCAGCGCTGCCCGCTGGCTCAGGCCTACAGTATGGTCCAGCAGGTCCTTAAAATGAGACAGAGATGTGACTGAATGAGGTCAGAGATCACATCATTACGCATGGCAACATCGTTTGTTCGCACCGGCGCACCCAGGCTGATGCACCCCACCACTCCCAGTGCACCACGCTCAATTGCAGCCCCTGTGCACCCAGGCCCCACTGCTCACCTGCTGGCATTGTTGTGTGTCCAAACACGACAGCCAGCAGGGTTCACAATTCAGATCCAGTTTTCATTGCCAGGATTGTGTACACCTCATGGATCCCTTTTTTATTGCGCATTGTGATATGCGAGGTGGATGCAGCCATATCACCTGAGGCAGTGTGGAAGAACTGGGACATGTGGCGTCGTCGTTATCCTATTTATACATACGCAAAGTGGGCTGGGCTTGTGTACGCCAGGCCAGCATAGGGGTGTGAATAATTATTCTGGGGACCTGGGCATTGTTCAGTTCCCACTTGGCCAGGAAGTGTACTTATGTGTGTGTCCCTGTTGCAGTTTTGATGTCGCAGAATGCGCAATTTACATTAATGTAGTATGCACCGGGAGGTCGGCAACTATCGCTAATGAGATGCTGTCCGAAAACATTGAATGGCCAACATCACATGTCGTTGTCAAGCTTGTGGATATGCGCAGACATGCATGTCAATGGTGTGTGGTATTATTGAAAGTGTTGCTATCGCGAAGCGCAAACATGTGAATGTGCTCAAATGGAGGGAGGATCAGCAGTGAGGCTATGTCATACACAGTGATAACGCTCATTACAGTCAAGCAATGCATGTCAAACGTGAATCTGAAAGTCTCACATATGACACACTACTATACTTGTAAAGCCTGACAACAGCGCATACTGCAACACAAATCTACACATTACTCTTTACTGTTTGTCACATGTGATCTAAGATGTGCACTCTGCCTGTGGCTGATGATACCCCTTCGAGCCACCAATAACCAGACCGAAAGGCAGCACAATAATGCACACACATGTGAAGACAATAATCAAAAATATGAAAAGAATTACTCCCAACTTTGTAACTGAATTTCTCTGTAGGCAGTAAGACATTCAAAACAACACATAACCCATCACAAATGTATATATACAAGTTAAACATATATTCCATTAAATACAATCATATAAAACCCGGAAAAACCCTCCAAAACCCTAAAAACTACAAATAGAAAAACACTTCAGGAAAATGACAAAAAACAAGGAGATATAATATAAAAAGTTGGTTTAAAAATTGCCAACTATTTTCCCATGTAGGAATTTAAACATATACATAATGAAAATATAGAAGTTTGAAGTCAATAAAAACATCTGTAAAAGTAAGCCCAAAAATCCTACCCTCAAAACGGACATATACCACCTAAATACTAGCACACTCTTCAGAGTACCTAAAGATAGACACAAATATAACATACTTCCTACAAAAAACTACTTACCCACTACAATATATTTAGGTCTACTGCACGAACCTCAAACAGGCCTAACTAACAAGCTACTACCCATTCCCACATATAATGACTATAAAAATGTATTTGAATTAAACTTACTCTTGCCAGAGAACAGAAACACAGAATTGCTAACCTGCAGGCACCGGAGTCCCAAAAAAATGAAAACAAACTACAAAATAAAGGAAGAGGTAAAGAATGGCAGAATAAAGGAATGGAAGAAAAGGCATTCTTACTGTACAAGTGAATGAATACAATAGATATATGCACATTACGAATATGTTCTAAAAGATTTTTACAACATTTGATAAAAATTGCAAATATATTTAAAAACTGTTTTAAAAATGACTTACAATAATTTGTTTTCAGTATCTCAATATATAAAAAAGTATAGAAAGACAAATATAAAATTACAAATATAACAACAAAGTGTTAACATTTTTTAGCAGCAATATGCATGCAACTAGGCATAGCCAGTCAACAAAAATGTATAGGCAACTAAATATATATTTTATGACTTCAAGCTTTCAAATGTTTTGTAAATTTAACTTTCTATTTTTAATAAATACAAAATAAAGAGTTTTAAGTCTAATCTAAACTGGGCACATTTTTCATTAAATAATTCCACTCTAAACTTAGCTACATTAAAGTAACTGTTGGACTTGGCGGAGGAGGGGTATATTTATTATTACCATTGAAACGTGTTGGACTTTGGTGGGGGTTGATTTACCATTCCTACTCCGAGCATGGAAATAGTTGTTAAAATGTTGCACTTTGGGAGGTTTTGATTTATTATTGCCACTCCAAACTTAAGCATGATGGGAAAGTGTTGTAATTAAGTGGCGTTGGATTTACTATTGCCAATCCAAACCTAAACACATTGGGGAAAGTATTAGACATTAGGGGCAAGGATTTAGTACATTCCAAATGTTACCCTTTGGGGGGAGGGAGTGGAGGTAGATGTGCCATTCCCACTCCAAACCTCCAACCATAACCCACTTTGTGGAAAGTGTTTTACTTTGGGCAGTTTGATCATCTATTCCCACTCCAAACTTGAACCACATTGGAGGAAGTTTTGGGTTTGTGGAGAGGAGGGTGGTGATATAAGATTCACTATTCACAGTCCAAACATGGAAGCATTGTTTAATTAATAATTAAGTTGCACTTTGTAATGGTTTAATTTACTATTGCTGCTCCAAACTTCATCAGAGAAAGTGTTGGACTTTAGTTAGGCTATTACCATTCCAAACCTAACCACGCTGATGAAAGTGTTGGAATTTGGGTCTAGATTTAGTATTCCAATTTCAATCTTAAATACATTGGGTAAATTGTTGGTCTTTAGATAGGTTACATTAACTATGTCTTTTGTAAACCTAACCAAATTGGGGAAAGTGTCAGATTTTGGGAGCTTAGATTTACTATTCCCACTTTGAGCTTAACCATATTGGGGAAAGTTTTTGACTTTGATGAGGGGCTAGATCTACCTTCCCAACTCTAGACTTAGGGACTGATTATGATGGTGGTGGGACCGCCACCGTCAGGCTGACGGTGGTGGTCCCACTGCCATCCAGTCCATCTGACCTGACCACAGCATTATGATGCAGGCGGTTGGATCACGACTGGCGGGGGAAAGACCGCCGCATCCGACAGGATCAAGCACTGCTCAGGCACTGCCGTAGAGATTAGGAGGTCCCTTTCCAACAGCCCTATCATGGTCTTTTACTCGAGATGAAAAAGCAGGTGGAAAGTGACTTGGAGGCCCCTAGCAGGGCCCCCTTGCCCCCTGGACCTCCACAATGGGCCCTGGGGGACACCCATGGTGCCCCCTACATATCCCAGCACCATGTGGCAGGCACCATGTGGCATGCACCACATGGTAAGATGTGTATATTTAGAAATGCGGCGTGTGCTGCAGCCGGCAGCACACGCCGGAATTCAAAGTATACACAATGCGACTGCCATGAAGGCGGTCACATTGTAATGCGGGCAGTGGAAACACCGACTACTATTAGGGCGTTCCTGCTCTCACTGTCTGAATAACAACATAATAAGATGCTTATTCACACTGGGGAATGTGTCAGGCTTTTCAGAGAGAAGCTAAATTTACTCTTCACACTCCATTTTTAACCAGACTAGGAAAGTATTAGGCTTTGGCATATTCACTATTTCCACTCCAGACTTAACTACATTTGAGAAAGTATTGGTCTTTGTGGAGGCGGGAGAGCTAGATTTAGTATTCCCACTTCAAATGTGGAAACATTGGGTACAATTAGCATTTTGGTTTACCATTGCTGTTCCAAACATAACCACATTGGGGAACGTGTGGGATTTGGTGCTCAGGGAGAGTTTGATTTACTAATCCAACTCCAAACGTACCCATCCCTGGAAAGCGTTGGGCTATGCAGGGATTACATTTACTCTGCCTACTCTGAATTTAAATAAATTGGGGCAATTGCTGGACAGTGTAGGGGTGATAACATCTACTGTTCTCCCCTCAGACTTAAGAACATGGGGGTGTTGGACTTTGGAGGGGCCAGATTTACAATTTCCACTCAAGACTTAACCACATTGGGGAAGTGGTGGATGTTTGCAGCGTTAAATTAACTAATTTTGTTCCAAACCTAACCACATTGGAGAAATGTAAGACTTTGTGTGTTCCAGATTAACTATTCCCACTCCAACTTCACACATTGGGGAAAGTGTTGAACTTTGATTAGGTTAGATTTACTATTCCCACTTCAAACACAAACCAAATTGGGAAAAGTGTTGGACTTTGGCGGGTTACATTCACTGTTCCTTCTCAAAACGTAACCACACTGTGCAAGGTGCCGCACTTTGGGAGGATTTGATTTACTATTGCTGTTCCAGACTTTACCATACGTGTGAAAGACTATGGAGTGGTGAAATTTACTACTTTACTTACTCCAAACTTAACATAGGGAAAGTGATGGACCTTGGGATTAGCTATTTCCATTCCCAGCTTAATCATATTGGGGAAAGTGTTGGAATTTCGTAGTGTTAGATTAACTGTTCCCACTCGGAATTTAATCACAATGGGAAATATGAGAAATTGTGCTGTTGGTTGACTGGGGTGTGAGTCCTTGTCAAGCAACAGCCACAATCCTTGGCAGGGTTAATTTAGAGGCAATGTGTAAAGTTTTTGTGAAGCACGTAAACAGTAATATAGAAACACAATAAAAGGAAAATCCCACATTTAGAAAAATAGAGTACATTTTAATAAAGAATTTGACACCTAAACAACAAAAATACAATCAGCAAAACCAGAGTTATGAATTGTTAAACTTTTCAGTAAAAACAGGGGCCTAACAGATGAAAGCATCAACCGTTGACATCTAGTCATACAAGACTCAGTCAAAGTAAAAAAATATGGCCCACCGCAATGGAGCGCAGGTTTAATACAAGAAGTGGCTTGGGTCAGGTCATTGCTTGCCTTCCAACTCAGAAGAAGTTGCAAGAAAAATGTTCTGAAAAGGTAAAGTGCAGCGGGACAAGGATACAGGCAGTGTCCGAGGAAGGAGGGTCCTTGTGGGGAAGACGCAATACAAAGTAGGGGTGTGGATTTCTATTTTCCGAAATCTCTAGTGGGACAAGGCAGGAGGCTGTAGCCAAAGATAGTGCCAGGAGGTTGACTACCCTTTGGCGAAACCTAAACAGGATTTGCTGCTGCGTAGAAGAACAAGGCAGGAGCAGCTGCAAAATCAGGCCGGAACGGTGATGCACCTTGGGCCGATCCACAAGCAGGTTAGTCCCAGTCTCAGAACAGTTTTTAACCAAACATTTTCTAGGTCCAAGGTTTGGATTGTTGCTATCTGGTTACCTTTAGTACCACAACCAAGGGTCCAAGACTGGTAGGACACCACCTGGGGGTTCAGGACTCACTCAGGGTGGGTCCAGGTGCAGACTCAAGATGTTGGGAGCCTTTTATGTCTCTGTGGCTCTGAAATAGGAGGCCAGCAACCTAGCCCTTGAAGTCACTCAGGTAGGCCTGGGTTCAGTTGAAGATGCAAGGCTCAAACACCAGGGCTACATTCTGAGTGTTCAAAGCTGGTGTCAGGCAGCAAAGCAGTGCTTCCAGATGCAGCAAAGCATTCTGGTGGAGAACACAGTGGGCCACATCAGCATCCAGACCGCTGCGAGTCCTACCACATGTCCAGAAAGTGAACTTAATGGTGGATCTGAGGGACCTATTTTTATATCAGTGCCTCTTTTTTGAAGTTGGGAGAAGTTTCTAAAGGTTTCTCTTTGACGTCCTTTCATTTCCTGATGCCCCCCTGCCCTGTCTCCAAGCTGGCTGCAAGGATCAGTTCAGTGTTGACAAGCTCTTTGTGTGAAGTAAGAGCCCAGCCTACTGTGTGGCAGATGGCCCATTAAGGCACACCTAGTCCCTCCATTATGTGACTGTCCGGGAGGAATTTGCAAAAGTCTGTCAATTACTTCCAGTCATGTGACTGTAGGAAAATGCCAACTTTCTAAAAGTGGCATTTTCAAAATTGTAATTTTAAATCTCACTTTACCCTTAAAGAGGATTTTTTATTACAATGTCATATTTATCACAAATGAAATGCTTATCTGTCCTCAATCAAAAGTTGGGAACCCAATGTTATCCTATGGGATTGATGAGCCTCACAGTTTTTCAGTACTAGGAAATGTAAAACTTAAAAGTACATGTCCAACCTCCTTTTTAATTATGAAGCACCCTGACCTATGAGTTATATCTGCCCTACTTTATGGTGACTTACATGCAATACAAGGGGAGCTTAGGGCTTGGCAAGGGATTATATTGCCAAGACAACAAAAGAGAGTCGGTCACAGGGTGGTTGGAGTTCCCTCTTGATGCAGCATTGAGCAAGGGGTCGGGTGCCAAACTGATGACAAATACGCCTTGGCAGCGGTAAGCACAGATTAAAGCTTCTAGAACTTCACTAGATCCAGGGCAGTGACGCAGCTGCCTGAGACTTCTGGGCAGGCAAGACTACAACTCCCACAATGCACCCGACCACCAGGATTTGCTTGATCTCATGCAGGGCCCGATTGCCAGTGATTCTTTGGATCCGGTGAGTGTTTCTACCTACAGTTTGTAGAGAAATAGTGCCACTAGTCCAGGTGAGACTATGGGGTCCATTAGGATGGCAGGCAGATTGACCCCGCCAGGCCGGCGGTAGCCACCGCTGGCCTGGAGGGGGCGATCCACCCGCCATCCTTGCAGGAATGACCCCCGCCATATTATTATGGCTGGGGGGTCCGCGGCGGACAGAAAGACCGTCCGCCGCATTTCCGCCCCGGTCGCCTTGCGACCGGGGCGGAAAAGGCTGCAATATGGTGGCGGTGTCTGTTTGACACTGCGAGCCATAATACAATGTGTGCTGGGGAATGCCTTTCCGTGGCGAATGCCTTTCTGTGACGGCATTACCGCCACGGAAAGGCATGCGAAGTCTACCTGCGGGGGCCCGTTGCGGGCCCCCAGGGACTCCGGGGGGGTGGGGGGTGCACCTGCATTTCAAAGAACAACTTGGCAGGCACCGCGCGGTGCCTGTCATGTTGTGCTTTGAAAAGCACAACATGTATTTTTTGCATTGCGGCGGGCGGTGCTTTCACTGTGGCGGGTACATCCTAATTTCCCCCACGGGACCCCCGCCCTTATGGCGGGCAGTCCCTTTCTACGATGGGATGTCCGCCCGTCATCCTAATGAGCCCCTATGTGTGCTTCTGGCTTCCATAGAGGTCCCTCACATCAGGAGAGATGAGTTTTAGTCCAAGACGAGGGTCCTTCACTCTGTTCCAAGTCTGTTGCCAGAGGAACAATACATCCCTCTTTTACTTTGGTGCTGTGGGTAAAGTCTTGTTATCAGCGACACCGGTCTCCTCTTGGTCTTTCCTTGATGCAAGTTGTACAGATCTGAGGTTTTGGTGTCAAGAGGGTCCCTTAAATCCTAGATTTAGGGGAGCAGGGGTGTGAGAGCTAGTAGCCAATGGGCAGCTAGGCCCTGCAGTGGATGTGCCCCTGGGGTGACCACAACTGGGGATGTAGATCACTTTTTCCACCCAGACCCTACTATTTCTGCCCGCCTAAAGATGGCAGAATTTGATTTTAGGTGTCCACCTTAGAGGTGTGGCCAGCCTTCCTGGGGGTGTATGCCTACTGCATGTCTAATTTCCAGCCTTGCCTGGGAGAAAATGTGCCGGAGTCAGGGGAGGGCTGTTTTCTCCAAAGGGAGTCAGCCCTGATGCATATCAGAGGTGGTGGATCCTTTGAAGCTCACAGCATTGTAGTGCCACTTAAATAGCC
This sequence comes from Lissotriton helveticus, assembly GCF_964261635.1. Classification (NCBI taxonomy): domain Eukaryota; kingdom Metazoa; phylum Chordata; class Amphibia; order Caudata; family Salamandridae; genus Lissotriton; species Lissotriton helveticus. The sequence goes on along the minus strand of NC_136068.1, from coordinate 71,850,306 downwards.
TGCTAGGGAGGAGGGAGTTGTGACCTCCTTCCTGGCCAATCCTTTGTTTCTGACGCCTGGAGTGATCACTCTGCCTGACAGGAGGCCAGACTCCTGTCTTGGCAGCAGCAGGCATGGGAAAGTTCTGTCTGGCCAGCCAGTAAAGAGGACAGTAAAGCTGAGGGAGGCAAACAGGTGGGCAACCTCTAAGGTACCACCTGGGTGCATGCCACGTCACCAACAGCACAATAATTATGCCAGGAGTGAGAAGGCATGCTTTTGATACCAAATATGACATATTTTACTGGCACCATAATGGAGCTGCCAATCTTGAGAGTGCCTAGTTGGCAGCCATGTTATCCTATGAACTGCTAACACCTATATTAGTTTCCAATGGGGAACGCCACTATAGGGACATATAGCTGGAACATATGTGTCACACCTTTAATATAATACACCCTGTCCCATGGGATGAGGAGATCTTTCTCATGGGTGCCTGACATGTATTAAATGTTAGGGGCTCAGTTGATTTCGAGCAGTTTTCACTGATCCTACAGTCTTCAATTGCAGGCTTGCTGACAGTAGTTTGCATGGGTCACCCAGGGTGACACAAAAACGTGCTACAGCCCTGGGGACCTCTTTACCACCAATACCCCGGTTATCCCTGGTAACATATACTAGGGATTTATAAGGGGTAAAGTCTATGCCAAATTTGGATTACCAAGTCAAACATGACAGTTTTAGGAGAGAGCACAGGCACTGGGGTCAGGGCAGCAGACTCCAGTGCGCTATCAGAGTAATAACCATCAGCATTTGGACCAAAAAGTGGGGGTAGACCGTACGAAATAGGGCAATTTCCTACAATGACAAAAACAAATTTCAGGATTAAAATGGAGGCAAGTAAGCAAAAATTCCACCCTAAGACCACTCGAAGGCTGAAATGTCTAAGAGGGAAAATGTTGGACTTTGGGATGAGACTATATTTACATTAACAATCCACATTGAATCACACTTGTAAAGGGGAGAGGATGTAGCCTTACGGCTACAGCAGTTGACCTCGAAGCTGGGGAACAGGGTTCGAGTCTCAGCGAGGACACTCAACAACATGTGATTCTTAATCTACCCTTGCCTACCAAAAATGACTGTGTCTGTAAAGAAACTGGTGCTCATGTAAAGCGCTCTGATACCCAATGTCCCGGGTCTATTTTGCGCTATATAAAACTCTTAAAAATAAAAAATGTGTTGGGCACTGTTGGGATAGATTTATTATTCCAACTTGGAAAATTGGTAAAAATGTTGCAACGTGGGCTATTTTGGCTTTCTATTCCTACTCTAAACTTAGCCCTATTAGGGAACATGTTGTACTTTAGCCGCTAGAGATACTATCCCACTTCAAGCATAACAACATAGGGGAATAAGCAGGACATTGGAGGAGTTAAATGTACTATGCCCACTCCAAAGTTAACCAACAATATTGTGCAAAGCGTTGGAACTATAGAGGAGTCAATGACCTAGTCCAGTTCAAACTTAACAACATTGGGGAAAGTGTTGGACTTTAAGGATTCAAGATTTACTATTCCCACACCAAACATCACACATTAGGCAAAGTCATGGTCTTTGGTTAGGTTAGTTTACTATACCAACCAACCACCAAACTTAACCACATTGGGTAAAGTGTTGGACTCTGTTGGGGGCAAACTAGATCTACCATTCACACTTGAAAGTTGCCCACACTGGGGAAAACTGGTTGGAAGGTGCTAGGGTTAGATTTATCTCTCATACTCCAAACTTACTTAAATTTGGGAGAGTGCTGCACTTTTGGAGGTTTTGATTTGTTATTGTAGCTCCAACGTTAAAGACTTTTGAGGGGTTAAATGTACTATTCCTACTCCAAATTTAATCATGTGGGGGACAGTGTTGGACTTTGGGAGGTTAGAGTTACCATTCCCTCGTTGAACTTAACCACTCTGTGGAAAGTGTTAGACTTTGGGGGAGGGGCTCAGTTTACTATTCGCACTCCACACTTAAACACACTGGGGAAAGTGTTGGACTTTGCTTGGATAAGATTTATGATTCAACTTAAAACGTAACCACAGTGAGGAAGTATTGGTCTTTTGGAGGGCGTGAATAACTGTTTGGACTGCAAACTTGACCACATTGGGGAAAGTGGTGCACTTTGGGGGTTCTAAATTTGGTATTCCCACTCCAAACTTACACATTGGAGAAAGTTTTGGACTTTGGATAGATTAGGTTTTCCATTCCCTCTCCAAAAATAACCACATATGGGAAAGTGTTGGACTTTGGTGGAATCAGATTTACTATTCCATTTCCAAACTTACCCACACTGTGGAATTTTGGGATATTGGGGCGTTGATCGTAAAGAAAAGGGGATAAGACTTATGAGGTGTTAAATTTGCTATGCCTATTCCAAACTAAACTGCATTGGGGAATGTGTTGGACTTTGGAGGACAGGGGTGGAGTAGATTTACAATTTACCCTCCAATGTGGAAACATTAGTTCAAATCTTGCACTTTGGGAGATTTTAATTTGCTATTGCTGTTCGAAATTTTGGCTGGGAAGGGGTTAATTGACTATTTTCACTACACACTTGACTACATTATAGAAGGTGTTGGACTTGGTACCTACTCCAAATGTAACCACATTGGGAAACATTTTGCACTTTGGGAGGCAGCTGCGGTCGGTCCGTACAGGTAGAGTGGCTACACTCCTACCTTTTTTCCGACAAGAAGGGTGTCTGTCAGGCTGAGCAAAGGTCAGTCTAGCACAAACTCTTCTTGTTCAGGTCAGGCAGCTAGGAGCTACACATGCGGTAAATGTGCAGATGCCTGGCTGCCTGAGCTGAACTTTACTAGGGTGAGGATTTCACAGCCCTGTGGGCCTGTCCTCCTCCGCCAGGCAAAAGTGCCTATGGGCCCTCCTACCTTGTGAGGAGGGGGAACACAACTGATTGCCTCATAACTGGTGCTTCAGTTTTAAGCCCTGAAGTGCCCAGGGCCAAGTGTCAATCAGTCAACCTTGTCAAAAAGTGTGGTGTGGGGCAGCTGTCTCACTGACCCCATCCCACACTGTGATGAGTGAGGGACTGCTACCTTCTCTCATTGGCTGTTCAAAGGTCTGCCAGTGAGAAGAGGAAGCAGTCGGAACCCTCCTGAGACCTCTGAGACCTCCCTCTGCAGGAGCTGCAGCACGTTTTATGTTTTTGAATATTTGAATGTTTGGTGCATGTATGCATGAATTTATTGTGTGTGAGTGTTGTGAACGGGTGTGTGTGCACATTTGTGAATGTATGGATGTGAGATAGTCAGCAGTTTTGTCTGCGTGTGTGGCCCAATCCCCCGTTCTCTTCTAAAATGACCACCCTCCGCTGCTGGGAGGTTTTGATTTGCTATTGCAGCTCCAGACTTGAGGGTGGATTGAATTTACTATTTTTGCTCCCAACTTAACTTTGTTGAGGAAAGTGTTGGACTTTGGGGCTGCAGATTTACTTTTCCTAATCCAACCGTTACCAGTTTGAGGAAAGCATTAAACTTTGCAGTGAGAAGGCTAGATTTGCTGTTCCCACTACACTTGTAACCACATTGGGGAAAGTGATAGATTTTGATAGAGGTTATTTTACTATTCACCCTCCAGACTTTAGTACATTGGGGAAAATGTTGGACTTTTGGGGGTGCGAGCTTACCTTTACTATTCCACTCCAGAACACATTGGGTAAAGTCGTGAAGTTTAGAGGAAATTAAAATGTACTATTTGCATTTAAAATTGACCCAATGTCCTACAATTAGGAACATCTGAGTGCTATACACTTACAAAAAACATTGCATAAAGATACATTAAAACAAACAAATAACCAATAAATATAAAAAATATTGACATTTAAAAAAAATGTACATTCCTGAACAAAAGCACAATAGCAACAATTTGGGCATCGTAAGATTTATTAACTAAAAAAGTAAAGTATGTTTCAAAAACTGACTAAAATAAATTCCCATAAAAATATTTTTTTAAACTTTTTTTCCAAAACATTAAATTATTATTTACAAATCTATAACAATAATCCTGGACAACTAAAAAAACTAAAAACATGGAAATTGAACATATTTTTAAAAAGTATAAACTGTTAATAAAACAACAATTATTATAAAACATTCATATTAATTATACCAAAATATATTACATTTGAAATAAAAAAAATATTTCTGAATTAAAATTAACGTTAAGACAAATACGAAAACCTTGAAATAACACATAATTAAAATAAATAGAATTTGAACCATTTGGCTACTTAACAAAAATAAAAAATGCACACATAAACAACATTATATACAACAATATGTACAAAGTTGATATTAAAACAATGAGATTACAAATTAAAGAAAAATAACAACCTTACCTGCAATAAGATATGACATGATATATATGCCATAAAGACTGACAGCACTTTTCACCCACGATAAAGGAATAACATCTTTAAATAAATAACTATTTCTATGCCCTCAGTTTAATGGGACGAGAAATGTCTTTTATTCTACATTCCTCAAAAATGCATTTTGAAAGTAAAAGGTTCTCTGTTTTATTACCTTCTATGAAAAAAAATTCTTCTAAATAGTTTAAGTATTGAGTTGTATTTTTGTATGTTTGTACATGCATTGTTTGTGCTGATAAATATTAAAAATGCCTTTTTTTAAACTCATATCCATCTTTCCTTCATAAATATTCTTGATTGTCCCACCAAAATGATAAAGGTAGCAAATGTGAGTCCACACTGCTCACAATAACCTTTTGCATTAATAATAATAATAAATATTGCTCTCTGCCCATAGGATATGCTAGTATTCTCTCTGTTATAACAACCATAGAGAACTTAGCTGCAAAGCCTGTGCTTCACGTAAAAAGGATTGGGGCTACAAAATATCCTCGTGCAATGTACAAAATCTATTTTGAAAGCTGAAAATAACTGTTGTAGTCATATATGAATTGCAGAGAGGAGAGGTCCTGAGAGACATAACCCCTTTGTATTGAAGCGGTATGTATAATTGATGAATTACCGATCCCCGAGTTGAGGTGGTAGCTGATTTGCCAGCGATTCACAAAGGAGGGGCTGTCCTCGGGTGATAGCTCCCTTTGGAAATCATGTCCTGCTATCTCATGGGAAGCAGATCCTGTCCAGAGGACCAATACATGATCGCCCAGATGGTTTTCCTTCAACAAGAATGAATTCAAACACATAGATGTAGGAGGGGTTCTGTCTCTTGCAGACTACCATGGCTTTGTTTGAATGCATGCGGGTAGGGTCACCAAGTGCTTCATGAATATTTATGAGGCTGGGGGTTTTGCAACTTTCTGCAAATATGTGTTTTGTCATCTGAGTGATTAGTACTTAGGTCACATCACAAAATTTAGGGCACTGCGCAAAACTAGCCTGCCCATTATACACCGGGCCCTAAGTTCTCTTTTATGTGGATTTGTAAACCTAAAGTTGGAAGGCTGGGAAGAATGGTAAACAATGCTGTCTTGTGGATACTAACATGAAAGAAAGTTGGGCAAAATTATCAATTGTGCTATTTATTTAGATCCAGTGTTGTTTAGGACTTTCCAATGATTAGCTGCATGACAGGACATTGTTAGCAAAATATTGTCTGGCAGGAATATTGGGGCATATTAGCAAGAACCTCGTTAAAATTATCGCCGTTTTAGTGGCAGGAAACTGCCGCTAAAATGGCGATAATGGCCTTGCTAATAGGCATTATAGAATTCCAATAGAAGCCCAGGTTAGATGTGCAGAACAGCTAACCTGGGCTTCTACTGGAATTCTGTAATGTATATTAGAAAGCCCATTATCGCTGTTTTAGCTGCAGTTTCCTGCCGCTGAAAAACGGCGATCATTTTAAAAAGGTTCTTGCTATTATGCCTCATTGTGTTCTAAAAACCGTTTGAAAAATCTCACTCTACTGGGTTTAGATTTTATATTCTTATCTCGAGAGGGATGATGTTTTGTAAACAATGTGTATGATACAATATTTCTGTCTGATTATATTTTGGTTTGAATATGTTGGTATCTTACCCCAATGATTTGAATTTAGATGGCAGCTAGGATTAATTACAAAGATGTTCTTTTTTTATAGTGGAACCTTTAGAAAGTGAGTTCCATTATGTAGTAACTGCACAAGAACACAGTGGAGGATGCAGCCAGATGGTTGTTGAGTTGGATTTTCTAGATTCTCATCTTGGGTTTTCTATGGTAGTTAGGATTTTCTTTACTGTTGAGATCTTGATTGATGGGGCAGATACTAAACACAAATTGCCTTGAAGATGAGTCAGACCAATTCAAAATTAATGTGTACTCCTATCTAAAGATAGTTTGGAGCTTTCTGCACTGCAGTAATCAGATCAGGTTCATTCTTCACAGTGGTGAGTCTGGCAGTAGAATAAAGCACTGCCTGAAGGGACATCAAGCATATTGGTGGAAACTCATTCAGTCTTCCTTAACCCTCCTCTAAACAAGAAATCACTAACATTTGTACCACAGAAAGGTCACTGGGGTTTAAGAATTTGTTTAGTTTTGTTACAACTTGAAAAGCTGATATCATGATGTTTAGTGTAGGATCATTATGGGTTTTCATGGAAAGTTGTTATGGAGGTTTGGTATACAGGTTCTGAATTAGGATTGATGGAGAAGATTTTCATGTAAATTTGGGTGTCTTCGGCATATGGTATTGCATTTGGCGCAATCTCTGAAATGGGCAGAAAAAGCTCCTTTTTTAATAAGTTCCTGGGGCCTTTTAGAGGGGTGAGATGTTGAATTAGGGGCATGAATTTAAAAGAAGTTCTCCAAACATGGTGCAGTGCTGCACAATACATATGCATGAAGTGATGTGGTGAGTGTGAGAAGAGGTGCAATTGGGAGTGGTGATTGCTCCACTAAGAGGCTCTGGGACTTCACCTTCAGGTTGAACTTTGTGGGAGCTAGGATCAAATCCCGTGGGAAAACAAAAGTGAAAAGGACAAGTTTTGCATCTTCTCACAGGTGGTGGACCCTCTGGTGGCACGTCCTCAAATGAAATCAGGTCAGTGAGATTGTGCACCACTGAGGACAGGGGATGAGTGAAGAAATTGATGAACATAAGGTGGCTTGAACCAACTGATGGTCATTTAGATGAGTAAATTCTGTGTTACATAAATAAGTGGATGAGCAGCACAGCTGTGCAGAGAACAACTCCTGCTCTCATGTTGACAGCTCCTGCTAGCAGTTTCTAGTAGTTGGTGGGACACCTCCATCACCATACCTCACAGCACCAAAGCAGATGCCTGAGGCAGGGGTTCCTTCTGGGCTCCCTCTGGACAGACTCCTTAGCAGGGTTACCACAATCTCTTAGCACACATGCCTGGATGGATGAATAGATAGATGCACGGGCGACGGACAGATGGATAAATGGGCAGCAAATTAGATGAGTGAACTGATGATTAAGTAAATATTCAGATTCATTAGCGGATGGAATACCAAATTATTGTTATTATGTTTTCAGCGTGCTCAAATTCCCCCTTGAAGCTTCATGTAATGTTTCTTTTTCAGGGTTTTCTTTTTTCTGCTGCACAGCTCCAGCAAGGCAGTGAACATAAAGCCACAGACTAAAATTGGAAAGATCTCATACCTAATCAACCAGAAGTGCCCTGAGAGTCCATCATGCAACCAGACGTGGCACCTGAATGTGGCACATGGCTACCAGATAAAACTCCACTTCACTTACTTTGATATCGGTAGAAATGAGGATGTGTGCCAAGAATATGTAAAGGTGATTTTATAAAGACCATCTCTCCATTTTCTTCTTATGATTCTTTTCAATTCTCTCGATCTAGCCCTTACTTCAAGGGATAATCAATTTCCTGTCAATGTGCCCTCTTATCAGAACATTCTGCCTATCCCCTGTACTAGAGTTCTACTCTGCCAAATGATTCCCCTCATAATTCCATCAAGGTGATCTACTTCCAGAACTGTCTCTTCTTCCAGTAACTTTATATCCATATCTGTCTCATTTCCAGAACTGTTGCCCTATCTCAAGTTTAAGTTGAATCCGTATATGAATACTCTACTTATCCCCTCCTTCGATACTTCTGTTTCCTGCCACTGCCTTCAGAATACCTGAGATCAGGCATAGCAAGGTCACTGCCATGTGTACCAAAGACTCATCCAGGTGTATCTATTGCTGTGACTGTCTAGTTACAACTGGCATCAAGAAGATCCATCTCCTAATGCCTTCCTCATTATGATCTCCTCCAATGAACCAATCATATTAGCCCTTTTAACTCTCACTTAGGGCCAGATGTAGGTAAATAGTATTTACCGATTCGAAAATACCGAATTTTACCGATTCGGTATTTTCGAATCGGTAAATGCTATGTAGCAAATTAATCTGTAAAAATTACTGAATTGTTAAAATTAGGTATTTACCGAATCGGTAATTACCGATTCGGTAATTGCCATTCATTCCTATGGGCCTGGAGGCCCATAGGAATGAATGGCAATTACCGAATCGGTAAATACCGATTCGGTAAAATGGGGAAAACATTGAAGGGTGGTAGGGTGTCACTTTGACACCCTGTTGCATCCCTCAATTGTTTATGGGTGCACATGTTGCAGACGTACATGCCCTATTGGCATGTATGTCTGCAACATGGCACTGAAGCAATTTGCATAAAATTGCTTTTTGTTTTTTTTCCGTTATTTACCACCAACTTGTAGTTGGTGGTAAGTAACGAATCCTAACATGGGATAAGCACTCATTTAAGTGCTCCCTACATTAGGAATTCGGTAATTTACCGAATCAGTATTCAAGAAGTCGGTAATTTACCGATTCCTTAAATGACCAATTCTGTAAATTACAGAATCCTTAATTTTGGCCCCTACATCAGAAAAGCCTATTACCGGTCGGTAACGGCCGAAATTCGTTAATTTCGTCCGTTACAGACCGGTAAAAGCCTTCCTACATCTGGCCCTTAGAACCTTCTCCATTCCCTTCCATAAAGAAGATGCCAATCACCTCTACATGTCTTGCAGTGGAGAGATGATATTATCAGACCAGTGTTGGTATAACAAGAATCATTTTTTAATCAGAAATTAATCCTACAGAACTACAGACATCTATGAGTAGCGACATTGAGGAGGCGTGGATCAGTGTCTCCATCAAACAGAGGTTTCTATAGCAAGACCATCACCATCTTTCTCTCTCCCTACAGGTGATGGATGGATGGAACCCGTCTATCATCCTCTGCGGCAAGCAAAATGTGCCCTCTGGGCAGGAAACCCAGGCTCCCATGGTCTACTTCTCTTCTTCCAATACAATGACAGTGATTTTCCAATCAAGCAATCAACAGCGAGAACACATGGGAGGTTTCTCTGCTTACTACACAGCAGTCGGTACAAATCCAATTTTGAGATTCGTATATTAAGTATTGTATGGAGCTTCTTTGATGTGGCATTCTGAGATTGACACCTCACCATATAATCAATAGTGTTGCTTTCTGACTCCTATGTTATTCTTCATTTTCTTCAACAATTTTATGTTCCATTATTTCCATAATTGCATTAGCTTTAACATAAAATATTTAACTTCTATAATTGCATCAGCTTTAACATAAAATATTTAACTTCTATAATTGCATCAGCTTTAACATATTTAACTTCTATCTATTCTAATAGATTACATATCTGATGGATTCTGATAAATTCCTCTCCCGTGCCATGTAAGGATCCCTTTGAGCCCAGTGAATGAATACGTCTGGTACTAGAGATTTTGTAATATGGTGGACACGCTTGACTTCAAGTGGTTGTCTCAGCCTTTCATCAGTCTGATGTCCATAAAATGAATACCATTTTGCTGGTTAATAATTAACACTTGCGATCAATGATTAAGGACTGGGCAAAATCGAACTTGCACTAGGAGTATTATTGTCGACGAAGATTTCTAATAAAGAACTAGAGCGCTAACCTAGCTCAAAATGTGCCAGCACTGGAGCAATGCTGCAGAACAAACCTATTTCAGAATCCTTCCCTTTCCTATGCAGTAGACTGAATTTGTAGAAGCAAGAACATTATTTGTTCATATCTAAGTTGTCATAAACTTCCCAGCTTTCTGCAGTCAGTAAAATGTTTTACTTGTAGAATCAAGTAGAGTTTTCACTAAGTTTTAAAGCAATTGTTACATTGGTTACACACCTTTTTTTCTTATTTTTCAAGCAGCACGTTTCAAACAGTATGACCAAAACTAGTAAGATTGAACTCTGTGGGCCCGATTCACAGAACTAACTTAAGACAAATTCCTAAACTTACTACTTTTGGTATTCACAGAAGTTAGGATTTTGTCTTAAGTTTGTCTTAAGACAAACTTAAGACAAACTTAAGACAGACTTAAGACAAACTTAAGACAGACTTAAGACAGACTTAAGACAAACTTAAGACAGACTTTAGACAGGTTTAAGTTAGGATTTTTTTTAAGTTTGTCTTAAATCTGTCTTAAGTCCGTCTTAAGTCTGTCTTTAGTTTGTCTTAAGTCTGTCTTAAGTCTGTCTTAAGTCAGTCTTAAGTTTGTCTTAAGTTAATCATAAAACAAACTTAAGACAAAATCCTAACTTCTGTGAATACCAAAAGTAGTAAGATTAGGATTTTGTCTTAAGTTAGTTATGTAAATCGGCCCCACTGCATTTTTCTCTACTATAGGGTGCTCCATTTTAAATGCTGTGAATTCCACAGCGACTACCCCAGCAGCACAGCAAACATTGACACTTTATGCTTGTTCTGTGATATAGAATGTTAGCGCTATAGATTTTTATTAGAACTGTGTGCGTGGCAAGCATGCCTACCTCTGATGTCACGTCCATGATGCATCAATAACACCGGCTATCTTCTTTGATGCTATACTATGACGTCATGCTACCCTAAGCTGTCAGCTTCCTATCCCCTGATGCCTTCCTCTTAACTCCTGAGGTCTATTGTTTTCCACCCTTGTAGATATAGATGAGTGCGCCTTTAGGAATGGCCGGTGTAGTCAATTCTGCCACAATTACCCTGGAGGCTTCTCGTGCTCATGTGACGTTGGATATTTTCTGAAGGAAGACAACAGGACCTGCGAGGAACAAGGTATGGGCTTCACTATTGAAAAAATCATCATTTCTTTTAAAGTCGACTTTGCTGAATTTACCTAACAAAATTCAGCATTGATGCTGTTTTGGTTACCATAGCCAACTGTAGAATTATAGAACATTGAAATAACAACACTCATGTTCTTTTTGAGACTGCTGCTAGTAGCTCACAGCTTGCTGCTGAGAATCTTGTCTGTCTTACTCAGATTTTACAAAGCCTCAGCAGAGGAATCAAGAGTGCCAGTCTTGTTCTGCAAGCTGTGTTAAAGGCCCATACTTTATTATTCTAATGAAAATGGTATATTTAGAATAGATGTGTATATTGGCCGGGTTTACACCTTATCCTAAACCAGCAGATTTGTAGGTTGAGGATGTAATAAAATTATTAAACCAAATAGTAGTTATCTATAGGCAACTCAGACAATATGTGCTTCAGACGACAGTGGCCAGCTCCACTAGGACCTGTACAACAATCTCGGATTGCCATAGAGTCCATACACTTTAAACGCTATTATGGGTAAAATACCTGTAAAATGCAAAACAATTAAATTATGGACTTTTCACAAGAGAAACCAGCTAAAAGTGTCTATACCCACAAACACCCCAAGACAAACATAGAATTTTGACTAAGTGTCTTCCCCTTGGGATAGGGCCACATTTAGAAGAGTGCAACACCTGAGGAAGTATATTTGTGAGTATCTATACTGCTACACTCAGCACACTAATTAGTGATACTATCAGCTGTATTAAAACATGTACAAAATCAGCACATCAGCTCTTTATTTAGTGATGAAATTAGTGGGACATTTTGAAACAGTTTCCTCAATAATTGAAAGTAACATTTGCAGAGAGGCCACAGCTCTGGTAATAAGGATTGCAAAGGTTGCTGTTCAGGATCATGAATGTGAACTAACAAAGGTAGTATCAGAAACATATACCTTGACACACTGGGATCATGAGCCCTAAAAACGTCAACTCAAAACAAACAAAAAGTGGGATTGAGGGCTCTGTCAAGGAAGAAGCCGAGCCAGGGAATAAGAAGCTGGAGAGAGCGAGACAGAAAGAGGACTAGATCTCCGTCAATCCATGAGACCAGCCGGGGTGGTAAGAAATGAGGGACTGTGATACAATCAAAAAGTTGCATCGGTATCAGTAAGTACACTGATAGCTGTTCTTCCCATTCTTTTTAGGGCCCTGACAGTCAAAGGGAAAAAAACTGATCAAATCAAGTATTATAGAAAGGACAAAAATGTCAAGCAGAAAAGTGAATCAGGATGTGAAGCTGTAACTAGTGTAAAGAATGAATGGAAAGGTCCAGACACACTTTAAAAAGAAGTAGTAGTTCCAATAGCACACTTAGGGCTAGATGTAGGTGGGCAAATATCGGTCGGTAACAGCAAAAAATCGGTAAATTTCCTGTTAGCGACTGGTATTTAGCCCTTGGCGATGTAGGAGGCTGGATTTAAGGATTCGGTAATTTACAGATTCCTTAATTTAAGGAATCAGTAAATTAATCGAATCCTTAAATCCTATGTAGGGAGCATTCAAGTGAGTGCATTTTTGGGTTAAGTATTCGGTATTTACCACCAACTTGTAGTTGGTGGTAAATACCGAATACCTATTAAAAAACAATTTTGTGCTTTTTTAAAAGTGCCATGTGGCAGACATACATGTATGTGCGCCAATTGTGCACACATGCATGATTCAAGGGTGCAACAAGGTGTCAATGTGACACCCTGACACCCTTGAATATGCTTCCCCTATTACTGATTCGGTACTTACCGAATCGGTGATAGTGAATGGCTTCCGATTCATTCCTATGGGCCTCCAGGCCCATAGGAATGAATGGGAAGGTATTCCTTATTACCGATTCGGTAAAAACTAATATTGCCGAATCGGTAAAAGTTACCGATTTTTTACCTACATTCTATTTACCGATTCTTAAATACCGAATCGGTAAAATTCGGTATTTAGGAATCGGTAAATAGAAATAACATACATCTAGCCCTAAATTGCCAAAAAACAAATACCATGTTGCACTTCTTAAATAAATGCAATACGTTTTGTCCACTGTACACCCTCCATTGTTCCTGAACTGGTGGTCAGACAAGTTGGTAGGCAATATATTTATTGGTTGGTTGATAGCTTTATTTCGATATGCAGATATCATAAAAGCATTACAAAATATATAAAAACAGCACATCGTGAAAGACTGTACATTTAAAAAACAGAGCAGATAAAAGGTAGCAATAAAATCAGCAATAAATTATTTACAGGTATGTTACATAGATAAAAGCAGTCTTTTTGAACGGATCAACCAAGCCCATTTTAAAAATTTGGATACAGCACAAACAACCCGAGAGGATGTATCAGATAGTAAAATCCGTAGAGCCACCAAATGCTGGCGAGTACCCAATTGTCTACACAGTGGTTTCAGCCAATAGGATCTTGGACGGGCGTAATCTGGGCATTCAAAAAGGAAATGGATCACAGTTTCGGGCCTATTGGTACATAGGGCGCAGTAGCGTGATGCCTGCGCAGGCCTGTTCCATCTAGAGAGGAGGTCAGCTAGAGGCAGTGTACCTAGTCTAAATTTAATGAAAAGACCCCGGTCCATAGGTGCCGTAATTATGTCCAGATAAGGCTCAAGGGCAACAACGTCTTTTATTTGCAAAAAAGCTGCGGTGGAATTGCAGTGACGCCGATTGCTGATGAGCTTAGCAGAGACCCATTCCCAGTATAGTTTTTTTAGGGTCGCCTTCGGGGGGCACAGTGTGTGGACCAACACGACCCCAAGCCTAGGTCGCCTAAAAGATTTTTAATGTCCCTAAGCCATTTGATCTTGTTCCAGCCGTCCAAGCCCATCACCTCTGACAGCCCGCCTGCATATGATTTTAGTTCCGGAACCCTCCACAGACGAGCCCAAAGGAGGAGAGGCCGTAAGCGGGCCTGGTCCTTGATTGCTTTACAACCCGTATCCAAAAGCACAGGAACAGTCGGGGTGCTCATCGGGATGGCCAGGAGGTCCTTTAGAAATTTATTCTCTGCCTTGGTCAAGGCCTCCACGTTACCTAAGCCCCAAAGCTCGGCCCCATAAAGTGATGCGGTTACAGCTCGGGCTTTGTAGATGTCTATTATTGGAGCTACACATTGTTTAGATGAATTATTGTACTCCTTCAGCAGTGCTCCCCCCACCCTTTTGTGACTGATGGTCATTTTGTTTATATGGGGAGTCCAGCTCATGACATCACTCATTCGAATTCCCAAGTAATCAAATTCTGACACTCTTTCAAGAGGGATAGAGTTCAGGATAGGAGGGCGGCCAAGCTTACGGGGTGGGTGCATAATTAAGTATTTGGTCTTATCCACGTTGATGACAAGTCCTCTCATTTTACAAAAGTCCTGGAAGCGGTTCAAAAGCTTCTGGAGGCCCTGGGGGGTTTTGGAAATGAGGAGGGTGTCGTCGGCAAACAACAGGGTTGGAATCCTAACTCCCGCCAGAGAGGGAGCGTCTGCTGGTTCGCCAAGCAGGTGCTCTACCACCCCGTTCACATACAGGGAAAATAAGGTGGGAGCTAGTACACATCCCTGCCGGACGCCCCTAACGACCGGGATCCTATCGGTCTTTTCCCCATTAAGTCCCCATCGCACCTGAGCATAGTTGTCATTATGCAGTTTGATGAGGAGCATTAAGATGTAAGGGGGCATCCCAAGATCATACAACACCCTCCAGAGTTCCTCCCTAGGAACCAGGTCAAAGGCAGTCTTCAGGTCTATAAAGGCCAAGTAAAGACTGCTTTTGCCCAGCTCCACCACCTTCCAATAAAGTAACAGGAGTCTAAAGACTTGCTCGATAGTTCCTGTACCTGAACGGAAACCAGCTTGCATATCGGACAATATGTGGTTGTCATCCACCCACTGGAGAATCCTCCCTAGAATAGCTTTACCCGCCAACTTCTGGGTTGAATCGATGAGGCTGATTGGCCTATAGTTCCCCGGTGAATCCCGACAACCCTTTTTAAAGATTGGGACTACCTCTGCCCCTTTCCAAGACTCAGGCACAGAACCTCCCTCGAGGATAGCATTAAGGAGGCCAGAAATCAACACCCCCCATTCGCCCGGGTAGGCTCGGAGAAGGTCCCCTGGCAGGCCATCTGGACCAGCTGCTTTTAATGGTGTTATAGATTTAATCAAATTCGTGACCTCCCGTGCGGAAAAGAGGTCGATGCCTCTGTCCACGGGTGAGGGGGGGAGGAAAAAAGGGTCGTTAAGTGTGCCTTCTACGGCAGAATAAAGAGCCTTAAAGTGGTTAGACCACGCCTGGGCAGTGATAGTACAGGTCCTCAAGGTGTCATCTGGACGGTTTCTGCTACCAACCAGGTCCCAAAACCCTTGGCGTCTCTCCCTCGACTGGCAAACAGGAGGTCCTGCCAAAAGCTATCCTCCCATTCCTTTTTGGCATTTTTTAAACAGTGTGAGTAAAGCCTTCTGGCCTCCCTAGTCCTAGTTTGGGATTTGGATTTAACCGCTTCGACAAGCAATGTCTTTGCTTCCCTACACTCATGATTAAACCAGCCCTGTCTGGCCCGGGGCCGTAGTTTCTTCCCGTTGGCGCTGGCTGGGACAATAAATTGGTTGCTTAGCGCCTGAGTTAGATTACAAAACCTGTCGGACACCCCCACCACCCCACCCTCAAGAGAATAAGATTTATCTAGGGCTGCAGCTAAAAGCTGCGTTATGGAGGATGTTGTCTCGACTGAGAGCGACAGCCTTGCCCACTTTAGCCGTCGTCCACAGTTAGAGACAGATGACAGGTCCGAGACGGTGGCACATTGGGTTCCATTCCCAATACCTTCTAACCACCAAGGAGTCATGGCGAGAGAGAGCAGATTGTGATCGCTCTCGACAGAGGGTATGATCTCCATGTCTTTGACCGAGCTCCATAGGTTGACGTCAAGCAAAATATAATCGATTCTTGACGTATGACTGGGCCTATTATATGTATGTGCTCCCTTTTTGTCCGAAATGGTCCTACCGTTAAGGGCCCTAAGGTCAAACTCCATTGATAGAGAATTTACCTGGAGCACCACTTCCGTCCATCTTCTAATAGGGCTGATCTCTAAAGCCGGTATCCCCCTCCTGTAATCAGCATCCTCTTGATCTTGAGTAACATCTGAGCCAAGAGGCTCAAATGTACAATTAAAATCACCCGCTACCAGGGTACAGGACTTGAAGGGAGAGGATCGAAGCAGGCCCTCAAGGCGGGATATAGTAGGGGATTCTCTACCCCCCTTGGTGCCTCGTGCATAGATGTTATAGATGTTTAGAATAACATGGCCCTTGGGGGATTTTATGGTGATATTAAGGAGATCCGGGCACTTTGTGTCATGCTCCTCCACCCTACAATTAAGTGAGGAGGCTACCCAAACAAGGAGGCCTCCCGAGGGACGACCCTTACCAGTCTCTGAGTGTACAGCTGGTATATAATGGGATGAATATCCTGCCTTATGCGGGGGCTCCCTACTCCAGGTTTCCCGGAACAGACATATGGAGTACTCTTCCACAAGTGCGTTCCAATCGGGCAGGGCCAGTTTCCTGTCCAGACCAGCCACATTCCAACTGAGAACCCTAACAAGTGGGTCCGTCACAGCCGCAATGCTACTGGGCTCGACAGGGCCCTCCATAACTGTCTCTCCCAGGGGAGGACAGACAATGGCAGGCTCAATTTGGACCCTCGCCACCCCTGGTTCCCCTGTATCGCCTGGGGCGACCTGCTCCCCTGGGATAGGCAGTGTGTCGTTTCGTGCTACAGATCTGGAGTACTTGATGTTAGATGTTCCGTCCACTCTGCTATTTCTTCCCCTATTAGTATTCGGGTGAACAAGGGTTTGTCAGTATCCCCACCCTAAGTCTTGCCAACCACCCGGAGGATTACAAATCGGACCAGTGATATGGTTATAGTGCTGTAGCAGTGGAGCTGATGTAATAATCCCTGGCCACGAAAAACTTGAGGGGCGATTTTGCTCATTAAACAGACTAGTCGAAACACTGGTAGGACGTGGGTAAAAGAAAGTAAGGTCAACAATGCCAATTCCTCCATTACTTGTGCCCCAACCCTGTCTTGTTAACCAACCTACCACCCTTGGGTCTTGAAAGTTAACCACAATGCAGTCCCCCCTAGGCTTTTGGTGGTAGAGCCTAACCAATCTATTCTCCTTACCCCCAATATGAGACCATCAACTTCCCCTGGTAGGGGCCGATTCACCCTTAGCCAGTGCATAACTTTATTTTTGAGCATCTGGAAGGTTTCTCTCTGTCCCGGTAGAAGAGGTGGGACATTTATAAGGACTACTACAAAGGGGAAGGAATCTGGGGTGAGGTTCATGGGGGGTTTCTTATGAGGTGGCTTTGTAGGTGGTGGTACGGGCGGTCTGGGAGCAATAGGAGCAGGGCGGGGTGTAGATTTATTTACTAAAGGCTGGTTACTAGTTAATGGGGCAGATGGTAAAGCAGTGCCCATTCTGGTACACTCGTCACCCCCTGCTTCTACGGTGACCAAAGGGTTTAAACTAGGCAGCGGTTTTTGCGCCGCAATCTGAGCTGAGGCTACAATGTTGGAGGGGTTTTTAACAAGTCCCCGTGGTGCTAGGTCGGGAGGCTTAAGTGGTCTCTTTACAACCGCACTAACTTTCTTTGATGGCATTGGTGAGTTAGTTTGTTGCCTTTGTCCATTGTCTTGTGATACACCTTGGGTGTTATTCTGACACTTACTACTTTCGTCCAGCCTTGCCTGAGCTTTTATCAATGCCTTTGTTGAAAAAAAGTTATCTAATGTTACCTGCTCAAAATGGTCTAGGCGGTCAGAGAGCTTACTAATTCGTTCCTCTAGTGGGAACAAAATTGACCGTAACAACCTTTCTAAGTCAGGAAACAGATTGCTTGGAGGTGGCGGTTTATCTGCCATTGCCAAACCAGTGTCTGAAAGATTAATAGTATTAAGATCTGGGCTGTCTAATATCACAACATCCCCCTCTTGTGTAGTTTCCCTGCTACGGCTTACTTCGGTGACAGCCTTACTGGGACACGTACTTTTGTTTACTTTTCTAAGTTTGTGTGGGGGTTTCGCTGGGTAACATTTCCTAGATACAGTATTCCTTTTTCTTTTTGATCCTGATTTAAGATGGGCCAAAGAAACCTGAGCACATGATTCCGCTGTACAAGTTATAGAATCAGTGTGGCTCACACAAGATGGAATCGGTTCGCCCACAGTACCCAGGTTCTCCTCATTAGTAATAGCATCATGAACTGATTCAGCTACAACAGGCAAGTTTAGTGATGACAAGGGTGTTACCAATGCAGGATAGATTTGTACTGAGCGCTTATCTATAGGATTTTTAAGGAGTTCAATGGATAATCTCCGCTCAGCACGCCTCTCTGCAAGCGATATTTCTTTGTCAATAGTCTGGTTTGGGCGGTTAAAAAATTTATCTAAAGGACCAATAACTGCTGTCCCAGCCTCGCCCGATGGAGTCATCAAAGCGGTACTACTTGGGAATTCCGGCATTCCTTAAAGTTACCAGCCCTTTTACAAAACTTACTGGTGCATGGTATATGGCACAGTAATGTACTAAAGATTATAATGCCCGTTTGGAATCAAAGTCAGAGGGGTGGCCCAGCCCGGCCTCCTCCGGCCCCGGATGGCCACAGACGGTCCCGCCCTTGTCCCAGGCTTCTCCCGGTCACTCCCGCGCAGCGGGGCTACTCAAAGCAACTAATAGGTCTATGGGTGAAGGGGGAGGGGCAGGCGGGGAGAGCAGCCCAGGTGCAGATGATCCGGCCGCCTGCGCTTCTGGGCAACGTAGTCCCTGGCCGGCGCTAGCACTCTGCTCGCAGCCCCGCTTGACCCTCAGCAGCCCCCAGGAGCAACAGGCAGGGGTCCAGGGAGGTGAATTAACAGCCCCGCGAAGCGGGTTCCGCAAGGAGTAGAGATAAATACACAGGAGCCATACAGTTAAGCGTCCAGAGTCCTCACAAGAGCAGCCACAGCAAAGCGTCCTCAATATATTTATTGCTTTTGGAGCCATGTGTCCCAGAAGTACTGACTCAGTGCTCAATCTTTTCTTCATAATACAGAAAATAGGGCTGTCTTACCTTCACGTAAGGTATGAGTAACTCAATCTATCTACACACACTTTGTACCAAGTAAAGTTCTTTTCACTAACAGGCACATACTACTTGTTCTGATCACAACTCTGAGCCATGTCCTGAAGAAGACCGTTGGCAATAGTGCTAAGGGTTTAAACGGAACTTGTCAACTAACCCCTACTGGAGAGCCTGGGTCTAAACCATAAGCAAATCTGGAGAGAAAACTAAATGACTTTGTATATTATAATGTTTGGCCCCCAAGAAGCATGCCACACGGCCTAGGGGAGTAGGGCATTTCTACCCTACTTTCTTATATGTATTTTCTACATTTTTAAAGACAGCGGACGGAGTTTCCAAGTAGTAAAATGGCTGCCACTACATCTTTGTTGATGTGGTGGCACCCAATCAGTTCATTTCTTTTGATCTGGCAGATCTGCAAATCCACTGCAGTGTGAAATGGACACATTTTTAGAACTCGAATTTCTCAAAAACTAGGGAGCCAATTAAACCTGAATCAGAAAAGGTATGTTTTATGAATCATGATCTAGCTTTCTGCAAAATTTGGTGTGATTCCGTTTACCAGTTTATACGGTATCACTGTTCATTTGGTGATGTCCTGCAGCGAACACAAAATGCCGCTGCAAGGATACTCACTGGCACCCCCCGTAGAGTTTCAGCCAAACCTGCCCTTAAGACACTGCATTGGTTGCCGATACGCGAAAGGGTCAAATTCAAGTCCCTTTGTACCACCCATAGAGCTATGCAAAACCAAGGACCCCCAATGCTGAAATCCTTGCTCTACCCATACACCCCGAACAGACCCTTACGGTCAGCGCATGGCAACCTGGCCAAGGTCCACCGAACTAAAAGAGCTCGTACTGGTGGACGCCGTTTCTCGGTGGTCGCCGCAACCCTCTGGAACTCTCTCCCAATCCAACTCCGGTCTGAACCTAATCATATGAAATTCCGAAAACTTCTCAAAACTCACCTTTTCCCACAATAACCTTTTCTCTTCCCCTCAGCCTCTACCCTCAGTAGTTGGTCTACAATCACAGCGCTGGGACGCTTCCGGGCAGCCATGCGCTATACAAATCCCAAATTCATTCATTCATTCATTCAAGTGCGCGCAACTAATTTCATTTTATTTATTTTTAGGTTTACTTACTTGTAGTCAGCCATAATCCATAGTTTACTACCCCCTACCCTGTGGCTCCTCCTCATCACATCACCGCCCAGCAGCACTCCCATGTCCGACCTCTACTGGACTTGGCTGTTATGGCATTCATCACATTATAAAACCAATTCATACTCTTTATTTTGACGGCCTCATACTGTTTTGTATTAGTACCATATATCAAATTGTATTTAATGCCTCGAAAAACAATGGGCCAAATTCACAAAGGTAAACTAAGATAAAAGTCTAAGTTTACGACTTTCGGTATTCACAAAGGGCATTCACGAGTTGTAAAGTTAGACTTTTGTCTCAGTTAAACTTACGTTTTGGTCTTAAGTTTTCACTTTTTGGTCTCAGTTAAACGTACGACCAAAACATAAGTTTACCTGAGACAAATGTCTAACTTTACTACTCGTAAATGCTGTTTGGGAATACAGAAAGTTGTAAAGTTAGACTTTCGTCTTAGTTTACCTTTGTGAATCGAAGCCTCTATGTTTCCCAATTCACCACCAATAAACAAAAATACATTCAAAATTGCCAAATGTTATGAACAAACTGTATATGACATATGAATGTACTCCCTGCAAATCAAAGCGCAGATTCCATTGACATTACTAATATTATACTATACTAATATGCTATGAATGTTGCTGTGTTCTGTTTTGCTGATGTTGTGACATCACAAGGTACAGGCCTAGACAAACAAACCCTTTTGCCTTTTAGTCGTGAGCTGCATGACACCTCAGGAGTTGACCAATGGAGTGTACAAGTATCAGACGTCACCTGACGTCAGCACGTACGGAGCGGTGATTAAATACGAGTGTAATGAGCCGTACTACAGGATGGTGGCCCGGACTGGAGACGGTAAGTGAGTGTAGGACACAGATATATCTTGTGAACTCTGGACATGTAGTGCCCAGAAGAATAACGGCATTGAAGAAAGTTTTCTGAAAGCCCGATTGGCTAATAAGATTCTTGACTGCAACTTAAAGTTGGCATAATACTATACATTTTTTTAATTCAAAGGGTCAAACAAGAACTGGTGTCATCACCAGCACGTTATTATAAACAGCATTATTGTAGCTCTAATCTCAGTCCTCTCTGTTAACCCTCTAGTAAAATCAGCGACCGCTCCTCCATTAAGGCGGAGGAGTGTTGACCCACTACTGTCTGAGCAGTGCAAAAAGGAAAAATAATATGATAATAACACAATATTAATTTTTTATTTTTGGGTACTGCACCAGTTTAGGGCATGCTGGGTTGTCGTCAGCAGGCGGAGGAGTGGTGGGCACCATAAGTGCGCATCACAGTTTGGCCAGGTGTCTTAGGACGGCCAAACCGTCATGCGCACTTAGTATTTTCCTGGCTGTGTTGCACAGCCAGATAGAGAGCAGGCTCCCAGGTATTGTCTGAGCGGCCAGGCGGTTCAGACCAATCATGACAGCATCGTCGTGATTGGCTTAGGGGAGTCTGGGAGCTGCCAGGAGTCAGGAACGGAAGAGGACAAATGAAGGCAGGGTAGTGATTTTTTAAATGGTATTTTTCTGCCCCTATGCACCCACCCCCACTGCGCGGCCCGTTTTTATTAGCGGCAGCAACTACCGAGTAAGGTTGGGACCTAGTATGAAATGACAACACTGGATTACACCAACTAAAGGTGTTTTTCTCTTCCTGGTCTTTGTCATCAGTGAATTGGATTGTATTTTTGTTGAGGGTTCTATTCAGATGAGAAGGGAAGAGCCCAAAGTTCTTCTCCTAAACAGCTGACGGAAGCTTTATTCTGTTCCAATAGTAATTAAAATTATCTCATTTCATGGTCGGTCATGTCAATAAAAAATCACTTTTTCTGATTGCTATGAACATCAGTAAGTAGCACATGATCCATCAAATCTGTATTGATGACAAGGCTCAGTGACCTCTTCTGCCTTCAGCTCTTTGTTAATGTGACACCCGAGGTGTCCGCGTACGCCCCTAACTGGTTTTGCAGACCAGAAGTTCATCAATTATCTTGTTTCCAGAGACTATCTGCAATCTCTAACGTGAGGAGCCAGTGGACTTGTTTTTGGTGGTGGATGTTGAGTGGACCACTGTGCACACAGGATAGAGTACAATCCTCATTTAGGGCCCATGTTGAAATGCTGATGGTTTCAGTTTGGCCTTGGTAAAGTTGTGAATGGTTTTAGCCATGTCTTTGCTGTGCAGCCGGTTAATTTTCAGGTATGCACTGCAGCTGTAGCATAGATGTACAGTGGATGCAGTTAGCTAAAGTGTGGCTCTCATACCCTATTGTATATCCTAGATTCCAACTAGGATTTCCTCCCTCTCCCTCTAATATTTGTTTGAGCAACCCATGCACATATTAAAGTATTTTGAAATAATTTTCCATGTTTAGGCAGCCATCTTGCTCAACATCTGCTAGAAACCCATTCGCTGACTTTTATTGGACATTTTAAGCAAACCAATAAAAAATGTGTCAAAAAGCTTTAAAAAAAGACACAATTCTGCAAACATGCCACCAATTAAATAGGGTTGTGGTGCTTGGTTTTCTCTTTGATAATCAATGTTTTTGCTGCTTCTTCTTGGGCTGACCTAATACAGCCTCTGCACTCCTTAAATCAAAGACACATTGCACTGTTTACTCAAATGAAAAGCACTTCCTGGATTGAAAATCTCTGTCCATTTCACCAGTGCCACCTGTTTCTTGATTTATGACAGATATAGTGAGGATGGGTCTAAACGGGGTAGGGTGATTGCATCCACAGGTGGGTTGCAATGTGACTCCTCCCCTTTCTAAGGCAGCTGTGTAAGTTCACCTCCTGTATGCCCTTCTAAGACCCTATCCCGCCTCTGTTGTATTATATTGGGACACCAGTGGCCACCCCTTGATCCGGTTGGGGCGGTGTGGGTGTGGGGGGTGGGTCTCCAGAAGTGACCCTTAGACAAACATTAACTGGTTTTCCCTTGCAAATGCTTCAATGCAAACTTCCACTTTACTATCAATTTGCAATGCACACTGGAAAAAAACACATACAGGAATTTCTTCCCTTCCTGGCTACATCTCATTTAAGGGATAGAAATTTGTAAATACCGCTAGAAAATAAAGGTAAAAAGGGAATTCATCATAGAGTAACTCCAGTGGCATTTTTACATTTTATTTATTGATCTTTATAGTGAAGTAGAAAACTTGCACACCCCACACTTTAATTAGGTACAGTGTTTCACATCCATTTTGAGTTTTTTTTTAGGCCAAAGCACAGTACTTTGAATTATTGAGAATTTATCAAGTCCTCTTCAAGTCCAACCAAAGAACCATTTATATCCCTCAAATTTTTTTATGCTGCAGCAAAACATTTTGAGATGAAGATTCAAAAGATCTGTGAAGGGATGCTAAAACATTCATATTCCACAAACTGAAGAAGGAACCTCTACAGGGGACCTTGTGACTTGCCCCCGTGGTCTTCCTTTAATGCCCCTGAATTGGAGGAGGTCAAAACTTTGTATAATAAAGCCAAATATTGTTTTTTACAGTCTTGCCACATTGCAAAGTTACTAATGATAAGAGAAATTACCTATCCTTGGTAACCATTTCTATTCTAGAGGAATGGAAGAAAGGGAGTGTAAAGCTTCCACAAAAGAAGGACAATTTGGACAGCCGCAATGTAGAACCTATTGCCCGATTACCTTATTAGAATTTCTAGGCAAAATTACTGAAGAAGTTATGAGGAAACAGCCAACTGCCAAAAAGAAAGTAAGATATTACAACCATGGCAACTAGGCTTTAAAGTTGGCAGAGACACAGAAGTTACCCTTGCTCCAAGGAAATGGGATCTATTATCGATCAAGAAGATTCTACTGCTCTGCTGTTTATCAGGCTGTCAGTCAAAACTTTCGATACAGTCGCCCCATGACATTTTACGAACAAGTGTGGTAAAAAGTAGAAAGTCCTGTAATGGCTGATTTTTTTTCTTACGAGCTGTACTCAAGTGGTGGCTGGGCCTCCCTATCAGTCGCAAGTGCAACACATTTTTTGTCGGGTCCCTCAATGCTGTTTCCTTTTGCCTATGTTTTTTAACATATATTTATTCAAACACTGATTACCCAAATCAAATCCCCTGCTTGTTCTGCCTTGTCCTAGACCAACAACACCCAAATAATCCTCGGATTAGATCATGATTTACTGGTGTTTACAATGCAACTACCAAGATGTCTTCTAGCAGTTCAACACAAGCCATAGCAAACATCCTATGTTAAATGCAAGCAAGACAGAGCTAATGCTGGCTGTTAAGATTGGTAACAGATCTATGGCCAGCTGATGTAGGCATTATGTCTGTCCCTGCCTGGTCAGCATAATCCCTGTGAGTCTTTTTGGATCCTCTATTATTTGTGGTGCTGCAGATTAAGGGTGTGAACTCTTCCTGTTTCTACCTATTTATACATTCAGAACAGGAACCAATGGTTTCTATCCCAATGCATATGGGTACGCTGTCTCCTCTTGCATCTTACCTAACCTTAATTATTGCCGGCTGCTGTAGGTGGTCTTCTTGAGTGCCCTTTTCTCAACTACAACGAGTTCAGAATCACACTGTTTGAGGAAGTGTCTAGACCATCAAGAATTCCGGAAGCAGCTCAAGACCTCTATTTTCCTCACCTACTAACTGACTGGAGTCACTCCGCTACCCTCAAGTTCCGCTGAAGCGCAGAGATACCCCTTCGGGGGTCGATTCTAGCTCTAGACAAACAAATAAATAAATAAACTGGTCCCAGGCCTGAGGAAAGGGATCTCAGTGCTGCAGCTCAGAATACCTTGCACTGGCTCAGTTTAAAAAAGAGGATGACATTTAAGTTTACATGCCGACATGCATAGAGTCTTTTATGACATGGATCCTCTCCCCTACTAGCTTGCTTCTGCGAGCACAGCTGAACATGGAGCGGACACTTTCAAAACCTGTTCCTCTTTTTTAATCCCACAATCCAATGATCAAGGGCTGGACATAGGTTGCTTGCTGTCTGTGGTCAAAAGCTTTGTAATGCATTGACAGCAGTCTGAACGATATCTTATGTCATTCTAGTTTCAGGGAAGCTCTCAAAACTTTCCTATTCTGGTAAATGAGAAGGACAGTGTTCCCATTTTTAGCGGCAACCCACTTCACTATTTATGGAAGTCTTCTTCTTCCTCTTCTTCTTCTTCCTTTCCTCTTCTTCTTCTTCTTCTTCTTCTTCTTCTTCTTCTTCTTCTTCTTCTTCTTCTTCTTCTTCTTCTTCTTCTTCTTCTTCTTCTTCTTCTTCATCTTCTTCTTCTCCTCTTCCTCCTCTTCCTCCTCTTCCTCCTTTTCCTCCTCTTCCTCCTCTTCCTCCTCCTCCGTCACCTCCAATTCCTCCTCTTCCTCCTCTTCCTCCTCCTCCGTCACCTCCAATTCCTCCTCCGCCTTCTCCTCCTCTTCTTCTTCCTGTTCGTCTTCTCCTTCCTGCTCATCTTCTTCTTCCTGTTCATCTTCTCCTTCCTGCTCGTCTTTTTCCTCGTCTTCTTCTTCCTGTTCGTCTTCTCCTTCCTGCTCTTCTTCTTCCTCCTCTTCTTCCTGCTCGTCTTCTTCTTCCTGCTCGTCTTCTTCTTCCTGCTCGTCTTCTTCTTCCTGCTCGTCTTCTTCCTCCTCCTCTTCTTCCTCTTCCATACACTAACTCACACAAGCAAGGGTTGATTTGGAGGCAAATATCCATTGACTAACAGAAGATTGTTCCCCTCCAGCCAGGAGTGCCTTAATTCACAGTCAATCTCAGATACCCGAGGGCCAAAACACAGATAGATGATCATGGAATCACAGAGGGCATGAGCTAATAAAGACAAGTGTGCATGGGCACACAGACTTGTGTTCGCTGGCTCAGTGATAAGGGTGCAGGCATTGAGTTTTAGGGCCAGACAGTTGTGCACTGCATTACAGGAAGGATTAGAGGAGTTCACAGAGTAAGGCTGATACAACCTCATATTGTGGATACTTTTACTTTCAGAATATCATTTGCTCAGGTGCTTAAATCAGATTGGACTCAGGCATCTGTGTGTCTGTCCATGTATCTGCAGAATATCTAACATTCATCTATCACTGGTCTGTTCTCCTTTCCACAGGCCAATATACGTGCACCGCAGAGGGTCGCTGGAAGGACCACCTTGGCTCTGAGGGCATCCCGCAGTGTCTACCAGGTGAGTGTTGACTTAAGATGAGGGGATATTAGTTAACACCGAGTATTGATGCTGCCAGGACCTGGAATTAAATCCCCGCAGCCATTAGGATCCTTGCCTTTTACCTTTGTTGTAGTGTTTCTGGGCCCATTTTGAAACTTTGATTTCTCCTTGTATATACCACTCTCTTTCTTGGTCCTCCGATGGACCTTGTTCTGTGCCAAGAGGGGTAGGATATAAGGAGTTTCAACAGTAATCCACTGAGGACCAGGAATTTATGGCTGTACTACACACTTGAAATCAGACTTATTTGTATTACTATCAGAACCCCCCAAACAGGCTGGGGTGGAGGGGGCAGGCATTACCTGAAGTTAGAAAGAGCCAGGAGTGGCAAAGACCAAACCGTCAAGGGAAACAAGAGGTCAAGTAGTCTCCATTGTGATGATGATTGTAAATACTTGAATGTGTTGTGTAGGAATGTCAGGAAAGAGATAGACAGAGAGGCACATAGAGACAAAAAGAGTGAGATTGAGACAGAGTGGGAGATAAAGACAAAGCAAAGAGAAAGGAGGAGATGATGAAATGTTTTGCATTCTTGAGTTGTGTTCTTTTCACCTCCCTGAATCCTGTCTGGTTGATGAGAGAAGGAAGATTTACTGGAACAGACTGGAAAGGAGCTGGGAAAGATAATGTGTTCCTTCTTCTTTTATAGTGTGTGGGAACCCGAAGCACCCTGTGGAGCACACCGGGAGAATTATTGGCGGGGACAAAGCAAGGGCTGGAAATTTTCCTTGGCAGGTGTATCTGACCACACCAGCCGTAGGTGCTGGTGCATTGATCAGCGACCGCTGGATTCTCACCGCTGCTCAACTGCTAGTCTTCAAAGAGGACGGTAATACAGAGAAGAAAGTGAGCGATGTGGCTGATGTGAACGTCTTCATGGGCGATATTAATAGGCACACGCAGATTGAACTGGCCCCGTACCCTGTACAAAGCATATTCTTTCACCCCAATTTTATCCGTGTCGACCACAACTTTGATAATGACATTGCCCTGATCAAGCTGAGCGAAAGTGTGCCCATGAGTGCTGACATCATGCCCATCTGCCTGCCCTGGAAGAACAGCAGCCAGGCTGTTAATGAAGATGGCCACTTGGGCTATGTCAGTGGATTTGGTGTCACTGAGAACTACACAATAAGTAGCCACCTAAGATACGCCAGACTTCTGGTAGCTAGCAATGACGAGTGCAAGGATTTCCTCAAGGGGAAGAACGTAGGCGGTGAACCCCCGGTGTTCTCTGACAACATGTTCTGTGCAGGCCTCCGACCGGATGGGAGGAGGAGGAATAAGGACTCATGCCAGGGTGACAGCGGAGGAGCCTTCACGGTCTGGGACCAGGAAGCAAAACGCTGGGTCGCCACGGGAATTGTATCCTGGGGGATCAGTTGCGGCCATGGCTATGGCTTCTACACCAAGGTTAACAACTACAGGCAGTGGATGGAGGAGGTGATGAAGGGGGAACCTCCAGTCCTCTGAATCCACTGACTGAGTTGTATACAACCCCAGGGCAAATAAAGGTATTCTGCATTAGCCCACTCCACCCAGTTTCCAGCCACTTCAGATTCCATATTTGGAATAGAAGCTATGCCAGCATTGCCTGAGTCTTTCCCAAAGCAAGAAATCCTCCCAACTTCCTCAGTCCCTGCTTCTGCTAACAAATCAGATATTAATTTTAAAAAAGGGGGAAGCCTCAGCAATTGTGCTAAATCCTTGCAGCCAGGTAATAACTTACTTTGTAGTTCTGCACCGCCAGATTCCTCATTCCTGCTGCTAGGGAAGCATTTAAGCAAAGGTTTATTGGTGCTTGACATTCTTTTGTGTTGAGTGTCCTTGCCTCTAAAGTTAACATGACAATTGCTGTTGCAACAATAAAAAACAAATGCTGAAATAAGAGGTTTGCTGTCACTCATGTATCCACCAGCAGTTAACGTTGACTTCTTCTCTAGGTCTTGGCTGTGGATCAGCCAATCTCAGCAAGCTGTCAATGGTTTTTCGCCAGACTTTGCTGTGATGTCACAGACTCTGCAACAAGGTTAAAAAATGCATTGAGCTATGCTTGTCCTAGGTAAATAGGTGCAGAAGACCAGCTTCTGATAAGGTAAGAGATGGCACTGGTGAATTATAAGTTATTAGATCATTGGAATGTTGGGAGCGCCATTGAAAACAATGGAGTGCTCTGGGCTTATAATGGCTGGTATAAGCCTGGAGAGCCAACATTCCAATGTTTCTTTGTTCACAGCTCTGGTTGTGAACAAAGGCTTCAGGGAACCTGAGGGGATTCCAATCCCCTCGCGCTCCCAAAAGGCTTTGTTTTTTTGTTAGAACATTCTGTCCTCTAGTGACAGAATGTTCTAAAAGCCTTATAGCCCTTCGTAGATGGGCTATACCGCCTTTAAAGTCCCTCTCCCTTGTTAAAGGCCCTCGCCTTCGGCTCGGGGCCTTTAATGCTGGAGAGGGCCTTTAATAGCCGGTATAGCCCTCTACGGCGGGCAATAAGGCTATATTATTTGAGAGAACACATATTTTATCATGATAGAGGTTTCAAAATGTATTTGTCTTTCTAGTGTGTATTTTGTATGTTGCTAAATCTTGGCACATGGGCATCAATTAGGAGTTGCCAGGGCTGGCACTAACTCCCCTGGGCTTGCTCTTCATCTCTGGCACCTTACTCGCTCTCAGGGGTCAAGAGATAGGGGTAGAAAAGTCAATCAAAAATGGCTGACATTTTTTAAATGTGCATGTTGGCTGTCCTCTTTCCCTGCACCAGCGAAAAGGGAATTGATGTTCTCAATGGTCTAAATGTCACTACCACCACACCTTGCACTCAAGTAAATCAACTTTCTCAGCAAAAACTCCTCAAAGGAAATGTTCTGAATTGTGAACCCCTTATTGAATCTGAAGGCTTCAAATCCTAAGTTGGTCAGCATTCAAGTGCTCTATGATAGGATGACTACATGCTTGCCTGAAAATATATTGAAAATTAGGGGCACCATTAAGCATTACTAAATCTAAGGCTGCTTCCTATTTCCCCAGGTATGCCATTGAAAACATAAGCAAGATCAGCAAACCAGGATCTCACACTTCACTCCTAAATTCGAATTTCCCCTATAACTATGGGTCGATTGATGCCTTTACTCAGACATTTGAAACCACCGGTGTGGGAACTTGTCAGTGCTCCTTGCTGGTTAAATCACTCTAATATTTGTTCACTCCCTGGTTGTTGAGCATTTCAAATTCATCTTTGACACAGGGGTTCATCCCAGATCCACTGAAATAAGCTATTACTACACTACTTGTGAAAATAAAATATATTTGGATAAAAACTATATAGTGAAACATAGACCAATTGCAGGTCTCTAAAAAACAGTGAACTCCTGGAAAAGAATCTTACCCACAGCTTCAAAGACCTCAGATAACACTGATGCACTGGACAAGACATCAGTCAAGAGTTCAGTCCTCTTTTGATGCTGAGTCCATTATTATCAGTGGTCCAGCAGAGAGAGAGCTGCAAAACATACACTTTTTCTGAAAAAGCTCAACAGATAACTGAGGTAAGTATCTCACTCAACTGCTACAAGAACATGACCACCTACTCATCAGAAAATGAAACATGGGCGCATTGCAGCTCTTACAGTATATGGATATAAGACGGTTAGCAACCAGCAGCTACATGGCTAGTTTTCTCTTTTGTTGGCTAAATAGTCAATCTCCAGAATGAATAAAGGCGGGATGGGGGACACAGAAGTTTGAACCATGAGATCAAACACACATCCCTGGAGTAGCTGCTTTACCCCCAGATTCATCATGCTACTCTTTTGCGATTCCTTAATAGTGATTATTAAGGAATCGCTATTAAAGACTCGCAAAATGGGATGCATGTAGAAATCACAAAATTTATAGTGATTTCTACATCTTCCTTATTTGCGATTCGCTAATTGCTAATCGCAAATAAGGAATGAATGGGGAGTCAATCTTATTTGCGATTTGCAATTAGCGAATCGCAAATAAGGATGCGATTTCAAGGGTGCCAGGGTGTCCAAAGGACACCCTGTAGCACCCCTGAAATGGTGATTTACACTGGTGTTGCGCACACACATGTCCAAAGGACATGTGTGTGTGTAACATCCAACTTAGAAAAATGCACTGAAGTGCATTTTTCTAAGTTTTAGATATTTACCACGAAGCCAGACTTCGCGGTAAATAGCGGCCAAAAATTGCGATTTCGCAAATCTAAAATGGTTCATGAATTGCATTTAAGGAATCTCAAATAGAGATTTCTTAAATGCAATTCTTCGCAATTTAGCGATTTTAGAATTTGCGAATTTTGCATTTGGGATGATGAATCCCAAATGCAAAAAAAGCGCTTGCAAAGGGCCAGATTCGCAGAATCTGGCCCTTTGCGAGCCGATTTTTCCTTCATGAATCTGGCTGCAAGTCCACTAAGACACCAGCCCCTGTTACGATCTGTAAGATAGATGTAGTAGCCAAAAAATAAAATTTCAATGGTTCTACTAAAGAGAAATTATGTATTTATTGATTCCAAACTTAGGATCACTTGTAATTGGCTCAGTGGTTAGCTGCAGCATTAATTATGGCAATGGTCTCAATCTGAGGGCCACCAAGAATCTTCTGCATAGCTTACAAGTAACAGAATTCTGCGGTAAGACTCATTACCATTTTAACTGATAAAATTACATTTGATTGTGTTGAGCCAGTTATGCTATTTACTGCTTGCACAATACTAGTTGCTATCTGTGAACAATATTTTTGTGACCATTGAATATGTTTGTGAATGACCTAAGTACAAATAGGTTGGATTGGAATATTCAGATTTGGTCGCTCACAAATTGCGACTCACTCCGATTGAAGGCCGTCACTGAGATGGTTGTCAGCAGGTCACCATGTCTTTAGTTACCTTTCAGTAAAGTACTTAAAAACAATAAATAACATTTACCTTAAAGGAAAAGAGAGTGCATTTAAAAAAGAAAAGTTTTTTTTTTTAAATAATTGTTTGAGAGTTGGCAGTGGTCTTGTAGACCACAGTCGACTCCCCAATAATACACTCAAAGTGAAAAGGCCCGACTCACAAAGGTAAACTTAGAAGTCTAAATTTACGACTTTCGGTATTCACAAAGGTAAGTTACGAGTAGTATCTTTATATCCGCACTCAGGAACGAATCTCCACCCAACGGTGTACTTTCTGGGTGCGGAGTGGAATCTCCAATTTAGAAAACTAGAATAAAATGTAATAAGTCATTTGAGACAAAACAAGAAAAATCCAATCAGTAGAACTGGAGTAATTAATTTTTAAACTTGTTAGTGAAAAAAATGCCTAAAGGATCAACCTTGGACATCTAGTTGCGCCAGACCAGGAACAATTCGAAAGTTACAGCCAACCACAATGGAGCATGGTTTGAATACAAGAAGCAGATTGGGCCTGTTCTTGGCTTACCTTTGGATTTAGATGAAAATGTCTGAGAAGGTAAAGTTCAGTGGGGGAAGGCAGCTAACGATGTCTGAGGAGGAGGCACCAACTTCAGGGAGGCGCTGGACAAAGTTGCGGTGATGATTTCTATTTTGGTGCTTTGTCTGTTTTTGAAAGTCGAAAACCTTCACTAGGCAGGCCCGGACTGGCCGTTGCGGGCACCGGGCAATACCCTGGTGCGCCGCAAGGGTGGGGGCCGGTGTTCAGCCCAGGGGGCCGTTTTTGTTACAGGGCCGTTTTTGCAGCATAGCTGCAAAAGCGACCCTGTAACAAAATCGGCCGAAAACCGGCCCGACAAAGAGCTCGGTCGCACCCCCAGGGGGCCGGCCGAGCACTTTGCCAGGGCGGGTTTTGGTTCTCAGTCTGGCCCTGTCAGTAGGATGAGGCTACAGGCTGTAACCAAGAGGGTTCCTCAAGGCCAGATACTCTTTTGAAGAGGAGCCACTGAACAGGATTTGATGATGCAGAGAATACAATAGTGGGAGGTACCGCAGAGTCAGGCTGACCAGTGATGCACCTTGGGAGGCCCAGGTAGGTCCTGGTCTCCTGTCAGTTCTGAGAGCATTTTTAACTGGAATTGTTATGTCCCAAGTTTTGTTCTTCAGCTGTTTGGGCTCCGTTTGCACTGCTTTCAAGGGTCAAGGGCTGGGTGGGCACCACTTGGAGGGTAGGAATCAATTCAGACAGAGGTCCAGGTGCAGGGTTCAAGTTGCTGGGGCTTTAGGAGTCCCTTTATCTTGAACAGGAGGCCAGTCAACTAGCCACTGTAGTCACTCTGGTAGTCCTGGGTTCAAGCAGCAAGGCAGGCCTCAAGTAGCAGGGCAGTCCTTTGAAATACAAGGCAGTCGTTCTGGGTGTCCTCCGCAGGTCCAGAAGTGAACTGAAGAGTGAGTTTGAGGGTCCTATTTGTATGACTCGTGCCATCTTTGAAGTGGAAGAAATGTCTGGAGTTTCCCTCCATAGTTGGTTCTGGAATTTCCTTCCTCCCTGCCCAGGTCACAAAATGTCTGGGGTGACAACAGCCTGGGGTCAGTTTCTTTGTGAGTGCGCTGAAACAACTATTTTGAAATGTAAGTGGGGCAGAGAGCAGCTCTGTCCCTCCCATTCTTACAAGATGACAATCCTGCCAAAACCTAGTCCACCTTTGTTTCACTGTTTGAGAGAAATACAAAAAGACCAATTGCCATCTAAACCTAATCCTGTGACCCACTGACACAGGCTGCATGTGTGAAATGGTTATGGCAAGAAAATGCCAACTTTCTAAAAGGGGCAGTTTCAGAATTGTGACTTAAAATCTGGCTTTACCATTAAAGAGGATTTTAAATTACAATTCATTAGAGACCCACCATTACATTGCTACGTGTTACCAAACACAAGTTGTGACTTATTAAATGTAATACAGTAACCATTTGTTATACTTTGGGAGAGGTAGGCCTTGCAGAAGTGAACATTTATTATGTGTGTTTTTCCCCACCAGGGAATGTAAAACTTAAAAGTAGATGTTCAACTTTTTAAATACACTGCAACCTGCCCTAAGAGCTGTTTCATATCTTAGGGGTGTTTTATATGTATTAGAAAGGAATGTTTAAGCTTGGCCAAGGGTTTATTTTGCCAAGTCAAAAACTGCACACAGGCTGCAATGGCAGGACTGAGTCATGATTTAAAGGGCTACTTAAGTAGGTGGAACAGTAAATGCGTAGAGCCACTAGTAGCATTTAATTTACTGGCCCTAGGTAAATGGAGTGCTACTCTACTAGGGACTTATAAGCAAATTAAATGTGACAATTGGGTATAAACCAATGTCACCATGTTTAGGGGGTGAGCACCAGCACTTTAGCAATGGTTAACGGTGGTAAAGTGCACAGAGTCCAAGAGGCCAACAAAAACGAATTCCAGCAACCAGGAGGGAAAAGGCAAAATGCTTGGAAGGAGACCACACCAAAAGCTGATAGGTCTAACACACCACAACTTGGGGGTCAGTTTCTTTTCAGTTGTTTATAACTGATGCAGGGCATATAAATGATTAATATGTATGGATTGGAATTGCTATTTGGAAGGACCACCTACAACATTCCCTTCCAAACAGCAATTATTTATCCAGTTCTGAAACCACTTTAGGAGATTGAAAAAAGGTACAGACCCCCTAAAATTGGTTTAGTACATTTCATAAAGCATTTTATGTGGCCTCAGACTCTGTTTTGGAATGTTTGCGACCATAAAAAAATGCTTTGCACATCTGGTGCCTTGTGCCTTACTCTAGTGGTTTAAAGTAGATGACGGGGATCACTGTCAAAAGTTTATGCAAAATTGAAAAGGCCTTAAATGTCACTGACTCCCGTACATAAGAGAGACAGTCCTCACCATCCAACACAATAGTCAACTATTTTTACTTGAATAACTCCAAAGCTTTGGGTAGGTACCTAAATGCCTTCGAGGACTTCTGTCTTTAAGTGTTCTATGCACGTGTACTACTTTCTTACGTACTCACACCACTGGTCCACCTATATTATGTGTGCTTTGACAGGGCCAGATTGCCAGAGACTGAAATTACACAGTTAAAGCCCATGTATGTTATTTAAGGCTCGCCAGGAGTTGTAGCTGTGACCACTGGCATGCCCTTTGCAACCCCTGGTGCTGCCTTTGTGACCCTTGGCTTCAGAGGTGGAAAAATCAGTGCCAAGAACACATGGGTTATTCCACACTCTTTATTTTCCGTCCATTTAAAAATGGAGCACAATTAACTGGAATGTGACCTTTTGTGGCAATTAAGGTAAGTAAAATGCTTTTAAATGTACATTGTGTTCGTGCTTGTGGGTGACAGTGTGTTTATGTGAGATGAGTGAAGTATGTGTATACGTGTGTGTGTGATACAGTGACTGTGAGTGTGTACGCCTGAGTGTCAATTAGTCTGAGATATTCATAATGGGGAAAATGAGTGCCTGCAAGTGAGTGAATGAGATTGATTATGGATCAATGTAAGGGAGTGTTAGAGTGAATGTGAGTGAGAATGAATAAACAAATGAGTGTGAGTTTGTGAATGTGGAGTATGAGTGACTTTATGAAGGCCATCTGAGATCACTTCCTGTGATGTGATTAAGGTTAAAGAGTATGTGATGTCGCGTCCGCTACCCATGGCACTTTTATGAATCGACACAGATGTATGACGTTTCAACGCATGCTTTTACAACGCATGCCATTACGACGCAGGTTTTACAACGCAAGTCGTTACAACGACTTGCGTTGGGGGGTGCTGGATAGTGAATTGTTTAATTTACTATTCCAACTCCAGTCCCCGTGGATAGTAGGGAAGGTGTTGGATAGTAAATTAAACTATTACCTATCCTAGAGCGCCCCCCAGCGCAATGCATTGTAATAACTTGCGTTGTAAAAGTTGCATCGTAATGGTAGTGCGTTGTAAAAGTTGCGTTGTAAAGGATGTTCCCCATCGACACCCATGTTGAAACCTATAGGTGATCAAAAACAGGGGGAGAAGGAGGATTGGACTAGGTTCACCCTCCTATGTGTTCAAAGTGTAGCAAAAAGGATCCATGAATGACGGATCAAAAGAACCTAGCCAAGGACAAACGGGTTGTTCACCAATTGGGTGGAAACCAACCTCTATTAGCCGAAAAGAGAAATTTATTTTCTTGAGTCCCCTCACTCACCCAGATGCGGTCCGCCCTGGGAACGAGTAGGTCGTATTGACGGAGGGTTGCTGAGCACAGGTTCTACAGGCCCCTCCACCCAGACAGACCATGAGGCGCAATTTGGCCATAAAATAAATACTACCTGTTCAGAATCAACCGTATGTATTTATTAGAAATGCTCACACAATAGGTGTGCATTCATTATCTTTATTTCCACTTAACTATAGGTCCTGCATGGAGTGGTACACAAGGGGCTGGTCCCTTTGTTGTCCTGAAGAAGAGGTTTAGGGTATACCTTGAAACATGCCGACACAATACTAGGGATTATAATTGCATAACAGTTATTTTTCCCTTTTATTAACCCCTTTTTATTCTTGCCAACTGGGAGCAGGAATAAAACTTTGGCTCACTAGTTAGATACGTTTTTAAATATCACTTACACCACTCCCCCTACACTGCACTACACATATTCAAGCATTAGGATGCATGCTGAAATAAAACATGAACACAGGTTTTGCATTGGCAAGCTCAATTTGAGCCAAATGGCTTGTTTTGAATGAATGAAACATCAACCCCTGAATAAAAAGAAGGTCATTGGTGAAATAAACAAAAATGAACAAAGAAAAGAGATGAAATATGTTGGCCTGCTACATTATTGAAACAAATCACCTGAGAGATACACAAGAGACAAGTAAACACAAAACAATTACAAACCCCGGGAGAGCTTGACTGGAGTAGGAAACACCACCCCTGAAAGAGCAAGAGATAAACTAATCTGCTGAGTACAATAATACAATACAGACTGTGGAGAAGTGTGGCTCACTGGTTAGAGGCGGCAGACCCTGAAGCAGAGATCAGGCCCGGGACCAGGGTTCAATTCCCGACGCGGCAGGGTCTAGGATCAATGTCCGCGGACTCGATAATTCTCGCTTCGGCGCCTTCTCTAATCATGGGCCCCACGCTGCAACTCTGGGCAATAGCTTGCTTAATCTCCACAACGGCCCCACCAGCGCTGGGATGCCTCGCTCCGCCCCTCACAGGGAGAGCCAGGAAGGGTTCCACAGCCTAAGCGCCGAGATACCCTCAGGGTTGATTCAGCGCTATATAAATAAATAACTATAACTATAACTACAACTGACAATGGGGAAACCCCAGTTACAAGAAGCATCAAACGCAGAATGAGATATGGGAACATGCCCTATTACTTACCAGTACTTACTCATCGTCCCATTGTCATCATCCCATTCATTACATAGTGAATATGTCTATCTCACAGACAGAAATAAGAATGAAAGGGACGCTGGATCCCTCCCCTACCCCTCCCACCGGGGGTACTAAGTTGTACTTACCCAACATTCCCTCTGAACTACCAAGCCCCAATATGAAGGCCGGTTGTCCAGGTGGGAGGGAGGCGAGTAATGAATGGGTCAAGGACATCAGGACCAGGAGTAATGAAGATTACTGGTGAGTATTAGGGCATTACCACCAGGTCCTCATCCCATTTGTTAAATAGGGACAATACCGAAACCAGAGACCTGACAATCATAGTAACAGAAACACAGGGACACACCGACAACAGTAGCGCCCAAGTGATTCATTGGAACAGCAAATGGCTGAAGTTAGGATTTCACAGCCTACAACAGCCCCAATACAAAATTAATATCATCACACAGAAAATTCTGAAGCCTATAATGCTGTACAAAAGTATTAGAGGAGGCCCAAGTAGCTGCTCTGCAAATCTCAGACAGGGAAACCCCCGTAATTCGACCCAGAATGTTGCCATCCCCGAGTAGAGCGCCCCTATACCCCTGCAGGAGGGGGAGACCCCAAAAGAGAGTAAACCAAATCAATGAGCTGGTTCAGCCAATGACCAATCAACAAAAAAGAAGCCTTCGCACCCCAGGGGGAGACCACAACGGAATCAAACAAGGAGTCCAACTTCCTAAATGGACCGGTACAATCCAGATAGATTCACAAGGCCCTCCTGACATCCAGCAAAGACCAATGAAGATCATCCCCAGACTCCTGCTCCACCCCTAAAGCCGGCCAAATAACTTCCAGAGAACGATGGAATTGAGGAGCCACCTTAGGCAAGAAAGAGGAATCCAAACGCAAGACCACCCCATCCTCAGAAAAAGACAGGAAGGCTTCCCTTGCCATCAGAGGCCCCAACTCACCCAGGCACCTGGCCGACGTGATGGCCACAAAGAAAACAACCTTCAAAGTAACATTTTAAGGTCTGCCGCGGCATTAAGGTTACTCCGAGCAACAGAGAACAGGACTAGGAGGGAATAGGAAAACTTAATTGTATAAAGTAAAACAGGAGGAAAGGACCGCGACCGAAGTAAAGAACAAGGGGGCATATTACCAACAACTAGCGATAATTATCGCTATGTTGGTTTAGCGGCGATATTTTTATCGCCGAGCTGCGGCGATTTTTATCGCTTAGGAGCCTTGATATTATCAAGGTTTATCTCCTAAGCGATAAAAATCGTCCGAAATGCATGAATAGCGCTGAAAAGTCAGCGATATTCATGCATTACCGAGCTAATGCTCTTAGCCATGTTATCCACCTCCCATTGGATAACATAGCTAAGAACTGCTCAGGGGCAGGTGTTAGCTTTTGGAGATATTCGTGCTTAGCGCGAATATCTCCAAAAGTTGATAATAGGAGATAGCGATGTTAGCGACTGTTTCCAGTCGCTAACATCTTGGCACATCCACTTTGCATGTCATTAGTGATAAATATCACTGACATGCAAAGCGGGGCCCAAGATGGTCGCTATCTCCTACTAGCTGTCGCTTACTGGTGTTAGCGACAGCTAGGTAATAGGGAGATAATTTTATCTCCGCTTTCTTGGCTTTTAAAGCCAAAAAAGCGGAGATAAACCCCCTTGATAATATGCCCCAAGGTTCAGAAAGATGAACTCTGACTTTCAGCTCACGCATAAATTTAGCTGGCTCCAGCACACTTGTAAACAAGAATAGATTTCAGAAATACTTGGACCACCGGCACGAAAACATCGAGAGGTAGAATACAGTTATTTTAATGGAAACCCCAGTCTTATAAAGAAATTCACGACCATGAAATAAAGAGATATAGCTGATGAGGAGTATCATCATTTCAAAAGAGAATCAGAAAAAGAGAATCAGAGAGCCCTAATGAGAATCTAGGCAATCATAACCTAAGATTCGAAACGCGTCGGCACATCAGAAAGAGCATAGAGGAACAAAAAGAGACTTTTTCCCTTGTATAGAT
Source organism: Lissotriton helveticus (assembly GCF_964261635.1). NCBI lineage: Eukaryota > Metazoa > Chordata > Amphibia > Caudata > Salamandridae > Lissotriton > Lissotriton helveticus. Next base: position 71,811,231 of record NC_136068.1, on the reverse strand, counting down.
AAAAGAAGTGTTTATTAAATACATGCTCTTATAGATACATAGATACATGTTCAGTTTTTCATGAAATTAGTTTGTCCACTGCATGAGTTACACTTAAAAGTTATAATTGATTTAATGTGTTTTGTATATAATTGTGTGTGTATTGTGATGTAAAATGTACAGTCTCTCTTTGTGATGTAAAATGTACAGTCTATTTAATGTAGTTGAATGTAAATAGATTTGTTAAAAGTGTCTTTGGAGTATATGTAAATGTTGCACCATCTTTTCCTTTTCACACAAAAAAAAATTGATAAAACAAAGATAAGAAGTTTAAAAACATGGTATAAATAAATAAGAGGTTCAAACATAAAGAAACGTGTTTGGCTGTTGAGCATAAATTATAAGAGCTCTTAAGTAGTAGAGATTCAGGCATTATCTGTTTGTTGTCTTTATCCTTCAATGCACTCACCTCCGCTCTTGAGAACAGGCTTCATTTTCTGTTTTCAGTCTTCTGTCTGTAATATAGAAGTGTGTCCAGGGGGTTAATGTGAGAGTGCTTTCGGAGGCACTCCAGAGTAAGAATCATGCCCTGAGGATTCAGAATGCCCCACATCTTAAGGTTGAGTGTCCGCAACTGAGCCTGTGCCAACTTTTCAGACGTCGCAGGGAAAAGTGGGTGCCCCATCAGTGGGGCAAGAGGGGTGTGCAGTGGTCTAGTGTTAGAGTTTCTTCTCAGCCCTTCCCTTTTTGCATGTAAAAAGCCACTGTATCTATTTCTCTGCTATTAGAAGCCTCCTATCCCATAGTCCAGTCTGTAGGAGTGCAGGGGATGCAAAAGCATTTTCAACAGCTAGGTAAGCCATCTACTTTTGGGGAGGTGAAAGCAAAAATGCATGTGGTGTGTTTGGGCACAAAGATAATATAGGGCTAGATGTAGGTAATTGTAAATTACCGATTCGAAAATACCGAATTTTACCAATTCGGTATTTTCGAATCGGTAATTGCCATGTACATAAAAAATCGGTAAAAATTACCGAATCGTTAAGATTCGGTAATTACCGAATCAGTATTTACCGATTCGGTAATTGCCATTCATTCCTATGGGCCTGGAGGCCCATAAGAATGAATGTCAATTATCGAATCGGTAAATACCGATTCGGTAAAATAGGCAAAGAGTCAAGGGTGGCAGGGTGGCACTTTGACACCCTGTTGCACCCCTGATTAGTGCTTGTGTGCACATGTGGCACACATACATGCCCTAAGGGCATGTATGTCTGCCACATGCCACAGTTGAAAATGCATTGATTTGCATTTTCTAAGGTATTCCTTATTTACCACCAACTAATAGTTGGTGGTAAATAACGAATCCTTAAAGCACATGAGCACTGTTTAAAGTGCTTTCTACATGTCACTTACCGATTCGGTAAATACCGAATCGGTAAATGATGATTCGGTAAATACCGAATCGGTAAATACCGATTCGGTATTTACCGAATCTGTAAATTGGCCCCCTACATAACAAAAGCCTATTACCGGTCAGTAATGGCCGATTTCGGCCGTTACCGACCGGTAATGGCCTTCCTACATCTGGCCCTTGGATACATATTGGGAATGCTGAACCCACCACTGTGGTACGGCAAGATGAGGATGTCACAGGCTTCCCTCGGCTTCTAGCCTGCCCACATGACACTAATTAAGACAAAGTTCAATGTATGAAAAAAACCTGCTTTTCAACTTATTTAGGATATTCACAAAGTAGTATAGGAGCTTTGGGAGTACCACCATTATGATTAGATGGATTCTGCCAGCCATAGACAGCAGCAGGTTAGCCAGCAATCAATCCGTTCTTCCTGGGAGATAACTGCTCTGCCATAATTCAGGGCCGGGATTTCCTACGTATCATGGCTGATCTATTTGATCGGAATACTCCAGGAGGTATTCCAAAGTGAATCTAGCTGTACTCTTCATCAGCAAGATTTGTGCCAGTATATTGTCAGTCTGGAGAGACCACTGAATCTGACCAACTCCCTCAAACTAAGGGGCCGATTAGGAAAGTCCGTCCGCCATCCTGTCATGGCAAGGGACCGTCCGCCATAATGGCGGAGGTCCCGTGCATCGAATTAGGATGCACCCGCCACAGTGGCGGGTGAACCCGCATTTTTAACTGAAAGCACCGCCCGCCGCAATGCTAAAAATGCATGTTGTGCATGACAGGCACCGCGCGGTGCCTGCCATGTTGTACTTTGAAATGCAGGGGGGTATCATAGGTACCCCCCATGTGCACCCCCCAACCCCCTTCACCCTGGGGGCCCGCAACGGGCCCCCAAAGCAAAGACCTTATGCCTTTCCGTGGCGGCATTGCCGCCACGGAAAGGCATTCCCCAAAGCCCATCCTAATATGGCTGGCGGTGTATGATAGACCATATTAGACCTTTTCCGCCACGGTCGCAAGACCGTGGAGGAAAAAGCGGCGGACGGTCTTCCCGTCCGCCGCGGATCCCCCAGCCCCCAGCCATCCTAATGTGGCGGAGGGTCATTTGAGTGAGGATGGCGGACGGATTGCCCCCGCCGGGCCGGCGGTGGCTACCGCCAGCTCGGCGGGGGCAATCCGTCCGCCATCTTAATTGACCCCTAGGTTCGAGATTGATGTGTGGGTTCCTGACATATTGGGTAAGATCATCCACATACATCAGTATTAATAAGGGTAGATCACAGGCTCGCAGGGCAGAGCTCGCATGATGCTGCTCCAGCTTGGCAACTAGGGGCTCCTTCGCAAGCACAAACAGGGCGGGCGACAGGGTGTCTCGCCGACTGGAGTGTGTACGACAATCTTGAGGCATATATCTTTCACTGACTGCAAATTTCAAAGTTTCAGATTTCAACCTATGAGAGAACTCAGTCAAGCAGTGCAAATTTATAAGTGATTCGGGATTCATAAAGCATAATGATTTAGTACCTGGTCGATAGTGTTGTAAAGGAACATCTAATGCAGTGTGTAGACATCAGCTAATAGGTAGCAAAGGCGCCAGTCCAAAAACTTGTGACCACTCCAACAAACTATCATGTATGTAATAGTCCTTCCTCGCTTTCTGGCTACCCATTGCATTGTGGCGCTTTCAGTTTTATATTTCATACCTTGTCTTTTGCATCCAAATCACAGGTTTCAAAAGCACCCTTTTTTATGTCCCAATGCATTTTGGGGTATCTAGTTACTTATTTGATAAACATGCATGTCTTCGATATTCGGTTTATGGACATAAAACTAGAAAGTATAAAATAATACATCGTAATCACAAAATAAATTAAAAACAATCTATAAGCATATTCACACACTAAGATACATTCCCCATGGTAGTTCCCCCTAACAATTATAACTTGGCAGCATAAATTCTACTCTTATTGACCAACAGAAGGCTTCTAAAGGCAGGGGCGGCAGGTGACATTTGAAAGTAGTGAGGCGTAAAATGCTAATCATACTGCACCGTAGCAAGCGAGCGTAGCGAGCGAGCCCGAACTCCCTAAGGAGGGAAGAAAATTTTGAAAAAAGCATGGACAAATGGTGCGTTTTCAAGCAAATTTGAGAAAGCAGGAAGGTTAATAAAGCAATTGTGAAAGTGCAGTTATTACATTAATAGATGTCATAACATAGGTAGCTGCTTATTCAGTATAACCACAGAGCTTCATACATTCCGTCCTATTTCGCTGCTGAATTCAGACTATAAGACTTTCATGAAAATCTCAGCTCTAAGAGTAGAAGAAGTTGCACAGCAGTTGGGAAACTTCTCTTGCAGGTCAGTGCAAAACATGTTTGTTGCACTCTCTCGTCTTCCTGCCATGGAGCTTTCTCCGTGCTCCTGACAACAATAACCACAACTGCCACCATGGTAAGAACTAGACAGCAAAAGCTCAAAGCTCTAATTAAGGCAGTGATGGTATATGCCACCATGACTTTTACAACAGCGTCAATAACTTTGGCATGGATTTCAACCATGAGAGCTGCTCTATTCCCTCTGTTAGTTAGCAGATGAAGAGATTACCCGAACTGCATTGAGCATGCATTACAATATGGGTGCCTCTTTCAATGTGAGCATACCTTTCAGTATTAGTGGAAGCGTTCCTGTGTGAGTCTGCTTTGCAGTGTGAGTGTGCCCTGAAAAATGAGTATGCTTTGGATTGTATGTATAAGCACACAACATGCATACCAACCCTCCCAATTCAGGTGAGAGAAAACCGATTTCAAGTCTAGTCTCTTGCTTCAAATGCTCCCACATGCAAACCACACATTCTAAGCGAACTTCTGCCAGCTGGGACTAGTATCGGGTATGTATGCACTGCGAGTAACCTGATATTAAAACATAGATTGCCTTCAGTTATGTCACATCCTCCTTGCAGTCTTTACCTTGGAAAATACTCATACAGCCTGTCTTAATAAGTTCAAAGGTGCTTTGATTTCCAAACAAGGCGCACCTTTTTTAGCTTCGATGTTGGCGCCCAGCCCTATTTTTGCCCCAGTCCGGCCCTGACCAGAGCCATCTCGTGAACACGCCGATCTACTAAAAGGCAAAGCCAAAGCACTGTGAGTTGGAGTTCATACAGAACATGTGGTCAGACAAATGTTAGCGATCAAGGATGGGTTTCATGGTTTGATTTGAGAAGCAAAAAACAAAAAGGTTTGTGGAGGGTCAAGGGGCATATTTACCGACCTGTCTGCTATCACCCCTATTTAAACTATGAAACATACAACAAAGCAGACCAGGTCGAGCAATGGTGTGTAACTGTACCAGTAACTGGAAACCAATAGCATGCAAGTGCGCATCTGTGCCGAAGGTAATAAATGGCAACTTATAGCTAGAAATAATCCCATCAGACCACCCTTCTTGGTGGAGTTTGCGTCATATGGGAGTCATTGATCATACCATAACACTTATGGCCATATAGTGCCGCAGTGGAAATGGATGTCAGTGATCTAGCCATAGTATATGCCATAAAGTGGACATACTACTGTGCAGTGCTCAAGTGATGATAGTGAATTTGAAAGTGAAATAAAATTGACTACCTTAGTTCTGGCAGAATGTACATACATAAACCTTGGTGTCAAGAAATTAATTAATTAAAAACGCCTGGTGAAAAAATCTACCCTATGGCGCTGTGCAGGTCGGTCGACATGTTTCAGCCTATGGGAAGATCTCCCGGCTTTCTTCAGGACCATAGAACTACAAAAGCTACTGCAACTGTAACCACAGTAAAAGTGTTGAGTAAAAAACTGATACTTATCAATCCAAACGTTTTAGGCGTCCACTAGTGGGAGAAGACTGTCTTCTTCCTATCGACAAACAAAAGATGATTGTACAACAACAACATAGAATTACACCTACATGACTACCTGAATACAGAAAGACCGCATACAGGAACACACCTGCGTGAATACATTATATTCCGCATATATAAGAAAAAGCATAGTAGCTCAATCGCCTAGAGGCATTTCCTCTAAGTGATACTCACCCAGCCTTGTGTGGGTGAAGACCTCACCTCACCCGGCAACCGCTCGGGAGTAGGAGGCCCCGCTCTATGGTGTAGAAAAAGTACACAGTAAGTAAAAACTTTACGGTGCCCAAGCCAATCGCTCTACACACTGAACCCAACTAAACTGTAGTGCGCCCCCCTCCGCCAAGCCCAGGTCCCCACATATCAGCACAAGCGACATTGTGTAATCGCATCTCTTGCGAAATGTCTCATGTGGCGAGACTTAATATAGACCCTGAGAAGTGTCTATATATAGCAATTACTGTTCTCATTAAATAACTGCTACATCCCAGACATATGCTCAAGTTGTAAGTATAGGCTAGGAGGTAGTCCTATGGTGACTAAATAAGACTGCCCAAAAACTACTAAGGTGAAATGGGATGTGAATCAAGTAAGTTCCCTGAGACTTCCCAAACATACAAAAAAGCTGGGACCATGCAGGCTCCATTCGATCTAAAAATGCTTAGGGCAGCTGTCTAGTCTGCAATTATCAGGTGGTCAAAGCCTTCAGACACTCACCTGTCCGTCGGTGCCCCAGCATGTGAGCCAAGCGGCATGGGAGGTATCAAACTAAGCGCCCCGAACATTTAAATAACTTCCAGGCAACGGAGAAAAACGCGATAGGAGACACTGCTCCCTCGCGCATGCGCGGGCGGTAGTCAGGCGTCGATCCCTACTACTCGCCCGTTTCCGCATTGCGTTGCGCAATATAAGGAAGAGAGGAAAGAATATATCCTCAAACTGAGATTGGATGCAGCTATAAACCCCCTTAGGAGAGGGCCGACCTGCGTTATTATCCAGTGTTTATCACAGTGCCGGGGAGCATGCCCAACGCGGGAGACACTGTTCTCTGGAGCATGCGCCCGGCAACTGTGTGTCCACAGCCCCGAGTCTGTTCGAAAATGCTTTGAAAGCGCAACGTATATCTCCAGATAGGAGAGTTGCCATTGTGTCAGAGAGCAGCTAACATGGTAGGTGTCAAAAGCAGGTACAAATGTTGAGTATAACCTGTGCTCTCATCATAGAAATTATTATAATTATATTATTGATGCAAACAAACAGTAAACATGCTGTAGGAAGTAAATACACATACTCATGTAAGAGCATTGCGTATTAATGTGTAATACATCAGAAGTCTGGAAGAAATTCATTCAAAGTTCTAAGGCGACTCGACTAGAGAGTCATGATTTCCGCAAGCTGAATGTCAAGGGAATGAGTCATAGATGTGAAAATGGACTCCAGATGTCACTTGGGAAGGGATGCGGAGGAGAGGGGCCGGGCAGAGAAGGAGCACACACACAATCAAGTTAGGGGAGCTAACAAGGTGCGAATAACCAATGATTCCACCTGAATTTAATGGACCCGCAACTGAAAAGTTGCTCTCAATACAAAAAACAAAAAGGTTTGCGGAGGGTCAAGGGGCATATTTACCGACCTGTCTGCTATCACCCCTATTTAAACTATGAAACATACAACAAAGCAGACCAGGTCGAGCAATGGTGTGTAACTGTACCAGTAACTGGAAACCAATAGCATGCAAGTGCGCATCTGTGCCGAAGGTAATAAATGGCAACTTATAGCTAGAAATAATCCCATCAGACCACCCTTCTTGGTGGAGTTTGCGTCATATGGGAGTCATTGATCATACCATAACACTTATGGCCATATAGTGCCGCAGTGGAAATGGATGTCAGTGATCTAGCCATAATTAATTAAAAACGCCTGGTGAAAAAATCTACCCTATGGCGCTGTGCAGGTCGGTCGTTTTAGGCGTCCACTAGTGGGTGAGGTCTTCACCCACACAAGGCTGGGTGAGTATCACTTAGAGGAAATGCCTCTAGGCGATTGAGCTACTATGCTTTTTCTTATATATGCGGAATATAATGTATTCACGCAGGTGTGTTCCTGTATGCGGTCTTTCTGTATTCAGGTAGTCATGTAGGTGTAATTCTATGTTGTTGTTGTACAATCATCTTTTGTTTGTCGATAGGAAGAAGACAGTCTTCTCCCACTAGTGGACGCCTAAAACGTTTGGATTGATAAGTATCAGTTTTTTACTCAACACTTTTACTGTGGTTACAGTTGCAGTAGCTTTTGTAGTTCTATGGTCCTGAAGAAAGCCGGGAGATCTTCCCATAGGCTGAAACATGTCGACCGACCTGCACAGCGCCATAGGGTAGATTTTTTCACCAGGCGTTTTTAATTAATTAATTTCTTGACACCAAGGTTTATGTATGTACATTCTGCCAGAACTAAGGTAGTCAATTTTATTTCACTTTCAAATTCACTATCATCACTTGAGCACTGCACAGTAGTATGTCCACTTTATGGCATATACTATGGCTAGATCACTGACATCCATTTCCACTGCGGCACTATATGGCCATAAGTGTTATGGTATGATCAATGACTCCCATATGACGCAAACTCCACCAAGAAGGGTGGTCTGATGGGATTATTTCTAGCTATAAGTTGCCATTTATTACCTTCGGCACAGATGCGCACTTGCATGCTATTGGTTTCCAGTTACTGGTACAGTTACACACCATTGCTCGACCTGGTCTGCTTTGTTGTATGTTTCATAGTTTAAATAGGGGTGATAGCAGACAGGTCGGTAAATATGCCCCTTGACCCTCCACAAACCTTTTTGTTTTTTGTATTGAGAGCAACTTTTCAGTTGCGGGTCCATTAAATTCAGGTGGAATCATTGGTTATTCGCACCTTGTTAGCTCCCCTAACTTGATTGTGTGTGTGCTCCTTCTCTGCCCGGCCCCTCTCCTCCGCATCCCTTCCCAAGTGACATCTGGAGTCCATTTTCACATCTATGACTCATTCCCTTGACATTCAGCTTGCGGAAATCATGACTCTCTAGTCGAGTCGCCTTAGAACTTTGAATGAATTTCTTCCAGACTTCTGATGTATTACACATTAATACGCAATGCTCTTACATGAGTATGTGTATTTACTTCCTACAGCATGTTTACTGTTTGTTTGCATCAATAATATAATTATAATAATTTCTATGATGAGAGCACAGGTTATACTCAACATTTGTACCTGCTTTTGACACCTACCATGTTAGCTGCTCTCTGACACAATGGCAACTCTCCTATCTGGAGATATACGTTGCGCTTTCAAAGCATTTTCGAACAGACTCGGGGCTGTGGACACACAGTTGCCGGGCGCATGCTCCAGAGAACAGTGTCTCCCGCATTGGGCATGCTCCCCGGCACTGTGATAAACACTGGATAATAACGCAGGTCGGCCCTCTCCTAAGGGGGTTTATAGCTGCATCCAATCTCAGTTTGAGGATATATTCTTTCCTCTCTTCCTTATATTGCGCAACGCAATGCGGAAACGGGCGAGTAGTAGGGATCGACGCCTGACTACCGCCCGCGCATGCGCGAGGGAGCAGTGTCTCCTATCGCGTTTTTCTCCGTTGCCTGGAAGTTATTTAAATGTTCGGGCGCTTAGTTTGATACCTCCCATGCCGCTTGGCTCACATGCTGGGGCACCGACGGACAGGTGAGTGTCTGAAGGCTTTGACCACCTGATAATTGCAGACTAGACAGCTGCCCTAAGCATTTTTAGATCGAATGGAGCCTGCATGGTCCCAGCTTTTTTGTATGTTTGGGAAGTCTCAGGGAACTTACTTGATTCACATCCCATTTCACCTTAGTAGTTTTTGGGCAGTCTTATTTAGTCACCATAGGACTACCTCCTAGCCTATACTTACAACTTGAGCATATGTCTGGGATGTAGCAGTTATTTAATGAGAACAGTAATTGCTATATATAGACACTTCTCAGGGTCTATATTAAGTCTCGCCACATGAGACATTTCGCAAGAGATGCGATTACACAATGTCGCTTGTGCTGATATGTGGGGACCTGGGCTTGGCGGAGGGGGGCGCACTACAGTTTAGTTGGGTTCAGTGTGTAGAGCGATTGGCTTGGGCACCGTAAAGTTTTTACTTACTGTGTACTTTTTCTACACCATAGAGCGGGGCCTCCTACTCCCGAGCGGTTGCCGGGTGAGGTGAGGTCTTCACCCACACAAGGCTGGGTGAGTATCACTTAGAGGAAATGCCTCTAGGCGATTGAGCTACTATGCTTTTTCTTATATATGCGGAATATAATGTATTCACGCAGGTGTGTTCCTGTATGCGGTCTTTCTGTATTCAGGTAGTCATGTAGGTGTAATTCTATGTTGTTGTTGTACAATCATCTTTTGTTTGTCGATAGGAAGAAGACAGTCTTCTCCCACTAGTGGACGCCTAAAACGTTTGGATTGATAAGTATCAGTTTTTTACTCAACACTTTTACTGTGGTTACAGTTGCAGTAGCTTTTGTAGTTCTATGGTCCTGAAGAAAGCCGGGAGATCTTCCCATAGGCTGAAACATGTCGACCGACCTGCACAGCGCCATAGGGTAGATTTTTTCACCAGGCGTTTTTAATTAATTAATTTCTTGACACCAAGGTTTATGTATGTACATTCTGCCAGAACTAAGGTAGTCAATTTTATTTCACTTTCAAATTCACTATCATCACTTGAGCACTGCACAGTAGTATGTCCACTTTATGGCATATACTATGGCTAGATCACTGACATCCATTTCCACTGCGGCACTATATGGCCATAAGTGTTATGGTATGATGAATGACTCCCATATGACGCAAACTCCACCAAGAAGGGTGGTCTGATGGGATTATTTCTAGCTATAAGTTGCCATTTATTACCTTCGGCACAGATGCGCACTTGCATGCTATTGGTTTCCAGTTACTGGTACAGTTACACACCATTGCTCGACCTGGTCTGCTTTGTTGTATGTTTCATTGATTTGAGAAGCAACACAAACAAGGAAATATCGATCTTTGTGTCTTCATGATATGTGATAGTGTGCATTGTTGAGAAGTGTGTGTGTTTGGGTGTATGTTTGAGTGATTTTTTAATGTATGCACATGTAATATGGAATTTGTACTGGTGTGTGTGTGCAAAAGAGAGAATGAGTTTGATATAGTGTTAGAGATGGTGGAGTTATGAGGATTGGTGTGTCTGTGTGTATGTGTGTGATGGAGTTTGTGATGGGTGTGTGACTGGTGGTGGTGCTTGTGGTAGTAATTGTCATGGCATGTGTGTTGGTGTGGAGTAATGCTGCATGTGCAAGATTGAATATGGTAGGTGTTTGTTAGGGGGTGATGTTTGTGTGTGTTCACTTTGTGATGCTGTTGTGTGATGGTGGAGTTATGAGGATTGGTGTGTCTGTGTGTATGTGTGTGATGGAGTTTGTGATGGGTGTGTGACTGGTGGTGGTGCTTGTGGTAGATATTGTCATGGCATGTGTGTTGGTGTGGAGTAATGCTGCATGTGCAAGATTGAATATGGTAGGTGTTTGTTAGGGGGTGATGTTTGTGTGTGTTCTCTTTGTGATGCTGTTGTGTGTGTATGTGTATTTGTGTGTGAGTGTTTTTGTGTCTGTGTGTACTTGTATGACAAACACAGAATATCTCGGGGTGAACTACCAAGGAACCACCACAATCCAGGGACACAATCCAGGGACACAAGCACACCCAGCCATGCAGCCACTTCCACAGTGTTACAGTGATGTACAGCTTTGTTCACTCATATCCCCCTTCTGGGCCTTTCAGTGGCTCACTAGGCATGCAGTCTATATGTCTTTTGTGAAATATGTATGTCTTTATTCTATGCAGGTAGAAGCAATTGTTGCTTTGGCCTTGCTCCAATTCCACATAGTGGATATAGTGGATACGGTGGACATGGTGGCCAAAGACTGGCCACTACTTGTGACCCGCTCCAGCGGGTGGCAATTTGGTTGCATCCTGCCAACTCATCAAATGACTCTTGCCTCTTGTTACAGGACCATATGCACGCTAATACGTGTCCATTCAAGCGTGTCCGATTCGGGCACTTTATCCTTTTGGATTAGGTAAATTTTGTACTATCTAAACTGGCAAATACACATACCAGTCTAGTGCCTTGGTTTGTTAATTTCTCAGTAATGGCACACTTCTTGAAAGACTACTGCAATAATTAGAGCATGGCGAATTCAATGGACCACTGTACAAAAACATAAAAATCCAGCTAAGATAAGATTTGAGAGAAGGCGAAATGGGAGAGTGAACAGTGGGAGATAGGCAGGTGTAGAGGTAATTTGGGATGTAGCAGCTGTAGAGATTGGGCTTGAGATAATAATATGAAAGAAGAAGAAAAAGGGCAAGATTGGAAAAGTAATGGAAAAATAAGAAAATAAATAAGGGGAGGAAGTACGGAGAATGCTACCCTACTCTAAGCTTGCCTATTCATTTGTTTCTAAATATTAGGCAGCTCAAGTATGCTTAATGCGGAAAAAGGTCTGCCATTTATCCCTAAACTTGAAGGTTCTCCACTGTCTCCCTGAATTCAAGCTGCTCTGCTCCCTTCAAAATCATTCTGAAAAAGGACCAACATAACATTACCTAAGAAAAAAACCTTCACACTAGTGTTTCCCCAAAAACTTACATTCCAGCCAAGTGTACCTGAACCCCAAAAGGTGTCCAAAAGAAGAAACCTAGAGGAATTTATTAAGCATTATGGAGGAAGAACATTCCGTGATTTAGGGCTAACACTAAAACAATATGGAACTGGCTTCGAGAGACCAGCAGAGACCACCCTTTCAGGAGGGAAACGAATAGCAGATGCAAATTGGGTATATTGCACTGCCCTCCTCCTCTTCATTGAACACTCCTTCTGTCTACTTCTCAATTTCCAATTCCCTCTGGGCCTCAGTAGTCTTCAGGGGCCTCACCCACCTCCCGCGCTCTTTCCAGAAATAGTGGACAACCTGTGATTTGCTAGAGAGGTAATGTAATGGTGTCTTGGTGATATTTAGTCTGGGCAACCTTCACCATAAGAATTGGTTTGTTTACTAAAAGGGAGTTGCAGTTGACAGGGTTATTTTCCTGTTTATTTGCCTGCATGGCGGATGGCTGTAGTGCATAATATTCCAGCGTCAGCCATTGATGAAAAGATTGCCAGGTCATCGGGGGAATTTTGCGATCTGGTGCTGATGCGAACAGAAACTAGTGTGAGTAATTTTGGAAAAGGAGACTGGCACTGAAAGGTATCAGACAAGGAGCAGAAATGGATGAAGGCCAAGAGCCGCAGTTTGTAGACAAGTAATCAGATGGAAGCCTTTGTACAGGTATCTTTCTGAGTAACTCATATTTTGAGAGTTACTAAGGAGCTCTCTCAAACACATCCTGAGACAGGCCTTAGATTCGTTGGGCACCAAACCTTTACTCAGTAGAACAGCGCCAAAATTAGAGATATATCCTGAAAAACATTTAATGGGAAGTGCATGATGCCACAGTATACAGCAGCAGTGCTGTAACAGAGCTATTCCATTGTGTTTCTGAAACAAATACAGGATAATCAGTCGAGAGAATGTAAGGTGGATGAGCTTGAAAAAGAAACAAAGCAGGGAGCGATGACGAGACCCCTCCGTTAGCACATTCTCAGTCATCAAATGGTCAGGAGACACACACGGATTGAAGACCCATCTGTCCCCTTTACGGTTTCATTCATCTGCCATTAGTAAGTTTAAAAGGGTCACCAACTTGATGAAATAGGACTTGCAGCAACTGGTGTCAGCATGATGAACCAGTCCAGACTGCACACTAAACCCACTGACTCTCCGCCTCAACTAATCGAAGAGCCCATGGCAATCCACAAATGACATAAACAGCAGACCCACCACCAAGTGTACTGTACATCCGTTCCGACCCGAAGAAGGCATCGCGCCACACCGTTCTGCTTTGAGTACATATACGCATGCTGAAAGGCAGACTTTTGGGAACGTATCTGTGCCAGCCTTTCCCTGTACTTCCGGATTGCCGATGCCACGGCTTCTGTCTTATCCCATAATCAGAAATTTTTATGTAACAAGTAACTAGGCTTTCCCTCAGATCACTGAGAGCCGTCACGGAGCCCGCCGGTGTGCTGAAAGCAGAATACACTAATCATCCCCAGTCTCCTGAGATCCATTCATCTTTTCCTTAAGCCATTAAGCCAATATCTGAAATCCTTTACAGTGAGCACTTTTCGCCGCTGCCCCCTCCGCCTGCTGTCCTTGTACTTTTCCCACTCGTGATGACAGCCTCTCTGAACTCAGACTGCCACAGCCATCCCTCAAAGAGAGGCGTCGCAGCCCGCAGAGGAGGAGACACATTTCAAAGGTGCAGAACTAATAAGAGCAGCTGAAAAGATGGGAAACACCACTGAGTCACAAGCAACCCATAAAGATGACACACAAGTGACAGCTTATCAAACATGACCTTAAATTGTGTTTCTGTTTTTTAATAACTGCGTTCTGCATGCAGGTGGCCCTGACACACGGGATCTCTTTCCATCTTGCATCATTGGCAATTGTGTGTATGGGTTTTCATTTAATTTGGGGTTGTCACACATGACCTAATTAAAAATAATCAGGGAGAATGTCTCTTTTTTTACAGTATATCGCCTATCCTGTATATGGGCTCAGATTAAAAGCAGAGTGACAGTGGTGCATTGCTGTTAAATGCTTCATGGGTTGTTCCCATACATTGTTTTTGCATGAAAAAGATTCTGTACCGTAGCCAGCATCACTGTCAGGGTGTATGGGGGAGCAAACTGCCTTTCCAAAGAGGCCAAAAGGCCCCCGACAAGATTCAGAATAAGTACAGTCCCTATACATTTGATTTCCAACACAGTAGCCTCATTCCGCCATTTTAGTCAAGGCCAATTTAATAATGTTATCATTATACTGTACATACTACACTTAGTACACTAAACTGTATGCACTGACTGTGGCCTTACTTACCTGGTACTAACTGTACACGAGCGGAGCAGAGCACGATAACAGGAGCAACACAGGCACAGCACAGTGACAGAAAGTCGCGGTGAGGCGCCTCAGGCGGGAGTCACGGTCTGCTTCTGCCTACGCACGAGGCAAGCCCCAGGCTATGCTGACAGATAGAAGATCCGACGTCACAGCGGCACGCGAATCAAATGGCCAATCACTGCATGGCTTCACATGAAGTCAAACAGTGATTGGCCATTATGCAGTGCGGCTGGACCACCCACGCGCCGCATCCAATAATGGATTGCCCTGCGGTGGCCCAGCCAATCCTGGCGCTGCATGCAGCGCCAGGATTGGCTAGGGGGGCACAATGATTACTCGCCCAGTCGCCCTTTGTAACGCCGGGGGCTGCTACCCGGCAAAACCAGCATCCCCTGGTCCCTCTCTCTTAGGGGAACTTCCACAGCCTAGTGTTTGCGCCTGCTCGGGCAAGTTTCAGCCCCGCAATTCACTTGCGCAATGCACACTGTCTGCTGCAGCTGAGTGTGTGGACTGTCACTCAAGCTGCAGCAGGCCAGCCCCCCTGTCCCTGCGCACTCCGGATATGTCGGGTGTGTCCCAGATTCCCGGCGGCGGCGGGTAGCGCCGCTTATAATTCATGCAATATTTTTAGTGTCCTCTTCAACGCGACGGTGGGTCCATGTGTGGCTAGTGGGGCTACGTCCCTACGCCTCAATGGACGCACCGCGGCTGTCTAAAGGGTCTAAAGAACATCACAAAATCGGGTGGCTTCAGACCCTTCCCAGTTTCCGGGCGGTAGACATTGAAGTCAAATTATTAAGTCAGAAATTAAGAAATAATGGGTTGCTCTAGTTACTCATATGTTAGAGCCTCGAGGTATGCTAATTTTTTCCTTCTTCCTATAGCCATTGTAATAAAAGTTATAACAGACAAGCAGATATCACTTTTTTCCAGGGCACATAAATAATGAGAAGCGTCCTTATAAAATACATATTTGCCACTTTTAAAAAGGGGGGGGCTAAAAAAAGTTTCTGATGCTTGTTTCTGGTCCAGGGAAGGCATGGCTTGGCAGTTCGGGCTGGACTGTTCCCATGAGGAACAGGGTCAGACTGATTTTCAGATGGCCATGTCTGAACTGGGGTGGCAGAGTGGGCAAAAGAATGATGATGGATTATACCCAGATCAGTTGACTGGGGGTGAGTGCTTGCAAAGCGAACACTCCGTCCATCATCCCCCTTGGTTTTGCTTTGTTTTTAACAATTGTCAGATCGTTTGACTGGCCTTCATGAACATAATGTTGCAGGTAACTAGCTACCGTAGATTTTTTTACTCTCATTTTATTCTCTCTCCTTTTCTTTTTGCCCCATAAGTATAGTCCTGACCTCTTTTTTGGAGTGGGGACGAATTTTGGCTGTGTCGCTTACGCCTATGTCAGGATCCAATTTTCTTAGAGAAACATCCAGATAGGACAGCCATTTAATTTTCCTCCAGGCAGCCTAGAATTATCTCCTTCGTAAACTGTGTCTCTGTTTAACTCCATATATGGTGCCACAGGATTGCAGGTCTGATTTGTAGATCATCTTCTAAAAAGGGGACAGCCAGTTCCTTATGTGATAAGTATGATGAAGTTGATTTTGGTATTGCCAGTAAACGTGCCAGAAACAGATCTTCTAGTTTTGCACAATTTGTATAACCCCATAAGGAACCCCCATAACCAAGACTTGGTAAACATTTATTTTTGTACAGCAGCAACATTTCTCTAATCGGTTTTTGGCCTATATTACTAGAGAACCTAGACATCGATTCTACCACCCTTAAAATTTTAATTTTTGATATGTCTAATTGACTTTCCCAAAAGCCTCATGAAGTAAACTGAATACCCAAGTATGTAAAGTTTTGTGTCTCCCCTAGCCTTTCCCCCTTAATGTGATGTATCCTCTTTTTTGCTCTGCCTTTTCCAGCTACCATGGTGACAGTTTTCTTTAAATGAACTTTCATATCTTCATCATTCATAATTTTTACAAATGTATCTATCAGCAACTGCAGCCCATTAACTGGTCTTGAAAGAAGGGCTCCATCATCTACATAGAATAAAATAGGGACAGGGCGAGTGCCAACCATGGGGATATCAGCTTTAGTTTCTTGTCGGTATGCATCCACCCCACTTATATAAAGTGAGAAGAGGAGGGGGCGAGGACACAATCCTGTCTAATACCACCGGTGACCTTAAAGCTGTCTGTGCTCTCCCCGTTTGTGCCGTATCGTACCTGTGCTGTAAGGTAGGAATAATGTAATGTGTATACTTGTAAAGCACACTGTTGCCAGCTGGCGTCCTGGCGCTGTATACCGCTGGGGAACCCGTCCTGGCTTTTCCCTGTGGGATGGTCCCTGCTGGCAATCCCCAAGGTGGAGCCAGGCATCCCCGGCGTTGATGGGGCCGTTGTGGAGATGAGGCAAGCTAATGCCCAGAGTTGCCGAGTGTGACCCCTGGTTAGAGTAGGCACCGAGGCGAGAATTATCGAGTCCGCTGACCCTGGTCCACGACCCTGCCACGTCGGGAATCGAACCCTGGTCCCGGGCCGACTTCTGCTTCCGGGTCTGCCGCCTCTAACCAGTGAGCCACACCACTCCACTGGGATAGGTAATTGATGATACCCCGTGGAACTTCTAGGTCCACAAGTGTTTCCTAGAGTTTGTTATGGTTTGCCAGATTGAACGCACTGCTCAGATCGGCAAAACACAGATGCACTTGTCCTGTCCTGGCTACGGTATATTTATTATTGCGTGTCTTCAAATTTTGCTTCAACCCACCTCATAATTTGTTGTTTGGGGCTCATGAGAGCAGTGAAGTTGTGCTGATTTGTAAGCAGTTAGTTGTCCTTAATCATTGACCTTCCTTTGATATTGTGTCTGATTCTGGCATGACTTATTCCAGTAACATCTCACTCTTGTCATCTCACTCTTGGTCCCAATAACACTAAAGAGTGTTGAGCACAAGGTATTTGGGTTCAACTTCAATATCCATTAAATGTTACCCTTTCTGGACATCTGACCTTGATATCTTAAGGCCCAGGTGGGGGTAAATTTACCTGTGGACTAGGAAGGGATCTCTCAGCTGGAGGACAAATCAGCATCATCGTGATACTGCATCCAGAAGAAACTGGAAATGTGCTATAACACAGGAGTCACCACATCGGAACACAGCCAGGAAGTCAGAAGTGACGCGGACATGGAGATGCAGAAGGCATAAGGGCAGCAGAGGGGTTGTAATAAGGCGAGAAGGGTGTTATGGCAGGGGAGTAGAAGGGTTAGTAAAATAGGGCGCGTCCCAGAAATAAACACTCCATATGTGCTAACACACCAGGAGGTCAGCCATTTAAAGGATGGGTCAAGAGCATCCTATGTAAAGGGTGATGTATGGTGGGGGACAGATGATGACAGGCAGGGCAATGGCATATGATGCTTGTGCAACAATAACAAAACAAAGGGAACAACAATCAAGAGGCAGGAAGGGAAACAGAGAATTTAAAACATATATACTTTTATTAAGGTTCATACATGGATAAACAGATAAACAAACCCCTCCCAACTTTATGAGGCATGTATTAAAAAATGCATTAAAAAAGAACCAGTCCTCATGTATTCGTTCCAGGCTGTACCACATCCCTCGGTGGAGAAGTACATGGTGGTTTACCACCCCTCGCCGCCCTCTCGTCTCTTTCAGAACCTCCCACACTCCTTTGTCTTGCTACCTTCTACCTCTCTCGTATCCTCATCATGTCACGCCTCTTGCTGTCATCCACGTGCCCCAATTCACGTGAACAGCCCCTTGCTATACCAGTCTCTCTGCCCCCATACACCCTCCATGCCTTCTTCTCCCTCCTGCAGGGTTGGCAGCAACCTCTAACCCCAGCATTTGAGTTGAACCCTCCACACCGGATGTATGACATTACAACGCATACTTTTACAATGCATGCCTTTACAACACATTTTTTACAACGCAAAATCCTTTACAACGCATTCCATTACAACGCATGCCATTACAACGAATTTCCTAAAAACTACCATTACAACGCATTCCATTACAACGCATACTACCTTTACAACGCATACCATTACAACGCATACCATTACATTGCATGTATGGTAAGTATTGGATATTATAGGGGTAAAAATTACTATTCTAACTCCAGGGGGTGCAACAGTAGGGTAAGTGTTGGATAATGTAGGGGTAAAAATTACTATTCTAACTCCAGGGGGTGCAACAGTAGGGTAAGTGTTGGATAGTGTAAGGGTACTATGCGTTGTGATGGTATGCGTTGTAATGGTATGGGTTGTAATGACTGCATTGTAATGGCATGCGATGTAATGGATCTTGCGTTGTAAAAGTTTCATTGTAATGGTAGTGCGTTGTAAAAGTTGCATTGTAAAGGTTGTTTACCTCCACACCACCATCAGGATATTACTAAAGAGCAAGCCACAACAATCAAGGAGCTGCTCCCCCATATGCCTAGGGAGATCAGACTGAGCATCACCCTAAAGTCTGACATCTTCAATAACTTGCCACCTATCCTCTCCCAGTATTATCATGGCCCCCAGACACTTGCAAATAGTGTGAATCAAGGTACCCCTCATCCCAGAGTCACCGGGGACAATGGTCTTTGGCCGTCCTCCCTTTCTTGAATGACTGGCTCCTTGTGTAGTACACCTTGTGAAAAAGTTTCTGTTGAATTAACCGAAAACCTGCCCCGATCACTACCTCCCCGGGTATCGACACACCATCCCCAATCATCATCCCTAAGTAGAAACGGATGATTATGGGGTACATAAGGCAGTTTGAAGTCTGCAGATGGGATAAACAAGACATGGGTGGTACACTAGATGAAAGGGCCCTAGCATAGGATAGTGGGCCCTACTCGGAGTAGCGGATGCAGGGTACACTTGTCGTGCCAGAAACTGCAACAGCTTCCTTTCTGCAAAGGTTCCCTGGACCTAATGACATGAGAGGTCTCTCCTACACTTCCTTGAATGATGTGGATATTCTGTCCCTGCTGTGAATTGTCTGTCACTGATTTATCCTTTGATTTCTTTGTTGTTGGAGAGGAGGGTTATTCCCCAATTCTGGCTGAAAATGTTCCTCCAACACTGCACCATTAGAAGTCCTGCCCTAATTAGTGTTATCCTTCAGAGGCAGTGAAGGCGTCTGCCCTGCGGCGGAGGGATGTACGTTGTTACAACGCATGCTTTTACCACGCATGCTTTTACAACGCAGGTTTTTCAACGCAAGTCGTTACAACGACTTGCGTTGGGGGGTGCTGGATAGTGAATAATTTAATTTACTATTCCAACTCCAGTCCCCGTGGATAGTAGGGAAGGTGTTGGATAGTAAATTAAACTATTACCTATCCTAGAGCGCCCCCAGCGCAATTCATTGTAATGACTTGCGTTAAAAACCTGCGTTGTAAAGGCACTGCGTGGTAAAAGTTGCGTCGTAAAGGATGTTTCCCGCGGCAGAGAGACGCAGGCAAAGGGTTTTCAGTGGCAGACCCAGCTGAGGTGCCATGGTCAGATAAAAAGTGGTTGAGAATCAGGGCAGAGGGACAAGCCAACTTTTGGTGGGTTTGATGTCACCACCCTACTCTAAATGACAGCCTGGATATAAATTCTCTGTGGTGTGCTAGATGTCACTACACGAGTTCTCCTTCTCAGTAGTTGAGTTGGGTATAAATATAAGCTAATCTCTCCTGGCCCAGGAACTAGGTAGAATTTAGTCATTTAGAAAATATTTATTTATTCATGTTAAATTACAGGGATTCAGGACTCCATGTCATGGTCACAATGTCTTCTCAACTCTGCATTTCATCTGCCTAACTGAGAGCCCTGAAACCTATGATTGCATAAATTACACTCTGGATTTCAGGCACATACACCCTGTATTCATACATTTTCAAACAAAATTAAACATCAATAGTAATGGTTAAATTGTAATACATTTCATTAATCACATAGCAGTTTTCTTTTCCTTTTGTGATAATAAAAAAAACATACGATCTAAAATGACAATCAAATGAACAAAAGTACAAAGGGGTTTCAGAAAGCCCTGCACTCAAATGAGAAATTAAATTTGCTCCTCCCCGCTAAGCCTCTCAGTATCCTCACATTCCAATATGTTTTGAAAGCCATCCCAGTGCTACAATTTACACAGCCTGCACCAGTGTGATTTTGCAGGGAATCATGGGACAGATGTACAACCATTTTCGCAAAAACAGCATGGAGAATGTACAAACCCTATTTTGCGAGACACAATTATTTGCGACTCGCAAAATAGGGTTTTGCGACTCACTATTAGGAAGGGGTGTTCCCTTCCTAATAGCGATTGCAACCCTATGTAAGAATGTTTTGCGTACGCAATTGCTGGTGCAAAACACTCGCAAATGACCACCCTCTTCAAGTATTATTTCTTTGAGTGTGAGTGAGAGGAAGGCTCTTATGTTCTTTATGAGTATGTTCGTATGCCTCTGATATCTTGGGGTCCTGATTTATCTTTGGGGGGAAAGAGGTATGACTCAGATTTGTTCCTATGACGTGCAAGGTCTGATCTGAGTTTGTCCATAGATGTATGAATCTAGCTCCCATTTCTTTGTGTGAGGTGAAGAGTGTATACCTGATTACTCATTGAGGACAATAGCAGTGGCCCACAATTCCTGGTAAGAGGTACAAAGTATGTCCTTAAGGTAAAAAGATGCCCTACATTTCTCTGGGTGAGGTAAAAGGTATAAATCAGATTTCTCTCGCTGGGCAATAGCAACGGCTACGATTTAATTGTATGAGGTACAAGGTATGCCCTTGTTTTGCAATATGAGGTATACAGATGCCCCTCATTTATTGGTGTGAAATGCAAGGTATATACCTGATTTCTAATTGGGGGTGGAAGTGAGAGGCATGGCCCAGATATCTCCATACAAGATACAATGTATGTCCTTGATTTCTCCATGTGAAGTATGAAGACTGTCCCTCATTCCTCTGTGAGAGGAGAGAGGGATGTCCTTGATTTTTCTTTAGGAGATGAAATGTAATTTCTCTCTCTGAAGTCCTGTTCTTGATTTCTCTATAGGAATGAGAGGTCTGAGGTTGGTCAGTTCTCTGAGGGAGCCCAGAGGTCTGCTGTAAGAATTCTCCAGGAGGAGAAAGTTTGTTCTCAAGTTTCTCAGTAGAGGGATGGATGCTACATGTGTTTTGCATTGGAGGTGAGAGGTCTCTTTCTGTTTTTTCTGTTGTGCAAGAGAGTATGTCTGTTTTTGATGCAGTAGATAAGAAGTCTCTCCCAGACTCAGACCTGTCTCCAATAATGTCTTCAAGGGTGGTGAAATGTAGTGCAGTGTGTGTGTGTTTGTTCTGCAATATGTGGGATTAAGGGGCTGTGTCCTTAACTGCTAATTTAGAGGCCGATTAGGATCGCGGTGAATCCGCATCCTCCGGGCCGGCGGAAGCCACCGCCGGCCCGGAGGATGCGGATTCACCGCTGCGGAGGCTCCAAAGACCCACCGCCAGATTAGGATGGCTGGTGGGTCAGGAAGACCGCCCGCCGCTTTTCCGCCATGGTCGCATTCCGACCGCGGCGGAAAAGCTCTGATATGGTGGCGGTGTCTATCAGACACCGCCAGCCATATTAGGATGGGGCAGAACACATGCTTTTCCGCGGCGGCTTTTCCGCCGCGGAAAAGTATGTGGTCTTTTGTTTTTGGGGGCTCGTTGTGAGCCCCCAGGGTGTTGGGGGGTGGGGGCTGCACATGGGGGGTACCTATGGTACCCCCCTGCATATGCATGCACTTTTAACCTTGCGGCGGGCGCTGCTTCAAGCAGCAACCGCCGCAATGTTAAACATAGGGTATGTGACCGCCAGGGTGGCAGTCACATCCTAATCTGCTTGGAGGGAACGCCGCAGCCCCTGCGGATGTTTCCTCTACCTCGGGGGTGGCGGACGGACGCAGGTCCGTCCACCATCCTAATAGGCCCCATAATTTTTCTGCCTTTTGAAACTTTTCTTCTTTTATCTTAATGCAGCTGTACATCCTCACTAGGGAAAGAGGGCACTCAGGCCTTCTTCATAGTATCCTTTATCCACTGGAGATAGTTGCCCACTTTGGTATAGAGGGCAAAGCTACCACAGGCCGGGGGGCCCCAGGATACAATGCCCCCTGCATAGTAGCGGGAGTAGTCATCAGGGTGGTTAAACACATACGCTCCCCCACTGTCCCCACTGCAGCTGTCGGTCTTCGTCAGTTTGTCCCCTGCACATACCATATTGTTGGTGAACATTTCTTGAGGGTATTTTATACCTCCCCCCCCTTTCATGTCTTTGCAGTTCTGCATCGCTATCACTGGGATGGGGGCCTTCATTAGATCATCTGATACTTGGTTGGCATTTATTCTCCCCCACCCAGATACATACCCAATTGTCTTCTCCTGAAGTCCATAGTGTGGACTTGGGCCTGGAAGGCAAATGGGAGAGATAAACTGGTTCATTGTGACCTTCTCATTGAGCCTGATCAAAGCAATGTCGTTGTTGTAGTTTGTACGTAACTTCGAGCCAATGTTCTCTTTCCAGTCTGGGTGAATGAAGATCTCTTTGACAGTCAGCTGAATGGCAAAGTCCATCTTTCCCAGGTTGGTTACATTAATGTGCATGTCAACGCTTTCTTGAGTATCTACCACGTGGGCAGCTGTCATGACCCACTCATCCGAGATTAGGGCTCCTCCACCCCTCTGCGGGCTAACGAAGACCTGCCAAGGGAAGTTACCTGGTTGGGCTTTGCTTCCTCCAAACACACGCGCTTCTCCTTCAATAGGTTTACTAGGGAACCCGCACACTGGGAAGAGAGAAGAAGGGGAGGTCAATCTTCAAAAGCTCATCCGAAGGTGGCACGGCATTTATATGTCTCTGGCTGATTTGGATTGCCTAGCAATATAGTGGCTTTGAAAAGAAAGCCTGGAATCAACCAATTTATTTTACAGCCAGGGGCGGCTCCTCCACGTGGGTGGAGGAGCGTCGCCCCACTGCTTTCTCGCATTGCGAGAAGCAGAAATGTGAAATGGTGTAAATACCATTTTACGTTTCTGCTTCTCACACTGCGAGAAAGCAGAAGAAGGGTATGCCTGGTTGGGGGCGGGCGGGTGGGAGGGTCAGGGAGGAGTGGCTAGCCCAATGTTATGGGCGCTGACTGTTTGGTCGGCCTCAGGGCCGACCAAACCAGTCATCAGCACTCTCCCATTTCCTCCATGTGGCCTGCATGGAGAAAACGGCCTCCCCATAGACGCCTGTACCGACGGCGTCCTAGCCAATCATAATGCTGCCATTGCAGCATTGTGATTGGCTTAGGGCAGGAGAGGGAGGCTGCCTGCTTCTGCTTCCAGTGAGCAGAGAGAGAGCAGGACACGCGACACAAGACGGGAGGCAAAGGTACGTTTTATTCATGCCAGCCACAACTTTTGATACATCAGGGTGCCAATCACAATTTGGAAGGATGCCTACAACACTCCACTTCCAAATTTCTATTCATATTCCATTTCTAAACCCATTTACTGAGTCAGAAAGAGATCTCTGAATTGGTAAATGGATGTAAAAAAATGGGAAATGCTTTTCAGAGATCGCATTGCAGCATCTACAACCATTAAAATGGTTCTTCATCTGGCCCCTAGCACCCGCTCTCTAGTTTCTTCCCCTCTACAGCCCTCACTTCCACCATACCCCCTTCCTTCATCTACGCTGATATGGTACTAGAATAGAGTTGCCAGAATATTGTGTGCCATAAATATTGTATCCTAAATATTGTTCACAAAAATATCCTTTGGCAAAAATAATAGAAAATCTACACCCAATAAGATGACATTTTTCTAAACAATATTTAGGGCATGCATTTAATGTCAAGGAATATTTCTACATATGATATCCTTTCATAGAACATCTGCACCATTCTTATAACCCTGTGCACCTGTCACTGCTGCCTTACCATGTCCTCCTGCACCTACCATACTCACTGTTTTCTTTTGATCATATGTCTTTAGATAAGTCCTCAGCTTCTTCCCACCCTTGAAGGCTATCTACCATAGTACCTCCCTCCCTTCCTTCAACTGCACCTCTTTCCTAATTCTGTGCATTTATCTCTGCCTTCATATCTCTTGCATCGGCGACCCTCCCTCTATTCTTCTGTTCACATTTCCATACTTTAGTCTTTACCTTCGTTTCTCCTTTGAAGGCTACCTACCACAATACCTCCCTTTGACCATCCGCAACTCTTTTCTAACCCTGTGCATCTCTCACTGCCTTCGTGTGATCCTCCGTCTATCCTTCTGTTGACATCTCCATACTTCAACCATTAACTTCTCGGCTCTCTTTCCCCCTTGTAGACCTCCCGCCAAATCATCTACACATTCATCTTCCCTATGTCTCTCCCTACCTCCTTGCACCTCTTTTTTCTTTTTACACCCCTACTCCTGTCCATTTCTCTCTCCCTCAATCTGTACCTCAATTTCTGCCTTCACGCGTCTTCCATATAACCCTCACTACTTCCAAGCATCCGTTCATTCCTCTCCCTTAGCCCATGTCTCTCTACAACACCCTTGGCATCAAAACCTCCCATGTTGCTTTGATACTTCACCACTTTACATCCTTCCTTCCATAGTTTGATCCAGACTTCCTTCTCTACTGCCAACCAACCCTCACTACATGCAAGACTACTCCAAGGCAGCACCACCTTCCCCAACCATTTCCTGCGTTACCTGCAGTGCATTCTGTCATATTGATCGGTTCATCTTTTGACTTCCAGAGTCCGTCTGAAGAACAGTGGTACACACCTAGAGAAAACAAGCATTTGTGCTTATACAGAGATGAAGAAGGCAACCCTACCCCCACCCTCACAGACCAGAAGTGACCCTACAACCATCCATTGACAGCTCCACTTACAGGAAGTGGGATTTCACATCTAGGCTGCCTTTGAAACTACCCTTTTGCCCTAAAATGTGATTAACCCCTTGGGCGCGGCCGCAATCCTACGCCTGTGCGGCCGTTTTATTGAGTGGGCGGGATCATGACAGCCCACAGCCGTCATCAGCACACACCCACCGTGATGCATGACGGATGGGGGCCGTCATCAGCATGGAAGGGGTTAAGAACCTTGTTTAGATTTTGGCCGACAGGATATTCCATCACAAACATGGTGGGTGTCCAGTCCACTCTATTACAAGTGCATTCATTTATAGCCTTAGGCAGTTGTAATGCGGGCGATGAACTATACACCGCCTTTTGAGTGCGTATCCCATCCACAAAACTTTACAAAATGCCCTTAAGCCATTTACAAGCCTACCGGTCTTTCAAGTAAGTAAATTTTACAGATATGAAAAAATAAATTTGAATATTTGTTAAGTTCCATTTCATGGAATAAACATCATTACCTCATGGAGCTGGCACGTTATCGTCCCATTGGGTGTGTGCCTGATATGAGGTCATGCATCACTTTACTAGCACTCTATCAGGTGTTGGCAGTGCAGACTACAGGATGGTGTATATTTTATGATTCAAAACCTTAAACCTAAATATTAGAGATCTACTGTACGATGGATTTCATCTTTTTCATGATAAATTGGCACTTCTTGCCATGTAATATAATGTGAAACATGCATATCATTAAACTTTCGAAATGGGTACCAAAACCAAATTATAGTCCTCTTCTTCTGTGGGCAATAGCATTAAAATGTCATACAGAAAAACAGAAGGTGTTGTTTACCTCAAAGATGTTTTACATAATGTATAGGAAAATGGAGTATGCAAAGGCTGTGGCCAGAAGGAAGCCATGGGCCATATGTAGGTGGGGCATTACCGGTCGGTAACGGTGAAATTCGGTAAATTTCACCGTTACCGACCGGTATTTAGGGATTTGAGATGTAGGAGGCAGGTTTCAAGGATTCAGTAATTTACCGAATCAGTAATTTAAAGAATCGGTAAATTACTGAATTCTTAAAATACCGAATCAGTAAATTACCGAATCCTTAATGTAGGGAGCACTCAAGTGAGTGCATTTTTCATTTAAGGATTCGTTATTACCACAACTACAAGTTGGTGGTAAATATCGAAAACCTATAAAAAAAAGCAAATTTGTGCTTTTTGAAAAGTTCCATGTGGCAGACATACATGCCCTTAGGGCATGTATGTGTGTCACATGTGCACACATGCACAATTCAGGGGTGCAACAGGGCCACCCTTGAATATGTGCACCCTATTACCGATTCGGTATTTACCGAATCAGAAATAGTGAATGGCTTCCCATTCAATCCTATGGGCCTCCAGGCCCATAGGAATGAATGTGAATTACCGAATCGGTAAATGCCGAATCGGTAAAATTTACCGATTCATTACCTACATCACATTTACCGATTCCTAAATACCGAATCGGTAAAATTCGGTATTTAGGAATCGGTAATATGTGATTACCTACATATGGCCCCATGTGCGTTAGAAGAGCCCTGCATTGTTGTGTTATGAATTCAGTATGTTGGTAGTCCTTATTGTGCTAAACGGCACATAGATCTCCCCAGAGACACAGGAAAGCCATAAGCAGCGTCCTGGGACATTTTGCCGATTGGTCTAGGCAGAGATAACATATGATTGGGCAGGACACTGGTCGCAAACATCCCTAACTTTCATGTGCTAAAGAGTTGACTCTCAGGTGAAAAGTCACATGGGCACCATCAAATTACCTTCATACTGTACTCCAAACCTACCCAGCTGATTGCTGGCTGCTACACCAGTGCCCGGGATGCAAGCTTTGACCTCAGAGCACTAGTACCCATTGACCTGTAGAAAAAGAGGTCAACGTGGGAATCGCAAATAAGAAAAAATAAGAAATCGCAAAAATATATGCGAATTTTTTAATGCATCAGTATTTGCAATTTCTAAATTGCGATTCCTTAATTTTCGCAATTTAGGAATCGCAAATACCAACACTGATGCATGTGGGCCTTAATCCTTCTCTGACCAATGGAGTAAACACTGCCAGGCCCAGACTTAGCTAATTTAGTAGTAGTTTCTTTTTGTCTTACTACAAACAGTTAATGCACAAAAGCCTTGTTACAGTTTACATGTAAACATTTTTAACCTGCAAGGGAAAGTCACACCTCAAAGCAGGCAGGAAACCCACAGAACTTTGACAACTAAGTGGGTAAAAAAGTGAAATGATTTAAGAAAGTGCCTCACATAACCTACTCAGGGGGAGCTGCTGGTAGGTACTCACCAGTTAGCTCACTGTATCATCATCAGCACTTTCCTGATACAAAAGGAAACGTAACCAAACTCCCAACTGTGTGTCATCTAAAGAAAAAGGAGTATCAAAGAAGAAATATCAAACAACTACTTGAAACCTACAGATCCCCGTTATACAAAGGAGGCTGACAGTGTTCTCCTATAAGGCTAAAATTGAGTTACGGAAACACATTACTCCTATTTTGATTTTTAGTGTCCGTACTTGTATAAAACCAATATCTCATTTTTAGGCCATATTTTAACCTGAACGGCCAACATGTTTCATTGCCAGTGACTTTGTGGCAATTTCATGAGGGCACGAGGACCCAATTCCACTGGACCAGGTAGTTGCCAGTTGGAATCCTACCAGCAAGTCACCAATAAAAATCAAAGGGGATCCACAACCAGGTCCCAAACGCAGCCCGGCGTCCACACCGATTCGGCACCTATTTGCCACCCTTTCATGCACCTCCCTGACTGCCGGGCGTGAGGTGAGGAGCATCCACAGTGGGTGAGCTGCTTTCTTCCTGAGAACCCCGGCATGTCTTGGCCAAATATTCTGCCCTACAGACCCCTCAAGTGGTCCAGAACACAGCAGCTCGCTTGGTTACCAACGCCCCTCGTCGCACTCCTTCCCTCCTCCTCCTTCACAAATTACACTGGCTCCCCATTCGTAAACGCATCCATTTTAAAAGTTGTTGTTTAGTCTTTAAAGGCCTCCATCAGCTTGGCCCTATATATTTATCCAACAAATTGACCACATATACTCCTTCGCAGAGGCTTCGTTCAGAAGGCAAAGGCCTCTTGGTCATTCCCTGCTTCAAGAAAACCAAGTGGGGAGGGAAAGCCTTCTCCCACCTGGCGCCCACAATGTGGAATCAGCTACCCGAGGCACTACGCCTCACCCAATACTACTTCAGCTTTAGGAAGAAACTGAAGACATTCCTGTTTTAATTGTTATGATCTCTTGCCTCTACGGTCAGCAGCGCAGAGATACCCCATGTGGGGCGATTCAGGCGCTTTATAAATCATCTAAATAAAATAAATAAATGTGATGGTGAGCGCTTCTGGGGTTTTGCTGCCTGTCTTCCAGTGAGGACACTTCTGTGAGGGACAGGCACACCAATAGGGTAGGCGTGCCTATGACAGCTAATTGGGAGTCGGCGCAGGAGACTGCAGCAGGTTCCATTCACCTACTTAGGTGACCCTGGGGTGGGTACCACCAAGCGGTTGGTGAGCTGCATTCGCTAAACCATAGTGCGGGTTGTGTCTTGTGCCTTCCTCTTTCTTTGGTAGTGTGCAGTCCTGTGTCACTTGCGCAATGGGGAAACATGCCAGCAAACATAGGCATTTGGAGGTTTCTTCTTCTTTCTCCTCAGTTTCCTCTTCTTCTTTGCCTTCACCACCTAGGTCAAGATGCCGCTGGGAAGGTGAGGATGCCAGACTGCGACGCCTGATTCGGGAGACCTTGCAAGAGATGGGCAGTGGGAGCAAGCCCAAAGATTCTGTCCCAATTCAGGCCTCTCATTCTTCAGATTCAGGGGAGGAGAGTCTGGGTGTGGAGGAGCATAAAGGCAAATATCTTGACAAGGATATGTTTCCTGAACTGTTAAAACATGTGAAGTCCAATATGATGTTTCCTGATGAGGAGGTTCCAGGCACTTTTCAGAGATCCCTGCTTCGCCAGTTCTAGAGTACCGCCTCAGTGGATGTTCCTGTCCATCCTTACATCTTCAAAGTGTTGAAGCTGTAGTGGAAGGACCTGATAGGATCGTGCTTCCTCGGATATGGCCATCAATACATTTGTGGCCTATCTGGTGGGGAGGATGTTGCTGACTAAGGAGGCTGTTATTAAGGATTCAGTTCACGAGAAAGTGGATGCTTCCCTTCGTCAAGTGTACTTGGTGCTCATTTGGCTTGGCGTGCTAGCATTTATGGGACATATGGGGCCATATGTATGAAGGTACCCATTTGCGAATCTCAAATAGCGATTTTTTAGAAATCGCTATTTGAGATTTGCAAATTGATATGTATGTAGAAAATCGAATTTTTTTTGCGATTTCTTAAAATTTCTTAATTGCGATTCGCAAATTGCGAATCGCAATTAAGGAATATTTTCCCATTCATTTCTTTGGGCCAGGAGGCCCATAGGAATGAATGGGAAGTTATTCTCAATTTGCGATTTGCAATTTGAGAATCGCAAATTGAGAATAATTTCAAGGGTGCAGGGGTGTCCAAAGGACACCCTGTTTCACCCCTGAAATTAGCATGGGTGTACATGTGGTGCACATACATGCCCTAAGGGCATGTATATGCTTCACAGTGCACTTTGAAAAATGCAAAAAAGTGAATTTTTCAAGGAATTCGCAAATTACCACCAACTTGAAGTTGGTGGTAATTTGCGATTCCTTAAGGCCAATTTGCATTTTTTAAATGCTTCTTACATTGCATTTAAGGAATCGCAAAATTTGCGATTCCTTAAATGCAATCGCAAAATAAGGAATCGGAAATTTTGCGATTCCTTATTTTGCACGCAGATACGCTTAATACATACCATTTGGCCAAATTGCATTCGCAAACGCCGAAATTCTGCGAATTTCGGCATTTGCGAATTCAATTTGGCTTGATACATATGGCCTATGTTGCTCAATTCTTGATTTCAGATATCAAAGCCCTATATTGGTCCTAGGATGACACTTCTGACTGCTCTGGGCTGTTGGAACACAACAAGCGCCAGGTTGAGTTTCTTTCCGATGTGTCCTTTGATGTGGTGCAGGCCTCGCCCCTGTCAGGTGGGGCTTGTGTAGCAGCTCGCCTCAATCTGGTTCTGAAGGACTGAAAAACGTATTCTGCCCATAAGGCATCAGCCTTGAGGTTGTCTGTCCAGGGGAGTATGATGTTTGGTGAGGAATTGGAGGGTAAATTGCACAAGCTTTTTAAGAAGAAGAAGCAATCTGCTTCCCCGCTACCAGCAGTTCCTGTGATTCTGCATTTATGGAGATCACTATCAGTTTCATGTCCTGCCCTTTTGCCTTCGGTGTGCCCAAGGATTTACACCAAAGCAGTGGCTCAGTTGGTGACTTTGTTACATCTCCAGGGCACTCACCTGTATCCCTCGTTAGTCGAATGGCCGCTCTATGCTCCATCCCAGGAGTCAATCAATCAATCAATCAATGCATTTGTATAGCGCGCTACTCACCCGGAGGGTCTCAAGGCGCTTGGGGAGGGGGGGGGTCCGCTACTGCTCGAACAGCCAGGTCTTGAGTTGCTTCCTGAAGGCGAGGTGGTCTTGGGTCAGGCGGAGGTGGGTGGGGAGGGAGTTCCACGACTTGGCGGCCAGGTAGGAGAAGGATCTTCCTCCCGTAGTGGCTCTTCGGATGCGGGGGACGGCGGCGAGGGCGTGGCTGGTCGATCGAAGCTGGCGGGTGGGAGCGTAGAAGTTGAGGCGGTCGTTGAGGTATCTTGGGCCTTGGTTGTGTAGAGCTTTGTGTGCGTGGGCGAGGAGTCGGAACGTGATTCTCTTGTTGACGGGGAGCCAGTGCAGGTCTCTCAGGTGTCCGGAGATGTGGCTGTGTCTGGGGATGTCCAGGATGAGTCGTGCTGAGGCGTTCTGGATCAGCTGGAGTCTTTCCTGGAGTTTTGCGGTGGTTCCGGCGTAGAGGGAGTTGCCGTAGTCCAGTCGGCTGGTGACGAGGGCCTGGGTGACCGTCTTCCTGGTTTCGGTGGGGATCCACCGGAAGATCTTCCGGAGCATGCGTAGGATGTTGAAGCACGAGGACGAGACGGCGTTGACTTGTCTGGTAATCGAGAGGGAGGAGTCCAGGATGAAGCCCAGGTTGCGTGCGTGGTCCGTTGGTTTGGGTGCGGTGCCCAGGGCAGGGGGCCACCAGGAGTCGTCCCAGGCGGAGGGTGATGATCCCAGGATGAGGACTTCCGTCTTGTCTGAGTTCAGTTTCAGGCGGCTGTACTTCATCCACTCGGCTACGTCTTTCATCCCTTCGTGTAGGTTGGCTCTGGCGGTGGCGGGGTCGTTGGTGAGGGAGAGGATCAGCTGGGTGTCGTCGGCGTAGGAGATAATGTTGAGGTTGTGTTGGCGTGCGATGGCCGCAAGGGGGCTCATGTAGACGTTGAAGAGGGTGGGGCTGAGCGAGGAACCTTGAGGAACGCCGCAGATGACTTCGGTGGCCTCTGATCTGAACGGTGGGAGGCGGACCCTCTGTGTCCTTCCGGCGTGACTTCTGCTCCATCTGCAAGTGGTTTGCTCGGACCTGTCGAGATATGTATGTATGTATGTATTTGTTTTTATTAAGCGCCTATCTCACCCGTAGGTCTCATAGCGCTAGCTGAAAGGCCAGATCAAAACAGAGTGTTTTTAGAAAAGCCATATTTTTAGGGCTTTACGAAAAGTCTTGTGATTAGTTTCAAGACGAAGCTGCAGCGGTAAAGTATTCCATGTCTCCGACGCGGTTCTGGAAAAGGACCTGCTGCCGTTTTTCACCGTGCGGACCTTAGAAACGGTCAGAAGGTGTTTGTTGGCCAAACGAAGTGTTCTTACTGGTTGATATTTACTCAGTTTCTTTGCCAGATAGGTTGGGCCATTATTGTTGACTGTTTTGTGTACTAGGCAGCATATCTTAAATGTAATCCTCTTTTTAATAGGGAGCCAGTGAAGCATCTTTAGGCAGTGAGAGTGATGAGGAGTGCCTTGTTTCCGGCTTGACTGTGGTTGTGGCTTCTGGGTCTCATAGTAGCAGCAGTGTTCACAGTCCCCTAGGCTCATTTCCATCTCCGGCCTTTGTGGATCCATCGGCTGGCCTGTTGGGATCCAGTGTCTAGGGCACTCTACCATCTGGTTCCAGTGCCTCCAGCCATCCTTCCTGGTCTGCACTGGTGGATGGTGTTGGACAATCATTTGAAAGAGGTGCCATTGCAGCTGGATCCTCCTGTGGTTTTTACTATGGATGCCAGTGCTTTCGGGTGGGGAGTCACGTTGGGGGACGGCTCTCTGCAGGGTCATTGGTCTCTACAGGAGGGGAGGTGTTCTTCCAACTGGAGCAAGCTGGTGACTGTCTGTCGGGCAATCGTAGGTTTCAGTCTTTCTCTGGTGGGCCAGAATATTGTGATTTGGTCCAAGAACTTGGTGAGGGTGGCTTAACTGTACCGTCAGGGTGGGATTCAGGCCCGGTTTCTGAATGCCGTGGCGGTTCCCTTGTTTTGTTGGGTGGAGGGGCATCTATTCTCCCTTGTGGCAGGCCACATCAAGGAGGTGGACAATGGAGTGCCAGATGCTCTCAGTCATTTCTTTCCACCATCCCAGGAGATGTCTCTCACCCAGGAGGTCTTTCAGCAGATGTGCGGTAGGTTTGGTGTTCCTTTCCTGGACCTATTTCTGCCACACAAAATACTCAGCTATCCCGGTTTTGTGCCTGTGTTCAGACAGTGGTGGCATGGGGCTGGATGCTTTGACCTTTCCTTGGGCATCCCACCTGTTGTATGCCTTTCCGCCAATTGCTTTGATCCCCTGGTTTCTGGCTCAACTGCTGCGGGGCTCCTGGGAGGTGGTGCCCTTTTGGCCCCGGCGATCTTGGTTCCCCACTCCCAGGCTCCTATCAGTTCAAGGTCCTTGGTGATTTGAAGCTTCCCCTCAGCCAATGACCCAGTTAATCCAATCCACATAATCAGTGTGGGTTCATTAAACAATGCAATTGAGGCAGCCAACACGTGTATCGTCGTATGGTAATACGTACCTTGACTTCTTCAGGGCTGTGGTGATATCGGTAACTGTAGCAGTATATATAATCTTTAAAATGCATCCTGTATGGTCCGTTTTGAGGTCTAGTAATGATCTACAGTCTGTAATTAATCGCAAGAGATCCACAGAGTAATCCACCCATATTAACGGTCTGATATGGTAGTCGCAGCAACAGTTTGAAGTAGAAAACTGGCGTGCTAAGCATGGAGAGTATCCATGGCTTTCGAGGATTGGATTTATTTGATCATTGGCTGTATTAATAACTCGGATTGAACATTGGATGAGAACAAACTGGATTTCGTATGACCTGAACTGACGTCTATGGATTAAAAGTGGACAAAGAAAATACTTGTGATCTCAAGAATATCATTGACTTTGAAATACTCTATGTGTGCTCAGATAGGATTTTTTTTATTTGCTTTGTCTCCTTCAGGGATACTACTTTGTTTTGGCTCAAGGCTTTCCTGCTAGTCTGATGTATTTTTGGGTACTTACGCTCAAAGTCTTCACTTGAGAAAAAACTCCTCTGAACTTGGAGATATCTGGAAAGATTCTGAGGGGTCAGCTTCTTCCTCTACCTTGGTACCGTGTTCCTTGAAGATGTTGGGGTGTCATGTTATGCCTCTTTATCCTTCAATGCACTCACCTCCACTCTTGAGAACAGGCTTCATTTTCTGTTTTCAGTCTTCTGTCTGTAATTTAGATGTGTGTCCAGGGGGTTAATGCGAGAGTGCTTTCGGAGGCACTCAAGAGTAAGAATCATGCCCTGAGGATTCAGATCGCCCCACATCTTAAGGTTGAGTTTCCGCAACTGAGCCTGTGCCAACTTTTCAGACGTAGCAGGGAAAAGTGGGTGCCCCATCAGTGGGGCAAGAGGGGTGTGCAATAGTGTAGTGTTAGAGTTTCTTCTCAGCCCTTCCCTTTTTGCATTTAAAAAGCCACTGTATCTATTTCTCTGCTATTAGTAAGCCTCCTATCCCATAGTCCAGTCTGTAGGAGTGTAGGGGACAGCTAGGTAAGCCATCTACTTTTGGGGAGGTGAAAGCAAAAATGCATGTGGTGTGTTTGGGCACAAAGATGATATAGATCCATATTGGGAATGGTGAACCCGCCTATGTGGTACGGCAGGATGAGGATGTCCCAGGCTTCCCTCGGCTTCTATCCTGCCCACATGACTCTAATTAAGAGAAAGTTCGATGTATGAAAAACCTGCTTTTCAGCTTATTTAGGATATTCACAAAGTAGTATAGGAGCTTTGGGAGTACCACCATTCTGATTATATGGATTTTGCCAGCCATAGACAGCAGCAGGTTAGCCAACAATCAATTGGTTCTTCCAGGGAGATAATGATCTGCCATAATTGAGGGCCGGGATTTCCTACGTATCATGGCTGATCCAAATCCCTAAGTACTCCAGGAGGTATTCCAAAGTGAATCTAGTTGTACTCTTCATCAGAAGATGTGTGCCAGTTTATTGTCAGTCTGGAGAGACCACTGAATCTGACCAACTCCCTCAAACTAAGGGGCTGATTAGGATGGCGGACAGACTTTGTCCATCCGCCATCCTGTCATGGCAAGGGACCGTCCGCCATAATGGCGGAGGTCCCATGCGTCGAATTAGGATGCACCCGCCACTGTGGCGGGAGCATCCCGCATTTTTAACATTGAGGCGGGTGGTGCTGAAAGCACCGCCCGCTGCAATGCTAAAAATGCATGTTGTGCGTTTCAAAGCACAACATGACAGGCACCACGCGGTGCCTGCCATGTTGTACTTTGAAACGCAGGGGGGTACGATAGGAACCCCCCATGTGCACCCCCCCCCTTCACCCTGGGGGCCCGCAACAGGCTCCCAAAGCAAAGACCGTATGCCTTTCCTTGGCGGCATTGCCGCCACGGAAAGGCATTCCCCAAAGCCCATCCTAATATGGCTGGCGGTGTCTGATAGACACCGCCACCATATTAGACCTTCCTGTCCTAATGTGGCGGGGGGTCATTTGAGTGAGGATGGTAGACGGATTGCCCCCGCCGGGCCGGCGGTGGCTACCGCCAGCCCGGCGGGGGCAATCCGTCCGCCATCTTAATCGGCCCCTAGGTTCGAGATTGATATGTGGGTCCCAGACAAATTGGGTAAGATCATCCACATACATCAGTATTAATAAGGGTAGATCCCAGACTCGCAGTGCAGAGCTCGCATGATGCTGCACCAGCTTGGCAGCTAGGGGCTCCTTCACAAGCGCAAACAGGGCGGGCGACAGGGTGTCTCGCCGATTGGAGTGTGTACAACAATCTTACTAGTACCAGAACTGTGGGTGAATACTCACATGACCAGCCATGTCACCAAATAAATTCATTCCAGTGAATCAAATACCTTAGTGGTGTCGAGTAGTATTGCTGCTGTCTGGGTGTTGGGATTCATTTGGTGCAGCACGGCAAACATGGTCTTCAGGTTATGCATGGTGGATTTGAATGAATGAATTGAATGAACTTGGCATTTGTAAAGTGCAACAACCACCTCGAGAGGCATCTTGTTCCTAACAACACTGAAACAAAAAGAAAGAAACCTGCCCCTCT
This sequence comes from Lissotriton helveticus, assembly GCF_964261635.1. NCBI lineage: Eukaryota > Metazoa > Chordata > Amphibia > Caudata > Salamandridae > Lissotriton > Lissotriton helveticus. The sequence goes on along the minus strand of NC_136068.1, from coordinate 71,775,255 downwards.
AGAAAATAAACACTTACGATTGAGTTAACAGCTATGTTTTCAGAGAAGGGTTAGAAGTCTGTCTAGCCTTCTGAGAGTCGCAGGATATCCAGTGAGGCATTTATCTTTCACTGACTGCAAATTTTAAAGTTTCAGATTTCAACCTATGAGAGAACTCAGTCAAGCAGTGCAAATTTATAAGTGACTAGCTGCCCGTCCCGACGTTGTCCGGGTATTAAAAAGATTTACCTGAAGGACGGCAAACTTTACCGAACGCTACCCCACCGCTTTCCAATGCAGCAGGCGTCTTAAAATGCACACGGCCACACACAACAACGCTGAAGGGCACGCACACCTCACGACCTGCACGACCACTAATCTCATCACAGTGAGATAGGTGTGCGTGCTGTTCAGCGTTGTGTGTGGGCGTGTGCATTCTGAGACATGTGGGCGTGTGCTTTCTGAGACGCCTGCGTTTATCCCCGGTTGAGATCGGTAACGCTTATGCCCACAAAGGTTGCTTCACAACATATGTTATTAACGCCGCCTGAATGGCAATGTCCGTGAATGCGGCGCACCTTGTGTCTTCTATACGGACGTGTGAGAAGTGATTATAACTCGTGAATGGAAAGGCGCGCTACTGAATGACGCAGCCATTTTTTTGTTATAAAATTTGTGGCAAGCCCCTCTGAGGACGCTGTTGTGGTACGCCCCTCTCACAAAGTATAATGTGTGTACTTTGACACGGCTACGACCACGCCCCTGACACGCCCACGGCCCTCTGAGTACGTAGTTTGACACGCCCACGCCCCTCTGACATCGGTTATGGCCACAAAGTAAAATGTGTGTAGTTTGACACGCCCACGAACACTCCCCCGACACGCCCATGCCAACGCCCACGCCCACAAGGGACTACTTTACCCCTAAGGTTCTTTGACGTTTCTAATGTATATGGTGGCCACCTGTATAGCCTATGTCCATCTGCTGCAACTCCCCTTTCCAATGCTGTATTGGGTGTTGTGATTGGTGCTGTACTTCTTGAGTTTACCCGCCTCAAAGGTTTCAGCTCTCTCTTTATAATAGTAGTATGGATTAGGGATTCATAAAGCATAATGATTTAGGACCTGGTCGATAGTGTTGTAAAGGAACATCTAATGCAGCGTGTAGACATCAGCTAATAGGTAGCAAAGGCGTCAGTCCAAAAACGTCAGACCACTCCAACAAACTATCATGTATAATAGTCCTTCCTCGCTTTCTGGCTTCCCATTGCATTGTGGAGCTTGCAGTTTTATATTTCATACCTTGTCTTTTGCATCCAAATCACAGGTTTCAAAAGCACACTTTTTTATGTCCCGATGCATTTTGGGGTATCTAGTTACTCATGTGGTAAACATGCATGTCTTCGATATTTGGTTCATGGACATACAACTATAAGTCATAAAATAATACATCGTAATCACAAAATAAATTAAAAACAATCTATAAGCATATTCACACACTAAGATACATTCCCCATGGTAGTTCCCCCTAACAATTATAACTTGGGAGCATAAATTCTACTCTTATTGACGAACAGAAGGCTTCTATAAGGGTCTAAAGAACATCAGGAAATCGGGTGGCTTCAGACTCTTCCCGGTTTCCGGGCGGTAGACATTGAAGTCAAATGATTAAGTCAGAAATTAAGAAATAATGGGTTGCTCTAGTTACTCATATGTTAGAGCCTCGCGGTATGCTAATTTTTTCCTTCTTCCTATAGCCATTGTAATAAAAGTTATACCAGACAAGCAGATATCGCTTTTTTCCAGGGCACATAAATAATGAAAAGCGTCCTTATAAAAGACATATTTGCCACTTTTAAAAAGGGGGGGCTAAAAAAGTTTCCGATGCTTGTTTCCGGTCCAGGGAAGACATGGCTTGGCAATTTGGGCTGGACTGTTCCCATGAGGCACAGGGTCAGACTGATTTGCTTATGGCCATGTCTGAACTGGGGTGGCAGAGTGAGCTAAAGAATGATGATGGATTAAACCCAGATCAGTTGACTGGGGGTGAGTGCTTGCATTGTTCAACACTCCGTCCATCATCCCCTTTGGTTTTGCTTTGTTCGCCCTAAGTTGGCAGGGTATGCCCAGACGTGGGTCCCTTGCTCACTTTGCCACTGAATTTAAGCTAGCCTAGCTGATGACAGCTGAGAAACCGGTCCCAGGATACTTGCTTCCGGTCCAGGGAAGACATGGCTTGGCAGTTCGGGCTGGACTGTTCCCATGAGGCACAGGGTCAGACTGATTTGCATATGGCCATGTCTGAACTGGGGTGGCAGAGTGGGCTAAAGAACGGTGATGGATTAAACACAGATCAGTTAACTGGGGGTGAGTGCTTGCAATGCTGAACACTCTGTCCATCAACCCCTTTGGTTTTACTTTGTTTTTAACAATTGTCAGATAGTTTGGCTGGCCTTCATGCACATAATGTTGCAGGTAACTAGCTACCGTAGATTTTTTACTCTCATTTAATTCTCTCTCCTTTTCTTTTTGCCCCATAAGTATAGTCCTGACCTCTTTTTTGGAGTAGGTAAGAATTTTGGCTGTGTCGCTTACGCCTATTTCAGGATCCAATTTTCTTAGAGAAACATCCAGATAGGACAGCCATTTAATTTTCCTCCAGGTATCTATCTTGAGACAGTCTAGAATTATCTCCTTCGTAAACTGTGTCTCTGTTTTACTCCATATATGGTGCCACAGGATTGCAGGCCTGATTTGTAGATCATCTTCTAAAAAGGGGACAGCCAGTTCCTTATGCGATATGTACGATGAGCTAGATTTTGGTGTTGCCAGTAAACGTGCCAGAAACAGATCTTCTAGTGTCTGCAGTTTTGCACGATTTGTATAACCCCATAAGGAACCACCTTAACCAAAACTTGGTAAACATTTACTTTTGTACAGCAGCAACATTTTTCTAATCGGTTTTTGGCCTATATTACTAGAGAACCTAAACATCGATTCTACCACCCTTAAAAATGTCATTTTTGATGTCTAATTGACTTTCCCAAAAGCCTGATGAAGTAAACTGAATACCCAAGTATGTAAAGTTTTGTGTCTCCCCTAGCCTTTCCCCCTTAATGTGATGTATCCTCTTTTTTGCTCTGCCTTTTCCAGCTACCATGGTGACAGTTTTCTTTAAATGAACTTTCATATCTTCATCATTCATAATTTTTACAAATGTATCTATCAGCAACTGCAGCCCATTAGCTGGTCTTGAAAGAAGAGCTCCATCATCTGCATATAATAAAATAGGGACAGGGTGAGTGCCAACCATGGGGACATCAGCTTTAGTTTCTTGTCGGCATGCATCCACCCCATTGATATGAAGTGAGAAGAGCAGGGGGGGCGAGGACACAATCCTGTCTAATACCACGGGTGACCTTAAAGCTGTCTGTGCAATCCCCGTTTGGGCCGTATCGTACCTGTGCTGTAAGGTGGGAATACCATTGGGAGAGGTAATTGATGATATGGTGCTTCTAGGTCCACATGTGTTTCCCAGAGCTTGTTATGGTTTACCAGATAGAACGCACTGCTCAGATAGTAAACATCCTTTACAACGCAACTGTTACAACGAAGTACCTTTGCGACGCAACCATTACAACGCAACCTTTACAACGACTTGCGCTGGGGGGCGCTCTAGGATAGGGAATAGTTTCCAACACCTTCCCTACTATCCACGGGGACTGGAGTTGGAATAGTAAATTAAACTATTCACTATCCAGCGCCCCCCAACGCAAGTCGTTGTAAAAGTTGCGTTGTAAAACGTGCGTCGTAAAGGCATGCGTTGTAATAGCATGCGTTGTAATGTCATACATCCGCTCAGATTGGCAAAACATAGATGCACTTGTCCTGTCCTGGCTACGGTATATTTAATATTGCATGTCTTCAAATTTTGCTTCAACCCGCCTCATAATTTGTTGTTTGGGGCTCATGAGAGCAGTGAAGTTCTGCTGATTTGTAAGTAGTTACTTGTCCTTAATCATTGACCTTCCTTTGATATTGTGTCTGATTCTGGTATGACTTATTCCAGTAACATCTCACTCTTGTCATCTCACTCTTGGTCCCAATAACACTAAAGAGTGTCGCGCACAAGGTATTTGGGTTCAACTTCAATATCCATGAAATGTTACCCTTTCTGGACATCTGACCTTGATATCTTAAGGCCCAGGTGGGGGTAAATTTACCTGTGGAATAAGAAGGGATCTCTCAGCTGGAGGACAAATCAGCATCATCGTGATACGGCATCCAGAAGAAACTGGAAATGTGCAATAACACAGGAGTCTGGAAATCAGCACATCGGAACACACCCAGGAAGTCTATAAGTGACGCGGACATGGAGATGCAGAGGGCATAAGGGCAGCAGATGGGTTGTAATAAGGCGAGGAGGGTGTTATGGCAGGGGAGGAGAAGGGTTAGTAAAATAGGGCACGTCCCAGAAACAAACACTCCATATGTGCTAACACACCAGGAGGTCTGCCATTTAAAGGATGGGTCAAGAGCATCCTATGTAAAGGGTGATGTATGGTGGGGGACAGATGATGACAGGCAGGGCAATGGCATATGATGCTTGTGCAACAATAACAAAACAAAGGGAACAACAATCAAGAGGCAGGAAGGGAAACAGAGAATTTAAAACATATATACTTTTATTGAGGTTCATACATGGATAAACAGATAAACAAACCCCTCGCAACTTTATGAGGCATGTATTAAAAAATGCATTAAAAAAGAACCAGTCCTCATGTATTAGTTCCAGGCTGTACCACATCCCTCGGTGGAGAAGTCCATGGTGGTTTCCCACCCCTCGCCGCCCTCTCATCTCGTTTGGAATCTCCCACACTCCTTTGTCTTGCTACCTTCAACCTCTCTCATATCCTCATCATGTCACATCTCTTGCTGTCATCCACGTGCCCCAATTCACGTGAACGACCCCTTGCTATACCAGCGTCTCTGCCCCCATACACCCTCCATGCCTTCTTCCCCCTCCTGCAGGGTTGGCAGCAACCTCTATCCCCACCATATGAGTAGATCCCTCCACACCGGATGCATGACGTTACAACGCATGCTTTTACAACGCATGCCTTTACAACGCATTTTTTACAACGCAAAATTGTTTACAACGCATTTCATTACAACGCATGCCATTACAACAAATTTCCTAAAAACTACCATTACAACGCATTCCATTACAACGCATACTACCTTTACAATGCATACCATTACAACGCATAACATTACATTGCATGTATGGTAAGTATTGGATAGTATAGGGGCAAAAATTACTATTCTTACTCCAGGGGGTGCAACAGTAGGGTAAGTGTTGGATAGTGTAGGGCTAAAAATTACTATTCTAACTCCAGGGGGGTGCAACAGTAGGGTAAGTGTAGGATAGTGTAGGGGTAAAAATGTACTATTCTAACTCCAGGGGGTGCAACAGTAGGGTAAGTTTTGGATAGTGTGAGGGTACTATGCGTTGTGATGGTATGCGTTGTAATGGTATGCGTTGTAATTACTGCGTTGTAATGACATGCATTGTGATGGTATGCGTTGTAATGGTATGCGTTGTAATGACTGCTTTGTAATGGCATGCGATGTAATGGATCTTGCGTTGTAAAAGTTTTGTTGTAATGGTAGTGCGTTGTAAAAGTTGCGTTGTAAAGGTTGTTTCCCTCCACACCACCATCAGGATATTACTAAAGAGCAAGCCATAACAATCAAGGGGTTGTTCCCCCATATGCCTAGGGAGATCAAACTGAGCATCACCCTAAAGTCTGACATCTTCAATAACCTCTCCCAGTATTATCATGGCCCCCAGACACTCCCAAACAGTGTGAATCAAGGCACCCCTCATCCCACAGTCACCAGAGTCAATGGTCTTTGGCAGTCCTCCCTTTCTTGAATGACTGGCTCCTTGTGTAGTACACCCTGTGAAAACGTTTCAGTTGAATTAACCGAAAACCTGCCCCGACTACTACCTCCCCGGGTATCGACACACAATCCCCAATCATCATCCCTAAGTAGAAACTGATGATTATGGGGTAAATAAGGCAGTTTGAAGTCTGCAGATGGGATAAACAAGACATGGGTGGTACAGTAGCTGAAAGAGGTCTAGCACACGATAGTGGGCCCTACTTGGAGTAGCGGATGCAGGGTACACTTGTCGTGCCAGAAACTGCAACAGCTTCCTTTCTGCAAAGGTTCCCTGGACCTAATGACATGAGAAGTCTCTCCTACACTTCCTTGGATGATGTGAATATTCTGTCTCTGCTGTGAATTGTCTGTCACTGATTTATCCTTTGATTTCTTTGTTGTTGTAGAGGGGGGTAAGTCCCCAATTTTTGCTGAAAATGCTCCTCAAACACTGCACCATTAGAAGTCCTGCCCTAAGTAGTGTTATCCTTCAGAGGCAGTGAAGGCGTCTGCCCTGCGGCGGAGGGATGTACGTTGTTACAACGCATGCATTTACCACGCATGCTTTTACAACGCAGGTTTTTCAACGCAAGTCGTTACAACGACTTGCGTTGGGGGGTGCTGGATAGTGAATAGTTTAATTTACTATTCCAACTCCAGTCCCCGTGGATAGTAGGGAAGGTGTTGGATAGAAAATTCAACTATTACCTATCCTAGAGCGCTCCCCAGCGCAATTCGTTGCAATGACTTGCGTTGAAAAACCTGCGTTGTAAAGGCACTGTGTGGTAAAAGTTGCGTCGTAAAGGATGTTTCCCGCGGCACAGGGACGCCGGCAAAGGGTTTTCAGTGGCAGACCCAGCTGAGGTGCCATGGTCAGATAAAAAGTGGTTTAGAATCAGGGTAGAGGCACAAGCCAACTTTTGGTGGGTTTGATGTCACCACCCTACTCTAAATGACAGCCTGGATATAAATTCTCTTTTGTGTGCTAGATGCTAGATGTCACTACATGAGTTTTCCTTCTCAGTAGGTGAGTTGGGTGTAAATGTAAGCTAATCTCTTCTGGCCTAGGAACTAGGTAGAATTTAGTGATTTAGAAAATGTTTATTTATTCATGTTAAATTACAGGGATTCAGGATTCCATGTCAAGGTCACAATGTCTTCTCAACTCTGCATTTCATCTGCCTGACTGAGAGCCCTCAAACCTATGATTGCATAAATTACACTCTGGATTTCAGTTACATACACCCTGTATTCATACATTTTCAAACAAAATTAAACATGAAAAGTAATGGGTACATTGTATACATTTCATTAATCACATAGCAGTTTTCTTTTCCTTTTGTGATAATAAAAAAAACATTAGATCTAAAATGGCAATCAAATGAACAAAATATGAATAAGTACAAAGGGCTTTCAGAAAGCACTCAAATGAGAAATTAAATGTGCCCCTCCCCCACTAAGCCTCTTAGTAACCTCACCTTACAATATGTTTTGAAAGCCATCCCAGTGCTACAATTTACACAATTTACACAGCCTGCACCAGTGCGAATCTGTAGGGAATTATGGGCCAGATGTACAACCATTTTTGCATGCACAAACAAGTTTGCCAACCCATTTGCGTATGCAAAAAAAGCATGGGGAATGTACAACCCCTATTTTGCGAGTCACAGTTTTTTGCGACTCGCAGGAATGTTTTGCGTCCGCAATTGTGGGTGCAAAATACTTGCAAATTACCACCCTCTTCAAGTCATATTTCTTTGAGTGTGAGTGAGAGGAAGGCTCTTATGTTCTTTATGAGTATGTCTGTATGTCTCTGATATCTTGGGGTCCTGATTTATCTGTGGGAGGAAAGAGGTATGACTCAGATTTGTTCGTATGACGTTCAAGGTCTGATCTGAATTTGTCTATAGATGTATGAATCTAGCTCGGATGTATGTTGTTACAATGCATGCTTTTACCACGCATGCTGTTACAACGCAAGTTTTACAACGCAAGCCATTACAACGCATTGCTTTGGGGGGTGCTGGATAGTGAATAGTTTAATTTACTATTCCAACTCCAGTCCCCGTGGATAGTAGGGAAGGTGTTGGATAGTAAATTAAAACTATTACCTATCCTAGAGCGCCCCCCAGTGCAATGCGTTGTAATGGTTTTCGTTGTAAAACCTGCGTTGTAAAGGCGCTGCGTGGTAAAAGTTGCGTGGTAAAGGATGTTTCCCATCTAGCTCCCATTTCCTTTTGTGAGGTGAAGAGTATATACCTGATTTCTCATTGAGGACAATAGCAGTGGCCCACAATTCCTGGTAAGAGGTACAAAGAATGTCCTTAAGGTAAAAAGATACCCTACATTTCTCTGGGTGAGGTGAAGGGTATAAATCAGATTTCTCGTGCTGGGCAATAGCAGCGGCTACGATTTCATTGTATGGGGTACAAGGTATGCCCTTGTTTTGCAATATGAGGTATACATATGTCCCTCATTTATCAGTGTGAGATGCAAGGTATATACCTGATTTCTAATTGGGGGTGGAAGTGATAGACATGGCCCAGATTTCCCCATACAAGTTACAATGTATGTCCTTGATTTCTCCATGTGAAGTATGAAGACTGTCCCTCATTCCTCTGTGAGAGGAGAGAGGGATGTCCTTGATTTTTCTTTAGGAGATGAAATGTAATTTCTCACTCTGAAGTCCTGTTCTTGATTTCTCTATAGGAATGAGAGGTCTGAGGTTGGTCAGTTCTCTGAGGGAGCCCGGAGGTCTGCTGTAAGAATTCTCCAGGAGGAGAAAGTTTGTTCTCAAGTTTCTCAGTAGAGGGAAGGATGCTACATGTGTTTTGCATTGGAGGTGAGAGGTCTCTTTCTGTTTTTTCTGTTGTGCAAGAGAGTATGTCTGTTTTTGATGCAGTAGATAAGAAGTCTCTCCCAGACTCAGACCTGTCTCCAATAATGTCTTCAAGGGTGGTGAAATGTAGTGCAGTGTGTGTGTGTTTGTTCTGCATTATGTGGGATTAAGGGGCTGTGTCCTTAACTGCTAATTTAGAGGCCGATTAGGATCGCGGTGAATCCGCATCCTCCGGGCCGGCGGAAGCCACCGCCGGCCCGTAGGATGCAGATTCACCGCTGCGGAGGCTCCAAAGACCCACCGCCAGATTAGGATGGCTGGTGGGTCAGGAAGACCGCCCGCCGCTTTTCCGCCACGGTCGCATTCCGACCGCGGCGGAAAAGCTCTGATATGGTGGCGGTGTCTATCAGACACCGCCAGCCATATTAGGATGGGGCAGAAGACATGCTTTTCCGCAGCGGCTTTTCCGCCGTGGAAAAGTACGTGGTCTTTTGTTTTTGGGGGCTCGTTGTGAGCCCCCAGGGTGTTGGGGGGTGGGGGCTGCACATGGGGGGTACCTATGGTACCCCCTGCATATGCATGCACTTTTAACCTTGCGGCGGGCGCTGCTTCAAGCAGCAACCGCCGCAATGTTAAACATAGGGTATGTGACCGCCAGGGTGGCAGTCACATCCTAATCTGCTAGGAGGGAACGCCGCAGCCCCTGCGGATGTTTCCTCTACCTCGGGGGTGGCGGACGGACGCAGGTCCGTCCACCATCCTAATAGGCCCCATAATTTTTCTGCCTTTTGAAACTTTTCTTCTTTTATCTTAATGCAGCTGTACATCCTCACTAGGGAAAGAGGGCACTCAGGCCTTCTTCATAGTATCCTTTATCCACTGGAGATAGTTGCCCACTTTGGTATAGAGGGCAAAGCTACCACAGGCCGGGGGGCCCCAGGATACAATGCCCCCTGCATAGTAGCGGGAGTAGTCATCAGGGTGGTTAAACACATACGCTCCCCCACTGTCCCCACTGCAGCTGTCGGTCTTCGTCAGTTTGTCCCCTGCACATACCATATTGTTGGTGAACATTTCTTGAGGGTATTTTATACCTCCCCCCCCTTTCATGTCTTTGCAGTTCTGCATCGCTACCACTGGGATGGGGGCCTTCATTAGATCATCTGATACTTGGTTGGCATTTATTCTCCCCCACCCAGATACATACCCAATTGTCTTCTCCTGAAGTCCATAGTGTGGACTTGGGCCTGGAAGGCAAATGGGAGAGATAAACTGGTTCATTGTGACCTTCTCATTGAGCCTGATCAAAGCAATGTCGTTGTTGTAGTTTGTACGTAACTTCGAGCCAATGTTCTCTTTCCAGTCTGGGTGAATGAAGATCTCTTTGACAGTCAGCTGAATGGCAAAGTCCATCTTTCCCAGGTTGGTTACATTAATGTGCATGTCAACGCTTTCTTGAGTATCTACCACGTGGGCAGCTGTCATGACCCACTCATCCGAGATTAGGGCTCCTCCACCCCTCTGCGGGCTAACGAAGACCTGCCAAGGGAAGTTACCTGGTTGGGCTTTGCTTCCTCCAAACACACGCGCTTCTCCTTCAATAGGTTTACTAGGGAACCCGCACACTGGGAAGAGAGAAGAAGGGGAGGTCAATCTTCAAAAGCTCATCCGAAGGTGGCACGGCATTTATATGTCTCTGGCTGATTTGGATTGCCTAGCAATATAGTGGCTTTGAAAAGAAAGCCTGGAATCAACCAATTTATTTTACAGCCAGGGGCGGCTCCTCCACGTGGGTGGAGGAGCGTCGCCCCACTGCTTTCTCGCATTGCGAGAAGCAGAAATGTGAAATGGTGTAAATACCATTTTACGTTTCTGCTTCTCACACTGCGAGAAAGCAGAAGAAGGGTATGCCTGGTTGGGGGCGGGCGGGTGGGAGGGTCAGGGAGGAGTGGCTAGCCCAATGTTATGGGCGCTGACTGTTTGGTCGGCCTCAGGGCCGACCAAACCAGTCATCAGCACTCTCCCATTTCCTCCATGTGGCCTGCATGGAGAAAACGGCCTCCCCATAGACGCCTGTACCGACGGCGTCCTAGCCAATCATAATGCTGCCATTGCAGCATTGTGATTGGCTTAGGGCAGGAGAGGGAGGCTGCCTGCTTCTGCTTCCAGTGAGCAGAGAGAGAGCAGGACACGCGACACAAGACGGGAGGCAAAGGTAAGTTTTATTCATGCCAGCCACAACTTTTGATACATCAGGGTGCCAATCACAATTTGGAAGGATGCCTACAACACTCCACTTCCAAATTTCTATTCATATTCCATTTCTAAACCCATTTACTGAGTCAGAAAGAGATCTCTGAATTGGTAAATGGATGTAAAAAAATGGGAAATGCTTTTCAGAGATCGCATTGCAGCATCTACAACCATTAAAATGGTTCTTCATCTGGCCCCTAGCACCCGCTCTCTAGTTTCTTCCCCTCTACAGCCCTCACTTCCACCATACCCCCTTCCTTCATCTACGCTGATATGGTACTAGAATAGAGTTGCCAGAATATTGTGTGCCATAAATATTGTATCCTAAATATTGTTCACAAAAATATCCTTTGGCAAAAATAATAGAAAATCTACACCCAATAAGATGACATTTTTCTAAACAATATTTAGGGCATGCATTTAATGTCAAGGAATATTTCTACATATGATATCCTTTCATAGAACATCTGCACCATTCTTATAACCCTGTGCACCTGTCACTGCTGCCTTACCATGTCCTCCTGCACCTACCATACTCACTGTTTTCTTTTGATCATATGTCTTTAGATAAGTCCTCAGCTTCTTCCCACCCTTGAAGGCTATCTACCATAGTACCTCCCTCCCTTCCTTCAACTGCACCTCTTTCCTAATTCTGTGCATTTATCTCTGCCTTCATATCTCTTGCATCGGCGACCCTCCCTCTATTCTTCTGTTCACATTTCCATACTTTAGTCTTTACCTTCGTTTCTCCTTTGAAGGCTACCTACCACAATACCTCCCTTTGACCATCCGCAACTCTTTTCTAACCCTGTGCATCTCTCACTGCCTTCGTGTGATCCTCCGTCTATCCTTCTGTTGACATCTCCATACTTCAACCATTAACTTCTCTGCTCTTTCCCCCTTGTAGACCTCCCGCCAAATCATACCACCCTCTACACATTCATCTTCCCTATGTCTCACCCTACCTCCTTGATTGATTGATTGATTGTGGGTTTCTAAAGCGCTAGAATCGACTCCCGAAGGAGTATCTCTGCGCTGTAGACCACTGGGGAACCCGTCCTGGCTTTCCCTGTGAGATGGTCCCTACTGGGTTTCTCCAAGGTGAAACCAGGCATCCCCGGCATATGTGGGGGGCCGTTGTGGAGATGAGGCAAGCTAATGCCCAGAGTTGCCGAGTGTGATTCCCAGTTAGAGTAGGCACCGAGGCGAGAATTATCGAGTCTGTTGACCCTGGTCCAAGACCCTGTCGCGTCGGGAATTGAACCTTGGTCCCAGGTCATCCTCTGCTCCTGGGTCTGCCGCCTCTAACCAGTGAGCCACACCACTCCACCTTGCACCTCTTTCTCTTTTTACATCCCTACTCCTGTCCATTTCTCTCTCCCTCAATCTGTACCTCAATTTATGCCTCAATGCGTCTTCCATATAACCCTCACTACTTCCAAGCATCCGTTCATTCCTCTCCCTTAGCCCATGTCTCTCTACAACACCCTTGGCATCAAAACCTCCCATGTTGCTTTTATACTTCACCACTTTACATCCATCCTTCCATAGTTTGATCCAGACTTCCTTCTCTACTGCCAACCAACCCTCACTACATGCAGGACTAATCCAAGGCAGCACCACCTTCCCCAACCATTTCCTGTGTTACCTGCAGTGCATTCTGGCATATTGCTTTGTCCATCTTTTGACTTCCAGAGTCCGTCTGAAGAACAGTGGTACACACCTAGAGAAAACAAGCATTTGTGCTTATACAGAGATGAAGAAGGCAACCCTACCTCCACCCTGACAGACCAGAAGTGACCCTACAACCATCTATTGACAGCTCCACTTACAGGAAGTGGGATTTCACATCTAGGCTGCCTTTGACACTACCCTTTTGCCCTAAAATGTGATTAACCCCTTGGGCGCGGCGGCAATCCTACGCCTGTGCGGCCGTTTTATTGAGTGGGCGGGATCATGACGGCCCCCAGCCGTCATCAGCACACGCCCACCGTGATGCATGACGAATGAGGGCCGTCATCAGCATGGAAGAGGTTAAGGGCCTTGTTTAGATTTTGGCAGACAGGATATTCCATCACAAACATGGTGGGTGTTCAGTCCACTCTATTGCAAGTGCATTCATTTATAGCCTTAGGCAGTTGTAATGCGGGCGATGAACTATACACCACCTTGTGAGTGCGTATCCCATCCACAAAACTTTACAAAATGCCCGTAAGCCATTTACAAGCCTACCGGTCTTTCAAATAAGTAAATTTTATAGATATGAAAAAATAAATTTTAATATTTGTTAAGTTCCATTTCATGGAATAAACATGATTACCTCATGGAGCTGGCACGTTATCGTCCCATTGGGTGTGTGCCTGATATGAGGTCATGCATCACTTTACTAGCACTCTACCAGGTGTTGGCAGTGCAGACTACAGGTTGGTGTATATTTTATGATTCAAAACCTTAAACCTAAATATTAGAGATCTACTGTACGATGGATTTAATCTTTTTTATGATAAATTGGCACTTCTTTCCATGTAATATAATGTGAAACCTACATATCATTAAACTTTCGAAATGGTTACCAAAACCAAATTATAGTCCTCTTCTTCTAGGGCAATAGCATTAAAATGTCATACAGAAAAACAGAAGGTGTTGTTTACCTCAAAGATGTTTTACATAATGTATAGGAAAATGGAGTCTGCAAAGGCTATGGCCAGAAGGAAGCCATGGGTCATATGTAGGTGGGGCATTTCCGGTCGGTAACGGTGAAATTCGGTAAATTTCACCATTACCGACCGGTATTTAGGGATTTGAGATGTAGGAGGCAGGTTTCAAAGATTCGGTAATTTACCGAATCGGTAATTTAAAGAATCGGTAAATTACCGAATTCTTAAAATACCGAATCAGTAAATTACCGAATCCTTAATGTAGGGAGCACTCAAGTGAGTGCATTTTTCATTTAAGGATTCGTTATTTACCACCAACTACAAGAAAACCTATAAAAAAAGCTAATTTGTGCTTTTTTAAAAGTGCCTTGTGGCAGACATGTGCCACATGTGCACACATGCACGATTCAGGGGTGCAACAGGGTGTCAATGTGACACCTTGCCACCCTTGAATGTGTTCCCCCTATTACCAATTCGGTATTTACCGAATCGGTAATAGTGAATGGCTTCTCATGAAATCCTATGGGCCTCCAGGCCCATAGGAATTATTGGGAATTACCAAAGTGGTAAATACTGAATCGGTAAAATTTACCGATTCATTACCTACATCACATTTACCGATTCCTAAATACCGAATCGGTAAAATTCGGTATTTAGGAATCGGTAATATGTGATTACCTACATATGGCCCCATGTGCGTTAAAGAAGAGCCCTGCATTGTTGTGTTATGAATTCAGTATGTTGGTAGTCCTTATTGTGCTAAACAGCACATAAATCTCCTCAGAGACACAGGAAAGCCATAAGCAGCGTCCTGGGACATTTTGCCGATTGGTCTAGGCAGAGATAACATATGATTGGGCAGGACACTGGTCGCAAACATCCCATCCCTAACTTTCATGTGCTAAAAAGTTGACTCTCAGGTGAAAAGTCACATGGGCACCATCAAATTACCTTCATACTGTACTCCAAACCTACCCAGCTGATTGCTGGCTGCTACACCAGTGCCCGGGATACAAGCTTTGACCTCAGAGCACTAGTACCCATTGACCTGCAGAAAAAGAGGTCAACGTGCCCTGAAAGGAGGACAGCCACTTTGTCATAATACGTGGTTGGCCACAAGGGCTGACTAACTAGTCCTGCTAAAGTATACAAAAATGTTGTGCAACTCAATTGAAACTGTTAGCCATTTCCCCTTTCTCACTAATTCCACCAGGTTCTGCCGCCACGGAAAGGCATGCGGTCTTCACTTTGGGGGCCCCCTGCGGGCCCCCACAGTGAAGGAGGGGTGGGGGTGCAGGGGGGTACCTTTGGTACCCCCCTGCATTTGCATATACAATGCGGTAGGCACCGCGCGGTGCCTGCCGCTTTGTGTATGCAAATGCATACATGCATTTATAGCATTGTGGCGGGCGGCGCAGAGAGCACCGCCCGCCACAATGTTATAAATGCAGGATGCGCCCGTCACTGTGGCGGGCGCATCCTAATACGCCCCACGGGACCTCCGCCCTTATGGCGGGCGGTCCAGAATTCAGATAGGATGGCGGGTGGACTAAGTCCGCCCGTCATCCTAATGACCCCCTAAATATGGTTCTCATCTCTTTATGACCCCACAGACAATTTACTCGGAATTAGAACATGCTTCTTGCAGACTACGCCAGGCTACATTGGATTATATGTGATGTGCATATGCTGCCACCAAGACCCATGGCGCCCCCATGTGCACCTAGACTGCTCACCGTCTCCTGGAGGGTTCAGTTCATAGTAGACTGACGTGCAGTTGATCTGAATAGCTGCTCCATAAGTTGTCAATTCGGCATCTGATAAATATGTGATTTGGCCATTATCAATTTCAACTGGAGAGCCGCAATCCATCACTAAAGAGGAAATGAAATAGGTCATCGATTTTCTGCTTAAGATCATCACCTCTCGACAGTCTCTTCCATATCACCTCTCTTGACAATTTCTCTCTCCCATTTTTTATTATGTAACCCAATGTTTGACATCATTTTTCAATGTCATGGAATATGCTACAATTCAAATTTTACTCATCTGGAAAAAGTACTGTTTATTCGTTTTCAATTGAAATATCCAACAAATGTATTTACAGACTACAGATATGTTCAAAACTATTTCTTAAAAGTGCACCATTTTTTGAAATTTTTAAGTTATTCTAGAGTTTTTCTTTCAAGCAACTGCAATTTTTTTAACGCTCTTATACAAATGTTCTAACTGGACAGAATTCCAACTTGTTTAACAGCTTTTAATGTCTTTAAAAATGTATTAACTACCTCAACTGATTTCAAAACTCAGAAAGATTTGTTACCTTTCAGTTTGTCTGGTATATTTCTTTAACGCTTTTAAAAAACTGCTTTAACTTTTTAATTAGCAATTGCAACATTTTTAAAATTCCGAATTTGGTTTGTAAAGCAATACTTCGTACTTCTTCGTTGCTCCTGAATATATTTTGGAATTCACTTTTTTTATATTTAATTTAAAAATATTTCAATTTCAAACCTTTTTCAACAATTTGAACATTTTGAAATCATGCGAATCTGTTTTCAATTTTCTATTTGAAAATTTCTAGCTCAAAACTATTTTTTACAAACACACTTTTCCAAAACTTCTAACTATAAGGACGACTTTGAAAACCTCTAACAATCATATTAACCTTCCAGTTAAATATTGCAAAATATTTAAACTTCGTTATGACTTTTAAATAACATTCCCAATATTGCTCAAGAGCCATAAATAGCAATTTGTGTTAATTTCAAATTAACTTTTTTAACCTTTATAAAGCCCACGAATGAACAGGTAACTATTTAATTCACTGTTTAATTTTGTGAAGACATGTATACATTCTCTCTTGTGACACAAGTAAGTGTAATTTTATTACAATTTCCTCTACAGCTATTACCTTGGTGCCACTGGGCTTGGGTCTTCTCTTGGTATATTGGCATTTCTTTTATGAAAGCCACATACCTTCCAGCCAACTGGGTGGTCACTTTGAGGGACTCTTTAACTCAATTTTCCTAGGATGGCCTGGTCCAGCTATAAGAAGATGTTGTGCTCTAGAAAATGATTGTGCTGTTTGTGTGTCGACAAACCAAAAGTTTGTCCTCTCTTCTACTTGTACCTCACCACACATTTTGGACCAAAGGGAGTAACCCCTTCTTTGCTGACCTGCCTTGTAATAGTGTCTCCCACAGGTTAAAGTATAGATATGCAGGGTCCTGTGCAAGATCTTCAAATCTGAGATTCCTTACACACCTTTTAACTCCACCTGCCACTTGAATCAACACTACCCTGCTCCACGGACACGCTGGCAGAAGACCTGACATGATCGGTCAACATACTCACATTGGCAGTGGTGGTACTGACTCCACTGCCCATCCGGTTTGCATGTTGCCAGGTAGGAGGTCTTGCTGCTCTTGTCCTAAAGGATACAAGGTGAGATACAGACAGAGTTTGGTCCTGAGCAAAGCTAAGTATACCTGGAGAAGATCCCCTAAGACAGAGTAAATGGAGAAGCAGAGAAAGGATGGTGCAACGATGGCTCCCTCTATTGTGCATCCATAGGCCTCTTGCAGCTGTGAAGTCTACATGTCTGAATGTTATCAAGCATAACTACCTTAATCATAGTCTGAACATCACCTAACATTCCCAGTTATGATTTTGGAGAATGACACCTCTATGTTCTGTATTCAAAATCCTCTTCTTCCTTACGCCCTTTGCTTGTTTCAGTTTGAAGAAAGTTTGCAAAAGAGTGGGCAGTGACAGCCAAGCAATTTTTTTAGTAAAGTAAGCAGTAGAAGGGAGGGTGACCAACTTCTATGTCTTACTCACCGGCATCACAGCTTCGTACCCTTTGAGACACGTCACGTTCACAACCTGGCCTGCTGTATATTTTGTTAGTGTGGGCTCTTGCTTCGCATGCGATGGCACTTCTGTTGTGCAGAGTAAACCTAGAGGTTTAAGAATCATGATGATATTAAGTAAGACATTGATTCACCTGAGGTCCACCATTGTCCTTCTCCAGAATAAATGTGATGTGGCAGTCGTTGTCCACTGCATCAGCTTAATGGAAGCCCAACAGCATGGGCCATGGAGAGAAGAGGGAGATGGGCAGGCATGTGTAAAAATGAGAGGAGAGTAGAAAGACTCAGCAGGAGCATGCCAGGCAAGGAGGGAACTCAACCACACACAGAAAGCACAGGTTAACAAGAGGAAGGAGAGCAAGATTGGATATACATGGGAAGAATGGAGCTATGACCTCGAAGTGAAAGGGAGACTGCTGTGCAGGATAGGAAGTGGCTGGTGGAGGGGTAGGGGAACTAGATACATAGAGAAGATAGGTGGTGGGAGGGGACTTGCAAGCAGAGGGCAGAGTCAAAAGCAGACCTGGACATAGAAGAACAACAGCCCGATACTCCACTGACCAAGCATGGGGAGCGCACATTTCATTTTTCCTCCACAAATTTATTTTAAATGAGTCCAAAACATTCATTATAAAGTACAAATATGAAAATATCATGGATAAAAACTCATAGTTTTCTAGGATGTTGAGAGGAGAAGTGCCAGAAATATTCCGGTTCTTCAGGGTCTAGCGCTGTATGTATATGTATAACCACCGCAGGATGTATGTGCCCATAAAAAACATGGTGTGCTACTTCCCTGGGGCTACTTTCAGCCCTGGATGGGTTGAGGCCTATCCGTTCCTGTTACCTGTCCTCAGCCTAACGTGGGTGTATCCTGCACTGATCCAACCCTGAGGATATGCGCAAGGTGGGACACAGGTAGATGCGTGCTGCTGTCAAGCAGGGGACAGGAGTTTGTTGGAAACTGGGCATGAGTCAAAATGCAGAACAGGAGGTGGGATCAGCGGGTGTAAAATGACCGTAGACCCTAGCGAAAAGAGGGATAGAGAAATTGGAGAAAAAAACATTGGTGTTTGGTAGACAGTGAAAATGAATCATCGTGCAGTGCCCCAGTCTATTACATCAAATAGTGAGAGAATACGCTAGTCTAAAAGCATATATCAAACTAAAATCCAATCACTTGTGGATTGGTGAGGAGTAACAATATGAACAGACTGTGAGTCACAGTGATTTTGAACATGGAACAGTATATTAAGCTCACAAAAAAGCTGAATTTCTGCTTCGAAACAGATCTCAATTCACAAAATCATAATTGATGGCTAATTCAAATCAAATACTTATCAATGTGCAAAAACTGCAAGGGTGCTCGTGGATTGGAGAAATGGGTATTTCTCTTAGATCCCTTTTGGTAGCGGGCAAAGAGTGCACAGACATAATATCGAGTTTTAAATGTCGACATACACAAATATTGAGTTTGAAATATCGCGATGCAGAAATATTGACAGCAAGAATATCATGGTCAAGAATATCGGCTTGAAGGTAAGAATATCTTTTTTGAAAATATCAAAGTCATTAATATAATTTGCAAAAATATAGCTGTTTAACATATCGATGTTTTAATTAGTGTTATGTATTTTAGTGTGGATTTTAATATGATGTGAACAATTTTTTGTATACGTATTGCTTTTGTTTTTTAATATTTGTGTTACATTTTTAGTAGTTATTCATTGTATTTTAATTACATTTTGCATTTTCTAGTTCTGTAGCGGGTTGTGGGTTTATAGGAGAAAAGGGTGGGAAGTAATTTAATTATAATAAATATATTGAAATGTTTGTATTTATTAGTATTTATTTAATTTAGATTTTATAGTGTTAACTGTGGGAATTAATTTAGTATTAAATAATAATTAATTGGTTGATAATTATTATTAATTAATTCATTGGTAATTATGTTAATTGTGCCATTTTTTTAGGAGTAAGTCGTGGGTTTATAGGGGAATAGGGTGGGAAGTAATTTAATCATAATAAAGTTATTAATATTTGTATTTATTGTGGAGAAGCGTGGCTCAGTGGTTAGAGGCGGCAGACCCGGAAGCTGAGATCGACCGTGGACCAGGGTTCGATTTCCCGCCTCGGCGGGTCTCGGGCTCAAAAAATCCACGGACTCGACAATTCTCGCTCCGGTGCCTACTCAACTCACGGGGTCACACTCTGCGACTCTGGGCAATAGCTTGCTTAATCTCCACTACGGCCCCTCGCGGCGGGATGCCTGGCTTTCACCTTGTGGACACCCTGCCGGGGTTTCTCACAGGGGAATACCAGGACGGGTTCCCTAAGCAAGCGCTTAGAAACCGTGTCGGTGATTTGCGCTATATAAATACATGTACATTTACATTTACATTAATAAATATTTAATACATATATTATCGTGTTAATTAAGAGAATTAATTTATTATTACTTATGTATAAATTGCTTGTTAATTACTAATAATGAATTGATAAATAATTATGTTAATTGTTGGATTTTTTTAGGGGAGGGTGGTGGGGTTTATAGGGGAATAGTGTGGGAAGCAATTTAATTATAATTAAAATGTAAATATGTCCATTGTGTAATACATTTTAGATGTGAGTTGTGGGGTTTATAGGGGTAAAGGGTGGGAAGTAAAATGTTTTAATTTAATTAATAGGTTGTTGTTAATTGCTGTTAATTTATTAATGTAAAATTAGTCAAGGAAATTGTGTAATGATTTTTAGGTGTGGGTTGTGCTGTTTATTGGGGTAGAGGGTGGAAAGTAAGTTATGTTTAATTAATTATTTGAGCATTAATATTAATTCATCAATTCATAAAGATGTATGGTAATTGTTTATTTTTATTTTGTGTATGGCTTTCAGTTTTTTAGGGGTAATGTTTGGGGAGTAAATGAATTTCCATCTGTTTTAATTTGTTTTTTAAATTAATTATATTTCTTTAATTGATAAGTAATTATGTTAATTATGGAGGAATATATTTTTTTATTTAGATGTGTGTTGTGAATTTTGTTGTGTTATAGGGTAGAAAATAAAAAAGATTACATTTATGTAATAATTAATGCTGTTGAATATAAATATAAAGAAATCATTTCTATTGAAAATAATTTTTTGAAATTTTTTTAAAATTTTTAAAAGAATTTTTTTTTTAGGTATTTGTTAGATTTTTTTAACATTATAATATGTTTTATCTTTTGTACATTTTTTATAATTTTATATATGTTCTCTTTTTTTGTTTTTTAAAGTATTGTTGTACTTGATATTTTGTTTGTTTTAAATTTTTAACTGACGCTAATGGGAATATGAATTTTTACCCCTCTGCTATCCAACAATTTCTCTACTGTTGCACTCACTGGAGATAGTAATTTTTATCCCGTCGCTATCCAGCGCTTTCCTTACTGTTGCACTCACTGGAGTGGGAATAGTAATTTTTACCCCTTCGCTATCCAACATTTTCCGTACTGATGCACTCACTGGAGTGGGAATAATAATTTTCACCCCTCCCCTATCCAACACTTTCCCTACTGGTGCACTCAATGGAGTGGGAATATTAATTTTTACCCCTCTGCTATCCAACACTTTCCCTACTGTTGCACTCAAAGGAGTACATAATTTAAGTTTAAAGACTAATACATATTAAAAAGTTTAAATTTATAATATAATGTTTTTATTACATTTTATATTATAAGTGTATATATATATATATATATATATATATATATATATATATATATATATATATATATATATATCCAAACAACCTCCTTCACGAATGACGAAGCAGGAGCCCAAGGGGACAGGTAAGAAAAGCTTTATTTCACAGGTTTCAGTTCCAATGGCGGCGAATGCATTTCGGCTAATGCCTTCATCAGAGCCCAACACCGGATAAGTCAATCACTGTGCGTTGTTCCTTGCTGCCTGTAAGTAGTTGCCGAGGGTCCGCTCCTCCCCCTCTCAATGCCGATCACCTATTGCAGGTCGTCTGTGCTACCACAAACTACAACTCCCAGGGTGCCAAATGTTCAAGCAACACAGGTCGGTGAAAAATAGGGGGAGAGATAATGATGAAAAAGTTCTCCGTAGCGGAACCCCAATAAGGCAGGGCACGATGACTCACTCTGCTGTTCCCTGAAGACAAAGCCCCTCCTCGGGACCCCTCGTATCGCCACAGCCACCAGTGCCAGGAGACCAATGGACAGGGGCTAAATGCCAAAAGCAAAATGCCGCAATAGAGGTAAGATACCTCAACTGCTCGCGTTCTCCTGTTCCCAGGGCGGGTACCGGGCATATCCCAAACAGGAAAAACCAAACAATGCCGCAAGGCGTGCCAGCTATTGTCCGGACCCAAGAGTGTGACGAGGGCTCCTGAAATGTGCCGCTGGTTGGCTCATGTAAAGTCTCCAAACAACCTCCCTCACGAATGACAAAGCAGGAGCCCAAGGGGACAGGTAAGAAAAGCTTTATTCCACAGGTTTCAGTTCCAATGGCGGCGAATGCATTTCGGCTAATGCCTTCATCAGCGCCCAACACCAGATAAGTCAATCACTGTGCGTTGTTCCTTGCTGCCTGTAAGTAGTTGCCGAGGGTCTGCTCCTCCCCCTCTCAATGCCGATAACCGGTTGCAGGTTGTCTGTGCTACCACGAACTACAACTCCCAGGGTGCCAAATGTTCAAGCAACACAGGTCGGTGAAAAATAGGGGGAGAGATAATGATGAAAAAGTTCTCCGTAGCGGAACCCCAAAAAGGTAGGGCACGATGACTCACTCTGCTGTTCCCTGAAGACAAAGCCCCTCCTCGGGACCCCTCGTATCGCCACAGCCACCAGTTCCAGGAGACTAATGTGCAGGGGCTAAATGCCAGAAGCAAAATGTCACAATAGAGGTAAGATACCTCAACTGCTCGCGTTCTCCTGTTCCCAGGGCGGGTACCGGGCATATCCCAAACATATATATATATATATTTATTTGTACTTTTTATATATATATTTATAAAATTGAAAACATAATTGTTTATTAATTGTTTTGAAGTAAATATATATATACGTATTAATATTTATATATTACATTTTATATATATATATATATGTTTAGATTATTTTAAATTAAATGTATTTCTTATATTTGTTGAAATGTATATTAAATCCCCCCCCAAAAATGTTACGTTATTTTATTATTTAATATATTTAACATAATTTTTTACATATATAAAAAAATCGATATTTTGTACATCGATGTTTATGACGCGATATTTGTGTATGGGGATATTTTGGGCGTCTATATATCATCAATGAACCGCGGGCAATGTACATGTGGTGAACATCCACAAACTTGCAAGTCAGTGTGCATTTACACAAATGTGTCACATCCCCAGACTTACTCTATAAACTAACACCTGAAAATGTAAAGAGAAGAGATATAGAAAGTGTGGAAAAGTGCCCATAGCACTCCCAATTTGTCATTATGTGTAAGGGGAGAAATTGCTTCACATGGAAAATGTTTGTCATGTGCAGGAAAAAGGCAAACAAAACAATCATAAAAAATCCATTTTCCCCTAACCCTGCTCCTCAGGATTGTCCAGCGTAAGGTTAGGAGCATCAGAAGAATGGAAGGAAGGAATATTTAAAGGACACTTTTTCTGTGCATCCTCTTGAAACTTTAGTGGTCAATGAAAAGGTTGCAGATATCCATATTACATGACTTTATGACTTATCTGTGAACTCTGCATGTCATGGTTTGCCTACGTCTTTAGAGAAGATAGCATAAACTCCCCTTTGTAGATCAACATTGATTTAAACAAGGTTTCCATCTTAAAAATGATAAACTATCTAAAAATGGCCGACAGCCAGGCGCTCACCTAGTGGCATTCATCCCCTCAGTGACATGCAAAGGTCAAGAGGTCTTAGCCTTCTTTAGGATAGGAAGACAAGTGAGACTGTGATGAGAAAAATTAGGATTTAGTTATGAAGATTACCTCTTGTGATCAGGCAACTCCCGCTCTCCCAGCCGTGCCTTTATCATTATATGGCTCTAGTGTTTCTGAGGTGCCTCACTTCAGCCCTAGCTGGTTTCCATTGCCAGTCATTTCACATGCAAGTCTCCAATCGAATAGTATAGTGTGAATCTCTTCCTGGTTTGCGGTCCAGGAACCACGCACTGCATTGGCCAACCTGTAGCTGTCTCATCAGCTGTGATAGAGGCACAAACTGCTTGGCCTGTCACCACTATAAGATGTAAACACCTGAAAAATGCCCTGTCCTGATCCTAACTGGGATAGACCATTCTTATAAGCAATGACTGTAGTGGTCTAACTCAAAGTAGCCAATGGCAGAAAGTGGCTGGACCAAAGGGCCCCTGTATAAATTTAAGACATGGAATCAAGCAAACAGCAAGAGCAGTGATTAGTTAGACCTAAAAACATAGTTGCAGACAAAAGGGTTGGGAGGATGTCAATCTGTGGAAGGGAAAAGGGAGGCAACCTACAGACTGCAACTGGAAAAGAGAAGTCAAGAGTTGCATTTTGGAGCAATGCCATCAGCACCAGTAAGCAACGGTGAGTAGATGGTCACCGAGGCTAGCATCGTTTGTGCTATGTAAAACAAAGAGAGAGAGAAAGGGATTTCAACTACGTGGAGGGGAATACTCCTGGTCCCCTTAATGGTCAAATAAACAAACAAATGGAGGAGTACCACCCTAAGGGGCACATGCATCATTGGTTTTTGCATTCGCAAACGGTGCGAATAGCAAAATTCGGCCGTTTGCGAATGCAAATCCAATTTTTGAGATGCATCAAGTTTTTTTTTGCAATTTAAGAAATCGCAATTTTTTTGCGATTTCATAAATTGCGATTGCATTTAAGAAATCGCAATTTTGCAATTTCTTAAATTCAATGCATCATTTTAAAAAAATTGCGAATTCACAAATTAGAAGTGGTAAATTACCATGAAGTCAACCTTCATGTTAATTTGCGAAAAGTTTCAAAAATGCACAAAAGTGCCTTTTTGAAACTTTCATTTTACACAAACACATGCCCTTGGGGCATGTATGTGTGAAAAATCGACTTCATGTTACATTTCAGGGGTGCAGGGGGGGTCCTTTGGACCCCCCTGCACCCTTGAAATTGCATTCTCATTTTGCGATTCCTCAATTGCGAATCGCAAAATGAGAATGCCTTCCCAATGATTCCTATGGGCCTCTAGGGCCATAGGAATCAATGTAAAGGGATTCCTTATTTGCGATTCGCAAAATTGGGAATCGCAAATAAGGAAAAATAAGAAATCGCAAAAATATTTGCCAATTTTTAATGCATAGGTATTTGCGATTTCTAAATTGCGACTCCTTAATTTTCGCAATTTAGGAATCGCAAATACCAACAGTGATGCATGTGGGCCTAAGACCTGAAGAGGTCTCAGTTGACTGGGAGGGGGAGAAGAAGCAAAAGAAAAAGAAAAGGGAATTGTCCTTTTCTAAGAAGACCCCTCACTCACCAACCTGGTTGGTGACATGCTTCATCATCGGGGTCCCACCCGAACAGGAGAGTGTCGTCCGGGTGTGCTGTGACACCTGACTACAGTGGAGCGGGTTTTTTTTGTGTGGAGTTGTGAGTGTAAAAAAGTTAATTAAAAATTGTCCTGGTATAACTCAGTAGAAAAAACGTTTATTCTTGAGCTACTGGACAATATTAAAAATGTTTGTCAGATACATGTATGGATATTATTGGTCCATTCTTATCTATAAATAGTGAAAAGAAGTGCAAAGTGACGGTCTACATGTTTCAACCTGTAACAGGAAATTGCCAGGTTTTCGTCAGGACCAGAGTGCGTGACCTGGGTGGTATACACACGCTAAGGTGTACCCTGCCCTCGATCACCAAATGCCAACTGTATACTTACAGTTGGCGCCCTTTCATCCAGTGTAAGAAAGAGAAAAATCTGGAATTTCCAGATTAGTGTGCCTCATGGGAGTTGGGATCGTATCGCTAACCCTATTGACACTATTGTGCCCGAGTTGAACGACTGCTGCTGCTGGGAGCGGAGGTCGCATACTAGGCGCAGCAGCAGTCGTCCAGTAGCTCAAGAATAAAAGTTTTTTCTACTGAGTTATACCAGGACAATTTTTATTTCACTTTTTTACACTCACAACTCCACAGCACAGCACACCCGGATGGCACTCGGCTGTTCGGGTGGGACCCCGATGATGAAGCATGTCAACAACCAGGTTGGTGAGTGAGGGGTCTTCTTAGAAAAGGACAACTCCCTTTTCTTTTTCTTTTGCTTCTTCTCCCCCCTCCCCCCCCCACTCAACTGAGGCCTCTTCAGGTCTTAGGGTGGTACTCCTCCATTTATTTGTTTATTATTTGTGCTATGCCAGCAAACCTGCTCTGGGCTTCTTAATATATGACACAATGATAGTGCACTGTCTTTATTTGATTCTGGAGCATTTCTTTCTATGTCAGACTGACAGTCACTATTTATGTACATAGACTATATAGCACCAGCGCACTTTACACCCACTTATCTCACTTGCACTGCGCACCTGCACCGCTTGAGATAACCTTTTTATCTTTAAATTCACTTGTTTATGAAATTTCAATGATTTTTTCTGCTGTTGAACAAATTGAATACAATTGTTTTGGTTTGAAATGGAATCAGTCTGTTGATGGTTAAACCAATATTTTCAGAAGTAGAGGTTCACACTTCCCCCTCAATGGACCACTGTTTTTCTTTATCACTTAATTACCCAGGTCCCAGGGTTCCTGGGTTCCCCTTGTTCATTTATATACTGGGCTTCTAGACTCAGTATGTTTTTTGCACTGTTGTTAATGCAAATATTTTATTTAATATTGCTGTTTTTTATCATTATATAATTAGTATATAGTTCTTTCATAATTACAATTGTTATAATTACATTACTTTTACTTTAACTTAAATGCCATTATTGTTATTTTTATTTTCTCATTTGTATAATTTTTCTTATTTTGATTTCTAATAGTGTTATTACTTCTAGTTTTAATTTTGCTTATTATCATTACCGCTAACATTACAACACAACACTCACCCGTCTTTTCGCAGGATGCCTTGTCTTTTCCCAAAGTGTACCCGTGGGCACATGAGCAAAAGTAGCCCTCGGGGTGGCTGTGGCAGTAGTGTGCGCAGGGTATGATGCTGTTGGCACATTCATCGAAGGCTGGTCAGTAAAAGAAAGAAAGAAAGGGCATGTTTTGGGGAAGGTTACTACACAAACAACTCTGTTTGATGAGAATTTTTATTCCACATCAGCTACAACAATATCTAACATAACAAAAGGTAACATAACGATCAGGTGGACCTAAAATCACCATTGGAACATGCGCATGTTATATAAGTAGCAGACTGTAACTGAAGCTCAACCCTATGACAGTAAACACAAAAGTACAAATGTACGAAGAATTTTACTGCTCGCAAACTGCCCATCCAGCCAATTTCGACCGTCAAAATGCTTTTTGGCATGTACAGACCCTATTTTGCAAGTCAATAACCTATTACCCACTCACAAAATAGGGTTTGCTAGTCGCTACTAGGAAGGGGTGTGTTCAGGGTGTCCCTTCCTAATAGAAAGTTGCACTGGTATGTAGGAATGTTTTGCGACCAGGAATGCAGTCACATCACATTTGCAGTTACCACCAACTTCAAGTTGGTGGCAAGCCATTCGCAAACTGGAAGGGGTCCCAAGAGACCCTTTCCCCTTCGTCAATGGTCGTTCATCATTTTTTAGAGCAACACTGCCCACTCTATAACACTGAAAATATAACTTTTCAATTTCTTTTAAAAATACATCCATTTTCCTTTAAGGAAAACGGGATACATTTCCCAAAAATACTGCTTTATTCAAAAAGCAGACACCGACATAGTGGTCTGCTGATCCCAGCAAGTCACCATCCCTGCGAGTGCCAACCATTCCCAGTGGGTCGCAAATTATGACCTGCCTCTTCAACATTAATGAGGCAGGTTCCTTGCGACCCATTTGGGAATCGCAAACAGTGACTCAGGCACTGTTGTACCATAGAGATTGTGACTCACAATTTGTGGGTCGATAAAGTTTGCAAATTATGAGTTACAGTCTCTAATGGCCGTACATCTGGCCCATAATCCCTGTATGCTTCCTGAGGACTAGAAGACAGCCTTCATCACCCTCCTTCTTTGTTGCAATGCTTATGTATTGGGCAACTGACTCAGCCATGGGCATGTTACTGGTGTCTAATGTTAGTCTCATAGGTTCCCTCACTGTCCTTATGCCATTGTTATTGAGAAATGGTATGAGCCAAACCATGTTCAACAGCTGCATAAATGGCAGACGGGAAGGCTATGATTTGGGGATTCTTTAGGGTGTGCTTCCACACAGCCAAGTATTCGACTCCCTTGCACCAAACGACCGCCAGCATGTTGCTGTGGCGAGTGGCAACTAATCCACCATGAAATTCAGTACCACCGTCACATATCTGCTTGCTAAATATTGGTGAGATACAGTGCTTAAATTGTACAAGAACAAGTGCCAGGGCCCAACTTTTTTGTCAGCAACCCGCAGCCTGTACTGTTGAAGGTCGGGGTACAGAATACCAAGGATGCATAGTCTTGATTCCACTTCATGCCTCTTTTATCCACCACCAAACTCTAACTGCTCTTTTACCTCAACCTTGCAGGTTCTTTTTCATCCATACTTTCTCCCTTTGTGACTGGTTAACCATCTTTCTCTTCCTCCAGCTTTAATGTTTTTTTCTTTCTTAATCTGGATCAAGGTTTCTTGAGAAGAATTAAGTGCCAGTCCCCAAAAATAGGAGGCAGTGGACTTGGACATAAACCACTGACTCAAATTAAGAAATAGCCCCCAAATCCTACAGTCGATTTGTTTCCCAAGTAGGCCATGTGGCTTGCCCCTACCTGTTAGAGATCTCTATTTAGAAACATGCCCGTGGTCATGTCCTGTGACATGACAATGTCCTTTTTTTCTAGGCTCTCAGAGTCCTCTACCAGCTTCCTAAGCCAAGCTCTATTAGTCTGGTTTGGACTAGTCCCACCCACTGCAACTACTGCCTACACTTCCAACTTCCTCAAGTTGTTACATGCTCATCTGTAGAATTTCTACACAGGTTTGCCTGGAGTCTCGGCCAAAAATCTAGCTGCTTGAGTTTGGCCAGATCCTCGACTGATGTCACTCTCAACTCCCCACTCAAGGCTGTAAGAGGGGTCACTCTGCCTACCCTCAAGAAGCTTGTGAGGAAGACATTTTGTATTCTTACCAGCCATTTGACCCAAAGTCATCCCCAGAGGCGAGTCCCATATAGTCCGTTCCCAATCGCTGTAAGTAAGTAAAGTCCACATTTGTAAAGTGCACAATCACCCGTAAGGGTCTCTAGGCGCTGGGGGCCGTCGGGAAGATTAAGCGAGCTACTGCCCAGAGTCACATGGTGCTGGGCTAACCTGCCGCCGGAGCCGGGTAATCGAACCGTGGTCCCCAGATTCCAGCGTCAGTCGCCCTGGCCGCGGCGCCACACCTCTCCCTTTTGCTGTTTGTCTACTTCCTGGAAAACTCATGTAGCTGCTAAGTTTTCTGTATGGAAGTGTTCATTTACCCGGCTGCCGGACAAAAAGTACAAAATCTCTGCTATTTACCCAGCAGTCGGCAAAATAGTACGTTATCTCTGCTGTTTAGCTGGCGATAAACTAAATAGTAGAGAGGATCTACAATTTGAGAAGCAGCTAGAAAAATAGTGTGAAAAATAGTCCTAACTTTACTACTCCTAAACTGAGAAAAATCCTAACTTTAAGACTTTCGGTATTCACAGAAGGCATTTAGGAGTCCTAAATTTAGTAGTCCTAACTTTACTACTCTTAAACTGAGAACAATCCTAACTTTAAGACTTTCGGTATTCATTAGGACTCCTAACTTCTGTGAATACTGAAATTAGTAAGTGCCTTCTGTGAATACCAAGATGAGTAAGTGCCTTCTGTGAATACCAAAATGTTAGTAAGTTTAGGAATTTGTCTTAAGTTAGTTCTGTGAATCGAGCCCATTGTGTTTTTTTAATGTTCATGATTCTCCTTTTGATGATTTTTTTAGGGCTGGCCTCATTTTGGTCTTCTTATGGAAGGCCTTTTGTTAGATTTAGGCTTCGGTTTAAGGGGGTTTGTGCTTGCTTAGTATTTCAAATCTGGGAACACAGCAGCAGTCAACAAGCAGGAGCAAATAGGGAATGCAGACAGATAGGTGGTATCTGGGCCCCAGAGGGAGGGACACGTACAGTAGGTAATTGCTGTTTGGGGCACAGTGTTTTAGCGCACTTGCAGGAGGCAAATTGAGCGAGACACTGTAATGGGGCTTCTATGGAATGGGGAAGTGAAAGCAGACAGGTAAGTAATTCAACTGGGTAATTCACAGGCAGCATTCACTCTCTTGCCTGTGAATAAACACACTTTTTCATCCTATTCACCCAGCAGATTACGTTTAGGGCATTGATGCTTAATGGTCCCATGTCACAAGCAGCCCTTTCACCCACACTGACAATTTTGTCACCTGCACAATGCATCTTGGGAATGTTTGTTTTGATTTTTAACAAGTTATGCAATTTTTAAGTGGGCAAGGTCCTCTCTCTACCGGGCCCCCATTTCTGTACTTGACAGTGTTATCCAAGCAAAAGTAATCTGGAAGCCAAAAGAATAAAAATCTGTGTGCTAGGCTTGGGGGCTGTACCTGACTAAAGTCATTGTGGAGGGGGCAGGAAGCAGTAGGAGGATTAAAAGTAGGAGAATAAGGGCGAAAAGGGAAACCACTAGGAGGGCAAGGGGACCAGAGTCACAAGGACTAGAAAAGAAGAGCCAGGCCCAGGGAGATCTAATCTATGAGGACCAGAGTTACCAATGCCAGAGGGAACCAGGAACAAATAGACGATGAGGAACAGGACAATGAAAAACAGCACTAGTGGTACAAGGACCAGGATGAGAAGGATCAGGAGGGCCAGGAAAATGTGGAACAGAAGGATCTCGACCCAGTAGACAAGGGGCCGAAGGAATAGAAGGGCCAGAGGCCCTGGACCATAATGACAAGGAGGGCTATGAGGGCATGTGCATACCGACCAGGACCTAAGTGACGTGGACGACCAAGGCCAGGAGTAGCAGACCCAAGTAGACAGGCCAAAGAGGACTAGTACCAGGAGACTAACGGAGAGAAAGACTAGAGACAGGAGGGCACAGACCACAGACATCACATCAAGGAGGAGCAAGGGGTCAGGAGCAACATGACTAGGACCAGGAAGACAACAACCACAAAGGAGGAGGGCTAGCAGGACCTGGAGATTATCGATTAGAAACGACGAGTAAGATGAAGTCCAGTGGGACCAGGATCAGAGGGTCCAGGAGTGTCAGACTCAGAGGGATCCTAGATCAGGGCGACAAGAACTAGATGAACCAGGTGGACTAGGAGGACCAGTACCAGAGGGATAAGGAGGACCAGGCCCAATAGGACCATTACTAGGAGGACCATGATAGAGAGGCCCATTGTCAGATGAACACAAACAAAGTAGAATAGGCAAACCTGGAGACCAGGAGGACTAGTAGGAGTAAGATGGAGCAGGAGGGCCAGACAAACTAAGGCCAGTGGATCTAGCATTAGAAGACCTGTTACATGAGGGCCAGACAAAGGAGTAACTGAGCTAAGACCAGGGCTACATGGACCAAGGTTACCAGGATCAGAAGGATTAGGAACAGGCAAACGATGGGACTAGATCAACCAGAGGAGCCACACCAGGAGGACTGATGGAACAGAATTAGGGTGAGGAGGATGAAAAGGTCCAGGACCGAGAGCCTGTGAAACAGAAGACCCAGGATCCAAGGGTCTAGGGCTAGAACTGCATGGGAATGACGACCAGTCAAACCAGGAACAGGAAGTACAGGGCCAGAAAGTTCTTAGACTAGCATGAACCAGAGGTCAAGGAACATCAGAACTAGGGAAGGCTAGGATGATCTGTGACAGGACAAGTTATTGCAGAGCCATGTGGGTAAGGAGTAGGAGGGCCAGGGCCAGGAAGATCAGGACCAGAATGAAAAGGACTAAGAAGATCAGGACCTGAAGGGAAATGGCCAGTATGTCTAGGATACTAGGATAAGAAGGACAAGAAATAGAAAGACCGAGTTGGGCACTCAGAACACCAGAGCAAGAAGACTTAGTAAACTAAAAGAAACATGACCAGGCATACTAGAAACAGGGCTAAGAAAGTCATGAAAGTCAAGATCTAGGGGGCCAGGGTTGGAATTACCAAGTGGGGCAGATCAACCATTACCAGAAACAGGACCAGGATGAGGAGGATCCGAGGTACGAAGGCCAACCTGCAGCTGGAAGACCAAGTGAAATGGAGAGTGGTGTGCAGGATTACTTGGACCGGAATGACCAGGCTCCAGAGGTCCCTAACAAGGAGAACCTGGATCAAAAGGACCTGGATCAATGGCTTCAGTACCAGTAGGATTAAATGCCAAGGAACAGAGTCAAGCGATCAAGGACGTCAGTATTGCAGGTTTCGAGGTTAGACCTAATGAGATCAGACAACCAAAATAAAAGAGCTTTTTGGAACCTCTTGAAGTGGTCCTAATAGGGTGGTTTTGACTGGGTTTTTTCCCCCCTGTCCAATGATTACGCTGCCCTTGTTTTCTTTCTTTTTTTGCTCTCGGCAAATCCAGATATATCAGTCCGTGTCCTGTATATGGATATACATGCCCTACAAGGTAGCTCTCCTTGTGTCTCTGTACGAAGGTCTTGGAGTTCCTGACACTACCGATTGGCGGGGGCTATTCACAAACAAGCCAGGCCATCCAGTTTACTGAGGCAGTGTGTGTCACTTTCTTCAGACTTTAACGGAACAACCAGGGTAGATTATGAGGACCAAAAAAAAAGGAAAAAAAAAAAAAGAGATCAAGGACAACCTAATCCAGGAGGACCAAGAGTAAGAATGCCAGGATACGAGAAACAAGATGGACCATTACTTGCAGTACCAGGGCTAGGAGGTTGACAGTGAGAAGAGCCAGGACAATGTGACCAGTACCAAGAGAACCACAAATGAACAGGGCCAGATCAACCAAGACTGGAGGAACCAGGAAGGGCAATGATGGTAAAAAGGCAATATTTATGATACCAAGCACAATAGGACAAGAAGGACCTGGGCGACCAAGACCAAGATAGCAGGTGGGTTAGGTCCAACAGAACTAGATCCAGGAGAAACCAAACTATAAGGAACAGGATGAAGAGGAGCAGGGACAATAGACACAGAACCTCAAGAAGTTCAAGGACTATGCAAAACAAGAATAGCATGACTTGGTTGGAAGGGCCAGGTAATTGAGACCAGAAACACAGGCAGCCAGAGTCAGAAGGAAAAGTTCTAAGAGGACCAGGAAACAAAATACTAAGGGGGGCAGGAAGATCAGGTAAAAGAAGATCAGGACCTTGAGTACAAAGACCAGGAGGAACAGGGTGTTGAGGAAAAGGAGGAGCAGGGACATCAGGACTGGGATGGTCAAAGCATGGAGGTCCTCCCCAAAGGGCTAGGAACAGGATTGTCAGGAAGATGAGTAACAGGGTGGCAGGCCCGGAGGAGCAAATACAGAGGGACTTTTATGAGTATGTGTGGCAGCATGAGGACACGCAACAGGAAGACCAGGGCCAAGAGGATCAAGACCAGATCCAGGAAGACAAGATCCAGACCACTAGGACCTGTGGCCAGAATAGGCAAGGAAGACAAGGGACTCAGTACCTAGAATACCAGGAGGACCAGAACCAGAACCAGAGCAAGGAAGAGTAGAAGGATCAGCACCAAGAGGGTTCACGCCATTGAGTGCAGTGATTGCCAGAAGGACCCTGAGGGCAAGGACAGTCAGAAGAACAAGGATGATGCAAGGCAGGAAGACAAGAGCTAAGAGGGCAAGGTCGAAGAGGGCCAGGGCACAAGAGGCCAGGTAGACCGAGGGGGCCAGCAGGACGAAGATCTGATGCACTGGGAATCAGATGAGCAGGGTGAGAAGAATCAGAAGAACAAGGTTAAATCAATGAGGGTCAAGAGGATCGGGAAATAAAAAGATAAGCTAGGAGAACGGAGGAAAAGAACAGGATGGCCAAATGGATGAGAACCCAGAGGATTAGGCATACAAAGACCCAAAAGAGGAGGACCTGAAAAAAAGGATCAAGTCTAGTGGGAACAAAACCAGGAAGTGAACAAGGACTGTGAGGACCAGGAATAGGAAGACCATTGCTAGGCAAAGCACACAGTCAGGCTACTTCTCGTTTCGTTTCATAAACTTTTATTCGATTGCCACTTATTATTGCAACCATAAAAAGTACAAAGACATTAAAATTATACATTTGTAAAAAACGTTTAGAAGCAGGTCAATCATGTTATACACGAGAAAGAGAAACACATTTACTTGAAAAACGTTAGCTATAATATGAATTACTCATAATTACGTCGATATTTAATGCAAGCTTTTAAAAAGTTGGCTGTGTACTTCGCTATAAAACTTGACTCAAGAGATTGCAAGGACAAAAATGCTGGGCGACAGGATCTTAAGCCCATTAGTCGCAGTAGGGGCAGGATCCAGACCTTCCTAGGAAAAGTATAATATTTACAGAAGAAAACAATATGTAATGTTGATTGAGGGGAAAGATCATCGCAGGGACAAGGAATGATTGTCGGAGACCAGTCTTGGGAATTTGGGAAGGTTACAAGCCGGAAAAAGGAATTAAAACGAAACCTTGTCAGAAGGTACTTTTCGTAATTATTCAAATGGAAGGTCAAGTACGGTTGAATACCCAGATACTTCTGGACGGCAACGATTTGAGAATTTGCGGGTTTCATCAGTTCTATCGAGCATAGAAGAGCTCTTAAATGGCACAAACACAGCTTTTTTAGTTCTTTCCTCGAGATGTCGCCCATACTGGGAGGATCCTGGAAAAAACTGCTACGGGCCATGTCCCGGCAAAAGTTCCTTATATATACAAGCCAGGGTATTTTTTCCCAGTTATCAAGGGCCAAACAGTCCAAGATTAATGAGCGGGTTAGGTGGCACTCCTCTTTAGTCCATAAGAGCATAGGTTGGCAGCGAATGGTGTCTGTGATGTAATCCATACCCAATTCGGCTAGCAAGGCATAGATTGGGGCACTTTGTGGTAGTGCCAACAAATACTTAGCAAACCCATTTTCAACAGTTTGAAGGGGGTTTATCGGTCCATAGCCCCAAACCCCTGCACCATACGTTGCCACACTGTGACACTTAGCGTAATAGATGGTAAGAAGTTCAGGAGGAGCCGGTTTCCCCAGTTTCCTTGAGAAGGTGACTAGGGCTGCCGTTGCTCTCTGGTTGTGTTTTTTTCTTCATGTCACCCCTCCAGAATGGGAGGCTTAATAGATTTCTTTTGAATAATCTATTGTATGAATCCATCTTGCTTCAACAATTATTACTTTGCTCGCTTTACTTTTGAAAACCTTTAAAAGACATTACTGTTTGTTACGTGTGCACAGGACTTGTTTGTATTTAATTGGGTGGGCTCTGACCACCCCTCACAGAGGTTTTGGGTCTCCTCTGACCGTGTTGCACCGTTCTCATACTGTTACTTTGTTGTACACTTACCGCTACCAGCATATGCGCCATTTTTTCTTGTACACTCCAAAACCCTACACTGAACCCACAGGCTAAAAAGGTGGTTGAAGGGATATGGCAATCAGCCACAGGATGCTCACGATCATTAGAAGGATCTGAAGAGCAGAAGCTGGTGTGATGGAGGCTCCAGATAGATCGTCTCTAGATCCAAAGAGGGATTCTGTGTGCCCCCCAGATCTTTGTGCTAACATTCCATGTGTGTGCATGTGAGGTGGGTATGTAGCATGGAGCAGATTTACTAAGAATGCAAGGCAGCACTTCCTGTGCTGCATTGCGTGACATGGAGGAAGCAGAAATGTGCTGTACCTGCTAAGATATCACATATTTCTGCTCTCTCCTTGCTCTGGTGCACTGTGTGCTGCCCAGCACCAACAGGGACACCCCTGCACCATGGTGCAAGGGTGCCTGCATTATGAGAAGGATTGTTTTTGTGACGGAAGAGGCACCTTCCTGCACAAAAACTATCCTTTGAGGCATTATCAACTTTTTATGTGTGCTGCAGACTGCTGTACATATAGAAAAAGGAAGTAACGAGAAGTATTACAGATATTTCTCATTATTACGACTCACCTGGGAAGGCATATCATTTCGCCTCAATCCCAGCTTTACTTACCTTAGTAAAACTGGGATTGAGTCGAAATCCTTGTGTGGGTGCATGAGAACACCCATGTTCCACCGATGGAACGCCTTCTCAACAAAGTTCAATGCAAAGCAACGATTTTTGCGGCCTTGCAAAACTCTAGATTTACTGAGCCACAGAGAGCCATAAAAGGTAGCTTTGCGTGGCACAGAAGATCTTGTTTAAGGGCTTGTGTTGCATCTTTTTGCATTTTTGCTTAACACAAGGGCAACACAAGTACTTAGTAAATCTGCCCCTGAGTGCGTAGTAGTAAGACTCCTTGTGTGATGAAAGTCTTAGTGCATGTGCCATGCCACCCTAGCAGATCACAGGTGCAGGCCGCCATCTTAATTTAGGATCCACCATTTCATCAAACCTACCTAGTGCGGTATAGATGGCAAAAAAGCCCCGGAAATGCCTGCTCGGTTGCTTTCTTGAGACAAATGTCACTGTTGAAGTGTTGGAGAGAGAGATGAATTCGAGAGGTTCTGGGATATCCCCAACGTCGGAGGAGAACTTGCCGCAGACTATAATAAGGGTCTGACTGCCATCGGTCACCTGTGGAAAACGACATGAGAGGAGAACAAAGTTAAGCGCAGTTCTCTGCAGGTGGCAAGGCATTCCTGCAGGAAATTCTGAATATTTCTCAAGGGAGGGAGGAATTTTTACAAATACAAAAGGCCACAGCTTCTTTCATGTTACTCTTTGCTGGACAAACTTTAAGCACTTCTTTCCCCGTTTAAGCTAGAGGAACTAACCTTTTAATTAAATATATTGCATTTTTAAGTACAACAATATAGTTGTCCCTATTGATTAAAACCCACACCCATGTTTTTACTCACACGTTGATCTAATGCCTTATAATATTCTATTTTTGAGGATACATTTTAACCTCAACTTAATTTGAAGGTGCTCAAGCAACCTGCAGCGATCAGGATAGTTACATTGATGCTGGAACAGCATACTCATCTTCATTTTATAAGGTAGTTTGTTTTATCATTTCTCTGGGGAGGGCTTTATACCGTGAAGTACTAAGTCCTTCTTTCTACTTTTATCTTTAGAACCAAATTGTTGCCGGTAATTTGTGCCGGTGCTTTCCGGTGTTCGGCACCAGCACTTATTTGTCAGCACCAGTTCTAGCGACAGTCCACCACATGGTGGTGCTGTCTTCTTATTTATGAGATGAGCACAACAACTGTGTTTATTTAGGCAATATACATTGAAAATTAGTCATACCAGGCTCTTATGCCATTATGATATCTTTGGCCTGAAATTGTCTGAATTGTCACAATTGTAGGAGTGCGATGGTTATGTGTTATGTTGGTACTGCCATTGGCAGCGATGGCAGAGTATGGGTGGTACAGGTTTCAGTAGCCTTCTGGGGAGGGCCCTGGCACTTAATTTGTTTCACATTAAGCACTTGAAACAATTACAGATATGTTCCTAAAATATGTGTATATATGGTGTTTGTGCATTTAAGTACAATTAAAGTACAATTCAAGACCTTTTTTAACTCAGAAATATTTCCAAATATATGACAGAGAATTTTGATTAAAACATATCATTAATTTTGGTTTCCACACATTTACTCATAAAATATTAGCATTATGTGCTAGTTTTCACACAAAACAGCATACTAGGCATAAGAGCCTACTTGAAGAACTTGGATGCTATTTTACCCCCTAGAAGCTGAGTAGGGCCGAACCTGTAAGAGGACAAGCAATGACAAAGCTGATAGGTCAGGTGTTGACTGCCAGGCTTTTCTCTTTGTCATGGTTTTATTATATTCCCAGGTAAGGCTGATGTAGCGAAGCAGCTTATTTCTTGATTTGTCCTCACAAATAACATTTTCAGCTATGACCTTTTGCACACGTTTGCATGCACGACAAATGTTGGATTAGTTTCTCTGAAACTAAACTTATTTACACATCTAGCTTCGCACAACATTATCACAAAGCCCTGGACATCAAGTACAAGGTCTCGTTCCGCATTACGTACAAATGTCACCACTATCTTCATCCACGGGGTGACAGGACTATCTACATATCCATAACATCACCAATCCAAACGCAAATCGCAAAGCTGCTTTCTATTATAAAAGATGAGCATCCAGATAGATTAGCAGAGGAGGCACTTCCGCTGACACCGAAGGGCCCTGCATGCTGAGAAATCACCACTGACATCGTGTGAGAGGTGTCCAGTTCATGACCAAGATGGGGTCCTTCACTCTATTCCCTCAGGTAATGGGGTTGGATCATCCCTTGGATTGATTCTGGGCTTTACAACTACATACACTCTAGGTACACTTAGAGTAGGGTTTACATCGTAGTAGTATGCTTGACGACTGCCTTGTGTTATATGCCTGCATAAATACATTTTGTTTTAGCACCATGTTAGAACTCTATCTACTATTTACCCTCTTGGTGCTTGTAATCACGTTAATCTGCTTCTGTATACTAACCATGGCAGCACACGTATTTTATGCAAGAATAACATTGGTTCAATAAATATTTTTGAAAACATCCCCCATGTGTATTCTCTGTATATTTCTCTGAGAATAAATGAGCACAAGTGACTGAGTGAAAAGTTCTGTACTGTTTCAACGATCCCTTAGGGGACAGGGATGTCATGCTCAGTGGTTACCAGAAACCTTTCGCTCCCTGGTAGGTTCGGGGGATTTACGGTGGTGCTGTGAGCTAGCCGGTCTATAGGCCAACATATCCTGCGGGGTGTCCAGAATCAGTCTAGACCCCAAGCCCCTAGTTTATGTTGTCCAAACAATGCACAGATCCTATGGATCGGTAGGAACTATTTGACATGGCGCCACCAACGTGGGTTAGGCTCTTATTTAACGGTCAAATCTGAGTAGTCTGTCGTTCTTTCTCAGAGACCCCTACTCACATTTTTACCAGAGACATCCATACTGGGAAGGGAAAACAAATCCGCCTCAGCTGACTAGGTACACCCTATGTATTGGATGTAGGTTAATCAAGCTTGGTGGATTAGAAGTTTCCGCATTGCGCAAACACAAACGCTATAAAATATCAGTTAAATACTACTGCTGTGACAATGGCCGAACAAGGTGAGGACGTTGAAGAACAGATAATTGGACTAAATATTTCAGAAAAGACAGGCAGTTACAATGAAATTATTACAACAGGGCCTCCCTGCAACGGGTGGAGATGTTACCTTCGTGGTTGAGGCACGCGAAGCATTTAGAACAGAGGTATTCTATTCTTGGGATAAATTCCCTCCTGCAGATGCACACACATGGTTGTTTTCTTGACTACATTGAAGTTGAACCACTGGAAGAGTATTATCCATACGTGGACTTAGGAGTCCTGTTAACTTACCAAGAGCACATTCATTGGTTTAAAGGCACCCTACCCCATATAACAGAACACATGAGACTCAGTTCCCTCAGCAGAGAAAGAGCGACCTAGCCGGTCCTAGGTTCATACACACCGCATCCAGACGTCGCTGCTTTAACAGCTGCAGGAATGTGTACAGTCTTTGGAGACCTAATAAAAATGTACAGGAATCTTATACAATACATAATGAGAACATTTACAATACAACCTGTGAGGGCTGCTCAGGCTTTGCAACCACACATGGTTACTACCGGTATTAGCCCACAAATATGAAATGCCATTATGGGACAAATTCCCACCAGCCGGGAGCAAATCTCGTTCTGGATAGCACAAAAAACAGCACAGCTTGAGGCAATTTTTCCCCATGCAGCCCGCAGGAAAAAACAAAGAATACTGACAGTTTGCTTGCCATTGGGGATGGCTGCCCAGATAGGAGATTGTGTCACTTGGGGTACAATCTTTGCGGCCGTATATACCAGAACACATGGTGCCCCTTCAATAGCAGTCATAGCAGATGTACTGAAACAGATTCAGAAAGAATACGGGGCAGAGCCTGCCTTAGATCTAGGGATGAAACTGATGGGCAATTTTGCCCAGGTATCAGCCACTATGTTGAGTAACATAAAACGGGAGGCAGCAGTGGTGGTTATATGCCAACTCCTGAGCAAATTCACTCCTGCACAGCAGTAGCAAGAATTACCTAAGATTATCAAAGACACATACGCTTTGCTTGGGAGAGATAATCTGGGAGCCAGACCTGAGAAACCAATTGTTAAGAGTACTTCTAAAAAGGAAAACTCTTAGCAAGCACCCGATTCTTTGAAAAGGAAATGGGCTAATAAACAAAAAAATAAACAAAACAAAACACAGTCATGGGGTGGTTCTCCTCAACAGGAGCACACAGAGAAAAAAAATAACTTGAGAAACCTTAAAAATATTAGGAAGCCTGATAGGTATCAGGATACTGATACATGTTCCTCTCGTTCCTTTCAGGATTCATCCGAAAAACGTTCAGCGAGAGACAGACGGTCAGAGCTCAGATCTGCAGACTGAGTCAAGCCGAACAGGGGAACACATTGCACTTTAGACTACAAGAGCTCTGATTATTCCTTGAGGTGGGCAGTCAGTCATCCCAAATAAATATGCAATTCATTATAGTTACAAATAGATATTCTGCCTTACACAAAAAGGAGGAGCAAAAAGCTGATTCTTACGTGTGAAGCAAGCATTCTTTCTTATTCACAAGATATTCTGAATGGACAGATGATAAGGCAATAGCACGACAAGAGGCATAGGCACATGCGTAAGACACACTCACCTTGACGTAGTCTTGGCAGTATTCTTCATCTTCCCCAACATCAAAGTGGGTAAACTGGAGTCTCAGTCTGTAGCCTTGAGGCACAGATACTGTCCATGTCATGGACTGGTTTGAAAGGTAGGGCGCAGGATATCCAGGGGATGTAATCGTCCCAAATAGTTCTGCGTCAGAACCTTGAAAAGTAATGCAGAATACTGAGAGCAGCCAGATGTAGGCCCTGGAAATGGAGAGGCATGGGGTGAGATGCTGTTTAGCTTTTGGTTAAGTAGAGTGAGGTCTTAAAAGTAGGAATGTGAAAATTGTATTTGCCTTTTATTACAAGCAGGACTCTTCAACAAAGGGCAGGAGTGATATATGAGACAAACTGGTCCATTTACTTACGTAGGCTCTAACTGTAGAGTAAGCAAATGGAGGTTACACTGTCTCAACAGGATATAAATATTATGATTCTAGATTTA
The DNA here is from genome assembly GCF_964261635.1 of Lissotriton helveticus. Taxonomy (NCBI): domain Eukaryota; kingdom Metazoa; phylum Chordata; class Amphibia; order Caudata; family Salamandridae; genus Lissotriton; species Lissotriton helveticus. The sequence goes on along the minus strand of NC_136068.1, from coordinate 71,734,242 downwards.
AAGCTGATATTTGTATGAAAACGCTGCAGTATGAACCTGTAAAATATATAGCTTTCTGTCTATGGTCTGGGATTATGAGATTTGTGTACACTTTATTTTTCATCTTGGCCCTTCTAAAGAGATACTCACTCATTGAATGTGTCAGAGAGAATTTATTAGAGAAAGACATGTTGGAAAACTAATAGAGCATGCGCAATACCATTTTTCATAATGCCTATTTCACCAATAACCATTGGGGGTTTTTAGCAAATTTGTGCTGAAAAATACAACATTATGCCATAATTTTCAAAAAATATTGTTATAATGGGTGAATCCCCACCCCCATGAGCCTGGGTAAAGGGGCCCTTGATTGACACACTAAGAAAGTCTTGGAATATTTCATCAGTGATTCTTCAGATCCTAAGGCATAATAGCCTAATTAGATGAATGTATGCTGTAAAATGTATATTTGCTTTTAAAGTTTCCCTTACTCATAAAACCTGGAAGAAGGTGTGCTCACTTCCGTGAGTCTGCCTTCTGTGTTTATGTCACGCCACTTTCAAAGATCAGCAGCTGCCACAGAGACAGACTAAGTAAAAAAGCAAAGCAAACGGTGGAGATGCAAATAAATAGACTGTAAGGAGCTAAGGGACATATGTATCAAGCTAATTAGCATTCGCAAAGGCCGAAATTCGCAGAATTTCGGCCCTTGCGAATGCTAATTTGCAAAATGGTATGTATGTAACATTTTTGATGCAAAATAAGGAATCGCAAAATTTGCTCTTCCTTATTTTGCGATTGCACTTAAGGAATCGCAAATTTTGCGATTCCTTAAATGCAATGTATCAAAGAAAAAATACTTCAAAAATGCCCATAAGGATTCGCAAATTACCACCAACTTCTAGTTGGTGGTAAATTGCGAATTCTTTAAAAAAAACAATTTTCAAAAAAACCAAAGGTGCCATATGACGCTCATACATGCCCTTAGGGCATGTATGTGCGCCATATGCCCCCACATGTCATGTTCAGGGGTGTAGCAGGGTGTTCTTGAGACACCCCTGCACCCTTGAAAATATTCCTAATTTGCGCCCATAGAAATGAATGGGTAATTTGCGATTAGCAATTTGCTAATCGCAAATTAGGAATGTTAAGGAATCGCTAAAAAGAAGCGATTTTTAACACACAAACCGTTTTCTGATTTCTAAATAGCGATTCCTTAAAAATCGCTATTTAGGAATTGCAAAACGGAATGTTGATACATATCGCCCTAAAACATTATAAAGGGATGCAATTGCAGGACTGGGACAGGGAAGTATAAACTTGGATCATTTGGGTATTGGGATCAGATTCACAAAGGTAAACTTACAGTTTTGTGTATGTTTACTATTGTTTTGGTATTCACAAACTACAAGTTTAATTTTACTAATAGGAATTCTACCACTCCGTAAGCATGGCTGAGACCCCACACATAAAAAAAATTGGCCCTATCCTGACAACTGTCCAATGGGCACTTCTTCCCCTCCCCACCCCCAAACAAACCCTCAGCCCCTCTCTGGGAGAAAAAAAAAAGCTTGCTGAGGCTGGCGCCAATTTCTTGGGGTATTTTCATATCCCTCAATGGACGTCGACTGCTTAGACCCACCAAAAATGTGCAGGAAACCACTCAGAGCTGGGGGATTCCTGCTCACTTTCTCCTACACCATGTGATATCAGTTCATCACCATGTGACTGTGTGACGGGAAGGTGACACACAGTGGCACCGTGTGAATTGGGGGTCTGAAACCAGCAGCGGGTTGCCCTTGGCTGTGTTGGGCAGGCTGCGGTCAAAGGATTTCGCCTACGAACAGGCCCTGTTCCCAATCCCAGCCCCCATCACACCCAAGTCAACTGTGCACATCTTTAGGCTGTGCATATAACGGGTCTCAAGCACAGGCTTGGGACGTCGGCCAGGCCCTGATCCCGTCCCAGTGTCCTGCACTGCTCACTGTCGACAAAACAAATTACGAACATATTTACAACAGACGGCAATAAATATCGCAAAGTGCGCTTAGCGCTTTTATATTTATCGCCGTCTATCACTGGAATTTATCACCATGCTTGCGCTGTATTTACAACGCATAACTGCAAACCAACAAACGTGCCCCCTCACTCAATCACTTAAGTTTTTAGGGACCAGATAAACATGGACGTTAAATTTGGTCCGGTATCTTTATTTAAACCTTTTTCTTTAAATGATTATTTCGAAAACAATTTTGTTTGGCAGATAGAGAATACAACATACACAATTATTGACAATTAACACTAGCCTACATTAACACAATACCACTAACAAACTCTGTGAAAAAAAGATTTCAAGTGTAACATCCCACAAATAATACAGTGCTGAACCATAAACATAACAATTAGACAATTTTATACAGACAAATCAAAAATACGTGGAAAGAGCCAATTCAATACAAGAGCAAAAAAGCGTAAGGCAGATATGTTTTTTGATACACATTCAATGTATATAATTAGCTCTTGCTGGGTTGCCGACGCGTTTCAAGTTTGGGCATGGAGTTTCCAAACTATCATCAGGGCTCTTGTGATTCTTCTGAGTATTGGTATTTGGTTGGCCTGTATGGGTTTCTATAAATGGACCAAATCCTCTATTCAGGACACAACCAGGGTAACTTCAGTGACAGCACCAACCTTTAGTGGATCGATTTTGTAGCCAAAAAGGGTCTGGGGGGCGGAGGGTTAATTTTTCTTAGAATCCTTTCACGCTCTTCTGCTGGAAGGCGGCAGACACTTCTACCCTGTGCCTTTAATTATTGCTGTTGGCGGCACCCCTCGCCCCCAGTCTACGGCCCCAGCCGGGGCTGTCGGGAATCACAGTGACTTGGTTCCGCTCCGCGCTTTGCAGTCACGTACCGTCGTGATCTCTACAATCTTTTCTTTACGCGGCTTGGATACGATGCTTCAGCTAACAGCGAGCGAGAGAGAAGCATCGTATCCAAGCCGCGTAAAGAAAAGATTGTAGAGATCACGACGGTACGTGACTGCAAAGCGCAGAGCGGAACCAAGTCACTGTGATTCCCGACAGCCCCGGCTGGGGCCGTAGACTGGGGGCGAGGGGTGCCGCCAACAGCAATAATTAAAGGCACAGGGTAGAAGTGTCTGCCGCCTTCCAGCAGAAGAGCGTGAAAGGATTCTAAGAAAAATTAACCCTCCGCCCCCCAGACCCTTTTTGGCTACAAAATCGATCCACTAAAGGTTGGTGCTGTCACTGAAGTTACCCTGGTTGTGTCCTGAATAGAGGATTTGGTCCATTTATAGAAACCCATACAGGCCAACCAAATACCAATACTCAGAAGAATCACAAGAGCCCTGATGATAGTTTGGAAACTCCATGCCCAAACTTGAAACGCGTCGGCAACCCAGCAAGAGCTAATTATATACATTGAATGTGTATCAAAAAACATATCTGCCTTACGCTTTTTTGCTCTTGTATTGAATTGGCTCTTTCCACGTATTTTTGATTTGTCTGTATAAAATTGTCTAATTGTTATGTTTATGGTTCAGCACTGTATTATTTGTGGGATGTTACACTTGAAATCTTTTTTTCACAGAGTTTGTTAGTGGTATTGTGTTAATGTAGGCTAGTGTTAATTGTCAATAATTGTGTATGTTGTATTCTCTATCTGCCAAACAAAATTGTTTTCGAAATAATCATTTAAAGAAAAAGGTTTAAATAAAGATGCCGGACCAAATTTAACGTCCATGTTTATTTGGTCCCTAAAAACTTAAGTGATTGAGTGAGGGGGCACAGTTTGTTGGTTTGCAGTATATAGGGTCCAGCCCTCCCTCAGCCCCGCCAAGGACCTTTCTCCTTTTTGTGTGCTGGTATTTACAACGCATAGCGCAATGGCGATATAAAATCCAGCGATAGCGTGGTAATCGCCGTTTTGCAGGGAACATCGCTGGTTTTCCAGCGATGTTCCCTGCAAAATATGCTTGTTGATACGACCATGTGGTTGTAGCACAAGAATCCACCCCCCATGTTAGGTATGGGTTAGTCATGATTTTAGCAGACATTAGTTTTTGGCGGAAACAGCGGTTTTCGCCCAAAACTAACACATGCTAAAATGAGTGGGCCACCTTGTAAATATTGCGATGTGCACATCAGCGATATTTGAAAGGTTGTACTGTCCAGTGACGCCCACTTTGCATCTCATTATGCAAAGGGAGGCGTCGGAAAAAAGGGTGCTAGAATGCGCTAATGCATGTTAGCACCCTCTTGTAATTAGGGTGATAATTTAATCTCCGCTTTTTTGGTTTTAAAAGCCAAAAAAGCGGAGATATGGACCTTGTAAATATGCCCCTTAGATGGAAGTGTATTTATTTGTATGTTTTGTGATTCGCCAAATGGGGGCAACGGGGTAATAAAGAAAACCGTTTGCTATGAACTACCGGACACAGCTATAACTACGGGGTCAATATTGCAGACTTATAATGTACAGAAACTATACAGCCACTCACCTCCCTGTGGCACTTTTGCACTAGAACCAGTGTGCATTGTCTAGAGTCTCAAGCCATACCATTCAAGTAGAAAGAACCCACTTGGCCTTACCAATGTATCAGTGTTCATTTAACTCCACAGAGTGTTAATTCCTGTGAATTTTATTGGCCTGGCATTGCCCCTGGTATAAGCAACTGGCAAAGAAGAAATCCTGAATTGGCCACTTCTCTGTTTTCAACCAAATGCATATACCTATATACAGGGCTTTAAATGAGATTAAAAAAACTGGGGCGGTCTCTTATAGGGGCGTGGCCAATGTAATTAAGGGCGTGGCTTACAAAATGTTAAGCTAAAAATCTGTGCTTAGCATAGTGTGCTGCCTGACTGGTATTTCGCTGCATCTGTCCATTCATTCAGATATATAACACACATTTACGCCTACAACAAGACAGGACTATTGGCTTTGTCAATGGTTGTAAATTACATAAGATAAATAAGCAACAATTATGACTTTGTTGTATATAATATTGAAAATGCTTCCGTTCTTGCGAGCGAGGTTGCGAGGTAAGGCAAGAGCTGCCGACTTTTGAGCTGAGAAAACAGGTGCGAGCATCACCGTGGCTCAACATCCTGTAATTCAAAACATGAATATGTGCTTGTGTAATGCAACTGGTGATCATCTTTGCTCCAAGTTTGCGCTATAAGAAACTAAAAAATTAGGGGCATATTATCAATGGCCAGTGATAATTTTCGATGGCCGCTGTTAGTTTGAGAATTGTTATCGCCGGCTATCGCTGATAATTATCGCCATGCTGGCGCTGTATTAACAACGCATAGTGCAATGGCGATAATTATTCCAGCGATAGCAATGTTTTCCATGGAACATTGCCCGTTTTCCCACAATATTCCATGGAAAATGGCGATAACCTTGCTGATAACACCCTGTGGTCGTATCAGCATAATCCATCTCCAATATAAAGTATAGGTAAGTCAGCATTTTTGCAGGCGTTAGGGAACTAACGTCTCCAAAAATTCCTGGGCCTCCTTGTAAATATCGCAATGTGCACATCAGCGTTATTTACAAGGTTGTTCTGCCCAGTGACACTAACTTTCCATCTCATTAGAGATGCAAAGGGAAGCGTCGGGTAAAAGGGTGCTAACATGTGCTAATGCATGCTATCAACCTCTTGTAAATAGGGCGATATGTTTATTTTTTTGCTTTAAAAGACAAAAAAGCAGAGACATGGCCCTTGTAAATATGCCCCTTAGTCTCTTTGAAGTTACATCAAAAGCAGTGACGGGTGGCGGTACTATTGCAGAGTTAAGCTTGTTTTCCCTTCAACCTGAAGGTCAAAAAAAAAGAAAAGTCAGACCGACACCCGTTTCGGCACCAGCTTTTTAAGAACGGCCTTTTAAGGACCCGGCACACTTAAAGCCCTGCCTATACATACAGAGGTCAATTCATATCTGATAGGGTCACAGACTGCTTCCTACACAGCTAGCTAGATTTAAGTTTATCTATCTCCTGTCTTCTCACTAAAATGGTCACAGTTTGTCTGCACAACGTTTTTCAGTGTCACAAAACTTTCTGATCCTATCAGGTCTCAAACAGTACAGTAAATAACCGCTTGGTGGCGCTAACCGATTGGTTTCCACGACTTCAGCCAAGACATCTTGAAACATTCCCCGCATTGTGGGAGGGTGGGAATGGGGTCTGATATTTGTATTTACTACCCAGAGAATAGCCAAAGCGACGATTCAAGATTGTATACGCTTATTTCATTTTAAACAAATGTTGTGCCTGGGCAGCGTCCTCCCAGGACGTTTCCTGAAATTCACCGGCATGGGGCCGTCCAGCTGGTAAACATAACTTATCGGTGTAAATTTTCCTAGGCATTTTCCGACCTAAATGGACCCTAATTCCACTGATTTGTAGAATAATTAGAAGTGGGCGAGCCATTGAAAATTCGAGCCTGAAGCCTGACTCTGGCTCGGCCGAGGTCTTGTTGGAACCTCGAGCCCAGAACGAGCCGAGCTTGAATGTGGCTTCTGCCTGTCTGCCCTCTGTAATGTTGGGGGCCCTGGGCCCTCATTGCTAAGAATGACTGACACGGACACAGTCAGGTACTGGTACAACTGGCCTCGAGCACGTGCGCTCGGCCCCTTTTATTAGAGCTGTGTCACCTGACCAGTGACATCAGTGGTGGGTGGGTGTCTAGTGTAGGGAATACAAGAAACACTAGACTGCTGGCTGTAACTCTGGATCAGTACATCCCTCCCAAACTTCGGGAAAAATGAAAACAAATGAAAGTCCAACCTGTGGAAGAAAAATGCAGTTTGCAAACCCCACGATAAAGTTCAACCTGTGGGAATGAAAAATGTACGTGCAATATAACACTGGACTCTGTAAATTGAAATGAGTCTCTTTGGTGGATTGCAGATCGCAGATGGTGTAGTTACTGCATTCAGGACTCATGAGTCATTGTGGCATGGTTTGCCGTTCTTCAGCGGGTCCTACCTTCTATCTGCGCCGCTTGGACATTGTTCTCGATCTTGCCTTTGCTTGGCACCACTGGTGACAGTTGGTAGTTTAGATAGAAGGGTGACGTGATCCGAGTATGGGTTGTCTTCTCGGTTCTCCTCTTCAGTCCTGGTCCTTGGTGATGTCTCTGGGCAGGCTTCAAAGTATTTCTGGGCAGATGAAAGGAGTAGGTGCATACATCCCTCTCACTAGGATGCCCCTCTTCGCCGGTATTCCTCTCTCACAAGATGTCCGGGAGGACCTCTTTGCCAGGCTTCCACTGGACTGGTGTTGTCGGTCATGTTGCTCCACCATAGCCTTCGGGCCGTGAGCGGGGCGCTCCACGATCTTCACCGTTGTGTCCTAGTTCCACCTGAAGGTTACGCTGTTGACTCTTTTCTTGCACGCAAAGCTTTCCTCTCCGTGGGTCTTGCAGACGCACCGTCATGGATCCGTCTCTCTTGCGGGACTTGCTGCCACCAGAGTCCCTTGAGGCCTTTGCTTATTGGGCTGCCACGGGTTGATGTGGAGTGGTCAGTTCCTCAGCCGGATGTGTGAGCACTCTCGCCATTCAATCTTCCGCTCAACCCCAAAGGTAGATTGTTGTGAACAGTCCAAACTTGCTCTCTTCTACGATCGCCACATGGATGGATGGCTTGTAGGTGGATATCTTTGACTTGTGCCGCCGGTGTTCATGCCAGGCCTTGTTCTCCGCTGCACTCCGGTGTTCCGGTGCATGTCGCCATCTTCTTCTGATGGGTGTGTGAGTTGACTGGTCACACCTCTTCACTTCTCGTGATCTTCTAGTGGCACCGTGACATTCACTACCCTTCTTCTCCAATTCCTTTCACGATGTGGTCGGTCCCTTTCTTTTCTTCAATCACCCAGGCCATCTCCGTGTGGCGTGCACTCCACACGAATCTCCCTGGTTGCGTCCTACCCTTAGGACACGCCTTCTCTTTTTCCGATGACCAAAACCAGGCATCGCACCTTTCTTCCTGTCGCTCCTTCTTTACTTCGGGTCGGTGTCATCAGACCTCTTCTGGGTCCCGTCCATGGACCTCTTCTTGATCTATTCAGTTGCTATGCCTTCGATCTTCTGGCATGTCTTTGCAGTCGTGATCTTCTGACTGTCCGCTTCTCCTTTCTTTTCCTTCCGGGTGACCAACGGCCTGGTCATCTTCTCCTTTCCTTTCTGGGTGACCAACAGCCTGGTCATCTTCTCCTTTTCTTTCCGGGTGACCAACGGCCTGGTCATCTTCTCCTTTCCTTTCCGGGTGACCAACAGCCTGGTCATCTTCTCCTTTTCTTTCCGGGTGACCAATGGCCTGGTCATCTTCTCCTTTTCTTCCCGGGTGACCAACGGCCTGGTCATCTTCTCCTTTACTTTTCCGGGCGACCACTTGACTGGTCCGCATCTGGCGGTGACTTTTTGGCAAGTCATCTTCGCTGTGACCTACTGACAGGTCTCCGAGGACGCGATCCCTGCGTTACTCGGTCGTGGTGGCGTGGAGTTCCTTCACTCCTTGCGCGGTTCTGCGCAATGCTGTTTGGTTCTGAGGTGTGGAGTTCCTTCACTCCTTGCGCGGTCTCGCACAGTGCTGGTCTGTGGCGTTGGTGTGTCGCTGGGCAGCGTCACTGGGCGCTCCTGACTTCTGGCACTTCCGGCGCAGTGCTGCGCTGTCCTGGCGTGTTTGCACACACTGCCTTGAACTCTGTACAGTTCTTTGTCCTTCAGTCTTGCGCATTCCTGCGTCATTTCTTGAAGTGTTCCTGGAGTGTTGGCGCGTTCCTGCGCTATCTCCTGGTGCGGTCCTGAACGTTCTGGCACTTCCTGGGGAGTACCTGTGAAATGTCTTTCTTTGCAGCTGACAGTTTCTGTCGAGTGTCCTCTGCGGGTAGTCAGCTGTCTTCTGGCGCACTTAGGCTGTGCTGCAGGGTTGCAGTGGTCCTGTGTTTCTGGCGCGTTCCTGCGCCTCTTGGCGTGTTCCTGCGGTTCTGGCGCGTTCCTGCAGTTCTGGCGCGTTCCTGCGCCGTGCAGACCTTTGTTCCTTGCTTGGCTCCTTGCGTGCTTTGCAGCCCGTTGTCCCCTGCTGGGAGTCTATTGTCTGGGTGCCTCACATTGTCCTGGGGCACGTTTAGTGCGTTGGCAGCCTTGGGCTTGCTCCAGTCTCTTTACAGGGTTTTGCAGGTGCGATTTCGACACTTGGCCTGCAGTTTGGAGGCTTCGCCACTAGGTGGCAGCGTTGGATAGATCCTGTTGGCAGTCTACGTCTTGGTGTGCTTCTTTAGAGCTTCGTTCGGTTTTTCCTAGTGGGGCTGGGCTGTGAGCTGCTTGGCCTCCTGTGTCTCAGGCCAAGACTGGAGCTGGATTGCCTGGTTGGGGCTGCGGGTCAAGTGACGCACGGCGCCAGTGGGGTACTACCCGAGGGTCCTTTGGTGCCAGGTGAGTCGCTTCACTTTCTTTTAGCTTTGGGGCTATAGGCACATGTGTGTTCATGGAGCGAGGGGGGGGGGGGGGGGCAGGGCCCCCGCTGATCGGCGATGCTCCTTTCCTTTGCGCTGGGGGCTACCGGCCGCCACTCATGCCTCCTGCCTCGATCCTCTGCACCCTTGCTGCCAGGACGGGGGTGCTTGGCCTCAGTCGATACCGGCCGCTCTGGACGGCCTTATGCTGCCGCTTGTCTCTTACCTCCCCCTCACTGTGGCAGCATTACTAATTCACACGCTGCGCGGGGGGGGGGGGTGTGAGGAGTGTCGGTGCTGCTCTCCGGTCACTCTGCCTTGCCGCCTCTGTTCCTCTCAGTGGTGATGCAGGCGGTCTCCGCGGGACCACTTTTCTTTTGCAACCGCGGTGAGTTTATTCTTTGGCTGGGCTGTGCCGGGAGTGCTGGTGCTTCTTTTGTCGGTCGCGGGCCGGGTGCTGGTTGCTCACTCTTCTCCACCCCGCCGCCGCAGCTCCACACTTCACACGCGGCGCGGGGGCGATCTCGCTACTCGGTGCAATTGCGGGTGGGCTCCGCTTCATTCCTTTCACTCTCCCCGCCCGCGACAGCTCCTCTGCACACACGCTGCGCGGGTCGGGGGAGAGAGGACGCTTGCAGCAGGCCGCGGGTGGGCTCCGCAGGCTCTGCTTTGTTTTACAGTTTATTGTGGGCACACTCCTTCTGGCAGGCCGCGGGTGGGCTCCGCGAGCCTTGCATTATCACGGGGCAGTTTGCGGCCAACGCCGTGTCGCTGTAGGCGGGCCGCGGGTGGGCTCCGCTGGCCTCGCTATACTGGGGCACAGTTTATTTACAGCGGGTAGGCTCCGCTTTGTGTTTTTCGGCGGATTGTGCCCTTGTGTGACGTCACTGGTGCTCATGTAAAGCGCTGGGCATAGGGTCGAGTTCCTACTGTAATCGAAAACTGCAGAAAATGAACTCAGAGACGAAAACAAAGCCTTCATTTAAGGAAAGACAAATAGACGTCCGTTTCCTGGCTGATTTGCACAACGTGGAACCAAAAATCATTGATAAATCGCAGTTTCCCGCTGAAATTGTGCATCTGTAAGCAAATACTTTATTTCACCAAAACTCTCATTATTACGTAATCAAGCACTTTCAAATAGGAGTCCCGACACCTAGTTGTACAGAACTATTAATAAACTTTTAATAGGTACTTCTCCGTGCACTGCTATAATTAGCGCTTTGTTAATGTTAAAGTTTCAACGTGTTAAAGAAAGACACTTCTCGGCTCGTGCGCCGGCTCTAAGGTCCGAGCCGGGCCCGTGGCTCGGCTCTGGCTCGACTCTCGCCACGTTAATGTGTTGGCTCGCCCACCTACAACAATGACGCAATTTTCAGATCGTGTTGTGATATCATTGGTAGGTTAGTGAACTCTGACCCGGGAATTATTTCTAATATTGAGCAAAACTGAACAGCGAGCGCGGTGGACAGGGCACTCACCTCATCTTTCGGAGTGACACTGGAGGACGAGGGGAGAACGGAGGTAGCGCCAGGGCCCAAAATACGGAGTGTGGGTGTGTTTGTGTCTCTTGCAGAGTCAGGCTGCCAATAGATGCCTCGTGCTGATTCAGGCCACCAGAAGATGCAGAGTCAGGCCGCAAGGAGATGCAGAGTCAGGCCACCAGAAGATGCAGAGTCAGGCTTCCAGAAGATGCAGAGTCAGGCTTCCAGAAGATGCAGAGTCAGGCCGCCAGAAGATGCAGAGTCAGGCTTCCAGAAGATGTAGAGTCAAGCTGCGAGGAGATGCAGAGTCAGGCTGCCAAGAAATGCCTCGTGCTGAGTCAGGCCACCAGAAGATGCAGAGTCAGGCTGCCAATAGATGCCTCGTGCTGAGTCAGGCCACCAGAAGATGCAGAGTCAGGCTGCCAGGAGATGCAGAGTCAGGCTGCCAAGAAATGCCTCGTGCTGAGTCAGGCCACCAGAAGATGCAGAGTCAGGCTGCCAATAGATGCCTCGTGCTGAGTCAGGCCACCAGAAGATGCAGAGTCAGGCTTCCAGAAGATGCAGAGTCAGGCTTCCAGAAGATGCAGAGTCAGGCCGCCAGAAGATGCAGAGTCAGGCTTCCAGAAGATGTAGAGTCAAGCTGCGAGGATATGCAGAGTCAGGCTGCCAAGAAATGCCTCGTGCTGAGTCAGGCCACCAGAAGATGCAGAGTCAGGCTGCCAGGAGATGCAGAGTCAGGCTGCCAAGAAATGCCTCGTGCTGAGTCAGGCCGCCAGAAGGTGCAGAGTCAGGCTTTCAGAAGATGCAGAGTCAGGCCGCAAGGAGATGCACAGTCAGGCTGGCAAGAAATGCATTGTGCTGAGTCAGAAGGTGCAGAGTCAGGCCACCAGAAGATGCAGAGTCAGGCCGCGAGGAGATGCAGAGTCAGGCCTTCAGAAGATGCAGAGTCAGGCCGCCAGAAGATGCAGAGTCAGGCTTCCAGAAGATGCAGAGTCAGGCTGCCAGGAGATGCAGAGTCAGGATGCCAGGAGATGCAGTCATGCTGCCAAGAAATGCCTCGTGCTGAGTCAGGCCGCCAGAAGGTGCAGAGTCAGGCTTTCAGAAGATGGGGAGTCAGGCCGCAAGGAGATGCAGAGTCAGGCTGGCAAGAAATGCCTTTTGCTGAGTCAAGCCGCCAGAAGATGCAGTCAGGCGGCCAATAGATGCCTCGTGCTGAGCCAGAAGGTGCAGAGTCAGGCCACCAGAAGATGCAGAGTCAGGCCGCGAGGAGATGCAGAGTCAGGCCGCGAGGGGATGCAGAGTCAGGCCACCAGAAGATGCAGAGTCAGGCCTTCAGAAGGTGCAGAGTCAGGCTGGCAACAGATCTCTCGTGCTGAGTCAGGCCGCTAGGAGATGCAGAGTCAGGCCGCCAATAGATGCTTTGTGCTGAGTCAGGCCTCCAGGAGATGTAGAGGCAGGCCTCCAGAAGATACAGAGCCTCGAGGCCGCCAATAGGGGTAAGTCTCCGGGAGGTCCTTCCTTCAGACTCAGCCTGCAGGTGGGGGGCTTCAGGCCGCTCGAGGGCGCCTGGTTCCGAGTAAGGAGCCGTCCGGCGCTGTCAGTGACCCTGGCGTGTGCAGACCCGGCCCCGGGCAGAGTGCGGGGGCCCCGGCCCTATGAGCAGCTCAGCAGCCATCTGAGGGTCACTGACCCTGGGCGGAGATCGGAGTGGGCGCAGGGCCAGGCAAATATTGGCAGAACAGCCCCGTAGGGTGCAGTGAGTGCAGCGAGCGAGCCTGACCCCTACGAGGAGGGTTTGGGGGTGCGCCCCAAGAAAATATGGGCAAAACGGCACATTTTTCTGTATATATTCAATTGCGTTAGCTTTTAAAGCCTAGTAAAGGATGACCTTACAGTGCACCAGGATACACCAATATTTGTTGGGGCTCTTCAATGTTGCCCTCACTACCACCCTCCCAGTGGCCCCCATCTCTCCATAGCCCCCCTCTCTCGTGTATTTAATTTGTTTTACATCACCTCTCACACCAGTGTAGGGTGTCTAAGCACTTTACTTCACACACTTTGAGATAATAAATAATTCGGGTCAGATTTACGTTTTCTGGCGCATCCCTGTTGATGCGCCAGGAAAGATGCGTGACGCAAGTTTACCCGTGCGCCACCACATATGCGCCGCAGTTACAATGCGGCGTATCATGGTGCAAGGATAAACAGATGCGTGTCTCATCTGCCGGGGTAAGGTTGGCGCAGTGCTGGAGTTGTGTCGCGGGCGCGACACAACTCCAGCACTGTTCCAACCTGGCCTCTCCTCAACATGCTGCGTCACGCCTTACGCCTGCTTCAAGCAGGCGCAAGGTTTTGACGCAGCGACGTCGGAAAAGTGACTGAGGGAAATCTTGTAGATTTCACTCAGGCACTTTCCCGAGGCGTTCCTGCGACGGAACGCCCACCCTGCGCCGGAACGCCCAACATGAAAGCTGATGCAGGTTTCATGTGGCGCAGGTCTTTACAACGTGACGCATCTCCCAAGATGCGTCACGTTGTAAATAGGGCGCAATGTGGCGCATGGTTTACGCCACTGCTGCGTCACAAAAGTGACGCAACGGCGGCGCAAATGTGGCGCACAGGGCTCGTAAATATGCCCCTACGTGTGTAAATCAGTGTATAAAAAATGTTACTTAAGACAAAGTCTGGAGAAGCACAAACGCAGGATTCAGAACGTAACACAGTGGTTGAGGTTGGCTTTGCTAATAAGAATTTATTTCTACCCAAGTAAACCCATTTTTAGTAACATTAGGATAATGAAAGACTGGGGTGGGGGGAGGGGGGAACAAACCCTTCCAACCTGTACCATGTAGTTTGCATAATGCTCTTTGAGGACACTTCATAGCTCACTGTGCTAGATTATTGTAATTTATGGACTGCACAGTAACAAAAGCGTCTCTGTGACAAAAGCAGTAACTCATAGAGCTATGCACATAAACCACTGGTCTGTGAGTTGCATGGTACAAGTCCATTGCAGCAGGCACATTAACCCACTGAGCTACCTTAGATGAGTCAAATCTGTGATCTCTCTCCAACAGGTACATTCATCACCAGAGTTATCTTGACATTTGATGACAAATATGTATTTCTTTTGAATGGTAATGCAAGGGAGTTACCAGCTGAGCTGCAAGGCGCTTGCTTTTAAGGAACAGTTGTTAAAAAAATTGAATAATCTATTTTTGGAGCACCATTTTATCTTAAACCTTTTTGCACATTTTGTAGAAGTGTATCTTATGCTGTGTGCAATCAAGTTTAAAATATTGACTTACATATTCACAGTGCTTTCTGTCACAGGCTGGGACCTCGTAGCACTAAAAATACACAAGTCACTATTATTCACTGCACCGACCAAGATTCAATTCTGAGGTTATCTGACGTCCACTGGCTTAAAGAAAATTGAGGGGGCCTCCCTGCAAGGTATATGGAGGGCCCCCCTCTGGGCTCAATCAGGAGCTCACCGGACAGAATGCTCTACTGTGGGGGCCCCCTGGAGCTTGGGGGCCACCCGCACCGCGGGGGCTGTGGGGGCCTATGTTACGCCCCTGCAGACGTCTGCAGTGCAGAGGTTCCATAATATACTATAGGGCATTTCCCATCGATGAACTTTTTTTTTAAAAACATTTTTTAAAATTTATTTATTTATTTTCACATTTCATGATGTGCTTTATTTAATGCATGCAACCTTTTACTCACATAGTTTCACATTCATTTCAAAAAGTGTCATATTGATTGTCATTTTACTTTTGATGTGGGCCATATTAATTTCAACAGGTGTCATATTAATTTCAAAGTGGTTCATATTGATTTTAACATGTGTCATGTTCCTTTAAATGAATGACATATTCATTTCAATAGATGTCATATTCAAATTAATACTTTAATTTTAATTTTAATATTAATCATATTAATTTCAACATATATCATATGCAATTCAATACATGTCATATCCATTTCTTTTTTTTAAAAACTTTTTTTATTGATAACACAAGCAGCTGACAGTTAATGGAAAAGGAAAACAAAAAGAAAAAATACAAACAAGAATGCATTTAATCAGTAAATACTGTAACTTGAACTTCTTAATAATAAATACAGAGAGTAATACATAAAAAAAGAAAAAAACATCAAGTAATCAGAACAAATTCATATATCATCTAAGAGACAAATAATAAGATATCAAGGTAGTCAAACCCTCACTTAAATCAATTCATATCTGAGCACATAAAAACACATCCCCATATTCTGTCTATTTTCTTATGTGCTTTATCACCCCTTTTCCTAGCTAAAGATAATTCCATATCATATATCTCCTTCACCAAAAACCACCATTCGTTCACATGAGGTGGTTGGTCCGAGATCCATGCCCTTGCAATAACCAATCTTGCACATGATAGCAAAATAAAAACAACATCCCGAATTGGGGAAATAGTAGGTTGCATACCAAGAAGAATCATTTCGGGTCGTAATGTTGTGTTAATTATTAGTTTCTGTTTCAGAATGTTTTCTAAACTATCCCAAAATGAAAACAAAACCGGACATGAAACAATCATATGTTCTAGATCAGCAGCCTGTAGTTGGCATTTTGGGCATTTCATCCGATCGTTGTGAACGTTATTAAGAGACCACTCACAGAATTGTTGCGGGGTGTAATAAAGCTGGCAAATGGTCTTATAGGCTTGGAGTTTTAAACTGGATGAATGAACTAGAGTATCAATATTATTTAAAAATGAGAAAATGATATTTGAAGAAATACCGGTCGTAAATTTTAAGGTCCATTTCTGAGCCAATTTAGGGCAATCATCTATCATATATTGACTGAAACATTTATACCCTAGGCTGATCGTAGCTTTGTTCTTCCCCCCTCCTCTATACATACAAATCCAAAAATCTGAATCTGAAATCTCTTTAAGCTTTAGTTTCCCAATAAGAAAATCTCGGATTTGTATGTATTTAAAGTACGCATGCCCCGGTAGTTTATATATTAGCCTAAGTGTTTCAAACTCTAACAAGCCTGAGGAGCCATATAAATCGCCCAATTTTGTTATGCCTAAATTGGGCCAAATCCTGCACCCTAAATCACTAAAAATACCTGGTAAACCCGGATTGTTCCAGAGAGTTAAATCTGGGTGAAAGATTGATGTTTTGTTCAGTATCAGTATTATATTCCATATATATATTATGTCTTTGGCGGTCTTAAACCTAACTCTTTTAAAATAGTTTGGGTCATTGGTTCTAGCAAGGAATTGAATAGAATCGGTACCAAGCATGAATTGGTGAAAATAATAAGGATGATTGGAATTAAAGAGACTCTGTAAACGTCCCAAAAAGGATGCAAAAAAATAAGTTCTAAAATCTGGAAAATTAAGGCCGCCCTTACTGAACGGTAACTTTAAAGTAGACAGTGATCTGCGTTTTTTTTTAAAACCCCATATAAACGATTTAGTAATTTTCAAAGCAATACACCTAAATAAATACTGAAACTTTGGCAGAATGTTCATTTTGATGAGATTTATTCGCCCAATAAGGTTTAGGGGAACCTTATGCCATTTTTTAAGAAGAATGCTAGTATCTTTTAATAAAACATCACAATTCAGTGCCATAATACCCTTAATGTTGGATGTAATTTTAATACCTAGGTAGGTAGCTGTATGGCATATGCCAGCGACTGGAATCCATGGTTTATAATTAACTATGATTTGTGTTTTATTTAGGTTTAGTTTGTAGCCCGATACTGCACAAAAGCGTCAGCTTCTTTAATAATTCCGTCCATGGCTTCTATGACATCCGTTGTATATATCGCCAAGTCGTCAGCATATGCTGTAATTTTAAGTGAATTAGTGCCAAAGGTAAATGATTTTATATGTTCCTGGGATTGTATAGCATTGATAAATGGCTCCATAGCAAGAGCAAATAAAAGAGGTGATAGCGGGCACCCTTGACGCCTCCCTCTTAGAATTGGAAACATAGAAGACAACAAATTATCATACCCTATTATAGCATTTGGACAGTCATAAAGTGCTTGTATTTTCATTAGGAAGTGTTTTTAAAACCAATTTTTTGAAGAGTAGCCCACAGATATTCCCACCCCACTCGGTCAAATGCTTTTTCAGCATCGAGTAGTATCATGCCGAGTGGGGAGGAATTAGTTGCAGCAACATCAAACGCAGTAATAGCCATGTTAACGTGCAATGTTGTGTCTCTGCCTACCACAAAACCGTGTTGGTGTTGGTTAACTAATTTGGGCATAAGAGGAGATAATCTTGTAGCAATTAATTTAGTATATGCTTTGGCATCTGAATTAATAAGGGAAATGGGCCTGTAAGACCCACACTCTGAAGGTGTTTTATTCTTTTTTAGAAAAAAAATGATTTTAGCGGTATTCCAAGAAATCGGAGCCTTACTAGTTATCCCTATTTGATTTATAACTGAGCAAAGTAAAGGAAGAAGCTCCTCACTACAACTTTTGTATATTTCAATCGGGAGTGTATCGTCCCCAGCAGCTTTCCCGGAGGGAATGGAAAAGATGGCTAATTTTAATTCAGCAAGGCTAAAATCTTTTTCCAATTCTTCCATCGCTTCTGCATCTGTTTCTACTAACCAATTATTTCTAACGTACCTTTGAACAGATTCAATTGGAGGTAAATTCTCGGGGGTATAGAGTTTAGTGTAATATTTAACAAATTGTTGTAAAATCTGATCGGGTAGAGTATAATTAATTCCATCGGCCCCTCTTATGCTCTTAAATAAAGAGGTAGCTCTATCATCTGCAACCTTATAGGCGAGAATTTTGCGGATTCTGTCACCGCTCTCATATTGTGATAGTTTATATTTGTGCGACTTGGTACTAACTCTATCCCTAAGAAATATTTTAGTCTCGCAGCGTAAAGTAATTAGTTTACGTTCTAGCCTTGCTTTATTCAAATTAGTAGTTAACCCTGCATCCTCCTGCTTAGTAATTTCAGCCAAATGTTCTTCTAGAGCCCTGATCTTAGATGTAATGCCCCGTATCTCCTCTTTTTGATTAGCATTCTGCTGAATAATGAATTGCTGGGCAAAGCCACTAATACTTGTTTACAAGCATCCCATACAGAAATAGAAAGGGCCGAGTCAATATGAAACTCCAAAAATTCTTTTATATGTTCCTTCAACTGATTGATGAATAGGGAATTGGATAACAAATGTCTTGGAAATGAAAATAGCCTGGGTTCCTGTTTTTTAGATACAATATTAAAACCGAACAGAATGGGATTGTGGTCTGAAGTTACTTTAGGACAAATCTCCATTCTACTACCTTTGAGTATATTATCCGTAGTCCAAGCCATATCAATGCAGGAGCACATTTTATGTGGTATTGAATAGTAGGTATATCCTGCCAGTGTAGGATGGAGATTTCTCCAAACATCTTTTAAGTTATGTATGCGTGCTAGTTCTAAAATGGCGGCCCTTGTTTTGCGCATACGTTGTGAGGGGGTGCACTTCGTAGTATCTTTTACATAAATAATTACACAATTAAAATCTCCCATTAATATTAGCTCCCCCTCCCAATCTAGTAATTCAATATTAAGTCGGTCAAAAACTGCCGCATCGTCATAATTTGATCTGTACACTGCACATAAGATATATTTACGGTTTGATAACATTAATTGTGCAATTGCCCACCTACCGGTTTTATCAGCAGCAGCTCTAAGAACTTCTACCTTAAGTAATTTTTTCTTGAGTATAGCCACTCCCCGAATTGATGCATTTAATGGAGTACATATTATTAACTCAAACCCCCTTGTTCTAACATTTTTGTATCTTGAAAACGAATATGGGTTTCATTTAAAAGTGCAAAATGAGGGTTGTACATTTTAAGTTCCTCAAATACAAGTTGTCTTTTACTTTTATTGTTGAGACCTGAAACATTCCAGGCTAAGCAATTAACTTGATACATATCTTAATTCAAATATGTTCTGAATGACTGTTTTAATCATAAAAAAATAAACAGTTTCTTACTCAATCTGTACCTTAAATCTTTTTTGGTTGTGTCATCTTCCCCCCCCCCCGGAAACCCCCCTCCCCTCCAAACCTTATCCCCTAGCCCTATCCTCCAACTCCTAGAGCTCCCCCCCCAAAGTACCTACCAGGAAGCCTCCCCCTATCAACGGCTGCCGATAAATGGGCAGCCTACCAGCGAGGTCTCCACAAGGACCCCCTCCCTCCATATAAAACTCATAGAAGGTGCAAAAAAAAATATGTAAGAAAGAGCAGAAGAGAGAGAGAGAAAAAAAAAAAAAGATCTTTTATAGTAGGATCAAGACCATTAAGCATCTAACATCTAGTTATCCGATGTCATCTTAGAGAGCAGTTGCTCGGCCTCATTAACTTCAGTAAATAAATAAGTATGCCCAGCTTTCACAACTTTAAGGCGTGCAGGCTCTTGAAGATACACCACAGCTCTCACAGATTTAAAAGGGTCAATCAATTTACGTAACCCCCAGCGTTTTTCCATCGTAACCTTACTACGGTCTGATTTTACGAAGAAAGTTACATCGTCCACCGTCACTGGTTTATTTGGCCTCACTTTGATGGAGACCGCTTGTCGTAAGAGAAAATTACCTAAATACATCAAAATAGGTCGTGGAAATTTGCTCCCTTTATTTCAGGTAAACATAGGTAATCTATGGGCTCGCTGTATTTGTGAGTCCCAATCCCAATCAGATAAATCGGGGAACGCTTTTTGAAGCAGCTTGACCAGGTATGCTCGGGTATCCGCACCCTCCGGCCCCTCGGGTACTCCAAAGAGTCTCAGGTTCTGGTGCCTTTGCCGATTTTCTAGGTCTTCAACTTTATTCTTTAGGATCACAATATCTCTATCATGTTGGTTGGTGGAAGTCACAGTAGTAGCTAAAGATTCCTCAACAGCGACAACACTCTGCTGGATTTCTTCAATCTCTACGGTAACATTATTCAATTTGCTTGTAACCTCTAACAAGCAGGTCTGCATTTTACTGTTATCTTCTCTTAACTGAATAAAATGTTGCTGGACCTCTTGCCGATGTTCCAGCAGTGTCGTCAGAATCAGATCCAATGAGGTTTGTGTCGGGTGTTCCGGGGGGGCAGGAGCACATTGTTGAATTATTGCTGGTGCCGTCTCTCCTCTAGTGGAAGTGATGGTGGATGAGGGAAGAGAACCAGTATTCTCATATCCCATAATAGTAGAACCAGTAGTCACCAGATCATCACCTCCTGCTCCTTTTGAAAAAGTCTGAAGACGTTCCGGAGAGATAGGGATAGTGCTGTTGAGGGAGGCATCTTTAGTGATCTTCATACCTTCTCCCTCTGCAGGGTTATTACCGGATAAACGCAAGGCCATACTTTTAACTCCCCCTTTTGCCTGCATCCATTTCCTTAATGGACTTTGATATTTAATAAACTTCTCCCGGGCGCTAATGGAGGTCAATGTTGTTGATAACATGTTAAGGTTCGTGCTTCTGCCTTTCTTAGCCTTGATCTTAGCTTTCCCCTTCCATTTTTTAAGGCCAGAAATTTTGCCGGCTCCCATTGTCGTAAAGTCCTCCTCCATTTCCTCTGTTTCCAACCCTCCTCCTCCGACAAGCAGATCCACCACCTCCTCGTACTCATCCTCATTGGATTCCGCAGCTGATATATCTGTCTTATCCAACTCATCATCACCTTGAATTATAGTACTTGTATTTTCAGGATCCAAGATTGTAACTATCTGGGGTTGTATCGTTTGTGCAGCTTGTCTACTTAGTAAATCAAGTTTATCACCAGTGATAACCTCCACCTCCACAGCATCACGGCTGTCCAAATCTACATCCGGGTCCGGGCCAACCAGCCCCCCTTCATCTTCCTCCAAATCGTTCCTCTCCTGAGTTTGGGATGAGCTTTGCAATGTACATGTCTCTGTTGTACAAATATCTGCTAAGGCTTCTTTTATAGTTTTATCAGCCTCTCCCTCTGCTACAGTTATGTTGTTAATAACCCCCTGAACAAGCACTTTGTTGATCGGGGGATCGGTTTTAGCGTAGGTTTTTTTACCCCCATTAGCCCTGACATTCAGATTAGCAAGTACTTTGTTGCCCGTGGTATTATCTTTGGTAGGATTATTATTAAGTGTACTCTTATCCCCAGAAACCAGCAAAAGAGGAGGGCGGATAATGGGCTGCTTGCCACCAGTTGCTGCTGTCTTACTCCCTGCAAGCGCTGTTGATGGTTTTACAGGGGTCGTAATCTGCTCCTCTATTTCTTCGTGCCCAGAAGTATTTTTTGTAGTTTTATTCTGTTGCGCCGCATTTTTATTATCAGTTTTATCGTTTTTCGGCGCCATCGGTCCGTTACTATTGTGTCTCTTTTTGCTCCCCATTCTCCCCACCTTAAATTCGAACCTGGCTCAGCTCCTGCTGTTCAGACCTAATAAATCGAAAATCCAACGTTGATTGATCGGGCAGCTAACCACCAGCACTTTGCTTCGTCTCTGCTTCTCTCCGCTCCACCAGCTGCCAAGACAGAGCAGCAGAGCCACAGCCTCCAAACCGCAGCGCCGTCGATTACAGGAGTCACTGGAAGCACAGAGATTGCAAAGCGGCAAAAGCAAGTACAAATTGAAAGTCTTGATTTTTTACATGTATTGCTCTCCTCCCGACATCTTTCAAGAAGTTGTTGTCGCAAGCGTGCGTTTTCTTATTGAGTAACCGCCCGCAACCTCTCCGCTCCACTCTGCTTCCTCTACACTCCACCACCAGCTGCTAAGACAGAACAGCTGAGTCAGAACCTCAAAGCCGCAGCGTTACCGATTACATGAGTCACTAGAAGCACAGAAATCGCAACTCTGCAAAAGCAAGTGCAAATTGAAAGTCTTGTTTTTTTTAAATGTATTACTCTCCTCCCGACGTCTTTTCAAAAGTTGCTGGCACGCGCTTTCTTGTTGAGTAGCCGCCCGCTGCCTCGCGGTCTGAAACGGATTCTCTCAGTCTCTCAATCAACTCCCTCCACAGGGCATAGGTAGGAGGCAATTGAAATACTATGCGTGCATTGCCACAAACAGACTCTTATTTTACTTCTCCTTATCTAGAAAACATCAATATCTCAAGTAGTGGAGAGTTTTTCATGGAGCTCACGGAGTTCTCACTCAGGTTTTCATAGAGCTCAGGGAGTCCTTGTTAGATCGTCCTCACTGTGGCGGCTTCAATCCGCCATCTTGCTTCCCCCAGCATGTCATATCCCCATTGATTAACTTAAGTGTTTTTATTTATTTTTCATTTAAGCTGCAGGTTATTTTATATGTGTTTACCTGAAGGTGGAAGACAACAATAACTTACAGAATATTTTTTTTTTTAGCCACAGTCTTGACCCAGCCCCCAACTCTGCCTCCTGCCTCCATTGCATGCAGCATTACATATCTCATACTTTTTTAATGCACTTTTACCGCTGCCCCTTGGGCGATGATCCCTTCAGGGCACCAAACACCGAGGAAATCTAAAGTCTCTGTCTCTTTAGCGGAGAAGCGAGAGATCGCTGTTTGCTCTCAATGCAGACTTTGCTCCTAGAGTTCGTTTGTCAGGTTGTTGGTTTTGGATGTCCACATAGTTCACAAACATACGTGATGCAGAGAGGCCCCTAGGAAAGCTCCCCAATCTGTTCTAGGAATTAGTTGGGGTCCAGGAACTACAGCCCACGATGACACCTCCCTCCAGGTCATTACATACACTGTTTCCAGTCCTGAACTTTTGTAGGATTGCCTAATGTATAGTGGGTGTTGTGGACTTGTTCTGATTCCATTGAACTAATTTGACTAAATCACCTGAGATCAATGTGCGCGGTCATAAGTTTTAGTTTCTACAATCGATTCTCATCCAGGAGTGATGACCAGTCTCTCCTACCTGGCCGTCCTGTCATCTCTCAAGTCAGGAGAATATATCTTGTTACATGGGCCTTGTACGGCCAACAAGCATTATTGCATCTCTAACGGATCTGGAACGCCGGTTCGGCCTTTGGCTTCCGTATAATTATATATAAAAACTAATTACCATGCACAGCTTAATACACGCCTGGACGGTAGATGTGATCTGTTGAATTAAAAAGAGTGGTTATCAGTTTGTTATTCATGTTTTTGGAAGACATTGTGCCAAACCCTAAGGTGAACTAAGTAGGATTAACATGGCCCTGATGAAGCCCTGTTGAGAGTGAAACGTGTTAGCTGCGCATGTTTTGAATGCACATATTAAAGAAGGATACAGCTTCAACACTGAAGGCTCAAGATATTATTTTCTCTCATTGTCTTGTTGCTATTGTTGCCTCTCTGTTCATGAATTGATAGATATAGATATGTATTTATTTAGAGTTAGAGTTAGGATAAAAGGGGGGGGGGGCCCAAACACATTTTTCCATCAATGCATTTTCTTTTGACTTTACACTGACTTCTCGCCAAAATGGGCAAACACATTTTCTTCAAAAGAGTCCTTTCTGTTACTACATCAAAATTGGTTCCATAGTTAAAAAGTTGTAAGGCATAAAAACTTGGTGCTAGATTAGGGCACGGTTCACCACGGTAATTTCACAGTATACCATGTTACATGCTGATGCCAAGGCATTATATGATTGGATAATCAAAGCCCTTACACATTTTAAAGGCAGCCATATTGTTTAGCCCACGCTTAGTTTGTGTTGTAGGGTTTAAGTGAAAATATAGTATACTAGTGGTTTATAAATGCATAGAAAGTATTGAGTCTAAGTAGGTAGGTTTATAAAGGTTGGGAAAAGTAGTTTTATTACTTTATACATTTAGAAAAAAATTAGAGTGCTGCAGTACTACCTAGAAAGTAGTGCAGTACTTAAAACATTTTTGTAAAATGACAGATGTAAAAAAAAATTAAAACCGAGTACTACACTATATTGCCCCATAAAACCCAGAATGCAGACACGTGTGGTCTAAACAATATTTCGCCCATACAAATGTAAAATGCAGCCTTATTGTTCAAACGTCGTTAAATCAAAAATAAAGAACAAAAAATGTAACTACACCGTTTTTATTCACAGTGTAGATGTATTCGAATACCAAATCTTTGAATCAACACTTCAAAAAGGCTGTGGAGTGCCCAAGAGAGGGAGGGAGGTGATAGGGTGAGGGTAGTGTGAATAGGAGAATAGTGACTTTAAAAACAGCCAAATGGCGTAATTGTATCCATATGTTAATTTAAATATATAAACCAACAAGCAACCATAGGTTCAATACATTACTTGAACAAAATCATGCTTCACAAAATACATTCATGCTATAATAGTGCGTGAAGCAGAAGAACAAGGAACAGTCGTCGACGTTTCGACCCTCTAACAGTTGCAGGAATTAATAACACCCTTGCTGCGGGGTCTTCATCAGGACAAGATGGGGGCAGACAACCAAATCAATTGTTGCTCTATTCGCATTATTCATAGAAAGGGGATGAGTGACTCCTGATGATTACTTCAAATCATGGTGTGCTGAAAATAGAGCCCTCAAATGTTGGGGACTGGCGTGGGCGGTCGGATCAAAAGGAATCACAAATGGAGGTCAAGGAGAAGAATCCGGAGGGAGACTTCAAAGGATCACATCCAAATTGGATCGTCGTCACATACACCGGCACCGGACACAAACGCAGAATAAATCCGGCGTCTCACGAACTCGCGTCTCGCAATGCAATGCGACCACCTGCACAGCGCCACAGTGTAGTCATAAGTTTCAACTACCTGGCGTGTTTTTAACATTAACACTCGGACAGTTCTAAATAAAATTGTTTTTGTCTGAGTCGCTAATTTTAACTTTTTCACCACAGCACTGCACATACACTTTAAGCACCACCCTATGAGCAGCAGTTTGGCTAGGGTGTACATTCTTCATCCATTTCAGCACCATCAGTTGATGGTTTGGGCGGTAGTTTTGGATGTTCTAACAACTTTCCCATATGATGAGACTCCGCCAAAAATGGGTGGTTTGATGGGAATATCTCAGCCTACTGCTACTCTACACACTTGTTGTAGCCTGCTCTCACAGCCACTTTTATAACCACGCACCTTAGACCTTTCATTCTCTTTGGTATATAAGATGTTGTTTTAGGAGATGAGATGATAGGTCTCTAAATATATCTCCATTGACCCTTTTCACACTTTGGTTTACACTCCACTTTACGCCCCTCAACTCTAAGACACTATATCTCACGCCACTAAATGGCTTGAGATTCCACTCTATGCCAGTCCAAGCTACCACACACTACTCCACTCTACGACATTCCACTCCACTCTACAACATCCCACTTCACTCTATGCCACTCCAATCTACACCCCTCCACTCTAAGGCACTGTACGGCACACACTGAATGAACATCATTCCACTCTATGATATACCACTTCACTCTACAGCACTCTATAGCATGGTACGGCGCCCTATGACACTCTACACTCTTCCAGTCTACAACAATGTACTGCACACTGTGCAACTGCGCAACACTCTACAGCACAACAGGCCACTTAAAACACTCTACTCCACTCTAGAACACTCTACCCAACTTTCTCTATGCCACTCCACATCACTTTACGGATGTACGTTGTTACAACGCAGGTTGTAACAACGCATACCTTTACCACGCGGCCGCTACAACGCAAGTCGTTACCACGACTTGCGTTGGAGGGGCGCGGATTTAGGATTTTTATAATTTTATATTCCAACACCAGTCCCCGTGGATACTAGGGAAGGTGTTGGAATATAAATTTATAAAATTCCTTACCCCACAGCATCCTCCAGCGCAAGTCGTGGTAACGACTTGCGTTGTAACGGCCGCGTGGTAAAGGTACCGCGTGGTAAAAAGTTTGTGCTAAAGGTTGTTTACCCACTTTACTCCACTCTACTCTTTGACACACTACTTCACTCTACTGCACTGTTTTACAAGATTACACTGTATGCCACACCCCTTTATAACACTGTATGACACTTCCCCCACCACACTCTACAACAATCAACTCCACTCTACACCACTCCGCTGTACGCTAATCCACTCTATGTTACTCTACTCTACGTTACAAAAGTATATGTCATGACACTACACCACAACACTCTAAACCACTCTACCCTATGCCACTGGAGTGGAGTGGCATGCAGTTGAGTAGTGTAGAATAGAGTGGCGTACAATGGTGTTTCATATAGTTGAGTGGCTTAGCGTGAAAGAGCATAGGGTGGAGTGGCAGGGAGCGGGGGCGCCTTGATTGGAGTACCATACATTGGCATGCTGTACAGTGGAATTGAGTGGGGTAGAGTGGATTGGGGGTAGAGTGGGGTGGTTTAACTGAAACAGTGTAGAGTTGAGTGGTGTAGAGTGTAGTTCCATACAGCAGAATAGCATCGAATCAAGTGGCATAGAGTGGAGTGGTGTACAATGGAGCGGCAGAGATTAGAGTGGCATACAGTAGAGTGGTTTAGAGTGGAATAGCATAGAGTGGAGTAAGTTAGAGTGGAGTGACATGGCATGTAATAGCGTAGAGTGGAATGGCACAGAGTATAGTTGCGTACAGTGGAATAGCATACAATGGAGTTGCGTAGAGTGGACTGGCATAGAGTAAAGTGGTGTAGAGTGGAATAGCGTACAGTGGAGTGTCGTAGAGTGGAGTGGAATATAATTGAGTGTCGTAAAGTTGAGGTGTAAATGTTAATTTTTGGTATTTGGTGTTAATACTTTAAGTAGTGTACAACTTATAAGCGTGAAAATGCACATTGTGCCGTGGTATACCGCAGTATTTTTGTGGTATATCGCTGCACATGGAGATAAAATGACAGTATATGATTGGGTAATGGTTGTCTGTACTAAACGTAAACGGCAGCCATGTAGTTTTGAGCACACTTTGGCACACTTTGGCTGCGTTCTTGGATAGGGCTTTAGATATAGGTAAGTAGTAGGTTTGATGCTGTTCCCCACCTATTACTACTTTATGAAAATGGTAGTAAGTAGTGAAATTTATTTATATTGTTCCATGTTTATGGAAAAGTGTGCTACTACATACATAGTACTGTGGAAGTTACAGAAACAAAGTATGGAGTAAAAAAATACATTGCAGTATAGTATATTAGTGAAATATAGTGTAGTACAGTGTATTTATAATTTTAAGACGAATCTAAAAAATTTTAGCGTGGTAATGTGTACGTATTACTGTGGTGGTCTGCCGACTTTTTTAGAAAAAAAATAATATATAAATGATTTAAATACACTGTAATATACTATAGTTGTGAAATATAGTGTAGTACAGTAATTGTAATTTGTTTACCAATTTTGTAATTATTTTTTTGTAATGGACTGCGACTTCCTAGGTAGTACTGTGATTCTCTGTAAATGTTTTATTTCTGAACCCCTAACCCAGAACATAGTCAAAGTGTACTTAAAACAACATCGCTGCCTTTAACTTTCATAAAGGCAGTCATTAGCCTATCACATAATGTCTTGCCATCACCATGAAATTTTGCGAAACTTCAGCAGTCACAGCTATCAAAAAGTTCAAATGTCTTGTAACTTAAAAAATACATAATTTACTAATTTATAGTCTAAAAAGTTTCATCTGCACCCCATAATCTCTAATCCTGTCAAATGCCTAATACATTACGCAGAGAGTCGCGATGACTCTGGTAACCGCGACGATCATGTCTTTTTAAAGAGGTGTAAAACTCATATATGCACACATTTTACCGTATTTTAGATACTAGGGTTTATTACTGCACTGTTTAAAGTCACATTTTTATAGGGAGTTTGTCCAAAAACAATCATCTAACCCGATTTTCCATTGTCACGGTGACGCCAGATATCGCAAAGATATCAGTAGCTGCAACCGCCACTAATACGTCATGAAATAACAAAACAAATGCAGGCATTTAATAGCCACCATCACATTCAAAACATATAACGGCAAAATGGATTATAACCAACAGACCAAACACATTATTATATAAATAACTGTATAATATCATGTACAACTCCCTTAATATCCCTATAACACAGTGCATAACGTTTCCAGTGTAATCTATAACGCATGCATCACTGTTTCAGTATGTCTCTCATTAACTGTATAGCTATTTCAGTGAATCTGTAACATGGTGCATCAGTCTATCAATGCTTCTGTAACAAACTGCGTTACTGGCTCCGTGCATCTATGAGTGGGCGCATCAGTGTCTCAATGGGTCTGTGATTCGTTGCATGACTCTCAGTCAATCTGTGAGTAGGCGCAGGAGGGCCTTTCTGCACTTGTAAGTAAGTATTTAACTGTCTGGCGGGATCTGTGATTTGTTGCATGACTCTAAGTCAATCTGTGAGTAGGCGCATGAGTGCCTTTGTGCACTTGTTAGTAAGTATTTAACTGTCTGATTGGATTCTTGATTTGTTGCATGACTCTAAGTCAATCTGTGAGTAGGGGCATGAGGGGACTTTGTGCACTTGTTAGTAAGTATTTAACTGTCTGATTGGATTCTTGATTTGTTGCATGACTCTAAGTCAATCTGTGAGTAGGGGCATGAGGGGACTTTGTGCACTTGTTAGTAAGTATATAAATGTCTGATTGGATTCTTGATTTGTTGCATGACTCTAAGTCAATCTGTGAGTAGGGGCATGAGGGGACTTTGTGCACTTGTTAGTAAGTATTTAACTGTCTGATTGGATTCTTGATTTGTTGCATGATTCTTAGTCAATATGTGAGTAGGGGCATGAGTGCCTTTGTACACTTGTAAGTAAGTATATAACTGTCTGAATGGATTTGTGATTCGTTGCGTGACTCTCAGTCAATCTGTGAGTAGGCGCATGAATGCCTTTGTAAGTAAGTATATAACTGTCTGACTGGATCTGTGAGTGGATACTTGAGTGTCTCAGTGGGTGTCTGAGTGGGTCAGTGAGTGGGTGCATGAGTGTCTGAGTGGGTCTTTGACTAAGTACATGAGTCTCCCAATGGGTCTATGACTGGGAGCATGAGTGTCTGAGTGGTTCTGTGAGTGGGTCCATGGGTCTCTGAGTGGCACTGCAAGTGTGTGTGTGAGTTTCTGAGTGTATGAGTGTCTAGGTGCATACATCTCTGAGTGGGTCTGTGAGAGTGTGTGTGAGTGACTCTATGGGTGTATGAGTGTTTTAGTGGGTCTGTGAGTAGGTTTATGAGTGTCCGAGTGGATGTACGAGTTTCTCAATGGGTCTTTGAGAGAGAGCATAAGTCTCTGAGTTTGAGTAAATGGGTGCATGCATGAGTGGGTCTGTGACCCGGAGGGAGAGTGTCTGGGTGGGTCTGTGAATGAGTGAGTGGGGAGTGAGTGGATGCATGAGCCTTGAGTGGGTGAGTGAGTGGGTGTGTGACTTTCTGAGTGTATCAGTAAGTCTCTGAGAGAGTCTGTGACTGAGTGTAAGAGTGACTGTATGGTGGTGTGAGTGGGTGTATGAGTGTCTCAGTGGGTCAGTGAGTACATACATGAGTATGTGAGTGGATCTGTAAGTGAGTGCATGAGTCTCTGAGTGGGTCTGTACATGGGTGAATGACTCTCCGAGTTAGTCTGTAAGTGGGTGCATGAGTATCTGAGGGGGTCTGTGAGTGGGTGCATGAGTTCCCAGGTGGTTCTGTGAGTGGGTGTAAGAGTCTCTAAGTAGGTATAAAACTGTGTCTAAGTAGGTGCATGAGTCTCTGAGAGGGTCTGTAGTCTGTAGTAGTTTTTTATATATATATATACAGAGATAGATAAATAGATAGACAGACAGACAGACAGACAGACAGACAGACAGACAGACAGACAGACAGACAGACAGACAGACAGACAGACAGACAGACAGACAGACAGACAGACAGACAGACGGATAGACAGACGGATAGACAGACAGATAGATAGATAGATAGATAGATAGATAGATAGATAGATAGATAGATAGATAGATGGATAGATGGATAGATGGATAGATAGATAGATATGTCACCACTGGGTAGTTATGGTTAGGTTAGCTATTCCAAGGGAACAGCATTTATTGTGTTGCTAATAACTTTGCGACCGTTTGATAAGCCTCCATAAAGCATTCCATGAAGGTGCTACTTTTTGACTAGTTTGTGCATGGAAAGTTTAGGGGTGATCTGTCAAGCGGTGCTGAGAAAAAAGGGGGGTCCTAAAACAAAAAATCCCCATGCATTTTCCATAGACTTCTTTAAGCCGGGCTACAGCAAACACGCTCAACAAAATTACACCAAATTTGGCAGGAAACTAGATCTTTGTCTGCAGACTGTGCTGTTTGTGATTTGGTATAAATCCGTAGTTTTTGAAAAATTACGTTTAAAAAATAATTGAATGTCTGCATGGTTGGGCCCACTAGAGTCTTGGGAGCACCACTTTAAACATAGAGCATTCTGATTGTCCCAAGGAGATTTATTTCCACTGGGCCAGCTCTCTCCCGTAAGAGTCACACTCCCGTGGGAGCGAGCGCTCTGACAGGCTGCCAGCAAAATTTTGCTGACAGCCATTACAGGACGCAGTGAGTAGGGGCCAGATGTAGGAAGCCGAAGTGCGATTGCAAACGCTAAAATTCTGCAAATTTCGGCGTTTACGATCGCAATTCAGCTTTGTCCAATGTAGAAAGGCAAATGCCTACTCGCAAAATAAGGAATTGCTAAAATTGCGATTCCTTATTTTGCGTAAGCATTTTGAGAATCGCAATTTGTGATTCCCTAAATGCTATGCTGCTAGTAGGCATCGCAAATTGCGAAATTGTCTTGAGGAATCGCAAATCACCACCAACTTCAAGTTGGTGGTAATTTGCAATTTACTCTTAAAAAGCACTTTTTTGCTTTTTTAAAAGTGCCATGTGGCAAACATTCATGCCTTTAGGGCATCTGTGTGCGCCACATGTGCACACATGCCCCTTTCAGGGGTGCAACAGGGTGTCCCTGTGGAACCCTTGCACCATTGAAATTGTGCATGCAATTTGCAAGTACCTATTGGGTCCTCGCAAATTGCGTGCGCAATTCCCATTCATTCTCATGTCACGAGGAGCCTACCCCGGGCACATAGCAGTTCCCCTGCTCGCACTGGCGTGGGTGGGGAAATCTGTGTTTGTGCCCCCTTGGCGGGAGCGTTTTTGTATATCCTGCCGAGCAGGAAGCAAATAACAAGTCCGCTCCCAGTTGGAGTGAACTTTAAGCATGTTTCTGCCCACTGGGAGTGAACGTTTGTTCTTTTTGCCTGTCCAAGGTGATGCGGCCAGGGAAACCGATCAAACTATTGTTCCCGCCCGGAGGGAACAGCATTGGTAGTTGCTCCCTCCAGGAGGGAGAAATGTCGGGTCCCACTGCATGCAGGGATCCCCAGTGGCCCCCACAAGTTTATGGTGGGTGCCCTGGGTGGGCACCAGGGTATACACCTTTAAGAAATGCAGGTCCTGGAAATGTGGTCCCACAGGGCTTAACAAGGCTCAAGAAGCCTCCCCTTTAGTTAGGATAAGTGGACCTGTGGGATGGGGTTCCTAGGGTCTAACAAGGCATGTAGGGGGTGTTGCCCTCCTCCCCTTTAATTTTAGTAGTGGATCTAGGTGGATAGGGTCACCAGAGCCTAACAAGACTTTGTGAGTGGGGCTACGTGGCCCCCATCCACTTTTTTATTTTTTAATCAGCCCTAGTGGACTGGGACCCGAGGGCCTAATATGGCTCGGGAGGGAGGGACACACAGCCACCATCCCTGTTCATAACAAAATGGCCCTGCCAGATGGGGTCACTAATGCCTAATAAGGCTCAGGGAGGGGTGCCATGCAGCCCCCTTTCTCTTTAACAAATATAAAACAGCCATGGGAGATGGGGTCCCCATGAGGCCCCCACCTCTTTCATCAAACACTTGACCCCCTCCCCTTTAAAAAACATAAGGTCATGGGGTCTCCAGGGCCTAATGGGCTTAGTAAGGCTCATGGAGGAGAACCATGTGCTCCCCCTCCCCTTTAAAAACATAAACCCCTGTGGCCAACCCCCAGCCATGCACGGCCCAAGGCTGTGCACCATGGGGGGTCGGGTTTATGTATGGTAATAAAATATTACTTTACATTTTAAAAAAACTAGAAATTCACTGAAAAAAACAAAGGTTAAAGTAATGTTCCAATTAGGTGTGATAAAAGGTTTGTTGTTTGTTTGAAACAAAACCTTAGAAATGTAATTAAAAAACACAAAGGTCAAAGTAATGTCATAGTTAGGAGATTAACGTTTTTAACTAAAAAAAACTCAGCAATTCACCAATTATACTTAGCAGAGCTAACTATAAATTGCGCCCGCCATGCACTGCTTATGACTTCACTTATTACATCACTCATGACATGTTCTATGAGATCATTCATGACATCAATCATGACATCTCAAATGACGATATTAAAAAGGGGGCGAGCAGCTTTGAAATGGGGGTTAAAAATCCTAAAATGAGATTTAAGCACTGTGTAATGAGATTAGAGATCTGAAATGTGGAGTAAAAGATCAGGGATAAGATTTAGGATTTATGGTATTTTGAGCGCCGTGGAAACTATCGAATAACTGGGGTTGGCTTTAGACACTCTGGGTGGCTTGTAAGTACTGGGTGATTGGGTTTGAGTGCTAGGTGATGGGGTATATGGAGTTTGATGTCAAATTTAAGTGCGCTGTGAAGGGGTCTAATCAGTTTGAGTTGACTTTCGATATCTAAGATTGGGTTTCTGACTCTGTGATGCACTTTAAGAACTTTAGTATAGAGTTCAAGAGCTATAGGAAGGTGGTAAAGGCCATTGGATGGGAGTATATGTTTTGGGGTGTGATTTAAGAGAACTTGGATGGGATTTATGCATATTAGTAGGGGGTTTACGTGCTTTGGGAGGATTTAGATGTTCTGGGTGAGATTTATGGGGTTTGTATTAGGCTTATATGTACTGAGTATGGGATTGGAGAGCATTCGGATTGAGTTTAGTAATTATAAAATAGGTGTGATGCTCTGAAATGGGGGCTTTGAGTTCTGAGATGGGTTAACAACTCTTGCTATGGTTGTATAAGATGAAAGTGCTTTTAGATAGGATCTATACACTTTAGAATAGTTGTTAGTTGCCCTGGGATGGGGGTTGATCACTCTGGAATGTGTTTACTTGCTCTGTGATGAGGTCTATAAAATTTGGCTGAGATTGAATGTACTCAGGTATGGGAATTAAAGTGCTTTTGGTCCTCGACTCACACACAAAGGAGGTAGAAGAAGAGGAATGGGCAATACAAGACCTGTTTGTTATGTATGGATTGTTTGAATAACCTGAAAAATAAACCTTCTATTAAGCAAGGTGCTGTTCCTGCAAACCACGTGATTTCCTATCAGGCCCATGAAAAAAGTCAGGTGTGTTTATCTTCTGGGAATTACAGCATATTTACTTTAGCCTGTCAACGACCTTATGAAATACAGCAAAACTCTGGTTATTTGCATGTTATTTTTCGAATGAAAACTTATTATGTTGGCAAAAAGAGTTCCTGGCCTCTAGCAGATTTCCATGGTGTAGACAACTCTTTATATCTAGATGTTTTTACCTACTCATCTCAAATCACAAACCAGTTTTTTTAAATTGTGTATGTGCTTCAGACTTATCAATTGTTTCTCATCTTTCATTTCTTTCCTGATCAGGCACCAACTTACAGGATATGAGAAGTGTAGGACCCAGTTCAGCAAGAGAAAAATATATAAAAGTGGAAAGGGGTGCAGTGCAATGAATCTCTTTCTGATAATCAAATATTTTAGGTCTTGTTGGTGATGAGTCATGGAATAAAAGCTTCCAGTTACACTTAGCATCATTCACAATTCCTCCTGTCTCCAGACATCCTATCTTTAAGAAATTGTTTTTTCAGCAAGACAATATTGAACAGTGTGGATCCAGCATAAATCATCCAAGGAAGAGTCATTTATGGTTTTGGAAACTGTTGTTGTCTTTCTTAAAAGGCTGTTTGGTGTTCTAAGACCGGGGAAAATCCTAAAGTTAGACAAGGCATTTTCCACAAGTTTACTCAAGGGAGAACCCTAAGGGACTGAGAGATATCCTCACTATGGGCCCAATTCACAAAGATAAACCCACACTTTTGTGTTCATTTTCTACTTTTTGGTGTTCACAAAGGTAAACTTAGACCAAATATCTAACTTTACTACTTTCCAGTATACACAAAGGTAAAGTTGGACCAAAAGTCTAACTTTACCATTTTTCGATATTCACAAAGGTAAACGTAGACCAAAATTCTAACTTTGCTACTTTTCGGTATTCACAAAGGTAAGTTACTGCTAGTAAAGTTAGGCCTTTGGCCTAAGTTTACCTTTGAGAATACCTAAAAGTAGTAAAGTTAGACTTTTGGTCTAAGTTTTTTTTTGTAAAAAATGATAAGTAGTAAAGTTAGAATCTTGGTCTAAGTTTATCTTTGTAAAAAATTATAAGTAGTAAAATTACACTTTTGGTCTAAGTTTATCTTTGTAAAAAATGATAAGTAATAAAGTTAGATTCATGGTCTAAGTTTACCTTTGTGAATACTGAAAACTAGTAAACTTACACAAAAGTGTAAGTTTATGTTTGTGAATCGGGGCCTATGAGTGTTTAATTATAGAATATGGTAATTATTTAGCTTTTCGTGCAATTGGTGATTTTTAGAAACGTGACTATTAAATATGATTCTTTGAAGCTTCCTAGCTCTAACAATAAGTACACTTTGGTGCAAGATGTAGAAACATAAATTCAAGTTGTTTTTATAAAAATAGGTGCACAAATTAAGTTTTTGTACCCAAATACGTTTTGCAGTTGGTATAACAATC
Source organism: Lissotriton helveticus (assembly GCF_964261635.1). NCBI lineage: Eukaryota > Metazoa > Chordata > Amphibia > Caudata > Salamandridae > Lissotriton > Lissotriton helveticus. Next base: position 71,699,452 of record NC_136068.1, on the reverse strand, counting down.
CTCAAATCAAAGGTCATATATGTTCTGTGTGAAATTAAAAATTACATTTTTGGGTCATATTAGATTTAAATACCTTATTTTTGGGCGTATACCTGTATGGAAATCTGGTAACATTACAACACATCAAGAGCTACAGCTACGATGTGACATCGAGGTAAATACAAAGTTAAATCTATTTCTTTATTAAGAAAAAGAAGGTCTTTTAACGTATCAGGCTGAAACATTGTTGAAGTTTCTGTGTGTAAGCGACATATAGGTTTTCAATGAAGGTCCAGGACGGGCAGATTCTTGCACTACCTTCAAAATGCCCACCTAAAATAAATCTGAACACAATTAATCTAAATATGACCCGGAATTGACCATACTAGACCTAGGCTGAATACCCCGGGTAACAGGATACCTTACAAATTGCAGTATTAGCATGGGACGAAAATGGCCGCCCCCTTGTGGAGTGGTGTTCAGTACTTTGTAAAGTTGAGAAAGTCGTTTGTAATGCTTCATTGTACCCTTGGCTGCATGTTCACTTGATTGCAGCCGTTAAAAGTTTGCTCTAAGTTTAATGTATTGGACCTTTGAATGAGGCAATGTCCATCTGAAAAGCTTTTCACAACTCTTGACTGACTCACACCGTCCACGTCACTAATGAGAACTGTTTTAAATTGGTGGAGTGTATAGCAAAATGTATTGTTTGGCTTTTTGGCTTCCTGACTTGCAGCCATATATGTGTTGCTGCACCTTGAATAATCACATTTAACATCTCTTGGGGATCTTTAAAGAATTTATGAATATGTAGTAACTATGTAGGTCTTGCTACTACTAGTGAAATTCATGTAACGTTGCAAGCCAATTTTTGTTGTTGTTGCAAGATACCAGATATTTCACCCTTTGGGCATTTGATTTTGGGACTATCATAGAAACCCTCCATTCTGTATTGTTTTCTGTTTGGAAGTATTTGTAAGAAGGAAAAAACAAATTTCTCATCCTCTTTACACTGCCAATGAATAGATCATAGTGCTGACATGAGCTAGATTTTTTAATTGATACCAACGACGGTGAATATGGAAAGCATTAGTGTCTGACTTAATAGCCCCCTGCAATCTCTCTGCAGTTAGTGGGTTAAATGGCTTCAGTCTGCTAAAGCAAGACTTGTGTCTGACTCCAGTGGCCTCTTGTAACAGCTTACAGTACTGCAGCCTTCACCAAGTAAGTGTGTATTACTCAAAAGACCACGGGCCTCATTTATGAAAAGTGACGCATCGCTGCGTGAAAACAGCGATGCGTCACTTTTCACTGCGCTCTCCCTGCGACATGATTGATGCGTCATATTTATAATATGACGCATCATGTCGCAAGGAGTTACAGATACATCAGTATTTCTGACGTATCTGTAGGCGCAAAAGTGACGCATTGCTGGAGTGTGTCACAAAAGTGACGCAACTCCAGCAATGCTTCCTTTCACATGGGGCAAGCCCCATGTGTAAGGGCCTGCGTCAGTCTTACGCCTGCTGTGAGGCAGGCGCAAGATTTTGACGCAACAGCGTCCTAAAAGTGACGCAGTGAAGTCTCATAGATTTCACTGCGTCACTATTACGAGGCTTTTTGCGGGTGAACGCCCCCTCTGCATACATTATACCTGATGCAGGTATAATGTAGCGCAGGGGTTTACAAAGTGACGCATCTGCTTAGATGCGTCACTTTGTAAATAGTGCGCATCAGGAGGCAAGTTTTACGCCGCCATTGCCCAATCAGCGATCGCGGGCTCTGTTTACTGTTTTTCTAACAGCGAAGCGGCAGAGCTTCGGTACGCTGTATACGCACCCCGAAAAAACTTTGGCGTTAGGGACGCTTTTGTGCTTACTATTCTTCCTCATTGGCGTCTGCACACTGGGCTTTAGTGAGGTTCTTCTTCTTATAAGAAGGATTTAAAGCCAACGATCGCAGCACGCCCCATGCTAGTTTGACGCTTAAGTTAAATAGCGGACCACGGTGTAACATGTAATACGTGGTGCCCCTTTTTGGTCCGCATGACCAAGTGTTCTGTCAAGAAATTGTGATTGGCTAACACACACTAGAAACAACCCACCTCCTCGTTCAGTCGGTACCTCCCCCCTTGGCTTAGGACGAGGCCAGAGGTACCGACGGAGAGGTAGGAGATAGCAGGAAATTGCGCGATCTGCAGAACTACAGCGGGTCTTTTTTTGTTTTATTTTCCAGTTATTTTGATGTCAGAATGCATAGATTGAACCCTATTCTGCTAAAGGGCTCTTTATTGAAGTGTTACCCTGCCATATTTTCTTAAATATTTTCTTAAATACATCAGGATTGAAATACATCAGGATTGTAATTCATCAGAGTTCAAGTTGGCAGTTTGGTAAAATCTGTGTTGGATTATTAATAAAATCAACACACCATGTCGTCGTTAGATGTGGGTTCAGTGGATCAAGCCGTCTGTGGTGTTTCAGAAATCAAATACCAAGGTTCTATTAAACTATTGAGTAAATACAGTGAATAAATGGGGTTGGGTATCTCCTAGAGTTGGAACCTATACTACCATTGAATCGTTACCTTTATTATATATTTTTTTCACTGATTTAGAGCGGTGCCTCCATTTCCTGAGCAGTGGCCAGGAGAGGTGGGGCTTACTCCCAAGGATTATTGGGTGAGTTACATTAAGCTTTTTTCATCAATCAATCAAACTATCTCTTGAAGTTAGACGTAAGAGTGACATCTAACATTAGGTTAGAAATTGTATTCTCTGTGTCTGTTACATGTACAACTTTTCTTTGCTTGTAAATCTTTCAGGAAAGAATCCAATAGGATTTTGAACCGGATAAAGAGACGTAGGATATCTTCCACGCTCAACAGTATACCCGGTATCATTTATCTTGGTGTACATACTTTGTTTTGCACTGTTTTCTTTTTTGCAGTAGTGTATTATTAGGTCCTGATGAAAGCCAGAAGGGAATACCCCTAGTAAATGGCAGAAACATGTTGACCACTATACCATCTTTGACTGACAGTTATTTTGTCAAACTGTCATACACTTTGTTTTAATATTGACACATTGATTGCTTCCTATTAAAATTATTCCTTGCTGTCACGGTAGCCAATTTTAAATTATACACTTTTTTGTTTACACATTTTTCTCACTGCAATTATATATCCCACACCATTCTATCCCTCCCTGTCATTCTATGGTTGGATCCATCGCTAGTGGTCTCGGTGAAGTGGAGATTAACACAGTATTTCAACAAGTGTATCTTCCTATCCATACGAGTTTCCCAAAAAATCCCAGATGATGATGCTCCGCCATTTGGGTGGGCTGATGGGATTCATTTCCTGTACATAGTGACACCTTCTGTTATTTCAGACACATAGTCCGCTTACTCTACAGACCACTGACAGTCAGTTTGTTTGTTTGTACGGTGCGTACACCCAGCGTATATGGGGTACGGTGCGTACACCCATCGTACATGGGGTGCGGTGAGTACACCCATCGTACATGGGGTATGGTGCGTACACCCATTGTACATGGGGTACGGTGCGTACACCCATCGTACATGGGGTACGGTGCGTACACCCATCGTACATGGGGTACGGTGCGTACACCCATCGTACATGGGGTACGGTGCGTACACCCCATGATCGGGTCGGGTCTCGTCGGGTCGTACGGCATGTGTACGAGTCGTACGGCATGTGTACGAGTCGTACGGTTCACGGTTTCAGCCCTGCAATACGTACGGATCGCGACGATTCGGACGGATTCACGGAATACGGATCGTACTACGCGACTCGGATGAACGGGTACGATTCGTATGGAGAGGGCTCCAGATACAAATCGTACGGACATTTTTTTTCCCGAATCGGAATCGACCCCTAAGTGTCAGTACCTAATAGGTATCCTTCATCAAACTCCCTACTTTCCAGTCGTCTGTATATTCTGCTATGTCTGAAAATGTATGAATCATGGGTACTCTCAGCATATTGTGATACAATGTTGGTGATTATGCTGTGGGCACTGCAACCACCTGTATGTTGAGGGAATGCGTTTTTTTCTGGTTCTGTTAAAGATACCCAAGATTGGAGGGGGGTCAAATAGGCACATCTGTTCCATCTAAGCACCCTATGACCTGGGAAAAGTTAGCCATGCAATAGAATACAATTTGGTAATGCGCATTTCCTCCTTATTCCTAATCATGTATGGGGCACAGACAGAATATCGAGTTTTAAATATCGACATACACAAATATCGAGTTGGAAATATAGTGATACAGAAATATCGAGAGCAAGACGATCGTGGTCAATAATATCGACCTGAAGGTAAGAAATATTGTTTTTTAAAATATCAAAGTTACTAATATCGTTTGCAAAAATATAGTTGTTTAAAATATCGATTTTTAAATTAGTGTTATGTTTTTTAGTATGGATTTTACAAGTATTTGATCTATTTTTTGTATAAGTATTGCTTTCGTTTTTTAATATATGTGTTAAATGTTTTGTAGTTATTAATTTGATGTTAATTACATTTTGTATTTTTTAGTTCTGTAGTGGGTTGTGGGTTTATAGGTGAATAGGGTGGGAAATAATGTAATTATAATAAATTAACTAATATTTGTTTATTTATTAGTATCCATTTAATTTAGATTTTATAGTGCTAATTGTGGGAATTAATTTATTAATAATTAAGCATTAATTTGTAATTATGTTAATTGTGTTAATTTGTTTAGGAATGGGTTGTGGGGTTATATGGGAATAGGGTGCTAAGTAATTTAATTATAGTCCAATTATTAATATTTTTACCTTATTAATATTTTTTTAATTTATATTGTTTAATGTTAATTATGGGAATTATTTTATTAGTAAATATACATTAATTGGTTGTTAATTATTATAAATTATTTGGAAATTTTGTTAATTGTGTCATTTTTGTAGCAGTGGGCCGTGGGTTTATAGGGGAATAGGGTGGTAAGTAATTTAATTTTAATAAATGTAATAATAATTTTTATATATTATTACTTATTACATTTATAATTTATAGCGTTAATTGCAGGGTGTAATTTATTATGAATTATTTATTATATTGCTTGTTAATTATTAATGAATTCATTGGTAATTAATTATATTAATTGTGTCCTTTTTTAGGAATGGGTGGTGGGGTTTATAGAGAATAGGATTGGAAGTAATGTATTTAAAATTAATTAATAAGTAATTGTTAATTAATGGTAAATAATTAATTAAAAATGAAATAGGGCAATTGTGTCTTTAATTTGAGATGTGGGCTGTGGGGTTTATAGTGGTAGAGAGTGGGAAGTTAATTCTTTTAAATTAATTAATAAATTGTTGTTAATTGATATTAATTTAATAATGTAAAATTAGTTATGGAAATTGTGTAATGATGTTTAGGTGTTGTGGTGTTTATTGGGGTATAGGGTGGAAAGTATTTTAAGTTTCATTAATTAATAACTTGTTTCTCATTATTATTTATTCATTAATTGATAAATATTTATGGTATTTTTTATGTGTGGATTTTGGTTTTATAGGGGTAACGATTGGTGAGTAAATACATTTTTATCTGTTTTAATTTGTTTTTTAATACACATTTTAACATTAATTATGTTAATTATAGAGGTACACTCTTTTAGAAATTTAGATAGGTGTTATGAATTGTGTGGTCTTATAGGGTAGGAAATAAAAAATATTAAATTTATGTAACAATTAATGTTTTTGATTATAATTATTTTTATAAAGAAAAATCTTTGAAGATAATTTTTAGATTCTTTAAACATTATAATGTTTCTGTCTTTTGTAATTTTGAATGTTTATATATATTTTTCTTTTTTTCGTTTTTAACATCTTTTGTATTGTAGTTGATATTTTGTTTGTTTTTCATTTTGGAATGACTTCAGTGGCAATATTAATTTTGACCCCTCTACTAGCCAACACTTTTCCTACTGTAGCCCTCAATGGAGTGGGAATAGTAATTTATAGCCTTCCGCTATCTAACACTTTCCCTACTGTTGCACAAACTTGAGGGGGAATAGTCATTTTTACCTCTCCGCTAAACAACACTTTCCCTACTGTTGCACTCACAGGAGTGGGAATAGTAATTTATACCCTTCCGGTGTCCAACACCTTCCCTACTGTTGCACTCACTGGAGTGTGAATAGTAATTTTTACCTTTCCGCTATACAACACTTTCCCTACTGTTGCACTCACTGGAGTGGAATTAGTAATTTATACCCCTCCGCTATCCAACATTTTCCCTACTCTTGCACTCACTGGAGTGGGAATAGTAATTTTTACCTCTCGGCTATCCAACACTTTCCCTACTTTTGCACTCACTGGAGTGGGAATAGTCATTTTTACCCTCTGCTATCCAACACTTTCCCTACTGTTGCACTCACTGGAGCGGGAATAGTAATTTTTACCCCTCCGTTATCCAACACTTTCTCTATTAAACAGCAGCACAGCTTGGGTATCCAAAATCCTTTTTATTTACTTAAAGATCGGGTGCCAACATAAGACCAATGTACCATAGAATTCCATTTGGTAATAGAGTTTCCAATGTTCAGAAAGTATTTTTAAAGGGACAAACCCTTTACCTGACTGACATCATAATCAGGCCCAGAGTGTCTTTATCCAAGTCCCTTTGGTCAAACATAGGCAGGAATAGAAAGATAATATGTGTTCAATGTTCACAGCAGTCGGAGGCTTACAGACCAACATCCTAATCCGGCCCAGAGTGTCTTAATCCAAGTCCCTTTGGTCTAACATATGCAGGAATAGAAAAATATTATGGGGCTCATTAGGATGGCGGACGGACTTGCGTCCGTCCGCCACCCTAGAGTAGGAGGGACCGTCCGCATGGGCTGCGGCGGTCCCTCCGTGCAAATTAGGATGTGACCGCCACCCTGGCGGTCACATCCTGGATATTTAACATTGCGGCGGGTGCAGCTTCAAGCTGCACCCGCCGCAATGGTAAAAAAGCATACATTGCATATGTATGCAGCAAGCAGCAGGCACCGCGCGGTGCCTGCCGCTTGCTGCATACATATGCAGGGGGGTACCATAGGTACCCCCCATGTGCACCCCCCACCCCCCCTTCACCCAGGGGGCCCGCAACAGGCCCCCGCAGTGAAGCACCGTATGCTTTTACACGGCGGAATATCCGCCGTGTAAAAGCATTTCTTTCTGTGCATCCTAATATGGTGGACGGTGTCTGAGAGACACCGTCACCATATTACAGCTTTTCCGCCGCGGTTGTAAGCCAACCGCGGCGGAAAAGCTGCGGACGGAAACCAGGACCCACCAGCCATCCTAATGTGGCGGTGGGTCTTTGGTGGGTCCGCTGCGGTTTTTCCGCATCCTCCGGGCCGGCGGTGGATTCCGCCGGCCCAGAGGATGTGGAAAAACCGCAATCCTAATGAGCCCCTATGTGTTCAACATTCTCAATCACCAAATTCCATTACTAGGGTACTCATTTTCTTTAAAGAAACAATTTATTTTAAAGTAAAAAATTGTCATTCATCTCATTTTATTTATTAAATTAAATTATTGAATTATAAAAAAAAACAATTAGGAGCGGATGGAAGGGATATAGGGCAATAGGTGGGGAAGTGTATTAACACTTGGGTATTAATTAAACAGCCTGGGTATTACTTTTTTTTATGATTTATGTTAAAGTATTCTTTTTCCTATATAATAACATTTCTAAAATGAGCAATAATAAGCCAATAGTCGGTCAAATATTCCTTCACTTTTTTTAACTGTTCGAGGATTCAAGCTACTTGTTAATGATTGCGCCTGTCTCATTTCCTGAAAACTTTGTTCCTTTTTAAAATTTTCAGAAAACAATATAAATTGGGGTGAGGATTACAAATTAAACTGTCGAGTAGCAGTCTCACCATTCAGTAGGAAAACATGGTTTGCTCTTGTGACCCACCTACTTAGATTGTCATGAGTTCCCTTTAGGGCCCACTGAATTCTCCCTTATTGTAGCTTAACTGCACATTGTAGTCCGCTTTGCTTTGCACAAGTTAAACACTGCACATTTGTTTTTGGGCCACAATATTATTTTAGAAAATGTACACGATTTTATTATTCAACTCTGCTTTCTTGGACTCAGTCTGAACATTTTTTACAAGGTCGAACAACACTCCGCCCTATTTTTGTTGCGATCGGTTAGCAACATTGCATGGCAATTAGAAACAACACAGAGGAAAAGCTGCTGTTTTCAAGTGAGGCATGTCTTATAATCTAAAGGGAGATTTGCCTTTTGAAAACAGAGAGGAGGATTCTTGCAGGGGGGAAAGGTCCTGGGACGGACGCGCTAGCTTTGCGCCACCTGAGCAGCAGACCACCTAACTACAAATGCTAGGTATGGGGGCTGGTTCTAATCCCACAGATCTCTAATATATCACTGTGCTCACGTAGTGAGGATAGGCTTAGGCCGATATATAATTTTCCATGGTAGTGCTTTTCATTGTATTTAGGGGTCGATTACGATGGCGGAAGGAAGGACGACCGCCTGCCTGGAGTAGGCGGAAAATGCTGTTTACAGTCCGCAAGCCATGGATAGTCCGTCCGCCAGATTAGGATGGGAAGCACTGCCGAATTCCCGTACGCCGTGGAAGAACATGATCTGCCGCGTAAATACACCCGACCCCACGGCGGACGTAACCAATCCAGAGACCCCGCCGTACGGAATGACGTCTCGACCGCCCTCAAAATCACGATGGCGGAAACCACACAGCAAATCGCTGTGGAAAAACCACCAGCCCAAACACAGCGGAACCACCACAGCTGAGAGGCAAAACATTGCAGAGAGGCCCACCACAGCCAGACCACCGCCATGGAGCCAGCCCTACACGCATTCCCGGTACTCTTCGTGCTCCACCACCAGCAAGTCATGGACTGACGACGACGCAGGTACGCAAACACACAACACACACACCACGCATGTGTCGAAGCTCCTGCCCACAACAGAACCCCAGGTCTGGACAGGAACACACATACATGCACCCCCAGCAAAACCACCTGGGCACAACAGACCCGACTCACCCAGAACACACACGCACCGCGAACAAACAGCCACACCAAGGACAACGCAATGTAGTGGTGCAGACGACGGAAACCATGCCCACAATCAAGTAGGCAGGCAGGCAGGCAGGAATGGCTAGGCCACACAGCTCATAGGCCCACATACACACACCAACACACAAGGCATACCACACATAAGGAGACATGCTGGCCCACCCTCAGGCCAACCCCACACCTACCCCACTAACAGACAGGGGCCCATACACCACACACCACTAAAAACAACCCTGCTGCACAGACATCAACAACCAACACACACACGATGAGCCCTGACATGTTGACTGACAAAGTCGAGACTGAACAACCTACTGGGTAGCCACAAATCATGAGTGTGACACATGCACCATATGAAAAACATCCACATAACCTGCAGTGCCTGGGAAGCCACTGTTGTCCCAAAATAAGCTTCAAAGTGCCTCCCCCACCCTTACACAGTCCACAGCCACATTGTAATGACTGTCACCCCTGCCAAACAAAAGGAAACAGTGCTGGGCAATGGTTATGTGAAAGTGACAGGCACAGCATGTACGACAGCAGCAACATATCAACAATGCAAGGAGACAACTTGCTTTATTGCACAGCACAGAGGTTGACTTTGTGAGCAGCCAGGAGCATGCACACTGGATAGAACAGAGCAGGTCCATCTGAGGCAGCACATGAGAGGGTCAAATTGCATCAACAGTCCAAGGTACAGAACAGAGCAGGTACATCTGAGGCAGCACATGAGAGGGTCAAATTGCATCAACAGTCCAAGGTACAGAACAGAGCAGGTACATCTGAGGCAGCACATGAGAGGGCACAATGCAGTATCAGAACAGCAACAGGGCAGTGTTCACAACAGAGCAGGTACATCTGAGGCAGCACATGATAGGGCAAAGTGCATCAACAGTCCATGGTACAGAACAGAGCAGGTACATCTGAGGGAGCACATGAGAGGGCACAATGCAGGATCAGAACAGCAACAGGGCAGTGTTCACAACAGAGCAGCTACATCTGAGGCAGCACATGAGAGGGCACAATGCAGTATCAGAACAGCAACAGGGCAGTGTTCATAACAGAGCAGGTACATCTGAGGCAGCTTTTAGAAAAAATAGAGTATGTTTTCCAATTTTAAATACGTATTGTTTTAAGGTTGAATCCTGTAATCATTGATTCAGATTTCCACTCAAATAATAGGGTCGCTCCAGTTTTAGAAAAAATAGAATTTTATTGATGCAGAATTAAACATTGACAACCGACACGTGTTTCGCCCTCTGTTGCGATTTTTCTAAAAACTGTTCAATTTTAAAACTCCAAAAGGTCCAGAGTTTTTGAGTATGTTTCCCTTGTCTTCATAATAAAAAAACGTCTGTGAAAACAGATATAGTTCTGGAATCCTTGGACCTTCCATTTTCAGCTGTTATGAACATCTGAGGCAGCACATGAGAGGGGCAAAGTGCATCAACAGTCCATGGTACAGAACAGAGCAGGTACATCTGAGGCAGCACATGAGAGGGGCAAAGTGCATCAACAGTCCATGGTACAGAACAGAGCAGGTACATCTGACGCAGCACATGAGAGGGGCAAAGTGCATCAACAATCCATGGTACAGAACAGAGCAGGTCCATCTGAGGCATCACATGAGGGGGCACAATGCAGTGGCAGGACCTTATACAGGATTGTGAGAAACAGCCACTGCTCTAGTGACAGACACATGAGCGTTAGACCCAGACACACTGGCAGGACCTGATACAGTAGTGTGAGAAACAGCCACAGCTCTAGTGACGGACACATGAGCGATAGACCCAGACACACTGGCAGGACCAGATACAGGAGTGTGAGAAACAGCCACAGCTCTAGTGACTGACACATGAGCGTTAGACCCAGAGACACTGGCAGGACCAGATACAGGAGTGTGAGAAACAGCCACAGCTCTAGTGACCGACACATGAGCAACAGACCCTGACACACTGGCAGGACCTGTCCCTGGACAGTGACCAACAAATACCATGCAAGCATCTGAGACATGAGAGTGGAGGACACACACAGTGGCAGTACCTGAAACAGGAGAGGGCACAACTGACACAGTGCTACTACATGAGGCATGACAGCGAACAACAGACACAGTGCCACTATCTGACACATGAGAGTGAACTGCAGCTGACCCACTAGGACCGCTGAAATGATGTGCTACAGGGCTGTATGGGCCAGGAGGCAGGGTGGCTCTGGGAGCTGGGGACAGCTGTACTGGAGCGACATTGGGGTGGTCAGGTCTCACTGGTGTGTGTCTCCGTTTCTTTGGGATTTGGAAGGGCACCCTGGACATGACTGGACTGGTAAGTGGTGCAGGCTCATCTGAAACATCACCCATCAAAGGCGGATCATGTGCTGGTGGGGGTCTGCTCTCTGGGGACGTGCTGGACCCTGCTTGACGCTTGCTCTGGCCCTGCCTTCTGCCCTCTGCATCATGTGTAATGGGGGATGCAACAACAGTGTACTCCTTCCTCTGCATCACCCGGGTGTGGATGGGAGTAGAGGTATGGGGCGACTCCACCTCTGACACATGTCGTTTACGTTCCTTCACCAACACCAGCTTCAGGGGACACATGGGTGATGGATGTCTGTCCTTGGTGGATGCCCTGTCCATGGGAGATGCCTTGGCCATGGGATGGGCCTGCTCCCAGGGAGGTGCCTTGGCCGTGGGAGTCGCCTTGGCCTTAGGAGGTGTCCTGTCTTTGGAATGTGCCTTATCCGTGGGCGGTGCTCTGTCCTTGGGAGGTGCCCTGTCCATTGAAGGTGCCCTGTCCCTTGTAGGGGCCCGGTCCTTGGGAGTGGCCCTGTCCTTTGTAGGGGCCCGGTCCTTGGGAGTGGCCCTGTCCTTGGGAGGTGCCCTGTCCTTTGTAGGGGCCCGGTCCTTGGGAGTGGCCCTGTCCTTGGGAGGTGCCCTGTCCTTTGTAGTGGCCCGGTCCTTGGGAGTGTCCCTGTCCTTGGGAGATGCCCTGTCCTTGGGAGGTGCCCTGTCCTTTGTAAGGGCCCGGTCCTTGGGAGTGGCCCTGTCTTTGGGAGGTGCCTGCTCCTTGGGAGGAGCAGTGTCTGTGGGTGGTGTCCTGTCCTTTGCAGATGCCCTGTCCTTGGTCTGTGCCTTAGGAGGTGTCCTGTCTTTGGAATGTGCCTTATCCGTGGGCGGTGCTCTGTCCTTGGGAGGTGCCCTGTCCATTGAAGGTGCCCTGTCCCTTGTAGGGGCCCGGTCCTTGGGAGTGGCCCTGTCCTTTGTAAGGGCCCGGTCCTTGGGAGTGGCCCTGTCCTTGGGAGGTGCCCTGTCCTTTGTAGTGGCCCGGTCCTTGGGAGTGTCCCTGTCCTTGGGAGGTGCCCTGTCCTTGGGAGGTGCCCTGTCCTTTGTAAGGGCCCGGTCCTTGGGAGTGGCCCTGTCTTTGGGAGGTGCCTGCTCCTTGGGAGGAGCAGTGTCTGAGGGTGGTGTCCTGTCCTTTGCAGATGCCCTGTCCTTGGTCTGTGCCTTAGGAGGTGTCCTGTCTTTGGAATGTGCCTTATCCGTGGGCGGTGCTCTGTCCTTGGGAGGTGCCCTGTCCATTGAAGGTGCCCTGTCCCTTGTAGGGGCCCGGTCCTTGGGAGTGGCCCTGTCCTTTGTAGGGGCCCGGTCCTTGGGAGTGGCCCTGTCCTTGGGAGGTGCCCTGTCCTTTGTAGGTGCCCGGTCCTTGGGAGTGGCCCTGTCCTTGGGAGGTGCCCTGTCCTTTGTAGTGGCCCGGTCCTTGGGAGTGTCCCTGTCCTTGGGAGGTGCCCTGTCCTTGGGAGGTGCCCTGTCCTTTGTAAGGGCCCGGTCCTTGGGAGTGGCCCTGTCTTTGGGAGGTGCCTGCTCCTTGGGAGGAGCAGTGTCTGTGGGTGGTGTCCTGTCCTTTGCAGATGCCCTGTCCTTGGTCTGTGCCTTGTCCATGAGATGTGCCTTGCCCTTGGTAGTACCTTTTGAGGGGGAGGCCTGTGTGCCCTGTGACTCCGTGTCCCTCATCACCCATGAGGGTCCTGTGTGTCATCTCCAGGGTAGCTGATGTCGTGTTCCGTGAAAGATTTCCCTCTCCTAGGGGATGGTGTATGTGGCCTCCGTTGCCTGCCTTGCTGCATGTGCCTGCTTCTAGTGCAATGCCCTGAAAATGAGGCATGTTCAGAAATGTCACTCTCCCCTTGGACAGTCAGTGGTGTGGATGGGGGAACTGAAGTAGAACCTTGTCCATGTGACTGTTGTATGGCTGCAGACACTGTGTTGGATAAGGACTGTACTGTTCTGTGGAGACCAGCAATATCACCATGCATCCCCTCTATGAATGCTACCACCTGCCCCAACTTCCTATCGTGGTCCAGGAATGCATTTATCATGTTTGTCTGCCCTACACACAGCGGTCGCAGCAGATCAACCACCTCAGCACTAAGGGCAGTCTGTGTCACAGGGGCAGGGGCAGAGGTGCCTGCACCAAAGCCCACTCTGTTCCCCCTACTCTGGCGAGCACGAGCAGTACTTGTTGCAGTTGGTGGCAGTGTGGGTCCAGCGTGCTGTGTACCGATTGAAGGTGTAGTTTGTCCACTCCCTGTGTCTACCAACAGTGACGACTCACCACCGCTGTCTGAAGATGAGGACGATGGTGTCTCCACATGTGAGTCCTCAGGGATAGTTCTGTCCCCCTCTCCAGGGCTGCTCTCTTCCGTCTCAGTCTGCGTTTGTGTGATCTCTGATCCGGATGCATTGCCACCACAAACCTCCGTCGTTTGTCTGTCAGAGCCTTCGTCCAAAGCTGAAAGGGAGAGATAAGAGGTATACCTAAGTGCCACACTCACGTATTGCAAATTACAAAATCCAAACTTCCTTGACTGCTGAACAACATGTCGCACCCATCCTGCACATGAACCACCCCTACCAGACATCCTCATGTCAAAGAATTAGTGGGCCCTGTGACACATGTATATGAAACAAACAGGGCAAGTGCAGGCAGACCACCACACATGTGATGCCATGGGACCACAGACCTGAATGGCATGTCCTGGGCCCCTGCACTACAACGCAACTGGTATGTCCAGCTGGCTGATATGGATGCTAACTCTCACTCCGCTAATGCCACCAACATGCAATAGCAGCACACCATATACAGCACGGATGTCACTACTGTGCCTGACCAGCAATACGTGCATGCAGTCCCAAGTCACAAACCCATTCAGTGTGCTTACCGCTTGTTTGCTGCTGCTCTTCTCTCAACCATGCGGACAGGTCAGGATGTGTCACAGCTATGATACGTAGCATTAGAGGGGTCAAGCAAGCCGGCCTGATCGGTGAATCAGCCCCAGTGTCATCTCCGCCACATTCTTGCTGAGCCTGGAGATGTCGTCCCACCGCTTGTGGCAGTGTGTGTATCGCCTTTTGCACACCCCCACTGCCCGTACATCACGTGCTATGGCCCTCCACACAGCCTGGCGATGGTGCAGCTTGACCTACCATAATGGGAGACAAGAGGGGGCAAGTCAGTGAACAGTTGGCCGTTCACACAGATAGAAGGTACAGGTATCTGTCAGCAGCCATGCACAGTACAACATATGTGACTGACAGGTCTATATGGCATTAGTCCATCATGGAAAGCAGGTGAGGTACACACCCACAAGATAGCTGTGATCGGTTGTGACCCAGCACAGCCACAAGACTACTCATGTCATGTTTGTGACCCCTCAAAGATAACACTTTGCAGCATAGAGGTCAATCAGTCAGTGACAAACCAGGAACACATCACAGCGTGCCTGGCCTGCTGGGGCATACCCACACTGCCTCCCACAGAACACCACCCAGATTGCAGAGGCCAGGAGTCAGGGACCACCTCATGTACACCAACATGTCCCCCACTGCACTTACCACCTGTCCTGGGGCACCGTAGAGCTGTTCATAGTGGTGGAGCACACCGTCTACAGGGACCTCCAGCTCCTCTGCACTGAAGGGACGGGACCGGATCTGTCTAACTCTCACCATGGCAGGTCCGGGACACTGGCACAACAGCAGCAGTTGGTGGAGTGGGCAGCAGCAGCAGGTAGAGGTGATGTGTGCAGGCAGCAGTGGCTGGAAGCAGTGGATGTGTGGTGCTCAAACTCACACATTTATAGGGCCCTGATCTGATATCAGTGGCACACTTCTGCAGCAATTGGTGTTCCCGGGCTGCCTCATTCAAAATGAGCCAATGACTGACCCCACTGTGGCGGTGCATGGCTTCCGCTTTTTTTTTATTCGCTTACGCGTCCCGCCGTACCTGTTTCCATTGGCTGCATGTGCAAGGACCATCACAGTCACACACTGCCAACCGCAGGTGCGCGCTACCGCGATGGTGCATCATTTGAAAATCATCACTCGCTGGCATCGCAATGGCGGAGCACGCATTCCGCGGGGGCGGGGCAGGCTAACAGATACATTAGAATGTGCAAGTGGAATTGGCAGTTGGTATCCCCCCATTCAGTCACATAGCGGCACCCACCGCCGGGTCCGGGCGGTGGGTGCCGCCATGTGTATTGATGTCACCGTGGAATGGCTGGCCATTGGCGGTTACCCACCGCTGGGTCCGGGCTGTGGGTGCCGCCATGTGTATTGATGTAACAGTGGCATGGCTGGCCATGGGTGGTTACCCACCGCCGGGTCCGGGCGGTGGGTGCGCTATGTGTATTGATGTCACCGTGGCATGGCAGGCCATGGGGGGTTGCCCAACACCGGGTCCGGGCGGTGGGTGCCGCCATATGTATTGCTGTCACGTGGCATGGCTGGCCATGGGCAGTTACCCACCGCTGGGTCCGGGCGGTGGCTGCCGCCATGTGTATTGATGTGGGTAACCGCCCATGGCCAGCCATGCCACGGTGAAATCAATACACATGGCGGCACCCACCGCCCGGACCCGGCGGTGGGTGCCGCTATATGACTGAGTTAAATGAGCTCAAGTTGTGTCAGATGTGCATGGCAATGTGGTGACATCTTGGTTTTGAGTTCACACGTTTCAAAGTGCACACATCTACACAGTCCCTTAAGGCTGTGTACCCACAGTTTGATCCAGTCGGGAGTGTGTGTTTTGTGTGTGCAAGAAGCAATGATGGGGGGATACATGCATTCTCTGTATGCGTCTGTGTGTTGTCTGTTGTGTGTCAATGCCTGTCATGTGAGCATGTACAGCATTGTTGGTGGTGTCATGGATGCATGGAGACAAGGAGGGTGTGTTCCAGGTTCGTGTTGTGAGTGCACATCCATGTGTGTCTATGGGGATGCTTGTCCACACATAGGCCCTCCGTCATGTGATGTTGGCTGTTCTTGCAACATGTGTGCACATACCATTGTACATATTTGCACACAGGATGTTGTTTGTGGTTGAACATTGTGTGTGTAGTTGGCTGTAGTGCCTTATATTTCTGTCACGTCACACATACAATCAGTGTCTGCAACATGGATTATTTGTGGTGTGTTGGTGAAGATGTGATAGGGTGGTTCAGCTGTGCTGTGTTGTCCAATTGACATCTGCTCCCATCTACTCCCACATAGGAGGGCTCCAAATATGCATCGACCATACACTGTCCTGGAGGACATGGTTGGAGAGGAGGTGATCCGCAAATTCCGGCTTGACCGATCGACATTGCAGGAGCTTGTAGCACAATTGGCACCGCACCTGCAGCCACACAGGACATATCCTGGAGCAATTACACACAGCAAAGGTGATGGCGGCACTTCACTTCTTCGCTGCGGGCACATTCCATTACACAGTTGGCCATGCCGGGGGGATGTCCCAATCCATGTTTAGCATGGTACTGCGGGATGTGCTGCAAGCCATGATGCGTTACAAGGATGATTCCATCCATTTCCCACGTTCGGCAGAGTTGGCAGCAGTGAAATGGGACTTCTATGCCCTAGCCCAGATTCCACACGTAGTGGGTGCCATTGATGGCACACATATTGGTCTAGTTCCACCCCAGGCAAGAGAACCCATCTATCGCAATCGGAAGCACCACCATTCTATCAATGTGCAAGTGGTGTGCCTGGCTGACAACATCATCTCCCAGATTTCCGGGATCCGCACATGACTCCCACATCTTGAGGAGCAGCATTGTCCCCCAACTGATGGCTAATGTGCGCCAAGAACGTGCGTGGCTTGTAGGTGAGTGTGCTGTGATGACTACTGTGTTGTATGTGTGCCATGCTGTTCCCACCAGTACTGGTACTGATTTATGTGTCTGTCATCCCCCCACCTAGGTGACTCTGCGTACCCAAACCACCCGTGGCTGCCGAGCCCCCTACAGAATCCAACTACCCCAGGTGAAATGCGCTATAATGAGGCCCATGGGAAGACACGTCGGTGGTGGAACATACATTTGGACTGCTGAAGTCTAGGTTTCGCTGCCTGGATAAAACCAGAGGGGCCCTGTCATACTCACCCGGCAAAGTATGCAAAATCGTGGTTGCCGGCTGCATGCTCCACAACCTGGCCTTGCGCAAGAATATTGAAGTGATCCTGGACCCTGCAGACCAACAGGTTGCTCCGCCTCCCATCCCACCCATGTCCAGTGATGAGGATAGTGGGGAGGAAGGAGGTGTGGACCAGAGGCGTCAGCTCATTGACCGCTACTTTCCTTGAATGTGAGTAACTACGTCTTGTGCTGCTGTTCAATGCATGATGTATGTTTGCTGGTGATGGGTGGATGTGGTGTGTGAATGCTGCCTGTTCTGGTATGTTCTGTTCGCAAATGGGTGTGGGACATGGTGTACATGCAATGCTCCCTGATGTGTGTCCTGTGATCCGCTTAATTTGTGATGAGTGTGGTTTGTGGGATGTTGCAGTACGGTGTGGTGTGATGTGTGTGATTCAGTTTCCTGACCTGTGCTTGTTGTTCTCTCATTATCCCTAGGTTACTCCCACAGATCCATTATTCCGAACAACTAAGACAAACCTGTGTTTAATACATGGAGGTCACACAGCCTTGAGTGTTTCCGTGGTGTTCTTTACAGGGGGTGGATTTGTGGTTGTACATATTTACAAAATGTTGGTGGAGGGGAAGAGTGAGTTGAAGGTCATGTCAGATGATCCCACCGTGTAGACACCACATTGTGTCGTGTAAACCTAGTCCAACAGACGTGTGCCAATGCTTGGTATTGTGGGGCAAGATAGTTCACAGAGTGAATGCCAGGCTCAATGAAGGGTGAAGTCAGTGCCGGCTCCTCTTCAGGCGGTTGGCTGGTGCATTGCCACTGCTCTGTCCTGGATTCAGCCTCAGACGGCCCCTCCGTCTTCGAGCCAGAGCGGACCCAGCTGTGGGGACAGGTTGTTCTGGGGACACCTCCCTGTCAGTGGCCTCAGGTGATGGTGGTGGTGGTGGTGTCCTGTCCCGCTAGCCACTTGGGGGAGGGGGAGGTGGTGTGTTGTGGGATAACCACTCCCTCCAAACAGATGTTTGCTGCCCCATGAGGTCCACCATTTGTCCCATACGGTTGTCCATGGACCTCAACAGCTGGCGGGTCTCAAGTGAGTCTTGGCGCGCCCGATCCGCCTGTGCCTGCGACCGCTCGTATGACGCATGCACTCTTGAAATGAGATCCAGGGTCTCGGTCCCAGGATTGGGTGTGTCTTGTCCCCCACCTGGCCTTGCACCTGCTCTCCTGTCCGGAAGCTGAGTCCTCACCTATGTCCTCACCCGTCCACTCTCCCTGCTAGCCTGTGATGTTGATGGTCTGCAATTGTCCAATGGGTCAGGGAGGGTGGTACAGGCAGGACTGGTGGTGGTGGTGGTCGTGGTGGCTGCACAGGTCACAATGGCAGAAGTTGCTGTGGTTCCACTGGCCAAGGTGGTGGGGGCAGGGATGTCCTGGGAGCCTTATGGCCCTGGGAGTGTAGGCGGACCGGCGTCGCCCTCCGCATCCGAGGTATCCACGGAATCATCACCGGAGAGTCCATGCTGTGAGGGGGGCGACTGGTGTTGGCGGTTGCTGGGTACTCCTGCCCGTTCTCGGTCACCTGAGGGACAAGAATTTAAGAATCAATGCTGTGGACATGACAGGTTTGTTGTTGTTACATTTCAAATTTCTAGGGATTCAGGACATGGTTGTTGATGTCATCACATTGGTGTGGTACACAGTGCTGGGCATTATGGTGGTGTGGAGGTGGGGAGACAATACTTGGATATGTGTTGTGCTGTTCTGCTATTGGATGGTACCCCTGGACTCTGTGTAATTTTGTAGTCATTTTGACATTGTTGCTGTGGCTCAGAAATGTGGACTAGGGCATGTTCACCAGGGCTGTGGACAACCTACCTTGCTACTGTACCTGGTCTAGTCATTGTCAAAAGAGGCATATTTTGGACTTTCATGTGGATGGTCTACCTTGTGTTAGGGACAGGCTTTGGACATTGCATCCATGTGCCTTTGTCAGGAAACACATTGTACTTGCTGTTGTGGGTATGTCAAGTCTCACATCATGCACAGACTGCCTACTACATGGATTGTGTGGACTGCCACCATGTCCAAGTTTCCCCTTGCAGGTTCTTTGATGTGTGCAGATGTGACGCTTCTCTTCCATGTGTCCAAGGGTCTGTTATTTGTGGGTCCTTCTGTGCACATATGGTACTTGTTTGTTATTCGTTGAATGCAGTATGCAGGCACTGCATACTCACCTGTCCCATGTTTAATTTCACAATTTAACCATGGAGTTACTACGAAGCCATGTGTTGTGTTGCTCCTCGCTGCAATCATGAGGGTGGAGGGTGCACATTGGAATTTGGAGTACAGACTTCCCCCTCACACCCACCCCTCCCTGTGAAGATGGCTACCTACCTGTAAGTTTGAAGAGGGAGGTGCACGGGTCAGCACATGATAGGGGGGACTCCATTTCCGCTGGGGTGGGACAAGGGTGCCTGTTGGGAGTTGTGGTGCTGGCCTCTCACCCACACCCACCCTCCCTGTGGACATGGGGGGGCCTGTTGGGAATTGTAGTGCTGGCCTCTCACCCACACCCACCCTCCCTGTGGACATGGGGGCCTGTTGGGAGTTGTGGTGCTGGCCTCTCACCCTCACCCACCCTCCCTGTAGACATGGGGGCCTGTTGGGAGTTGTGGTGCTGGCCTCTCACCCATACCCACCCTCCCTGTATACATGGGGGCCTTTTGAGAGTTGTAGTGCTGGCCTCTCACCCACACCCACCCTCCCTGTAGATATGGGGGGGCCTGTTGGGAGTTGTGGTGCTGGCCTCTCACCCACACCCACCCTCCGTGTAGACATGGGGGCCTGTTGGGAGTTGTGGTGCTGGCCTCTCACCCACACCCACCCTCCCTGTAGACATGGGGGCCTGTTGGGAGTTGTAGTGCTGGCCTCCCACCCACACCCACCCTCCCTGTAGACATGGGGGCCTGTTGGGAGTTGTGGGGCTGGCCTCTCACCCACACCCACCCTCCCTGTAGACATGGGGGCCTGTTGGGAGTTGTAGTGCTGGCCTCCCACCCACACCCACCCTCCCTGTAGACATGGGGGCCTATTGGGAGTTGTAGTTCGGGCCTCTCACCCACACACACCCTCCCTGTAGACATGGGGGCCTGTTGGGAGTTGTAGTGCTGACCTCTCACCCACACCCACCCTCCCTGTGGACGTGGGGGGCCTGTTGGGAGTTGTAGTGCTGGCCTCTCACCCACCCCCACCCTCCCTGTAGACATGGGGGCCTGTTGGGAGTTGTAGTGCTGGCCTCTCACCCACCCCCACCTTCCCTGTAGACATGGAGGCCTGTTGGGAGTTGTGGTGTTAGCTGCTTGACCACATGCAAGCCTGGGAACGTAGGAGGCTACATTTGTGGTTGATCATGGTGGGTGCATTTGAGCCCTGGGCTTCACATTTGGGTGACTGTGTGGTCCACATACATGGATTGGTGCCTGGGAGATGTGTCTTAGCGGTTGTTCAAGGCAGGACATAACAGTGTGATGGTGGTCATTGGTTTGTTCTTGCCAGCCTCCACTCCCTCATCTATTCCTTCCAGGCTCTCAGGGTGCATTGTGGCTAGCACATTCTCCTCCCATTGGGTGTATGGGATTGGATCCATGGGAGGGTGTTCTGCTCGATTTTTGGGCTCTATTTATGAGTGATGGTGACTTTAAGCTTGCTACCATCCTGAATCTTTATTCTTGCCTTGTGTTGGTCCTTTTAAGGCCTTTTTGCCATACCTAGAAGCATAAACTAGAGGATAGCTGCTTAATATGATGATAGATCCCTTATTGTTGACTCTAATCCATCTATTGCCTATTGGCTTTGACATAATTATGTGTCCTTTCATGATTCTACCTATAGTAGAGGGTGGATCCTGTTGTCTTGACTTCATATTACATATTGGTATGGTTTGTGTAGGTACTCTGATAGAGCTAAGTGTTATTTCATCCTTCTCAGGCCTACAAGGCCCAGAACTAGAGAGACTCCATTTTGCTTTCTGTCCCTGCAGACTGAGATGCTTGCAGGGTAAAGGTAATGTTTTAGTTATGAGGTGTTGTTCGCTTGGAGAGAACCGGTTCAGGCCGGCCCTTGTCGAAGGATTGTATTTCTCTTCGTGCTGAAGACACAACATCGGGCCGGCCGGCTGGGGATGTGTCCTTGGTACGGGGAGGTGCAAGAATTTGGAGGGCGGCAGGCTGATGCCTGGAACTTTCCATGAGGAGACAGCATTCCATATTAGTGAAGTGCAGAGGCGGAGTCAGGGAGGACTTTGGGTTGGAAGGAGTGCAGTCGTGAATTGGAACGGAGAGCGTTAGAGTGCAGAAGGAGAGGAGATGGAGCAGGGGAGAAGAGACAGTGGATGCTTGGAACAGAGGGAAGACAGGCAGCCAGTGAGCTGGAACCAGAGAGAGAGAAACTAGAAGCAGTTGTGAGTAGATGGTGTTCTGAACAGAGAGAGATGAAGCAATGTTTGGAGCTGAAGACAGCAGTTAGAAGTAGTTACTTATCCGGAGGAGTTGTGATCAGCTGGAGTCTGAGGTGGTGCCTTTTGGAAGAGACTGAAGTTATACTAATCTGTGAGAGCAGCTGGAGTGAATTGGACATTTGAACAGAGATAATCAGACAGAATGAAGAAGCTAGTGGAGCGAACGGTTATCAGAGCGGTCGAAACTAGACTGAAGCTGGAAAGCGGAGACAGTTCGTGGGGGAGAGGTGTCCAGTGCAGAGTGATCAGCGCAGCATGTCCAAGAGTGCAGAGGAGAATCACAGACGAGGGAGGAATCCAGATGACAGCTAGAACACGACTCCATACTAATCAGGTGATATTTGTCCTGTTATGTTAGTGTCCATGAAACATTATTACTAATCCTTTTCCTTTCAGCAGTGTGCAGTCTATTTACAGTCCCTGTTAGTTAGATGTGGATGTGGTCCTCACAGAGACCCTGCAGATCTGTGTATGTGTCTATTATGTGTTGTAATATGGTGTTATATGTTTGTTTATGGTAATGAGAAATAAAGATACCCCAGTTCTTAGTGAACCATTGTGCAGAACTTATTATGCTTAGTGAGGCTAACCTTTCTTCTAGTCAGGTGCAGGTGAACGGATGCATCTCCCGTCCATGTGGGTCTGAGCAAGGGGGTAGAGGAGAGCTTATATTTGATAATAACCTTTGCATAGTGAACCGGTGTGCTTCTTATTCTTGTATGAAAAGGTAACCTGTTCTTCTAGTCAGATGCTGCTATGTGAACAGATGCTAACCCTGAGCAGGTAAGTGGTAACTGAATAAGGGAGAGAGGAGCTCTTGGATTGAAGGATAGGTGGTACATCACCTAATTTGGCAACTATTGTGTGATCCAGAATATTGTAGTACTATACCCCTGATGAATAATGAGACTGATCCCTTTATGTAATGGTAATCATAGGATATGCTGCCGTCTGGGTAGGTTGTCTGGGTCTGTATGAGACCGCGAGATCGCCGCTAGTGCTGCCGTCTGGGTAGGTTGTCTGGGTCTGTGTGAGACCGCGAGATCGCCGCTAGTGCTGCCGTCTGGGTAGGTTGTCTGGGTCTGTATGAGACCGCGAGATCGCCGATATTGATATTATGAGAGGTCTGGGTATGTATCTTAGGAATTCCCTGTCCTTAGGGGGTAGATACCTGTTGTGAATAGGTCCTAGGGAGGGGCAGAGGGTAACGTTCTGGCTGGGTTAGTAAGGCTCTGATGAGCTGGTTCTATCTAATCAGGAAATCCAGGCAGAACAGAGGGCCACCGCCAGTTTGGTGTGCCTGCAGGTGGTTCTTGGCCCTGTTGCCTTTCACCTTTGCCTTGAGGTCGTGCCACCGCCTCTGGATATTGTGTTTGGTGCGTGGCACAGTCCCTGAAGCATTCACTCTGGTCACTATCCTGTCCCACATTGTGGTTTTATTTGCCAAGGTGGTCTGCTGGACTAGGGTACTGAACAGATGTGTTCTACACGGATGATTTCATCCACCATGTCCTTTAACTCACTCTCTGTGAACTTGGGGTTTTTCTTGGGGGCCGTGGTGTGTGATGTGCAAGGTGTTGGGGGTGTTGGGTGTGCAGGTGTGTGGTATGAAGGGATGGTGTTGTGGGGGTTGGTGTGGTGGGTGTGTTGGTGTGCAGGTTGTATGTGTGTTTGTGTGTGTCTGTTGTGTGTGATATGTGCCTCTTTCTTGCAGCTGTGCTGTGATGCAAAGGATTGTGGTAATGGGAGGGATTACTTTTATACTCTGTGTGGTGGTTGTGTCCCAATGGTTTTTTTCAGTCAGGTGTTCTGTGGGTGTGGAGACTTGGATGCTCTTGTTTGTGCTGGGGGGTGTGTCATTGGAGCGTGTAGTTGTTGGGGGTGGGTGTTACAGGTAGGTGTGTGTCCTGTTTTTTTGGTTTACTATTTACTTCCGTCCGCCATTTTTGTTTCGGTATGACGGCAGGGGTGATGTTCGTTTGGTCCTTCCGCAGCCAAGCTCCATTTTCCTATGCATTTTTTCCGCAGCGGTCGTGGACGGTGGTGAGTTCCGTTGGTCGGTGTGTGCTGGCGGAAAAATCCTAATCGCACCGGCGGTTTATCCGCGGTGCGGTCGGGAGTATATTTGCCGTGACCATGGCGGTCGGACTCGTTTCCGTACACCATCCTAATTGACCCCTTAGTTTGCTTGTAATGCTGATTACTCTGCTCAGTTGCATATGTTTTCTAATTGCAGCACAGTTGCTTCATGATGAAGCACAATAGTTTCCATAAATATTGTAAATTTTCCTTTTATCTTTCTTTTGTTTATTACGTACATGCTTGAGTGAGAAAACATAAGGAGACAATCTGTTTCCACTGTTCCCTTGGGGACTAGAGACTTGTGTTCCTGGGAGCCAATTTACCTGTTACTCTGGGAAGGTTAGGAGGGAAGTTAAGGAACTATGAACTAGTCGGATTTGGGCCCATAGGCACTGATGTGGTATGATGACTAAGGGGCCTATTACGATGGTGGGTGGGCAGCTGCAAAAGGGGACTGCCCGCCATAGGGGCAGTAGTCCCGCTATACCGATTAGGATTTGCCCGCCACACTTTTTATGAAAAAGAAGAGGGGCCCCTTTTAAACCAAAGGAGTAGGGCACTATACAGTGAATACAATGAATATCCTTTGGACAAAGCAGATTTTATACAGGCAAAAATCCCTCCATAGATAACATTCAAATCTACTTTCCCCCTTTTCCACACTCATTCGTCCATACTAAGGAAGATTGAACTACATGTAGTCAGCAGATAAACGATACAAAACAGGTGTTAAAAAACTACAAATTAATTTATTAATTTTCCAAAATACAGATAAAAAAGGACAGAAAATCAATAAACATGATTTCTCACAGTATTCATTAGCAGCAGTCCTTAATGCAAAACAATACCATAAAATAATAAAAAACAAGGCAATAAAAAGACCAGAGTCATTAACACAGACAAGTACAATATGTCATTGAAAGATTTACACATCCGTAATAACAATACATGGGGGTAGAACCTGTCGTTTTATACTCGTTGGCCACCGCCCGTGTTTACGGATTGTATAGTTAACACCTTGCATGCTCATGACGAGCTCAGCTCGTCATGAGGCACGGTGCTCCTGTGCTCATGACGAGCTGAGTTCGTCATGAGCTGTGGAACGCTCACACGTGGGGATAATTCCCCTGCTGTGCTGAACATTCAACGAAAACGGGTGCGGACGTGACGAGCTGAGCTCGTCATGAGCACAGGAGCACTGTGCCTCATGATGAGCTGAGCTTGTCATGAGCATGGGGTCGCTGTGCGCGCTCCCCCACCCCCCAGCACAGCAGGGGAATTACCCCCGCAGGGAAGGGGCTATATGGGCGTTGACGCGTTTCGATGGGTAAATTATATCTCCATCTTTCTCAAGACCAAACACTTGACTCGCTTATATTTAAAAACTTGCAAATAACCAGTTAAACGCCTATTGTTGGTGAGGCAAGCCACCATCCATGTTCTAATCCGATATTTTTCTCTTAACTGGGGGAGGGGACTCCTATCGTGTATCCAGATATCCCTACAGTTTATCTTTCTTTCACTTATACTTTTCCTTACAAGTTGGTAGGTTGTAACTGATATGGCCAGGTTGTATCATTTAAGTCCATACATAACATAAAACTTGCTCTTAAAATAAAGCGCTTATAATTTAGAGATGGACTGTCTCAGAAGATCACAAGGATTCCGCCTCCATGGTTTCCCTCTTATAATTAGGGTTTTCAGCAGTGCAAGTTCCCGCGTATGGTCGGTAACCGGCAAACAGTGTCAGTCCATCTCTAAATTATAATTGCTTGATTTTAAGAGCGAGTTTTATGTTATGTATGGACGCCAACCTGACCATGGGTTTCTAGGAAGCCGAATATGTCTGGTGTGACAAAAAAAAACAATGACTGACAGAGTGGTAATATGGCTGCATTACGTAGACAACCTATTTCTAATCTGGGAAGGAGTTGAGGAAGAACCAGAACTCTTTATAAGATCTTTTAATGAGAATACATTTTATCTAAAATTCACCTACAATATAAGCCATCAGGAAATTGAGTTTTTAGACACACGAATATACATTCAAAATAAAAAGATCCGTGCTACCATATATCACAAACCTACAGCATGCAACAGCATTCTGGTGGCAGATCACATAGTGGAATATACCTTATGGGGAAATCTATGTGCCCGAAGAAACTGCTCTGAGGAGGAAGAATTTATGTTACAATTGGAACAAATGTATACCAGATTTTCAAGAAGAGGATATCCAACAGTGGTCCTGGATAATGTGAAATCAAGAGCTATAAACAAAAGAAGAGAGGACCAACTATATTCCAAACAGCTCACTGGCAAGAAAGAGGAAAGCAAAGATGAGCTAAGGTTCATAACACAATTCAATACCTCTAGTAGAACAGTCAGACATACTTTGCAACAACATTGGAAAACACTGACATGATGAAGATCTAATCTAACATATTGCACCCAGAACTATCTCAGTATCACGTACAGAAAAGCGCATCTCTGTGTGACATTTTTACACACATTTTAACACATAGTTACTTTGACAAACCAAAACAGAAAAACATTGTAGATAATTGGTTACAAACAAATGAGTGCTACAAATGCCATCAGTGTAAAGCGTGCCAGTATGATGCAATCACCAGGATGTAGTAACCTTCACTGGAGAGAAAAGAAAGATTAGAGAAAGAATATTGAGTGAGACAACACTAAGCATAGGCGAATTTTGCGAATTCGCGATTCGCGATTCGCGAATTCGCGGATTTGCGTATTCGTGGATCCGCACATTCGCAAATTTGTGGATTTGCAGATTTTGCGAATTTTTTAAATGGGGGAGGGGTCTTCTGTGCGAGTTCAAGTGCCTCTTGTGTGTATAAATGGTCAGAGACCGATCAGAGCAGCAGATGAAGAGAAAGAAGCTCCTGGTCATAGGAACAGCACGAGGATTGCGCTCGTGAAAGTCAAGGATACAAAGGCCTCTATCCAGCATCACAGCTGATTTTCGACGGTAGATTTGGGAAGAAGGCACAACTGCCCAGCCTCGACGGCGCTCGCGATTGTTTTTGGGCTGATGAATGAGTCACTGAATTTGAGCTTCAACTAGTTCCAGCGACCATGTGTGTGTTACTATGCAATCACACCGATGTGTGCAGGGGTCCCTTGAGTGAGCTGTCCATCATCCTGTAACTATTTTAGGATGGCGCCGGCAAGCTGCCAGCGCCATCCAAAAATAGTTACTAAATTAGCTTCATCAGTAAGCACTAATAGATCAAATAAAGCAGGTGCTCGAGCACCTCCTTTATTTTATCTATTAGTGCTTCCTGTTGAAGCTAACTTAGTAACTATTTTAGGATGGCGCTGGCAGCTTGCCGGTGCCATCCTAAAATAGTTACAACAACTTCAAGCTTGAAGGCTTGAACTTTTGCCCCCGGATCCGCCGCTAGCGGATTTGCGGATTTTCGGTAAATTTGCGGGAGTTCGCGTATTGCGAATTTACCGAAAATCCGCAAAATCCGCGAGCGGAACGGATTTTGTGCTCATGTGGTCTACATCCTTGAATGCCAGTGCGGAAACAAATATATCGGCAGCACTATAAATAAACTAAAATTGCACATCCTGCAACACATAAGAGCAATAAATAACAAAGACAATTATGCCATGGCGAAACATCTTTGGAAAGACCACGAAGGGGATTCAAACCAGTTATCATTTTATGGAATTGAACACATAGCCTGGAGAATAAGAGGATGTGATGGTGAACTCTCATTTTGAAAAGCTGAGCCCAAATGGATTATAACGGTTGGCACAGAGATACTGTGATACAAAAGGGGATGATAGACGGAGCGTTTGAGCAAATCAAACACTCACCCCCAGTCAACTGATCTGGGTTTAATCCATCACCGTTATTTAGCCCACTCAGCCACCCCATTTCAGACATTGCCATATGCAAATCAGTCTGACCCTGTGCCCCATGGGAACAGTCCAGCCCGAACTGCCAAGCCATGTCTTCCATGGACCGGAAACAAGCATCCTGGGACCGGTTTCGGATTCATAATCCTCATTAGCCAGGCTATCTTGAATCCAGTGGCCAAGTGAGCAAGGGACTCACGTCTGAGCATACCCTGCCACACTTAGGGCGAACAAAGCGATACAAAAGGGGATGATGGACGGAGCGTTTGAGCAAATCAAACACTCACCCCCAGTCAACTGATCTGGGTTTAATCCATCACCATTCTTTAGCCCACTCAGCCACCCCATTTCAGACATGGCCATATGCAAATCAGTCTGACCCTGTGCCCCATGGGAACAGTCCAGCCCGAACTGCCAAGCCATGTCTTCCATGGACCGGAAACAAGCATCCTGGGACCGGTTTCGGATTCATAATCCTCATCAGCCAGGCTATCTTGAATCCAGTGGCCAAGTGAGCAAGGGACTCACATCTGAGCATACCCTGCCACACTTAGGGCAAACAAAGCGATACAAAAGGGGATGATGGACAGAGCGTTTGAGCAAATCAAACACTCACCCCCAGTCAACTGATCTGGGTTTAATCCATCACCATTCTTTAGCCCACTCAGCCACCCCATTTCAGACATGGCCATATGCAAATCAGTCTGACCCTGTGCCCCATGGGAACAGTCCAGCCCGAACTGCCAAGCCATGTCTTCCATGGACCGGAAACAAGCATCCTGGGACCGGTTTCGGATTCATAATCCTCATCAGCCAGGCTATCTTGAATCCAGTGGCCAAGTGAGCAAGGGACTCACGTCTGAGCATACCCTGCCACACTTAGGGCGAACAAAGCGATACAAAAGGGGATGATGGACGGAGCGTTTGAGCAAATCAAACACTCACCCCCAGTCAACTGATCTGGGTTTAATCCATCACCATTCTTTAGCCCACTCAGCCACCCCATTTCAGACATGGCCATATGCAAATCAGTCTGACCCTGTGCCCCATGGGAACAGTCCAGCCCGAACTGCCAAGCCATGTCTTCCATGGACTGGAAACAAGCATCCTGGGACCGGTTTCGGATTCATAATCCTCATCAGCCAGGCTATCTTGAATCCAGTGGCCAAGTGAGCAAGGGACTCACATCTGAGCATACCCTGCCACACTTAGGGCGAACAAAGCGATACAAAAGGGGATGATGGACGGAGCGTTTGAGCAAATCAAACACTCACCCCCAGTCAACTGATCTGGGTTTAATCCATCACCATTCTTTAGCCCACTCAGCCACCCCATTTCAGACATGGCCATATGCAAATCAGTCTGACCCTGTGCCCCATGGGAACAGTCCAGCCCGAACTGCCAAGCCATGTCTTCCATGGACCGGAAACAAGCATCCTGGGACCGGTTTCGGATTCATAATCCTCATCAGCCAGGCTATCTTGAATCCAGTGGCCAAGTGAGCAAGGGACTCACGTCTGAGCATACCCTGCCACACTTAGGGCGAACAAAGCGATACAAAAGGGGATGATGGACGGAGCATTTGAGCAAATCAAACACTCACCCCCAGTCAACTGATCTGGGTTTAATCCATCACCATTCTTTACCCCACTCAGCCACCCCATTTCAGACATGGCCATATGCAAATCAGTCTGACCCTGTGCCCCATGGGAACAGTCCAGCCCGAACTGCCAAGCCATGTCTTCCATGGACCGGAAACAAGCATCCTGGGACCGGTTTCGGATTCATAATCCTCATCAGCCAGGCTATATACAGAGATACTGTGTGCATTAAATATGGACGCAGAATTGCATAACTTTTTGTGAATCTTTTAGTTCATGATTGCACTGTCTAATAACTAACCGTGGGTGGAGAACTCTGCTCCGCCAGGGGAGTGTGTGGAAATTTGCCTACTCCAGGTTCCCTGGAGAACGAGGAGTAGGCAAATCTCCGCACACTCCGCAGCAGAGCGAAGTTGGCTAGACCCCGCCTCCCACTCCCTATCAACAATTGATGAAAATGAAACAAAAACACTTTAAAGTAAATTCCGATTCTCCTATTAACATGACCAGAGAATCTGGATTTCATTAAAGACACGGAGGCTAACATTATGCTTACAACTTTTAATGCAGACCGAAGCAGCCGCATATGTCATAAAGTAAAATTTCTATACTAGTACTTAACAGATGAAACAATAGCAGTAGTAACCAGGCAATCAGCCTCTTTTAAATGTGGAGAAAAGGAAGGAAAAGTCCAAGGAGCATCCACGGAGTATAACTTGAGTGAAGAAATAGAAATCAAAGAACTTCAAAATTCGAATAACAGGAAGCAAATCCAAAGGATGTAGAACAGGAGCCAAAGAAATAAATTTCATGAAAAGAAAAGGTATAAATGAATTCAGAAAAATGAACATTCATAAAAAGTGAAAAATAAAGATAAATCTTGTAGTAAAGCATAAAGCAATCAAAGATAAATCTTGCAAAAAGCATAGAGAGAACAGCAATAATGAATTTAAACACAACCACCCAAGGGATGGGTGGGAGGGATAATGTTAGCCTCCGTGACTTTAATGAAATCCAGATTATCTGGTCATGTTAATAGAAGAATCGCAATTTCATTACAAGACCGGAGGCTACCATTATGCTTGTTGGTAGTCATGTAAAACAGCATCAGACATATGAGTAATACGTTTGCAATAATGGTGAGCAAAGGTCCTAGAATTTGAACAATCAGTAGATTTAAGAATATCTTCTAACTTACCACCACACCAGAAAGACTTACTGGCCATAGCACCTCTGATGGAATGTGGTTTAAAAAGATCCAGATTGACGCCAGCAAGGCCCATAACAATTTTAACCCATCTTGCTATAGAACTGGAAGAAATGCCTTTATGAGGTTTAACAAAGGAGATAAGTAATTGATTAACACCCTGAGGACGAAGAGGATTCATTCCTAAATCATATTCTTTCATGCAGTGAACAACACAAAGTTTATTACACATGTCAAAGCGAGGGTAAAAAATACTATCAGACATAGTTTTGGTTCTCCTATGTAACTCAAATTTGACTCCAAACATATCATAACACCTATATGAAATGTCAAGAGTCTAAACATCAGAAACTCTTCGATATGATATTAAGCAAAGAAGAGTTGCCAATTTTAAGGAGAGATTCTTATTACTCAAAAGAGAGTTCTCAGGCCAGGAACAGAAAAGGTCAAGAATTAATTTAACATCCCAAAGAGATTGGTATCTTGGTTTGGGAGGTCTCCTAATCCTTACACTTTTAAGAATTCTACAAATAATTGGATTCTTACCTACCGTCTTATTATTGACAAGGGAATGGCCAGAAGAAATAGCAGACCTATAACAGTTAATAGATCTGTAACTCAGACCTCTATCAAATTGTTCTCCCAGAAAATTAACTATATCAACGATAGGTGCCTCCACGGGATCCAGGTACCTCTCCAAGCACCAACGTAACCATATCTTCCAGATGTTGTTATACCGGTAATCTGTACTGGGAGCCCAAGATTCTCCGAGGAGAGTAGAAGCTGTTGACGAAAGTCTAGCGAGATGGTTAGATCTCCTGACACCTTCCAGGCAAGAAGGTTCAAACTCCCTGTCTGAACGAGAGGGTGAATTCGACCGTCTACGTCTGTAAGGAGGTCTGTGAGAGAAGGAATCAGAAACGGGAGATCGTAAGTTAGTTCCAGAGTAGTGCCCCATGGGAACAGTCCAGCCCGAACTGCCAAGCCATGTCTTCCATGGACTGGAAACAAGCATCCTGGGACCGGTTTCGGATTCATAATCCTCATCAGCCAGGCTATCTTGAATCCAGTGGCCAAGTGAGCAAGGGACTCACATCTGAGCATACCCTGCCACACTTAGGGCGAACAAAGCGATACAAAAGGGGATGATGGACGGAGCGTTTGAGCAAATCAAACACTCACCCCCAGTCAACTGATCTGGGTTTAATCCATCACCATTCTTTAGCCCACTCAGCCACCCCATTTCAGACATGGCCATATGCAAATCAGTCTGACCCTGTGCCCCATGGGAACAGTCCAGCCCGAACTGCCAAGCCATGTCTTCCATGGACCGGAAACAAGCATCCTGGGACCGGTTTCGGATTCATAATCCTCATCAGCCAGGCTATCTTGAATCCAGTGGCCAAGTGAGCAAGGGACTCACGTCTGAGCATACCCTGCCACACTTAGGGCGAACAAAGCGATACAAAAGGGGATGATGGACGGAGCATTTGAGCAAATCAAACACTCACCCCCAGTCAACTGATCTGGGTTTAATCCATCACCATTCTTTACCCCACTCAGCCACCCCATTTCAGACATGGCCATATGCAAATCAGTCTGACCCTGTGCCCCATGGGAACAGTCCAGCCCGAACTGCCAAGCCATGTCTTCCATGGACCGGAAACAAGCATCCTGGGACCGGTTTCGGATTCATAATCCTCATCAGCCAGGCTATATACAGAGATACTGTGTGCATTAAATATGGACGCAGAATTGCATAACTTTTTGTGAATCTTTTAGTTCATGATTGCACTGTCTAATAACTAACCGTGGGTGGAGAACTCTGCTCCGCCAGGGGAGTGTGTGGAAATTTGCCTACTCCAGGTTCCCTGGAGAACGAGGAGTAGGCAAATCTCCGCACACTCCGCAGCAGAGCGAAGTTGGCTAGACCCCGCCTCCCACTCCCTATCAACAATTGATGAAAATGAAACAAAAACACTTTAAAGTAAATTCCGATTCTCCTATTAACATGACCAGAGAATCTGGATTTCATTAAAGACACGGAGGCTAACATTATGCTTACAACTTTTAATGCAGACCGAAGCAGCCGCATATGTCATAAAGTAAAATTTCTATACTAGTACTTAACAGATGAAACAATAGCAGTAGTAACCAGGCAATCAGCCTCTTTTAAATGTGGAGAAAAGGAAGGAAAAGTCCAAGGAGCATCCACGGAGTATAACTTGAGTGAAGAAATAGAAATCAAAGAACTTCAAAATTCGAATAACAGGAAGCAAATCCAAAGGATGTAGAACAGGAGCCAAAGAAATAAATTTCATGAAAAGAAAAGGTATAAATGAATTCAGAAAAATGAACATTCATAAAAAGTGAAAAATAAAGATAAATCTTGTAGTAAAGCATAAAGCAATCAAAGATAAATCTTGCAAAAAGCATAGAGAGAACAGCAATAATGAATTTAAACACAACCACCCAAGGGATGGGTGGGAGGGATAATGTTAGCCTCCGTGACTTTAATGAAATCCAGATTATCTGGTCATGTTAATAGAAGAATCGCAATTTCATTACAAGACCGGAGGCTACCATTATGCTTGTTGGTAGTCATGTAAAACAGCATCAGACATATGAGTAATACGTTTGCAATAATGGTGAGCAAAGGTCCTAGAATTTGAACAATCAGTAGATTTAAGAATATCTTCTAACTTACCACCACACCAGAAAGACTTACTGGCCATAGCACCTCTGATGGAATGTGGTTTAAAAAGATCCAGATTGACGCCAGCAAGGCCCATAACAATTTTAACCCATCTTGCTATAGAACTGGAAGAAATGCCTTTATGAGGTTTAACAAAGGAGATAAGTAATTGATTAACACCCTGAGGACGAAGAGGATTCATTCCTAAATCATATTCTTTCATGCAGTGAACAACACAAAGTTTATTACACATGTCAAAGCGAGGGTAAAAAATACTATCAGACATAGTTTTGGTTCTCCTATGTAACTCAAATTTGACTCCAAACATATCATAACACCTATATGAAATGTCAAGAGTCTAAACATCAGAAACTCTTCGATATGATATTAAGCAAAGAAGAGTTGCCAATTTTAAGGAGAGATTCTTATTACTCAAAAGAGAGTTCTCAGGCCAGGAACAGAAAAGGTCAAGAATTAATTTAACATCCCAAAGAGATTGGTATCTTGGTTTGGGAGGTCTCCTAATCCTTACACTTTTAAGAATTCTACAAATAATTGGATTCTTACCTACCGTCTTATTATTGACAAGGGAATGGCCAGAAGAAATAGCAGACCTATAACAGTTAATAGATCTGTAACTCAGACCTCTATCAAATTGTTCTCCCAGAAAATTAACTATATCAACGATAGGTGCCTCCACGGGATCCAGGTACCTCTCCAAGCACCAACGTAACCATATCTTCCAGATGTTGTTATACCGGTAATCTGTACTGGGAGCCCAAGATTCTCCGAGGAGAGTAGAAGCTGTTGACGAAAGTCTAGCGAGATGGTTAGATCTCCTGACACCTTCCAGGCAAGAAGGTTCAAACTCCCTGTCTGAACGAGAGGGTGAATTCGACCGTCTACGTCTGTAAGGAGGTCTGTGAGAGAAGGAATCAGAAACGGGAGATCGTAAGTTAGTTCCAGAGTAGTGGGAAACCATGCCTGGGACGGCCAAAAAGGAGTTATCAAAACTATTGAAGAGCGTTGTTGTCTCACCTTTTGAAGTACTCTCTGGATCATTGCAAACGGAGGGAAGGCATAACCGACGATCCCTTCCCAAGATAGGAGGAAGGCGTTCACCGCTAGAGCACCCGGGTCGGGCATCCACCTGTAATAATTTTCCAGTTGGAAGGTCAGTCTGCTGGCAAAAAGGTCTATTTGGAAAGGACCCCAGAGGTGATTGAGGGTATTGAAGACAGAAGTGTTGAGTTTCCAATCGCTGTAGTCTATGAGGAACCTCGAATTCCAATCTGCACAGAGGTTGGATTTTCCCGGAAGATATTCTGCTCTGAGAGATATTTTGTGTTCCAGGCAGAATATCCAAAGTTTCTTGGCCAGGTTCGACAGGTCCTCCGATTTGGTGCCACCCAAGCGGTTTATGTAGGCAACAGCGGACATGTTGTCCATTTTCAGAATGACTGATCTGCCTTGGAGAGACTGCTTGAAACTCATTAGAGCATAGAGCCCTGCGGTCAATTCCAGATAATTGATGTGTTGAAAGGATTCTTCTTGAGACCAAATCCCACCAGTGTTTTGATCTTGGAGACAAGCGCCCCAGCCATGAAGGCTCGCGTCTGATTCTAAAATAAAATCTGGAGCTGAACCAAAGATCGCCCTGCCATTCCATGCGTCCAAATTGTCTAGCCACCAATTCAGTTCTGACACAGCCTCCTGGTTTAGAGAAACGCGGTCTCCATACCAGAGACCTGATCTGAGAGCCTTTGCCTTTATTCTTTGAAGGGCTCGATAGTTCAAGGGGCCCGGAAAGATAGCCTGAATGGAAGAAGAGAGAAGGCCCAAGAGTCTGGCTAGTTCTATCAAAAAGAGATTTTGTTATTTCAGGACGTGTTTTATCTCTTTCCTTATTTTTGAGATTTTCTTTGGAGGAAGAAGAAGAAGACAGTTCTTTGTGTCTACAGTGAAACCGAGGAATTCCATCGTAATGGAGGGGAAAAGAATGGATTTTTCCTTGTTTATCATGAAACCCAAGTTTTCTAGAAGGTCTACAATGGTTTTGAGATCTTGAATGATCTGATCGTAATCCTGAGACAGTATAAGGATGTCGTCTAGATAAATGATGAGACGAATACCTTTTTCTCTCAGAGATGAGGTGACTGCCCTCATCACCTTGGTGAAACACCAAGGGGCTGAGGAGAGGCCAAAAGGAAGGGCCTGGAATTGATAAAGACGGTTCTTCCAAATGAATTGAAGAAAAGGTTGATGAACCTTGGCCATGGGGATGGTAAAGTAGGCATCTTTCAGATCCAATTTGACTAACCAGTCCCCTTCTAATAAAAGGTCCCTGAGAAGATGGATTCCTTCCATCTTGAAATGTCTGTAAACAAGGTATTTGTTGAGTTCCCTGAGATTCATAACAGGTCTCCAACCTTTGTCCTTCTTTTCTACGAGAAAAAGAGTACTTACAAACCTCAGGAATTCCATAGGGACTTCTATAATAGCACCTTTTTGGAGCATTGAGGAAATTTCTTCCTCTATTATCTTTTCTTGATCCAAAGTAAGTGGAATTGCCTTCGGAATTGAGTTCTGAACTGGGGTTTGAAAGAAATCCACATGGAAACCAACTACGGTATTTAGAACCCAAGGATCTTGTGTGATAAGTTTCCAGTTGTGGTAAAAGAACTTTAGTCTGCCTCCCACTCTTGGATTCGAAGAAAGGGGAGGGGAAGGAGTACTCACTTTGAGGGTTGGCGTCGGCAGCAACTCCTCTCGCTCTGAAGCCTCTGGAACGAAAGCCTCTTCCTCTCGGGGATAGAATGGGGGTTGGCTGGGGGGTTGGTATCCTCTTCCGCCATAACCCCTGGATCTAGAAAAGGGCCGTCTGTTGAAGTGGCCGAAAGATTGGCCCCTTCTTCCGGCCCTTCCAAAAAGGTTATTAGAATTAAATACTTTCTTCATGTTTTGATGGGCCTTATCCAAGGCGGTAAAGGTATTTACATATTTACCAAGGCTTTTAATCAAGTCTTCACCAAAGAGAAGACCTTTGGGATTAAGAGAAGGTTCCTTGTCAGCCAAATCACTTAGTTTAGGGCTAATTCTGGTTAAGACTACCCTTCTTCTCTCAGAATTGAGCCCTGCGTTGGCGTTGCCCAACAAAACTAGAGCCCTCTGACTCCAACCACGAATTGAAAGGATATCAAGAGGGGAGTCGTTGAGGTAGCTTTCCTCTGCTGCATCAATAATCTTGGTCAAAGGACCCAGGATGTCTAAGACCTTATCTTGGCATATTTTTAGGGATCTTTCCAATCCTTTACGAGGATCCCTGCTGAGCTTAAATAAATAGGTAATTAGCTCAGGGTCGAGGTTTGGGGTTTGGCAAACTCTACCCTCTATAGAAGGTCTTGAGCATTCTACTCTCAAAAGATTACGAGTCTCCCTCTCCAAAGGGTTTCTGAGCCACTTACTGATGAATTTACAAACGTCGTCATGGGGGGTCCATTCCGAATTTCTAGGATGTTTAATATTAAGGGGGGAAAACATTTCCTCACCCAAGGGGTCCATAATGCTATCTTTTGAAGATGACGGAACGTCACCTCCAAAGAGAAGGGAGTCAGTGTCTTGATCATTTTCATCTAGATCAAGGATATACTCATCATGAAATTCAGAGGCATCATCATTTATATTGAGATCATCATTAGTATCATTCTGAGCACTTTGATAATATGTGTCGCGAGGGACACCCATAACTTTTGTGCCGCTAAGGACACCTTTCGATTTTGTGCCGCTAGGGACACCTGAGGCAAGTGAGGTGAAATTACCTCCCGTAAATCTCGAGGTGCTAGGACCTCCCGTGCTCACTGGGGTAAAAATAGTATTATTTGTCTTTTTTTGCCTCTTACCCATTAAATCAGCGTTCTCATCTTTGAGGTCAGTGTCATAAAGGTCATCCCTTTCGGGGGAAAAGACCTCTTGGAGGACATGACCTGGGAAAGTGTGGAGAACATGCAAGATCTCATTTCTTTGTGTATAAGATTCCTGATAGACTCATGATTAAGATCAGAAACTGGTGGGTTAGACTGATCTGAGTCGGAATCAGACATAACTAAAATATATTAATATATATTCCTCTTTTTTTATGCCTTTTAATATATAAATAATATATAAATGAAATTACCCCTTTTTTTTTTTTTTTTTTTTTTTAAACAATCTATTTAGTAAGAAAAGGGTGCGGAGGGTCCAGTAGGACAAAGAGTCTCGAAATGTAAAATATATAAATGCGCTAGGGTTTTAAAAGGGTTTCCTCTTGAAATATCAGGGCAAGAAACGAAGAAGAACACAAACTGTCAGCTGGCCGGTCGTGAGCAACAGAAAGATCGTGCTCGAGCGACCGGCCAGAGTAAGATGAGGAAAGTTCCTTGGCAACGTGCGTGCGCGATGCGGGCGTTGCCAAGGTGCGCTCCTCAAACGCGCCTCGCATTACTCAAATGCGAAATGCCAAAACGCTTCATAAGAGAAGTGCGCGACTCTGAAGATCGGGAGCACCGGAGGGTAAAGGGGTCCAATCGGAGCACACAAGGTATACGGGGGAGAGGTGCCTAAAGCGGCAGGCCTCTCCCCCGAAATTCTGGAATTATGTATGAAATTGAAAGGGAAAGAAAGAAACGACCCAAGAAATAGATTAAATTATCATGAAAGCCGACCTCCGTAAATTGGAGGTCGGAAATCCGAGCGTGAAGTAGGGTAGGCCGTGTTTTAACCGGCAATATGAAAGGTTGGAGGAATCTAGGAAAAAAAGCGTTAAAGGCGCTGTAAAGGAAAAGAGGGTTACAATATATTTATTACTACTAAATATAAACGATAAAATAATTTCATATAGAAAGTAACATATAGGCAAGAATTATATAATAGTCAGGAGGAAGTAAAAAGCTTGACTTATCTGCTTGGAGCCGCATTTAAAAGAGGCTGATTGCCTGGTTACTACTGCTATTGTTTCATCTGTTATGTTCTAGTATAGAACTTTTACTTTATGACATATGCGGCTGCTTGGGTCTGCATTAAAAGTTGTAAGCATAATGGTAGCCTCCGGTCTTGTAATGAAATTAAAAGCACTTACCTGAGCTGCAGTGTCCCCTGGGTTGCCCCCCTCCTCTTCATTGCCGTCCATGGAAAAACTGCACATGCGTGCGCGTCTGCACATGTGCATTTCTCGCGATTTTTTGCAAGACTGCTGATTTACATAATGTACACGCCACGCACGGCCTGGAGATCCAAGGGGTTCTGCCTAATACTGCCAGATGGGGCAGTTCTTCTAAAAGAACCTCCCTTACACTTGAAAACATCTAAAGATATTCATACACAAGTCTACCTCTCCAGGTGCAGAAATTATAGGAACCCCTTCCGGGTTGAAATTATCACCGGAACTAAGAGACTACTTGAAACTGACCTCAGCCCTGAAAAAGTCGCGGGGTAATCTCCTGTAACAGCGACGAAACATGTGTTGGCTAAGAAGGCTTAAGATCTTGAATTAAAGACATCTGAAAATAAGACATATAAGCATTGTGATATTTTATGAAACTTTATGTATTTACTTTTAAACCTGTTGTAGAGGATTTGTAAAAAAGGTATGTACATGGCACACAATATCGTGCTCATTTAAATAATAAAGACCCCATTCTCATTGGTGAATTTAAACTGATGTCAAGTGACAAAGGACTGCCCTAATGTTCTTTCAGTCAGTCAGTCAGTCAAAATAAACTTTATTCGGCTGATTAAAGCCATCAAAGTACAAATAACAAAACAGGACAAATGAAATCTACAATCATAAAATACATGGATATAAAATCAGTTAAGATCCCCCGTCTTGTAATCATGAAACAGACTTAAAGAGTAAAAAACCATGAGACAATTAATAGTCTTCATAGAGACCTGCTCCACTCAGTGTTCATTAACTACCGCTCCCGAAGGGAACAATAGAATAAAATACACTCCATCGTGTAATACAACAATTCATACAAGAATGAACACACCTCTAGGATCCACAACAGGAAAAATAACAGGAAAATGACAATACAACCCACCAACACATAATTAGGCCTGGGAGTAAATAAATCAATAAGATAAGATTAGCCCAACTTAGACTTATCCATCTTTACGTATAAAAAACAAAAAATTAAATTTTAGATAACGTGATTCAATGCTATATCCAGAGGGGAGCTCATAAGTGACCTGTTCCTATGCCTGATTGCTCCTGTTAGAAAACTTGCTACCCCAAAACAGACCATGGGTGACGCTAGCATTTGTAAATATACCAACGACGGCCTAACTTGTTCAAAGTTACAACCTCTAAGCAAAGGAATGATACATTTTCTGCGCAATGAATTGTAATAAGCACAGAAAAATATTGTGTGAAGAGTGTTCTGGTCCGAGAAATCATCGCAAGGACAAGGGTTTAATGTTCCTCCTATGAAGTACCCTTTAGGAAAAGCAAGGAGCCAGGGAAAATTTTCGAGTTAGCGAATGGCGGTAAACTAGGTGGCGCACTGGCATCAATGAAAATGCCTCTTCCCTCAACGGCTGAAGCGCTTTCCCACTCTCTGCTTCGGACGTTGCTCGTTACCTCAGGGCTTGTGGCCTAGACTCCGCCCCAGCGCACCCTCAGTCCTGTTCAGTGGAAGGCTCGACTGCTCACTGAGGCCCTTGCCGGTCTTTCGCATGGGGGTCTGGGAAGATGATGCGGCTCTGTGCGCGCTCAATCACCTGCTCTGACCGGTTTGTTCCAACACTTCTTCTCTGAGCCCCGTCAGCGTCAATACCGTGTCTCTCACTCGGTGCCGGCTCTCTTTCTCGAGGGTTGGGGCTCCGCGTACTTCGGTTGCTCGTCTAGTCAGCCGCAAGCCATAGCTCCGCCCTGGTCTCGTCGTCCATGCACCTGTGCGCGACTGCTCTCCGCTCCGTGTCCTTCTGAGAGAGGTACGTTTTTCGTCCGTGCGCCGTTGTTAGGCGGACCTGACCTCCCACTCGGGCCTCTCTCCTTGTGGGTCTTCGAATGCGAACAAAGTGGGGCCCACAAGCTGAATGGAGGACGCGCGCCCAGCTACTTCCTCACTGCACGGCCATGAAACCATATTCAGCCTAAATCTTGTCAAAACAAAGAGATGGTACGGTTTGTTTATATAAGATAAATATGGTTGTATTTGTCGTCCCAGGCTCAGTATAGCAAATCTTCTCACCATGGGTTTTTTCAATTCGTTCTCCTCCCTTAGTAACCGTCGTCTATCTAAGAACTACTGCTTGAGGTCTCAAATGGCCGGTTTACCCAATGCTGTGGGGCTCAAAAATAAATCAGGGCAGTCAAAGATTCCCATCTGGTCCTTAATATATCTAATCCACGGAATGTCTAACACCTTTTCTAGGCTGAGACAATCTTGGATGATCAATTGGTTAAGATTTGGAGTAGGTTGTGCCCAAATTCTCAGCCAATGCAATTTCTTTAGTTTAAACTTAATTACTTTCAAAATACATCATAACAATGCAATAATTATCATGATATTATGGATTTCATTTGTATGTGTAATCACGCCCACCAATCACATGATTTAAATGGTTGTAGGTAATATGGCAACACCAATCCATTGTTAATAATCTTGTAAAAATTGCTCATATTTTCTAGGAAACTTATAATTACATTAATTCAAAGCCTCAATTGGTAATACACCCATTTTCGAGATTAACTTACAACATTCATATTCTCCATAATGAGTGAATTACCTATTGAGGGTTTGATTTAATGTAATTATAAGTTTCCTAGAAAATATGAGTAATTTTTACAAGATTATTAACAATGAATGTGGTAGGCATGACGCGTTTCGTCATTACTAACTTTCTCAAATGCAAAACATCAGAAACTGACACCAGCTGGCATTCAAACGATCCATTTAACTCCCATTGGTGGGAGCCCAGCAGAGTCAACCAATAGCGTGAACACCTCTTTGTAGTCCCTCTATGCGGACTCCAACTCCCAGCATGCACCATGTCGGCTTGCAGGTA
Organism: Lissotriton helveticus; assembly: GCF_964261635.1. Lineage (NCBI taxonomy): Eukaryota > Metazoa > Chordata > Amphibia > Caudata > Salamandridae > Lissotriton > Lissotriton helveticus. Next base: position 71,657,893 of record NC_136068.1, on the reverse strand, counting down.
AGTGCTTCTGGCTGTTGACTCCTTGTAACCCGTAATGAGTGCTGGCGATCTGTGACATGTCAAATGTGGGTGCAGATTAAAATAACAAGTGTCCTCGCAGCACAGAGACCTCTCCCGGGCCCACTTAGACATCTCACCGCAGGCGTGAAGGTCAAGGCAAATCCGGAGACACAGCAGCAATGTGTTGGCCTCGACATGCAGTCACGAACTGGATTTTCAGCAGTATGAGCACTGTTCCTTCATGCGGGGGCCAGGGCTTTCCAATAACTTTGAGTTCAGTAAAAGCTGTGAAGCTTGTGCCCTATTATCTCCGGACAAAAAACGAGACGGTCCCCCTAGCGTGCTCGGGGCATAGCGCGCAAAATATCCACAGCAGGATCCCTCACTCCACGGAGAAAGAAACCAGAGGGACACAACGGGGAGCCAAGGAGAAACTCTTTAATGCAGAATGGTAGGTATGACGCGTTTAGTCATTGCTGACTTTCTCAAATGCCAAACACCAGAAACACATTGGGCTAGTTAGGCCATGAAAATAAACCACACTAAAGGAACTTCGTTGTGGTAGTGTATCCCTTTCAGGATGGAGTGTGTGTTGTGCAGAGTTCTGCAATCTGGTGACTTTTGTATTAAAGTGGGTTTCCTCTAACCCCGACACGCACCGGGCTGTATATATATATATATATATATATATATATGACAAACAAAGGAGGCGGCACATCAGGAATTGTTTTAAGTCTTTTTAATCAAGACTTCACCCCACCAACGCGTTTCAGCCAACACTGGCCTTGCTCACGGTTGGTTAGTCCCTCTTCAGTGTCAGTATATGTACTATCCCAAAACTAGCCATTTAGGAGGCATTGTGGGAATTGTAGTTACAATAATAATTTGTGAGAAAATAAAAATAAAAGAAAGACAATTGTGTGCTTTTTAAGTAACTGCACATTAATGACAGATAGTTCACTGGGGCTGTGTCAATGTAGTTATCGGTATAGTACCCAAATCCTGCATGTATGTTCTTCATTATTGTGGTGATATTCCCAATTCATGGTATAGTACCCAATTGTCATAATGAGAACATTTTCATTCAAGATGAACGTGCAGATCCTCTCCAAAGTTCATCCCTTTTGGGTGTTTGGTTCTGAGTCTGACTATCATGCGTGATTCCATTTGTCGCAGCCTGCGGACCACATCACCACCTCTCTCCATTTTGTCCAGCATTCTTGCACCATAGAAATGCATTTGTCTCCAGTCTCCATTTTGGCAGATGCTCATGTGTTTTGCTGTCGCATATTGCATATTGGAATTCTTGACTGCTCGGATATGTTCCAAAATTCGTTTTTTTAACATACAAGTTGTACATCCCACGTACTTCAATCCACATTTGCATTCTATGATGTATACAACATTCTTTGAAGTACATGTAATCTGTTGTTCAATTCTCATTGATTTTCCATCAGGTTCCTCAATCACTTTCATATTTTTGCCAATTTTGCATGCTTTGCAAGAGTTGCATGGTGTAAACCCTTTTTGTTGATTTTGCAACCAATTCTGCTTCTGTTTTTCTTGAAAGTGACTTCGAACCAGCAGATCTTTAATGGATGTGTTCTTTTTGTATGTTATTTGCGGTGTTTCGCCGAGAGCTGTTCCAATGTCTGGATCCCCAGACAGTAAATGCCAGTATTTTTTCAGTATGCGTGCAATTTTTCCACTCTCCTTGCTGTAAGTTGTTATGAATCTAGGAGGTGTGTGGGTATCAGTTTTTTTAGGCTGTTCCATTAGTGTTTGTGTCCTTGTTTTCAAATCAATCTTTCTTTTGCATTGTGTCAGTACTCTTTCTTTATAACCTCTTGCTCTGAATCTGCTTTTACTTTCCTGTATTACTCTCTCCGCTTCTTCCGGCACAGAGCAATTTCGTTTAAGGCGTGTAAATTCTCCATAAGGTATGCTCCGTAACAGGGATGTCGGATGGAAGCTTGTTCCGTGGAGCACGCTGTTCGTGGCTGTTTTTTTACGAAAAAGAGTAGATTCCAGTTTGTCATTTGACACATATATTTTAGTGTCCAAAAAGTCTATTTCCTTTTTGCTCGTGTTACATGTAAACTGTAGACCAATTTCATTTTGATTCAGTTTGTTGAAATAAGTTTGGAATTGATCATTTGTACCGTGCCAAATAATGAACAGGTCATCGATGTAACGCACCCACAATATTATTCGATCCAAATCATGTTGGTTCTCCTCGTTCCACGCCACAGTCTTCTCCCACCACCCCATTGTAATGTTTGCATAGTTAGGAGATAGAGAAATGCCCATGGCCGTGCCACAGATTTGTTTGAATAACTGTTTGTCAAAGAAAAATACGTTGTTTCTCAGGCATAAGTCAATCATTTTGATTAGCATTTTTGAATGTTCAAAGTAAATGATGTTGCGTTGTTTCAGATAATATTCCACAGCTTGCATCCCGATCTCATGACGGATTGAAGTGTAGAGTGAGACTACATCGATAGTAGCTAGCAAGTATTCTGGGTTCCAATCTACATTCATTAGTATTCTCAAAAAGTCCCCCGTATCCTTGATGTATGAAGGAAGACTTTGTGCAATAGGGGCTAAGAATTTGTCCACATAGTTGGAAATGTTCTCATATAGTGACCCACAAGCTGAGACAATTGGTCTTCCTGGCGGATGGTTTAAAGTCTTGTGAATCTTTGGGAGAAAATATATACAAGGTGTTACTGGATGGTCAATTGTTAGATACTTCTTTTCATCCTCATCTATTAGACCTTTAGCGTGCCAAATTTCCAGGTATTTTTGTAATTCTCTCTGCATATTCACATATGGGTTGTTTTCCAATTTTTGATAATTATTTTCTTGGTTTAATTGCCTCATAGCTTCATTTACATAGTCAGATGTTCTCATCAGCACGATATTGCCCCCCTTGTCCGCTGGCTTTATAGTGACTTTGTCATTTTTCATCAGTGTTTTTATGGCTTCTCGCTCTGTTTTTGTGAGATTTTCACGTGTCTTGTTTCTTACTTTAGATAAGTTGTCAATTTCCTTTATTATGGCTTCTGCGAAGAGATCGATTTTGTTGCCAGGAGATAATATCGGATAGAATCTTGATTTCCTTTTTAAGCCAGTGGCTGGTCTCTCATCTGTTGGGATTTGTAACTCTTCCAGCAATTCCGTATCTGATATCGATGTGCCACTTAGGTCAAATAGTGATTCAAAACTGTTCCTCAAGTCTGGTATGTCTGCAATGGTGTTGAACATGATATCATCAATATGCGACAGCAAAACACATGAGCATCTGCCAAAATGGAGACTGTAGACAAATGCATTTCTATGGTGCAAGAATGCTGGACAAAATGGAGAGAGGTGGTGATGTGGTCCGCAGGCTGCGACAAATGGAATCACGCATGATAGTCAGACTCAGAACGAAACACCCAAAAGGGATGAACTTTGGAGAGGATCTGCACGTTCATCTTGAATGAAAATGTTCTCATTATGACAATTGGGTACTATACCATGAATTGGGAATATCACCACAATAATGAAGAACATACATGCAGGACTTGGGTACTATACCGATAACTACATTGACACAGCCCCAGTGAACTATCTGTCATTAATGTGCAGTTACTTAAAAAGCACACAATTGTCTTTCTTTTATTTTTATTTTCTCACAAATTATTATTGTAACTACAATTCCCACAATGCCTCCTAAATGGCTAGTTTTGGGATAGTACATATACTGACACTGAAGAGGGACTAACCAACCGTGAGCAAGGCCAGTGTTGGCTGAAACGCGTTGGTGGGGTGAAGTCTTGATTAAAAAGACTTAAAACAATTCCTGATGTGCCGCCTCCTTTGTTTGTCAAAATTTCCCTGGGTCTGGATCCGACCCCTGGGCTGAGCACACACTGTCGAGCGCTCTCGCTAGGCTTGAGGATCACTTTGGAGCAAAAAAAAAAACAAAAAAAAAAAAAAAATATATATATATATATATATATATATATATATATATATATATCCAAATACTCGGGAACAGGCAGTGAACAAAATCATCAGTTGGAAAAGATTCATCGATGATTTATTAATAATTTGGGATGGCACAGAGGAAGAGTTCCAGGAATACTTCAACATAATGAACAACAGCACTAAAAACTTAAAGTTCACTTACACCATAAGCAAGGATAAAGTCATCTTCCTGGACACTGAAATCTATATAAAGAACAATCAAGTCCACACCACACTTCATAGAAAATCAACTTCAACCAATGCTACTTTAGAAGCAACAAGCTTTCACCAAAAACCATTGCTGAACAGTATACCTTACGGAGAATTTTTAAGGATCCGTCGAATATGCAGTGAACAGGAACAGTGGGGAAAAAAACAGTAAACATACGATGGAAAGATTTGTGAGGAGAAAATATACCGCAAAGGCAGTGAGAAAATGTTGGATAAGGGCAAATCAGAAAACACGAGAGGAATGCCTAAAAGAAAAGATCTAAAGGAAGATAAGGAAAAAGGAAAAATCTGAATGATCATGAATTTCTCCAAAGAAAGTACTCAAATTGGAAAGATACTTAGAAAAAACTGGAAATTGTTACAATTGGATAATACTGTCAAAGAAATTATGGGCAATCATCCTGTAATAACTTACAGACGTGCTAAGAATCTTAAGGATCACATGATACGGAGTCACTTTAAAAAAAAGAGACAAGATGATTGGTTGAAAACCAAAGGATTTGTAAAATGTTATTCATGCAAAATGTGTCAGATTGCCAAACCAATGAAGGAAATAACAATGGCCAACAAAAAGAAATGGCAAATCCGACAATGTATCACTTGCAAAACATCATTCACAGTCTATATAGTAGAATGTCCATGCCCCATGTTGTATGTGGGAAGCACCACAGTGGAACTCAAAAACAGAATACTACAACATATGAGGGCAACGATTCATAAAGATCGTTCGAATGCCATATCAAAACACATGGAAATATTTAATCAAAGTGATTGGCAAAAAATGAGATTTTATGGCATCCAAACCATCCCAAAAGAGGTACGAGGTGGAGATCGTGAGAAAAAACTGCGACAAACAGAATCACGATTCATATTAAATCTGAGAACGCTGCACCCATATGGATTTAATCAGTCGGAAGAATTATATGTAGATTTGTAATAATTGGATACTATGATTTCGTGTACAGAGCAAAGGAGAGAGAGGAAAAATTTGATAAGCCTTGACTTGAATAAAAAAATAATGACACAATGCCAATAATTATATAACATAGCCTATTGGAAGGCGGAGAAATGATGTATGTGACTTATAAACATAATCAATATCGAACTGATGTAAAATACAAACAAAGATAAAAACTTTATAACAAAGGAATAATAACATATAATAGATAATTATGTGGTCAAAAGTGAGGACTGAGGATACATTCAAGTCCCGATAAAGGACCATTGTTTGAAAAAGAAAACATATGGTGTAGAAATCGAATTCCAAATAAAATCACGAAGTCATTGTAAATATTGAACTACAAGTACCACAATCCTTGGTGCATGGACATGTGACAGGAAATGATCACAAATCTAACTAAGTGCAACATTTAAATTGGAAAAAGGCGACTCAGTCCGTTTATCGTGAGCAACATTTAAATTGGAAAAAGGCGGCTCAGTCCGTTGATCGTGAGCAAGGTGAAGTCACACCGAAACGCGTAGATCTATACGTGATGTCAGCCTTTGTATTGTTAAAATAAAGCAGATTTGGTAACGATTATTGGGTGTGCGACCCATTCTTTCCCTATCCGGGGAAAAGTTGTTGGATATATATATATATATTCACTGAAAAAACCATAGGTTATAGACCATATATAGTTAGGAATTAGCATTTACAAAACCTTGAAAATTCACTGAAAAAACCATAGGTTATAGACCATATATAGTTAGGAATTAGCATTTAGAAAACCTTATTTTACTCACACAAAACCATTGAAATTCCATATATAGTTAGTTGCACTAACTATATATCGCGCACCCGCAATCCACTGCTGATGATGTCACATATTACATCATTCATGACATGGTCAGTGACATCACTGATGACATCACTGATGACATCATCTAGTGTCTGTGTGTTTTTGTAAAGTTTAAATACGTTTTACATATTGAAGAATGACTGGATGTATGGAAGACTGAGTGTGTGTGTGGCTGGCTGGGAGGTGTGTGACTCTGTGCATATCAATGTGTACTTGTATCAGTGATTGTATAAGAGAGTAAGTAAGTGTTAGTATATGTGTGAAAAGTATGGTGTTCTGTGTTTAACTATAGATGAGGAAATCGAAGTGTGATTGATTCTTCACAGGACTGACTAGGTGTATGAGTGCATATGATAGTGTTCTAATAATAAGTGACTGTATGTATGAGTAATTGTATGGGTGAATGAATGAATGTGTGTGTAGACGTACGAATCAGTGAGTGCGTATGTAGTAACTGGTATTGGTGTGTCATGATGTCATCAGTGATGTCATTTGAGATGTCATCAGTGATGTCATTTCAGATGTCATTAGTGATGTCATCAGTGATGTCACTGAAGTATGGTGTTCTGTGTTTAACTGTATAGATGAAGAAATGGAAGTGTGATTGATTCTTTACAGGACTGACTTGGTGTGTGAGATACTCCATGGATGAGTGGCAGTGTGTGACTGTCTGCATAGGTGTATGAGTGCATATGATAGTGTTGTAATAATAAGTGACTGTATGTATGAGTGATTGTATGGGTGAATGAGTGAATGTGTGTGTAGACGTAGGAATCAGTGAGTGCGTATGTAGTAACTGGTATTGGTGTGTCATCATGTCATCAGTGATGTCATTTGAGATGTCATCAGTGATGTCATCAGTGATGTCATTTGAGATGTCATCAGTGATGTCATCAGTGATGTCACTGACCATGTCATGAATGATGTAATATGTGACATCATCAGCAGTGGATTGCGGGTGCGCGATATATAGTTAGTGCAACTAACTATATATGGAATTTCAATGGTTTTGTGTGAGTAAAATAAGGTTTTCTAAATGCTAATTCCTAACTATATATGGTCTATAACCTATGGTTTTTTCAGTGAATTTTCAAGGTTTTGTAAATGCTAATTCCTAACTATATATGGTCTATAACCTATGGTTTTTTCAGTGAATTTCATTGGTTTTTTAACAGCTAATATCTGTAGCTGTAAAATGTATTCTTCTTTAAATCCAAAAATATATTTTATATGTTTATTAATAACTTTTTTTTAAAATATTTTTTTTTCTTCGTTCCCGCTTCGCGAATCGGGAAGCTTCCCGTTAGCTGCCCTTGATGCCGCGAAATAGACCGCGAGCCGGTAAACGTTTCTTTACCGCAACTGCCGCGTTAGAAAACAACATCGTGACGCCTCCCGTCCGCATGACGTTTCGCGTTGTCGCGTGATACGTCATATGACGTGCTACGTTAGCGAACTGGTACGCTTACCGAGTCGCAAAGCACAGGTTTCTGGAAGCAAACCGGGAGGCCCTGCAAAGCGCGTAACGTAAACACAGCAGGTCATGTGACTTGGTAATAACACTTTTCATTGGTTCATTTCACTTTTGGTTTCCTAATGATGTAAGACTAGGTCATATAATCTAAAATGAACACTTTTCATTGGTTGAGAACTATTGTTTTTCCCAAATGATGAAAATCCCTCCTTCTTTCCTCACTCTGACTTTCATCATTGTGAGAGAAAGACCCTTTGTTACCAGTGAGCAATGGCTTCTTTAGTAGCTTCAGCTGGTGCTTCCCCACCACCTCCACCACATCCAAGGAAGAGTGGACCACCTGCTAAAGTTATAATTCAGCAACAAGAGGAAGAAGAGGAACAGGACGACCTAGATAATCTCCCTATTATGGCCAGAAGATCTGTTGTACCGGAAGTAACGGGACCAGAGGGCAGGGAGATGGTGCCAAATATACAAACGAGATTTCGTGAAGTAAAACAAGTCTGCGTACATTGCAGTGGATTCATTTGCTACGGAGAAAGTAGCATCACTCTGATCAACAGAGCTATTGACAATCATGCTCATGTTTGTCCGAAACGCCCCAAACAATAAATTCTTTTTTTTTGTTTTGTTGCTCCTGTTGAGCCCTTTACAATGAATCGTTTTCGTTGCCCCCTCCGAAAAAAAACCAAAAAAAATATAAAACTGTTCAGAAAAATTCAAAAAAAGTAAAAAAATGTTCAGAAAAATAATAAAAAAAATATAAAACAACAAAAACAATTTAAAAAAAAGTTCTTTTCAGAACTACCTCCCCGTTATTAAAAAATTGGTACAATATTTGGAACTGTGCCAACCTCTATTTCTCTTAGTTCGCTTTCCAGTTCGCTCCCCGGTACGCGAACCGGAAGCGAACCAAAAATCTTTTTTTTTAAAAAGAACAGTAAGTATAAGGGAAGGAAACAGACAGTTATGTTAAAAGAAAGACAGCTATAGGGGAGTAAACTAGAGATACTATTACCCGTAATCCACTGCTGATGATGTCACATATTACATCATTCATGACATGCTCAGTGACATCATCAGCAGAGGATTGCGGGTAACAGTATCCCTAGTTTATTCCCTATAGCTGTGTTTCTTTTAACATAACTGTCTTTTTCCTTCCCTTATACTTACTGTTCTTTTTAAAAAAAATGTTTTAGATCAGTCAGAAACAGTGAAAGTAATGAAATATAAAAGACTACGTAGAATATGAGCACTGTATGCAACAACTTTGACACTTACAGAAGCCTCACCTTCTCCATGCCTCCTACACAGTTCTACATGTACATCATAAATGCAAACAGAACTGAATTAATTATACATGTTAAATGGTTTATTTTTGCTGTTCTCAGAATGTATCAAATTTCACTAAAACAGTGACTTGAAGGTATTCATCATATAACAGCGGGGAAAAAAAAACACAATCAAAATGATTGTGTTTAAAAAACCCATACAACATAACAAATCAGAATTCAGAACTCCTTAAAGTTAACTTACTTTCCATGACGGCCAAGGATGTCCTATGAACAGCTTACACTCTGTTGTGCTGTTATTACTTTCAACCCGCCACTTTCTGAAAGAAAACCTCCATCGTTTTCAAAAACATGTTACATACAATAAATGACTTCTCGCTCTCTACCACACGTTTCCACAAGGCCAAATCGTGTCTGAGCCATTTATAACTCTTAGAATTCTTTTAAGCCAATCCCGTCATGTTGTATTTCCGCAACTTTCACAATTAAAATGTTGAAGATCATTTTCACAATCCTGGACTAGTAATATCTTCCCCTTCTTGCTCAATCATGTTCTACATTTCCTATCACACTGATACTGCTTACTATGAAGCAGACTTACACTACCTTTATGACTAGTACAATTATTTAATTCTCTACATCACTTTTAATGACAAAGCAATGTAAAACAGTAGAAAGCATTGCAGACTTACATTCCCTCTACTCCATGTTTTGATTGGCTGCTTCAATTAGCTTATAAAAAGAAACAGTTTTTCTGAACTCATTCAAAGTGCACGTATTTCTCCATGACGTCCAGTGTTATGGTAAGAACTTATGTCTCTGTACTACACTTATCCTCAAGGCCAAATCGTGTAGGAGCCATTAGAACTTCTTGAAATTCCTCAGAGCACATCCCGAGATTCTTTCCCTAAAATTTTGGTTTTAAAAACACCAGGTAAGAGTTTTTAAGGTCATACGGCAATTTTTTTTTGAAAATTAAAACAGAATCATTGCAGAATGACCAGCCATTTCTACACTTTAAATAAGCTGTATAATGTCCTGATGTTATTGAAGGACCATCATGATATATAATTGCTACAGTTACAAAAGTCCTTCCTGATATTGACAACTGTGAAGCCACAAAATTTTTAATTAAAGTTGTCAATTTTGTTCCATCAGGCCTACATCGTTGGAACATTAAAATGACATACTGGCCATATGTTCGTATAAATAATGTGGACATCATTTCAGATTTACATTGGCTACACTCCATGTTGTGATCAGCTGCTTTTACTAGCTTATTAAAAGAGACTGATTTACTGTCTGGCAAAGTTAAATATATAAATCTTTCTGAGTCTACACTAGTAGTACTTGATACCCTACAGTTCTCGCAGTCATGCTGCCATTGAAAAGAAAGCCCAAACAGGTGATCTACATCTACACCTTCATCATGAAATACATCAAGGATATACATTAAAAACTCCTGACAATCTTGCTGACTATTTTGAGAGAATTGTGTTTGGCCTGAACATCTGTCTAACAGATTTCGAATTTCAGACACACTTTCTATGTTTGTTCTATCAGTGCTACATTTCTCTAACACAGAATTTAACAAACTGCAAAATCTTTGATCAGAATTGACCACAATCTCTTCTTTTACATTTTCTAGAGAAAACAAAACATTAACCACTACATTAGCATAGCAGTTGACACCAGAACTGTTTTCAAATTGAAAACCAACAACATCTTCAACAGAATCCTTTTTGTTTCTGCTTATAATTTCAGGTTCATCGACTTTTCGTCTTTTTGCTACAACCTCCCCAGTATTGGTCACATTTCTTCGTTTCCGGCCTACCACACGTTTCTCAAACAAAGGATACTGAGGCAAATGTGGCGCATACTCTCTTCTTAACCTATTGTATTCCTTAACACAATCTAGATCCGCACAAATGTTTGTGACATCACACTCAATCAAGTACAATCCCGATAAAGTTCTAACTCGTGACAATGCCACATATGCCATACCCTCCTTGAACACAGAACTGCCAATATTCACCAATGCACAGTCTACACTTAAACCTTGCGATTTATGGATTGTCACCGCATATGCCAAGCAAACAGGAAACTGCTTACGACGAACATATAAGTCTTTTACAAGCAAAAATCTAGCAGAACAACGAGCAATTAGCTGTACTTCCTCAATGCCATCAAATTTAATTTTTAAAAATTCAATTCCATCTCTATTTCTGTATTTCACAAAATCAACAACATTACCCATTGATCCATTTACCAGACCTCTTTCAACATGTAAATTCCTTCTTAAAATTATACGGCAGTTCAAGCACACATTCAGAGTCTTTTCAAAACCCGCAGTTTTAGATATACTCTTCTCTAATGAATCCAATTTTGTTTTCAGATTCTCAGACAAAATAATTGTTGATCCCATATGCTCTACTCTGTCAATAGCTTCCAGTTTCACAATCTCTTGCTTTTCTAAATGCAACATTTTGTTGTTGAATTTGGCACATTCTGCAAGAGTTGGCATCAAACATATTCCAGATTTTTTCTCAGTAACTTTCTGAAAAATATTCTCAGGCACAACATCTTCGTCTGGATATAAATTTGTCAGTAATCATGCATGTAAAGCTTCTTTCCCATGCTCGGTCACTTTTCCAATTCTAACATCTTGTAGAATAGTCTTGTAAACTTCATCCTTTGCCTGACGCATATTTTCATGCAGTTCAGCATAATTGAAGTTTAACCATATATTGACGTTGCCAATGCTCCCTAAGCACTTCCTGGTATCTTCATGCGTGAGCATTTTGAACACAGGTTGCCCTTTCACTGGTGTCAGCTGCAGAAGATCTCCGAAAACAATGATGTGTTTGCCACCAAATAACACATCATACTCTGTTTTGAGAACTTCTTGCATTCTCAAATGCACAAAGGCAAGCATGACATTGGAAACCATGCTTACTTCGTCAATGATAAGAAGTTTCATTTTCCTCAAGACTCTTGAAACTTCAAAACAAGCATCTCCAGATAGCTTGTGATATTCTAATTTGTTGTCATGCTCCACTGGCAGCATCAGTAAACGATGTAAAGTAATCCCTTTAATGTTATGTGCTGCCAGTCCAGTTGGAGCGGTGACAACACAAGACAGCGATGACTCTGTCCTTTCCTGCAAATAACATGAAATTGCTTTAATAAGGAAACTTTTTCCAGTTCCTGCTTCTCCACTCACATACAGTCGGACAGGCTTCAACGACGTACATGAGCACTCTTTCTTGTCATGACTTAATCCATGATCAATTTGCATGGTAAGTTCGTCATATATTTTCCTCTGCTCAACGTTGAGTTGTCTTTCCAACTCTTCTAAGTTAACCGCATCCTCCTGAGCATGTGCCATGGCTCTTTCCACTTCATTCATAGCAGTGGCAGCTTCATTTTCGATAAGAGGTCCTCCTAGTGGATCCTGACTCAATGAAGCAGAACTCTGACTGTCCTGAGAACTGTCTCTGGCAATCTCGGCTGCAATCGTTGCTTCCTGCTCAATTTCCACATTAAAAATTTCTACATATTTGGGAAAAGCAGGACATTCTATGGTCTCCTTGGCAGCATTGAATGAGTCTTCGTAACAAAGGAAATCTCCAAGCAGTTCCTCTTCTGCACGCCATGGCTTAAAAAGTTGCAAAAGTGCTAAATAGAAAAACTCCTTTTTTTCAGGAGATTCGCCACTCAATTTTCGATGGTTTATCAAGTGGCATTTTCTTTGCTTGACCAAACATCCCTCACTTCCTATTACAGCATACACTCCTTTCTCAGTATCTTCTTTGATGTTCCTCTTGAATATGTAATTTTGCAGAACCTCATACAGACAAACATTCTCGAGGTGACTGCTTCGATTTGGATAATATGTATCCAACATGTTACTCTTCAAAATGTCGGTACTGTTTGGCTCCTTTTCCGCCAAATACTCAATTTCCCGCACAGGTTTCAGAACTCGATTACGCGTTGCAGCAAGACCAACACTCGCCCAAACGATACTCCTTGACTTGGCATAGAGACTTGCTGAAGACAACCGGTCAGAACATTCGTAAGCTCCGATTTCTCGATGCGACAACATCTTCAGACTGAAACTGTACAACTTCTTGCTGAGGCTCTTTTCATGGGAAATGTCCTCCCACATATCCTTCAATTCTGTCTTCTCTTTTTTGGTGATGTAAGATGTCACATACCGAGCCACAGCCATACAGTTATCAGCCACAAACTGTATATCCATGTTAGCATTCCACATGGACAAAATCACCGGGTTGTAGTCGTTGATGTACTTGGACTCTTCGTTCCTCTTCAAATTGTATGTGTTTTTAGGTGATTTCTTCATCACATTATGTCGCAGCGAAGACATCAAACTGTTTACTCTTCCTTTAGAAATCACCGGTCGTGGAAAGCCGAAACGACATTTGGTGTAGAACTTGTCCTTGTTTCGGAATTTACGACGGCAGTACTTTCCACATCGATGGCTTTGGAAACGCAGAACTTTTTCTCTTAGGCTTTTCTTCTCCTTTGCGTTTGGAACAGCACACGTAGAATACTGTTGGATGAAACTCATCACTGAGTCTTCTGGATCCGTTCCAAATTTAGGTGCATCCTTGATCCACAACAACATATGTATATGAGGAGCACCTCTTGCTTGGTACTCCTTTCTCCAGAAGAAATCCAACACCTCTCCAAGAGGTGGATTCTTCTTATTCATGATGAAAGACATCATAGCTTCAAATCTATGATTGAAGTACCTACATACATTGACTGGATCCAAAGAGCACAGTTCTCCGGGTGTCTTGAATTCGATGTTATCTACGTTAGCATTTGCCTCTCGTAGAAATTCAAGTAAGTCTTCCCAGCCATACTCGGCACAGCTCAGAGTGAGGAACCATGTGGGAGTACCTAAGTTCCTCAGCATACATTTTAAATCACCATGACGACGGTACCAGTACTCATTAGTACCACGCTGACACGCCATGAGATTAATCAGGTGAGAATCCAAAATACTGTCTTGGACATTGACTTTATCCATAAAGTCACTTGCCGAGATGTTTTGCATGTGTATACCACTTTTCAAGATGTGGTTCACTGCATATGACAGTCCAGACAGATCGCTTTCAAACAGGAGATGAAACAAATAAGGAATGCATTGTCGAAACCTAGCATCTCCTGCATACAATCGCAAAGTCCGGTATTCAGAAGCAGGAATTTGATGAGGTCGCTCATCATATCTTCCTCCCTGACCTGTTGGAAAAAGCTGTGGGAAACACCGAGCTTCCACTTTCCTCCCAAACACTAATGGGACTCCCTTTGGCTTGTTTCATTTGAAACAACTCAATAGCATTCCCCATGACTTCCTTGGAATGCAAAGGATGAACACTATAATGTTCATATATTTCTTCACTAGTAGAGGGTTCTACTTTCTCAATTTGACCAGCACACAAATCGCTATCCTCTTCCTCACTTACTTCCTCTTCTGCAACATATACATTCTTATAGAATTTATTATTTTTTTTCAAATACAATGTTGCCTTTTTAACTTTCCTAACATCTACTAAATCTTGCCATATTTTCTTATTCTTTGTCGGAACCCCATTAACTAAGATAACCAGAGGTTCCTCGTCCACTTTTTCTACTCCAATTGTGTTAATGTTTTTCTTCAAATCTAGAGGCAAATAAACAACTCTTCCCTTTAATCCTCTCTGTAAATCTGATGGAGGCAATTTCCCTGTCTTTGGCTCCATTCTTACAATAGCCTGAAAGGGATGGATACTTTGAATCAAAATAGATTCATAAGTATTTAAATCCTTCAATTCAGAAGGAATCTCAATCAATTCCAGATTATTATGAACTGCTCTAGCAGGCATCTGGTTTTGATTTAATTTGTTACAACAATAAGTACACACACGTTGATCCAATCCCAAATCAAAACAATTTTCTACCATCAAGTATGTTGTGAAATCCTTCCATTCACTATTATTTTCCCTTTCACTTTTTGCATATAAATCCACTAACTTAGTCTGATTCTTATAATAAGTGCGTCGACAACACACACAAGTGAAATTTGGCCTCTCACTTGATTTGACCTGAAACGTCGCAATTTCCCTCTGGAAATTATCTGTACTGGAAACCTGTACACTATCTTCCACATTACCCGCTTCTTCTTGGTCAATTTCAACATTCTCCTCTTTACTTCCAAAGTAACAAAACTCAATTTCTTCACATATATTCTTCACATCTATTTCAGAACCATGCAAAAGAGCAGCGCATAATTGTTTAAGCATAATTGCTGGACTCTTAGCATAATACAACATTCTAACTAATTTCCTCACTTTATTATGATGCACTGCTAGCATCCTGAAATGATGAAAAACACTCTGGCATACTCTCCTGGAAAGACAAGCCAGTGAATGACCATGCAAACCTGTCACTTCTCTCACTCTGCAAGGATCTAATTCTTGCAACAACATCATTTTCTGCTTCAAACTTTTCTTATTAAATGACCGTACAAAATCACAAAGCAAATTGATGGAATCCTGTCGCACACTACAAATACTACTACACTTCCTGGTGTACACACGACCCTTAGCACGTCTTCCTAAAACCTCATTACCTAACACCTCTTCTGCCTCTGTTGTCACAAGTTTTTCTTTTTCAACTGGACAACCATCTTTCACTTCATAAGCACGACCACTGGTGTCAACTGCATGCACCAAATCATTATCCTGGAAATAACTCTCCTCATTAAAAAATGCCTCGGAGCTTGAACTATGCATCCATTCTCCAGAAAAAACTTCACAAAAATTACTACGATTAACTATTCTCTTCCATCTACTATTTCTTTTGAAATCATAAATTGCCTTCTTTAGCTTCCTAATTCTATTGATTATCAAAATAAATAACTTACGTTTAATTTCAAATGCCTGATCAATAACTTTCTCAACTTTTTTTTTTCTCTTATAAAAAACCACTTTCTGTTGACCTTTCTTAATATTTTTTAACAAATTGCCAATTATCCTGTTGCGGAACATTCGTTTACGAATGTCCCTAAACTGTTGTTTCCTTCTACTATCATGCACAGAGTTATCTCTTGCTCTAGCAGTAACATTTTTGATTGGCCTTTCCTTTCCATTTGAATTGCTTCTCTTTTTATGGACTGAAACATTTTCTGTAGTAATATTTTTTTTACTACACATATTTCTTATGAATGTTTTTGTACTCTTACCCGGTGCTTTCTTCGTGACTTGACAAATCTTTTTGTTAGAGGACTGCTGCTTCTTTTGATTGGCCTGCTGTCTTTGACGTTTTGCAGCCTTTCTCTCTCTTTCTTTCGTTGGCATGGTGAAATGTTGAAATGATCTGCAGTTGAATCTGTGGTAAAATATATTAAAAAATGTTATTAACCACTATTACCAAACAGTAAATCAATAACAGTGATCAAAAACTTAACACACTACTTGACATTTTAAATAGAAGATTTTTTAGTCCTTGGCAAATTTACAATACAGAAATAGCAGAAAAGAAATGGAATTTATATTCATGTTACCTGTGCTATTTTATATGTGAATCTGATCTAATTTTATGAGCATATTTTAATATTTTATTGAAGACACTACACATAACCTGTTTTTGAAGGTGTCTTTATTTTTAAATTAAACGGTTTACACTTTTACTTTTTATTTATTATAAATTTTAAAAATAAATGTTTATAGTTCCATAGGCTCAAGCAGGTCAGCTTCCTACCCTATCTCATATAATTCGGACAAATCTGCATCCTCATCACGCTCTTCTTCATCCTCAGGATTTAAATCATCCAAGGGATCAACATCCACTGATGTTTCAATTACAAGTTCAATGATGAGGTCAAAATCAACTGATTGCAGATTGTCGCTCATGTTGATGTTGTCTTTATCTTTAAAGAAAGATAACAACAATGAGATGTTGCAGAGTAAGAGACAAATCTCAGAGATTATAATAGTAAAATTGTTTAACAAGAGTAACATTTTGCAGCTATTATTTAGCCATGTCCAGCGATGCTGAGCAGGTGAAGCCTATGTCTAATTTTTCAGTGAACAGGACTTATCTCTTCTTAACCTTGGATAAGCCTCACCAACTCTGTGTCCCCTGCACATACTTAAATGTAAAGGGGCAGATTTATGTTAAATGGCACATCCCCAGGCATGCACCAGTTAACGTGCACCGCTGCTCTGCCACCCATGGTGTGCCGTATTTACAATCAGATAGGAGAAAGCTGCGTCAAAACCCTGCGCCTGCTTTAAGCAGGCATAGGTCTTGACGCAACATTGTGGAGATGGGGCACCCCTGAGCCTTGCTTGAGCTGCATCGCACTTGCGATACAATTCCAGCAATGCGCCACCTTTACAGCACAGATACGTCACGCATCTGTGCCATTTTTGCCCCATGCTGCGCCGCATTGTAAATGCAGCACACCATGGGTGGCGGAACAGCGGCGCAAGATGACTGGCACATCCCTGGTGATACGCCAGTCATCATAAATCTATCCCTAAGCTTCTTATCTTGTTACAGATGAACCGCCATATGTACCATCAAACTATTTTGCATTTCCTAAATAGCGAATTTTAAGGAATAAATAGCAATTCTTTACCATTCCTAATTTGCAATGAGCAAATTGCTAATTGCAAATTACCCATTCATTTCCATGGGCTAGGAGGCTCATAGGAATGAAGGTGCAATTTGCGATTAGCAATTAGCTCATCGCAAATTAGGAATTTTTCCAAGGGTGCATGGGTGTCTCAAGAACACCCTGCTGCAACCCTGAAAAAGAAATTTGGGGGCATATGGCGCACATACATGCCCTAAGGGCATGTATTGGCGTCATGTGGCACCTTTTGTTTTTTTTTAAAAAATTCTTTTTGAAAAGAATTCGCAAATTACCACAAACTAGAAGTTGGTGGTAGTTTCCAAATCCTTAATGTCATTTTTTACATATTTTTTGTTTGATACATTGCATTTAAGAAATCGCAAAATTTGCAAATCCTTCAGTGCAATCGCAAAATAAGGAATAGCAAATTTTGAATTAAGGACATTTTAAGTCATTTCCACATGTGCAGTGTTTTGAAATTATGATTTGAAAATCGTTTTTGGGGAAAAGGAATGGTTTGCAAATTTATGACAAGGACATAATGGTGTATGCTTCTCTATAAGGCATTTCACTGTCTCTGATGTCATTTTTCCCATATTACATTATAAGACCTTTCCCCATGGAGCACATTCCTTGTAAATATGCTCCCACCTGTGCATGGTGAATTTAGATTATGACTGTTTGAGTCACATAGCCATGTTAAAAGTGACCCAAAAAAATTGCAAACGCTTTAAAAAAACACATTCATGTGTCTTAAGCACATTTTAAGTCATTTCCCCGTAGACAGTGTTTTGTAAGTGGCGCAAAAGAGGCATACACCTATCATAAATCTGTCCCTAGCATTTTAAATGATTAATTCATGATGACGATAAGGTGTGGCCTATCCAGAGGTTTGTTTAAGGTGAGGCCTACTCAGGATTGCAGATTAAAGTTACGCTTGATGAAGAATACAGAGGATATAATACATGTAAAGCTCTACCAATGAAGTAAGTAATGTCCACTTCATTGCGCCAGTCATCATAAATGTATCCCTAAGCTTCTTATCTTGTTAGACATCAACCGGCATATGTATCATATAACTATTTTGCATTTCCAAAATAGCAAATTTTAAGGAATAAATAGCAATTCTTTACCATTCCTAATTTGCAATGAGCAAATTGCTAATTGCAAATTCCCCATTCATTTCCATGTGCTAGGAGGCTCATAGGAATGAAGGTGCAATTTGCGATTAGCAATTAGCTCATCGCAAATTAGGAATTTTTCCAAGGGTGCATGTGTGTCTCAAGAACACCCTGCTGCACCCCTGAAAAAGAAATTTGGGGGCATATGGCGCACATAAATTTTAACAACATTCCATTACCTCAAAAACGATTTTCAATTCATAATTTGAAAACACTGCCCACAGGGAAATTACTTAAAATGTTCTTAAGACACATGAAAGTGTTTTTTGAAAGCCTTTGCAATTTTTTTGGGTCACTTTTAACATGGTTATGTAACTCAAACAGTAAAAACCAAAATTAACATGCACAAGTGTGACCATATTTACAATGAATGTGGCCCACGGAGAAAGGTCTTTTAATATAATATGGGAAAAATGACATCAGAGACACAGAAATGCCTTATAAAGAAGCATACACCATTATATCCTTGTCAGTCAGTCAGTCAGTCAGTCAGTCACTTTTATTCGATTTTTAAAAAATCATAAAAAGACACAGGATACATTTCAAATATTACACGTACAAAAAAATTAAATAACACAGGGAGAATATTTACATAATATGTACATAACAATTCATAGTTCATAGCAGCAAAATGTAAAGTGACATGAGCGCACGCAATTCCTATATACAGAAGAAATAGATAAAAAGGTTAAAAAGGTACATTTAAGATATATAAAACATCGCTAAATCTATTTTCTTGTGAGAGTTTGATTCTTAAGAACAGTTGCCTTTAAAAAATTTCGTTTATAATCAATCCGTTATTACATTTTCTGCGCTTTTTATTGATGCGTACTCCTGCTACTAAAAAACTTGCAACATGAAAGGTGACGTGTGCATTGTGCAAAAGTTGCAGGAATAAGAGCGCTGGCTTCACGTGTAAGAAGCGGGCCTCTCTAAGGATGGGGACAAGATATTTCCTTCTGATTTTATCATAGTGATCGCAGAACATAATAAAATGTAGGGTGTCCTGGGGTGAGAAGTTATCACAATCACATGGTTTATTATTTTCCGGCGTCTCCCATCTATAGTATGAGCCCAATAAAAAATGAATTAAATTCAACCGAAATCTAATTAAAAGAAAGCGGTGGAAAGAGTTGTTTACAAGTATCAGGTAGGGTTCTGGGCCTGGGACGGTTTTCAATCTGAAATTCCTTCTCACTGTAAATTTCATAAGTTCGGTTTCCTCTCGCTCTGAAATAAAAAGGTTCATCAGTGAATCCTTAACTGTTTTAACGTCCACTTTGGTTATGCTCTTAGGTGAGTAAAAAAGGTCGATGCGTCCCACCTTTGCTAACATATTTTTTACATACAACATCCAGGGGATCTTGAAAACTCCATCCAGTTTTAAACAATCATCTAGAATTTTATGATTTAAAGAGATCTCTTCATTTAACCAGGTTTTGAGCCAAGTAGTAACCGGGGCAGATTTTATCAAATCAGAAACATACCCAACTCCCAGTTCAGAGTGGGTGGAAAAAGTAGGGGTCGACTGGGGAACAGAAAGCAATGATCTTAAAAACCTGTTTTCTGCCCTTTGAATAGGGACGGGCTCTATGTATCCCCAGATTGAAGCCCCATAATTAGCGATTGCGATGCTCTTGGCATTATATACTTTGAGGATCGCGCTCGTCGGTCTTGAACCCAGTTTTCTGGCAAAATTCAGGATGGCTCCTGTCGATCTGCTTAGTGCATTGGATTTGGCCTTAAGTTGGGGACCCCACGTACCTTTATCATCGAATAGGACGCCCAGGTAGGTAAAAGAGGGAACCCTCTGGACCTCCTTTCCTAGACAGACCATGGTTATTGGTCTCCTCTTTATCCCTTTTATTCCCATGAACATGACGTGAGATTTTTGTGTGTTCACTTTTAGGTCTAGTGAGGTCATGAATTCCCCAAAGGAGGCCAGGAGTTTATTCAGGGCAACACCGGTTCTCGCCAAGAGGACCGCGTCATCCGCGTACAGGAGAACTGGGATGTTAGTGTCTCCTGCACGCGGGACGTCGGCGCCCAAGGCAGAGAGAACCGGCTCGAGGGTGTTTATGTACAAAGTGAAGAGGAGCGGGGCAAGAATACATCCCTGCCTCACTCCTCTCTCGGAGCTGAAGGGATTTGTGCACCTGCCGTCCCTGGTCACTCTCACTGTGGCCTCCAGCCCCTGGTGTAAGTCAGCCAAAAAGCCCACTAAGGATTTATCAATGCCTATCTCCAAAAGGACCCCCCACAGCCTCGACCTGTTAACCAGGTCAAAGGCTGAGGAGAGGTCCATGAAAGCCATATATAACACTCCTTTTTTGACTATGGTGTATTTGGAGGTTATCAGATACAAATTTAAGCATTGATCCAATGTGCTTCTTTTGGCCCTGAAGCCATATTGGGCGTTCGAAAGAATTCCCCTGCCCTCCAGCCAGGATGTTAATCTCCCCAAAATGACTCTGCCCAAGATCTTAACAGCAGAGTCAATTAGGGAGATAGGCCTGTAACAGGCAGGGTCGTTCTTGAGGCCTTTTTTAAAAATGGGTATGATGATAGAGGTAGCCCAAGACTGTGGTATCACACCTGTTCTGACTGCATTAAACACATTTCTCAAAACCTTTGACCAGAATGTGGGTGCTACTTTATACAGATCGGCCGGAACCCCGTCAGGTCCTGGGGCCTTATTAATAGATGTCTTATTTATTGCATCCTCTATCTCTTCTATTGTGAAAGCTTCAATTGGGTCAGCGTTAGAGTGGTCAGGGCTATCCTGTGATGGACTGAATACAGTTTGTTTATAAATATTACCAAAGTGGGATAGCCACTGATCGTCAGGGATAACACACTCTACTGAGTGGCTATCTCCTTCCGAGAAGTATGAATGATTAATAACTTCCCAAAATTTTGAACTATCCCGGAGGACCTCTGGCGATTGAAGGTCCAACCAGGCCTGCTCTTTGATGTCCTTCTTTCTTTTCCAAATGGCCTGTTTATACTCTTTCCTTAGTTGGATGACTTTGGCCTTGTTTCTTGGTGTCTCTTTGAGGGCATGTAATAAGTTAGCGTGGGCCCTTGAACAGTAAGAGTCAAACCAACGTTTAACAATCTGTCTCCCCCTTTTTGGTTTAAGGGTTAAATCTTTGTTAATTTTTTGGCATATTGTTTCAAAAGCCTGTACGATGTTGCTATTGGTAGATAGAGGGTCTAGGCAAACACCGACTTCCCTTTCGGTTTTTGTTAAAACTTCCTGTAGGAAAGCAATTGGTGTCACTTTAGACCATTTCAACTTTCCCCCTTTACATGTTGATGTTAAATTTTTCATCAGTTGTACCCCTGGTTCATTAGAATCTTTAAAATCAATAAATCCTACTTGCGATACCTCTAATGCCACAGGGTTGTGATCGCTAAAAATAGAGTCCACGACTCTATAACTTAAGATATAATTCAGAATAAAGGATGAAATGAAAATAAAATCTATAATTGAACCTGTGTCATTCCCTTTGTATGTCGAAGGTCTTGGCCCTGGCGGGCAGCAACTAGACTCATATAAGTTATGCGTGGCCAAAAGATTCTCCAGGCCCTCCCCTCCTTTTGTATGTTCAAAATGTACTGGGAGAGCATTGGATGGGCCATCCTCATCAATAAGCTTACAATTCATACTACAGGGATGAATATTAAAATCTCCTGACAATATAATCTCGTAACCATGTTTGCTTAATTTATAGTTTTCCAGAAATTCATCGAGTAGCATCAGAATTTGGTTGTTATGAACAAATTCAGGAGAATTATAAAAATTAATCAACAGAATAATAAGTGTGTTTGACATTATTAACTCTACAACCAAGAAATGCGGGGAGCAAGACAATAACTGTTTGGCATTCCCTTTCAAATTAAGTGAAATGAAAGTGGATAAGCCACCTTTTGCTCTACCTGAGGTACTCGGTGTAGCTAAGATATTAAAATGCATAAATCCATCAATCTCAAATTTGTTATCAATGTCCCATGTTTCTTGTAAGGAGATGATATCAAAAGATGAGATAAAACTTAGCCAGTTTTCATCATCAGCCTTCGATCTTAATCCTGCAATGTTCCAGCTGAGGATCTTACAGGTCTTCCCATTAAACTCACCAGATGTCTGATTGGTGACATTTGGCTTCTCTAGTCAAACCGAGTCTTCTGTTGTTAACAAAGGCGAGAAACGGTTAGACAAGGGGACACTTTCTCTATGTACGTTAGTCAGTTGTAAATTCTTTTCGATGAATCGGGTGGCAAGCTGGTTAATAGGTGCTAACGGTTTAGCCTTAGGTTGCATTGCAAAGTCACAGGGTCCTAGGGTTGGGCTATATCTGCCCCCAGATGACTTATGTTTGGACAAGATGGTTTTCTTGGCCCCCCTCGGTGGATAAAAATAACCCAGAGGTAGTGGTCTGATGTCATCGTCAATTATGGGTGAACCATCCCAGAATAGTTTATCAGCCACTCCTTTGTCCGAAAAGTTGAGAACAATACAATCTCCTTTAATACACTTGTTACCATGTCCAACCCACCCCACCCTTCTGGCCATGATAATGTAAGGAGTAATATCTAAATCGCCGCTTGAATATTGCTTGCACCAACCTTTAGATTTATCTAAGAGATCTGTAATAGACTCTCTATCCTTGTCGAGATGTGGTGGGACTCCGCATATAACTGCTACATACGGGGCTGCTTGAGGGGGAAGGTGCAGTCTAGCGGTGTTGGTTGTAGTGCGATTGTGTAAGCTGTTATGGCTTGTTAGGGAATTTCCTTGGGTGGTGATCTGAGGGGTAACACCCCCACTTGGCACAGTATTTAAGGCTAACAAAGCCGATGGTGGTTGGTCAATGGTGTGTGTCGTTTTTGTATTGGCTGGACTAGTTTTGGTTGTAGTACAGTCCATTATTTCAACACTATTCGAGGTATTGGATGTGGCCTTGATAATAACATTTGACACCTGCTCTTTGGCCCTAAAGTCATTTATAAATGTGTCAATTCTCTCACACCTTTTTAGCAATCCTGCTAGACAGCTGTTTAGGCAGTCCACGATGTCTTTCCCAATTTCTTCTAGTATTGGCTCAAGACGAGCAGTGACCATATCCTCCAGTTTGTCCCCCAATGTTAAACAGATGTCATTAACAAGATCCTGGTGGTTAAAAATGGGGGCGCCTTCCTTTCCAGTTTTGCTAGCTTTCTTTTTGGGGCTGTTGGGAGATAGCGGTCGACCCATCTCCCCGTTATCGGTTTTGTGCTCCACTGGAACTATAGTGTTTGGATTGTTGGCTGGCAAACCCTCCTCCTGCGTGCTCGCCACAATGGGGTGCTGAGAGTGCTCGTTATCAATGACAGTCGAGTTAGAAGCTTTACCCAATTCTAGTTCTTTCTCGACATTGGCGATTTTTTGATTTATTGCACCTACCGCCGATGTGAGATAAGAGATAATAGTGTCTGCCTTGCGTGGCACTTTAGCTTCTTTAGCCCCCTGACCCTCAGGGCCCAAGTGCTTGTGCTTACCCATTTGCAGATCCAAAGGGGGTGGCCCGTCCCGGCCTCTTCTGGCCCCTGACGGCCACAGACGGCCCGCCCTTGTCCCGGGCTTCTCCCGCGCGCGACTCGCGGGGCGAGGGGGGTGTCAGCGTTTTGCTGGCGCCTCCTGGCGCTTCTGGCGCGTCACGGGCGCGCTGGCGCCACAGGGGCTGCTGGGAGGTGTAGTCCGGTGGCTCCGGTTTCCCGCTACCGCTACCGCCGTTTCCCTCACGGCTTGGCCCGTTGGCCTGGCAAGGCTGATGTGAGTGTTCTGGTGTTCCCCCAGGTCTCGCGGGGGTCAGCGTTTTGCTGGCGCCTCCTGGCGCTTCTGGCGCGTCACGGGCGCGCTGGCGCCCCAGGGGCTGCTGGGAGGTGTAGTCCGGTGGCTCCGGTTTCCCGCTACCGCTACCGCCGTTTCCCTCACGGCTTGGCCCGTTGGCCTGGCAAGGCTGATGTGAGTGTTCTGGTGTTCCCCCAGGTCTCGCGGGGGTCAGCGTTTTGCTGGCGCCTCCTGGCGCTTCTGGCGCGTCACGGGCGCGCTGGCGCCCCAGGGGCTGCTGGGAGGTGTAGTCCGGTGGCTCCGGTTTCCCGCTACCGCTACCGCCGTTTCCCTCACGGCTTGGCCCGTTGGCCTGGCAAGGCTGATGTGAGTGTTCTGGTGTTCCCCCAGGTCTCGCGGGGGTCAGCGTTTTGCTGGCGCCTCCTGGCGCTTCTGGCGCGTCACGGGCGCGCTGGCGCCCCAGGGGCTGCTGGGAGGTGTAGTCCGGTGGCTCCGGTTTCCCGCTACCGCTACCGCCGTTTCCCTCACGGCTTGGCCCGTTGGCCTGGCAAGGCTGATGTGAGTGTTCTGGTGTATCCTTGTCATAAATTTACAAACCATTCCTTTTCCCCAAAAACGATTTTCAAATCATAATTTGAAAACACTGCACATGAGGAAATGACTTAAAATGTCCTTAAGACACATGAAAGTGTTTTTTGATTGCCTTTCCAGCATGGTTGTGTCACTTTTAACATGGCTATTTAACACAAACATTCAAAATCTAAATTTGCCATGCACAGGTGGGAGCATATTTACAAGCAATTTGCGCCACAGAGAAAGGTCTTACATTAAAATGGGAAAAATAACATCAGAGACAGTCAATTGCCTTATAAAAAAGCATACACCATTATGTCCTTGTTATTAATTTTAAAAACAATTCCTTTTCCCCAAAAACGATTTTCAAATCATAATTTCAAAACACTGCACATGGGAAAATTACTTTAAATGTCCTTAAGACACATAAAAGCGTTTTTTGATTGCCTTTGCAGCATGTTTGTATAACTTTTAACATGGCTATGTAACACAAACATTCAAAATCTAAATTTGCCATGCACAGGTGGGAGCATATTTACAAGCAATTTGCGCCACAGAGAAAGGTCTTACATTAAAATGGGAAAAATAACATCAGAGACAGTCAATTGCCTTATAAAAAAGCATACACCATTATGTCCTTGTTATTAATTTTAAAAACAATTCCTTTTCCCCAAAAACGATTTTCAAATCATAATTTCAAAACACTGCACATGGGAAAATTACTTTAAATGTCCTTAAGACACATAAAAGCGTTTTTTGATTGCCTTTGCAGCATGTTTGTATCACTTTTAACATGGCTATGTAACACAAACATTCAAAATCTAAATTTACCATGCACAGGTGGGAGCATATTTACAAGCAATTTGCGCCACAGAGAAAGGTCTTACATTAAAATGGGAAAAATAACATCAGAGACATTCAATTGCATTATAAAGAAGCATACACCATTATGTCCTTGTCAGAAATATTATAACCATTCATCTTCCTCAAAAACGATTCTCAAGTCATAATTTGAAAAGACTCCACAGCTCCTATGCAGAAAAACACCCTGTCAGTACTAATACTTCACATTTTCTCCAATTACATTTTCTCAAAGAAACAAAATCTATTTGTAAAACACTTGAGACAAAGCAACATTTGAAAAACACAACTTTCTTCATAATTTTCTCCTTAAAGCACACTATTCTCTATCTAAATTAAAGAAATATTTTCTCACCTTAGCAAATACTTTGAGTTTGAAAACAGTCTCAGAAACACACCAATTTGTCTTCAGCAGAGCAAAAGGTATGCACTCCAGAGTCTGCAGCTATCAAAAGCACAGAAATGCTGTAATTCTTCACACATATCTCTCATGTCACCCAATCAAAACTCTTCCCTCACTTTTTTTCAAATGAAAACCCTTCCCCCCTCTGCCATTTCATGCCTTTTCTGCATAGCAGCCACCTCTTGCAAGACCTCTGGTGTTTGCAAGTTCACACAACAATGTTGCAATTGAACTCTGAACTCTCAGTGCACCTGCGTATCCACTGCAATCTTTCATTTAATGATTATTTATTGACCATTCAAAATACATCTTTCAAAGAACTCACCCATGCACCCTAACTTTCTGTTTTCAGCAATCAAAATCCACCAATCACTGTTACTGCTTCATTAACACAGAAACTCCACAGTTCTTTTCATTTTAAACTCTCATTTTTTCAACTGCCATTTCATTGCCACACTTCATCTGACTGCAGCAGAACCTTCTCTCACCATGTTTTCTGTCTGGATTGTTGGACATAGTTATATCCACTGGGCTCACAGGTATGCTGAGAACAGAAAATTACCTAACCTCAATTTACTAGATGTGATAATTAAGTGGTTTGGCCACAGAGGATTAAAATGTCACCAATTGATACCATTCGTGAAAACTTTATGCATTTGCCCAAACCTGACCTGTTAATTGTGCACTGTGGAGGTAATGATTTGGGCACTTTGACTGGGGTAGGTCTGGAAATGCTTTTAAAGGACACCTTTGAGCAATTGATGGCACTTTTTCCTCAGACTGCCTTGGTATATTCAAATATATGCCAAAGACAGAAATGGAGGTGGTCAAACCAATTTTGTCCACAAATTGAGAAGTCGAGGAAGCATGTAAACAAATCTGTTTCAGCTTACATGAGAGACCATGGAATGGGCTCCCTGTACAACAATAACTTGCGTTACTACATGCAAGATATCTACAGAGGAGATGGAGTTCACTTCTCAGATGAGGGCAACAGAATTTTCATTCTGAATTTAAGAATGTGCATTGGTACCTACTTATAAGTACCTAAATGTACCATAAACCCAAAAGCTCTTCTCAGAGCTACCCTACATCTGATCACTCACAATTATTATTTTACTCTAACTTTTTTCACTAATTTTCAACAAAGTACGCTCCCCACATATAAGCCTCCTCAGCCATCCTCACAAAACCTAGGGGGTCAAGATAAGTCTACCGTGCCCCCTTCTACCCATTCTGAACATTATTTGCCCTCCATTTTGTATCTTAATTTGACTGAAACACAAAATGGTGGACTCCCGTAACGCTTAAGGTTCGCGGACCGGGCGCTACCCACGCAAAAAAAACAAAAAAAATATATTTTTTTTTTGCCCCGCGGGGTCCTTTTAAAACCTCCACATTAAACCTAGGGGGTCAGGGAGGATCTACTATGCCCCCTTATGGTTATTTCCCCCTTTGTTTTGGCCTCCTCTTGTCTCTCAATCCTACCGAGAGACAAGATGGCGGCCGCTACGGACTGTTTGGAATGTTGACAGACGCCGGAGAACCAATCAGCTTCGCTTCACAAAGCTCCGTTGCGCGAAAAGTCCGCGAACCGGAGCGCTGCCCGGTCCGCTGTTACAGATATATATTTTTTTTAAACGTTAATTTCTCAAAATCCACTGGAGCACATATATTGAGACCTACAAAAGGCACATCGGGCTACCAGTCCCTACAATTTTGCCAAGTTTCGTGCAAATCCATTCAGCCGTTCGGGCTAAAAGTGAGGCCAACCGCCCTATGGAAAACTCAATGTTAAAAACACGTTTTGGGACCCCCCTTTTTTCTCGGCCCCCCCTTGACGAACCCCCCCCAAATTTTCAGGGGCTGCTCAGAAACAAAATGTTCCATTTTCCAGAAAATTTCAGCCAATTCCGTCCACACACGCCAAAGTTATTAGACATAGAATTTTCAAAAATCCCATAGAGAAAAAATCCTAACTATATATACCTACTGGCGACCGCCAGTAGGTAATATATATATATATATATATATATATATATATATATATATATCTCTAAGGAATTCACCGTAGATATATATATATATATATATATATATATATATATATATATATATACAGACACACACATACATTTACAAGTTTACCACGTGTGTGTGTGTGTATATATATATATATATATATATATATATATATATATATATATATATATATATATATACACACAATCCTTACTCCAGCAGGAAAAAGGTACGTACGCGAGGGTTGTATGTTTACAGCTTCATTTAGTTAAAAGGGCCCCTCACGACCCAGCAAGTGAAGGAGAGACGCGTTTCGGCTTTGACAGCCTTTATCAATCTGACAGACGCCATGTTATACCTGACTATATAGTGCCTAATCCATAGAAATGGAAAGCATACTACTACACAAGCTGCTGAACCGATCTTAGAAAAGTTCGCAATACTAAAACTGCTCAGTGCAGCCAACATATTGTACCGAATATGCAAATGTATCCACATTGAAAACATATTGCGCAGCACTTGAAATACATTGCAACCATTTCATTCTGAATGTGCACGGCGTCAATCACCCCCCATGTTTTCTGTATAAATACATTGTAATGTTAAAAGTTATCAGTTATCATAGGGCTGGATGTATTGCGAGTCATTTAAACGTGCGGAACTGCCAAAATAGAACATGTACGTTCTGCTAGCCAAATGGCTGCTGAAGGGAACAAACAGGCACATGCATCATTGTTGGCTTTTGCAATTTCTTAATTGCGATTTTTAAGGAATCGCAATTAAGAAATCGCAAAAGCCTATGCATGAAGAAATTGCTGAAAAATGTACGATTTCTAAACATTCTTTAATTGCGACTCGCAAATTGCGACTCGCAATTAAGGAATACCTCCCCATTCATTCCTATGGGTCTAGAGGCCCATAGGAATGAGTGGGAAGACATTCTCAAAATTGGGAATGCGATTTCAAGGGTGCAGGGGTGTCCAAAGGACACATTGTTGCACCCCTGAAATTAATCTGTCCACATATGTTGTGCACACACATGCCCTAAAAAGCTTTGATGCATGTGCCTGTAAGTCATTACTTCTGCCAGTTCTTCGACAGGTGAAGTACAAATAAAATCACAGTATGTAGCAACTCAGCTTCAAGGCACAACAACCATTATCCAGGCCTTGAGCGGTGATGCTTGAAGCTTAAGATAAACAGCACTCACAGCCTGGCATTCGCCATATTGCATTAATGGACCACTCCGGGACTCCCACTCCCATAATGCAACAGTACAACATCGTCATTTCACTGTCCTGGAAAACGGCGACTGCTGAAAGCCATTAAGTAATGTCAAGCACTGAATTTCACCGCCAACCACCCACTGTGTCACAAGCACTTCACGATGCTGCAAAGGCGTGCAAAGTGACAGAAAAGGCGGGAAAACTTTCAGCATGAGGCAGATGGATGGCAGCTCACAAAGTCACAGCAAACCTCTGTTCACAACAGCCTGGCCTGTCCCAGTTTATGCTTCTCAAAATCTGGTGTCACCCCAGGGACGAGTAGGTCAAGCAGTCTTAGGCGGTCCTCTGTCCACTCAGCTTCGCATCCAAATATTTGCCATTGCTGACCCACCCCCCTTTGATAACGCTGCCAAAGTTTTTTTTCTCTTCTCCTGCTCATACAACCTGCCTTTTCTATTTTCCCCTGTTCAATGAACTTTGGTCTGACCGAAAGTTTGACCAGTTTTCAACATTTTTTACGCCCCCGGTTGCCAGTAATCCCGCTCTCCCCAGGCCTAGAGGGTATTTCTGCTGCGTTCTACGATGAGGTAAGCTTGTGGAGTTTGTTTACACCTGGATTTCCATTCGCCATGTTCTGCCTGGGGAGAGGGTCGGAGAGAGAGGGGAGGGGTCACGAGACACTGAGATGGTGGTGGGTGCAAAGGCTACAGGACTTCTGCCAAATCTGATCAGAGAGGCTCAGATCAAAAACACTTGTTTGGGGGGTGCTTTGGGGTGGATAGGCGGTATCCTAAATGGTTTCACCCAAAATGAACATGTCCCCCTGCAACGTTTTTCTCTATTCAGATTCCATAACTACAGAATGTGGGTTTTGCTTCAAAGGTCTGGGCTCTGCTCTTCATCCTGGTACTTGCCCTGAATTTTTTGCCCCATTATAGACTTGGGGAACATGTTTCTGAGGTTCTTCATAAGTTTGGGTTTTGTTGCAATTATGTACAATTTAATGCATCACCCCCTCCTCTCAGCACCACTGCTTTTAATAGCTTATTATAAATACATGAAATAAAGTTTAAGTGCTCCCTTCTTAGGTCTGGGATAAAGCCACTGCTTGCCGGAAGTGTCGTTTGCATTTTAGACAGGCTGCCATTTGCTGTTTGAAGTGTCAATCATCAGGAGTGATGGAATTTTGTGGCTTTATATGGAGGGGGAATACAGCGAGGCAAGGAAGCCCACCCCAGCCCCCACCGATCACCACACAGCGCGCAGTCCCTCAAGGGGGGTGCAGAATGTGGGCTGTAGACAGCACAAAACCCCCTCACATAGAGGGTAACTGCAGCAACATGTATGGTGCTCTGCACTGAAGGAGCATATAAAGTGCAGTCATCCGCACTAAGCGCCACCTGAACTGCACGCGTGCCACTGTCCCCGGAACCAGAGTCTCATCAGGGAACTTGACGCCTGAACTGGACACTTGCTGTGGAACAGGGCTGTCCAGAGTCGCGCCAAGGGATCCTGTGGCAGCTGAAAGTGCCCTCTCCCCCCCCAGAGGTTCTGGCTTATGTTACAGTATGGCAGTCTTCCCACTACCCTCTGGAGGTTGCCCCTGACCTGATCATTGGATCTATCAGGTCTTGCTCCAGGATGGGGATTTCTAGCATTACCGCCTGCTCCTACCCAGGTGCCCTAATGGCTTCATAACCCCCCCTCCCAACCCCCCTCCGGTAGCCACATAGTGAAGAGTCCATAGTGCGGCTCATGAAGCTTAGACGCGGGTGTGTGACAGAGCAGAGCGGCATTGGCTGATGACATCAACGCAAGGGTGGTCTCCCGCTCTGCCGCCTCTCACCCGCTTTGGAGTTTGGACCAGACGGGTTCACTCCACTTGTGCCAGATAGATCTGGTGAGGCCAGTGTGCCACTTTCCACCTAGCTACCAGGTATTGGTTATTAGAGGTATAATAGTAGAGGCCATATTGGGTTGGTTTCAATGTTGCCATTGGTCGCCATTGAAGGTGCAATCTGGGAATGGGGAATGGACTCACTTATCAACATATCTAAACTATATGCACATTTCCCAATACCTGTATTTAGGGTTGGCATGATGGCAGTTGCTGATGGCATGTATGAAGCATCAGAGCAGGTGTAGTTGTTATGACCAGGTTTGAGGGAAGTTTGTGAGTTCAGCTGAGAACAGGTGTGAGGGCAGTGGGTGAGTTTAGTTGTTGGTGTTTATATGAAGGAGGCTGGTGAGGGAGTTGAGGTCAAGTGTGAGGGCAATTGGTGAGGAAGTTGAAGGCAGGTGTGAGTGTGTGAGATCGAGTTGGATGGTAGTTAGAGAGAGCAGTTTGTGAGATTAAACGTGGGGGGTGTTGAGGACAGTCACAGGTGTGAGGTACCTTGGCAAAGGTGTGAGGGAAACTGGTGAGGGCAGAGGTGCGAGGTCTGTTTGCATGGCCTCCCTCTGTCTGATTTCACCCTCTCTTTGGTGAGTTAAGTGTTTTGTGATGAAGCATGAACAGCGTCTACATTTCAGGTTTCAGCTCTCCTTTTGGGTCTGGTCTGAAGACAGCTTTAACTCCCTGCCAGAACTTATGTAATGAATGAAACAAGGCCCCAGCAGAAGTCATGGTGACACACATTTTCTCACCAGAGACCCTACTTTTTCACATTGATCATTTCAAGAAGAAGTGTCCCAAGGAGATAAGTTCACAGTGGTGAATTTGTGAGTGGTTTGGACTAAAAGTAATTTGGGTAAACAAGTCTGTTAAAGTAAGAGTCTCATTGAGAATATGCAATAGTGACAGTCTGCTTCCAGAACAGAGAGTCACACCAGTGTAGTATTCGTGCCAGTTGTGTGTGACTGTGCATAGAGGTGTGGAACTCACATTGAATGAGTGAGACAATGATAAGAGACCCAGGTCCAATGAGTGAGACTGCGCTCCTAGGATAGATGCCGGCACCTAAGGGCGGACGCGGCGCACCAGTCCTCGACAGCCAGTGATTGGGACTGCGCTGTCGGGCGAGTGACTCACACCCAATGAGTGAGTTGCATTTGCAGAAGAGAGGCAAATAAAAATAAGTACAGCTGTCCATCAAAAAATTGAGACTCACGCCCAGTGGGTAAGACTCAAACATGCAATCCTCATAACCAATACACGAGACTGTCTCCAGGTCATGAGTGTTGCCGCAAGTGAGAGAGTGTTCACCAAGGAGTGGTACTCACTCCCAAAAGAGTGAGTCTGAGCTCCATCAAACAGTGAGGGACACAGGGATCCAAGAATGAAACTCACACCCAGCGTGTGGAGCTCAGACCCAACGTGTGAAATTGGCCACAAGTCAGTGAGGCTTCTGTTCCCCGGTGTTGCCTCTCTGCCCCTAGTTCTTTCATCACTTGCCCTAAGCCTCGGCTCCATCGACTCCAGTCCGTTTATGCAGCTTAGGTCTCCTGCATAGTTCACCTCTCCATAAATGGAGCCAGTAATACAAGTCGTTTAATGTAATAGATGGATGCATGCATGAACAAAGACATAAATATAGAGAGATCTGAAAAAAATCCAGAAGTGCATGCCTAGTAAATTCCTCTCAGCTGTGCTCTTCCTCTTCTAGGCTTGGGTGGACCTGGCTGTCTTGGTCCTGACACAATACCTATTTATAATACTTTAAATGTGCCATGTGTTCATTTTTTTATATAATCCTTCCCTATATATGGAGACGGATGGGGCATGGTGGTGGTGGGAGAGTGTGTGGATGTGATCATGAAAAATCTGCCTAACCTGCACCCTCTCTTTGTGGAGTGTATGCTTCTCTAGGGCTTCCACCTTTCTCCTACTCTGCTCATGGGCGATGGCGTCTGGTGGACCAGAGACTTCCCCCAAAGTGTTGCCATCACCCGCCAATCAAGACACTTGCCATTGGAGTCAAAATGAGTCCTGGAACCTCACCACTCCCGGACCTTACCCAGGCAACCCACAGCAGGCCTTGGGTGATGCTGGCGAGATGCGGGCTAACTCACACGACGTTCTGCTGGTGAGTACCACAAAGAACCCAAGCTGTCCATCCCATCTCTTTGTATGGAGCTTATCCTGCTGTCTGCCCACGTGTTGCAACCATGATCACAATGGCAATCAGATCCATGCCAGATTTTTATTTAAGACATGTACATTTATCTAAATGTGGATATGCTAAAAATCGGTCATTTATCCTGACCTCCAGGACCGACTTTGGAGAACCCTGCATTATTGTGTTATTTCACCAAAAATGGTGACCTTGGATGAAGTAAGGCAAATTGAAACTGTAAATGTTTCAGGGCCCAAAATGATCCGATCAGAAAAGTCAGAGACACCAGGCCTCTCACAGAAGCCATCAGGGGCTGCCCAGAATAGCGTTGCCCAGCCCTTACGCACCCCCCTAAGCAGTCCGGGGGCAAACATACGCATACGGCCGAACAGAGGTAAGTAAAGAAATTAAACTAATTACATTGCGCACGCTGCAACGCCAAATGGCGATGCAGCTCGCACACTGTAATTCGTTTTATTTATTTATTTATTTACTTACCTCCATTCGGCCACATGCCAGAGTTTACTACCCGCCACCCTGCCCCTGCCCCGCCCTACCGCCCCGCAGCACTCCCTCGAGGAGCCGCTACAGTTTGTTACGCCCCTGCTTGAGCCCCCATCACCCCGCCCCGGCTCCCTACTGGATTGCCAGTTCCGCATACACCTTCCGCCAGACCTGAAGGTATGGGTTCCAGCCTGTATGGATAGATTGAACGGGCGGGGCGGGTCCCCCCTACACACCCCTTCCATATAAACCAATCTTCTTCCATTTCCTAGTGGTGATTTCCATAGAGGATAAAACATGATGAGTAATGTTGCTTTTTCTTCTTTCATTTGCCATATTCTAGTTTTGTGCTTTTTCTTGAATTTTCTTGTTCTTATTTTTTCTTTTCTCTGATGTTTTGATTTTCCATCTCCTTGAATTCCTCAGAAACACCAAGGAGCGCCTGCTTGGGAAGGGAATCCTCGCCATTTCATTCCCACTGTTGATCCCTTGATCCAGCCAGAGAGGGGCCAGCCCAGGAATGGGCACAATCAGGCGTCCGGTAAGTGGGTGACCGATTAACAGCGTTGCTCCTCTATGAAACATAGTGCAAATCAAGGGAGTAGCCAGAACATTAATATAACCCCCATTTTGATCCATACTTCAAATGGCATCGGGTGACCGAGGGCAGTAAGCCCTCCCCACCCTTGATGAGGTCCCGTCATCCCACCTTGTGGCCATCTTTCTCTCCATCCTTTACGCCATTCACACATCCCTTCATCTATCTATCTTTTCACGCTTCCATTCATCTATCTGTTCACCATCCCATCGATCCATCCTTCCGTTACCATTCTGGCTATCTCCCATCCAACATTACTCTCTTCCATCTCTCCTTCTATCCTTCCACCCTCACTTCCAGCCATTCGCCCATCCTTTTCCCAACAATTCATTTTCAACCACCCATCGTTTCACCCTCCTTTTATCGATTCATTCATCCACCCGCCCATCCATCCAGACTTTCATTCATCAATCCCCCATTCATCCTGAATTTCATCCTTCCCGCCATTCATTCTTTCACCGACTCACCGACTATGCCAGCTCTCTCCTGGCTGGGGCCAACCAGGCTGAACTAACCCGGTTACAACGGGTTCAGAATGCTGCGGCGAGGGCGATTGTCGGCCTACCAAGATTTTGCTCAGTGACAGGTGTCCTTCGCTCCCTACACTGGCTTCCGGTTAGGAAGCGTATTCTTTTTAAAGTCTTGTGCCTCGCTTTTAAAATCTTGAGAGGTACAGGCCCGGAAATCCTGTTGAACTGTTTGTCTTTCTATGTTCCTGCCCGTTGCCTCCGCTCCCAAGGTCTGGCCCTCGCGGTGGTTCCCAGATTCAGGCTTAGCCGCATGGGAGGCCGCTCGTTTAGGGTAATGGCTGCGTCAGCATGGAACTCCTTGCCTGTTGAAATCCGTCTGCTGGAGGACCTTCTGACTTTCCGGAAGGCGATAAAAACCTTCCTGTTTTAGTTGTTTTTGTCCCTGTTACTGTTTTAGCTGTTCATTAGCTTTTCTTTTACATCCCGTTGTGTTACGAGCTACCTTGTCTTTGCGCCGGGACGCTCCTTGGCTGGAGTCGCTGTGCGCACAATAAATAGACGTAACATAACATAACATAACCATGCAAATGTTGTTTCACTCTTCATCCATCAGTCCTTCCACCTTCGCATCCATCTTTTAATTATTTTGACACTTCCTTCGTGTCATGGTTTCTTTCTTCTTTTCATATGTCCTTCACTCTTCCTTCCAGCACTCTCATCGCACACTCAGTAGTTAGTGGCCCCAAGTGAAAGGAAGGAAATGGCCCCCATCAAGAAGCAGGGTTCAGTGGGTCCTTCAGACTTCTGGCCACAAGTGCCACTGCTCCTGCCGCAGTCATTGAGGCTACGCCCCGGCGCACTCTTTCCCTCTTTTTCTCTCATCACTTCACCTTACTCTGATTGGCTTCGCATCCCTAACCTCTTTTATAGTTTTTCCTTACTCAAATTATTATAGGTATCAACCTCCCTCCACCCCCCATTTAAGCTGTGACAGCAGCGGGTTAAAAACACCACTGCTAAAAATCCTTTACGCAAGTAACCGGGGGCGTAGCTTCAGGGGGGTAACAACCTCCTAATAAATGCATTCTCTAGTAAATAGTTGGGTGCAGGTTCTTTCAGTCGGGTATGGAGCAGTGGATGTTGGATTTTACCTACATGTTTACATGCACACACAGATAAAAACACAAACACTCTCTCTCTCTCTCTATTAAAGTTCTTAACCCCTTCGCCGCGGGGTTAATTCCCCCGTGACGCGGGGGAAGGGATCATGCGCGGCGCCTCGGTGCTTGTGACAAGCTCGGCTCGTCATGCAGCACGGTGGCGCTGTGCTCATGACGAGCTGAGCTCGTCACGACTCCGCCCACTCAATGGAACACCCCGCACAGGAGGGGAATTATCCCAGCGTGGGCGTTCCGCGGCAGTCATGACGAGCTCAGCTCGTCATGAGCACAGCGCCACTGTGCCTCATGACGAGCTCAGCTCGTCATGAGCACCCAAAGTGTTAAAACTGTATTTTACAACATATTGTCTTTTAAGTAACCCTAACAATCTGCACTGCTCATGGCTGCAACCAGTTATCTACTTTTTGTACTATCACTCACATTTGTGTACACTTTTATCTTAACCAGAAAACAAAAGTGTTTAAGTAATTATACATTCTAATTCCTGTTAGAATCTCAATATTTATCTGTGATAAATGTGCGAAATTATGTATCTTGTGGCCAGAATTACTATCATGCTCGTCACAAAAAGTGGTTGCAATTTGCAACCAGTATCTTTGCAACCAATATGGAATTTTTTCAAACCGACCTATGTACAAATAGGTGGCTTCATAAAAGTTGTTATCCAACCCACCTAATTAATATCCATTAGATATTTTTAAATTGTGTCTCAGTCCGATTGGTCACAATCACAAGAATGATTGCTTGCAAAAGTCAGTAGGCCACCATGTCTGTGATTGTTTTTAAATATATATATTTTTTTAAAGCAGCCTATTTTCCTCAAAGCAAATGGGCTGTTTTGAAGAATTTTTTCTCTGGACCACTCCTGCTCCCCCTTGGAATCTTTTTCACAGTTCAGAGAGGGCAAAGGGGTCCAAAGTTGTCACCTTTCCTTTCACAAAAGAGTTTCCACCACAACTTGGGAGTCAGTAACTTTTCAATGGTTTAGAACCAGAATTGGTCCCTCAAACCAATGATAAATATGGTACTGATTCACACCTTGGAAGAAAGCCCTAAGCTGGCATGCTTTGTGTTTACTTGTTGCAAAATTATGTTGACCCAGCTGTGAAGTTTATTCCTCCACTAGTCTGAGCAATTTAGTGGATGTGATAAGGAACAATGGGCCAGATTCACAGAGCTAACTTTAGACAAAATCCTAAACTTACTACCATTTACTCATTTTGGTATTCACAGAAGGCACTTACTCATCAATGAGTAAGTGCCTTCTGTGATTACCAAAATGAGTAAGTGCCTTCTGTGATTACCAAAATGAGTAAGTGCCTTCTGTGAATACCAAAATGGTAGTAAGTTTAGGATTTTGTCTTAAGTTAGTTCTGTGAATCGTGCCCACAGTTCCTCACACCATGAGTAAAAAGGATATTGCAAGTCACCACAAAGTAGCGTGACCTTCTACCTGAACTTGACCTTTGGCTTCATTCCTCTTGATGGTCATAGAGCTTCTTGTGGGTTGACCGTAAAACATCCTGCATTTGATACTTTATCACTTACATTAATTCAAGTGAACAATGTAAATATAAAAGAATCCTACGTACAGAAAGACAAATACAAAGAAATGTTTCCAAAAAGTAAACTGCACACATACAAAAATATACATTTTTTTATAGTGCAATTGCTCCATGCCTACTGTTACTGAATCATTGAATCATGTGAAATGAATTGTTCGAAATTGTTTTTTTTTTTTATTCACTTTTCTTTATTGGGTTTTACATGTCTTAAGCACTAAACTAAAGCAGGGTACAACTAACATTCCAACACACATGCAGGTTACCACACTGATCAGAGGCACATGCCGCGTAACTGTTGTTTACCAAATCTACATTGTCTAGAACAGGATCACAAGTCGATTTTTTGCTGGGTTGGGGAAATCCAAGCAATACATTCTATATGTATCTTGTCACATTTGCCAATGCTTCAAATACAGAGGCCAAACGTCAGGCTATGTCTTGTGACAGATAGCTGCTTATTCTTTTAACATGGGATTGGTGTTTACTTTTCAGTCTCTGGCTGCAAAGTGAGAGGAGTTTGTAAAGTCAATGATGACAATCTTGCTGGAGCACAGGGAGTGTGAAAGGAAATGCTGTATGATGTTGTGTTGTTGTTTGTAATTCTGAAGTGTGGTGCAAACAGAGATTTGAATGGGTTCAGAACAAATGAAAACACTTTACTTGGCAATGCACAAATGATAACTATCACAGAAACCTGATTTCCACAAATTTTTATCTGAGTGCTAAATATTTTTAGCAGTAAAACTAAATGGCTTTGCAAAGTAATTGGTCATTTGAATGAAAAAGGTGTTGCCTGTACATCACAATGCACTACCACACAAAGTTTTAGTTATATAAAAAAATTGCCGCCTCCTATCCATTAAAGGTAGGTGGGTCGCAAAAGATTGTCGTTCTAAAAAGTGGATCGTGGTTCTAGAGCGTTTGGGTCTAGAAGTTTGTAGCATAGGTGTTAACTCCTTGGACAGTATCATGATGAGATGAGCAGGCACACCTCATCATGGTGTGGCCCCTGGTAGTCTTCCTACTTTTTATTAAAACTGGTCTCTCTAACATCTGCACCCTCAACTGGATGTTAGGCTTCCTGCAGGCGACTGTGGTCATCAGACTGATCACCACGTGCAGGCGTTTTTTGTTGTTGTTTTGTTTGGTTTTTTTGTACTTGTATAGCGCACAGCTACCAGCAGTGGGTTTCCTGGCTTTTCCTGTGAAGTGTCCTCTCCTGGGCACCCCCATGGTGCAGACCAGGCATCCCTCGCGTTGTGGGGGCCATTGTGGAGACTAAGCAAGCTATTGCCCAGAGTTGCAGCGCGGGACCCATGATCAGAATAGGCACCGAGGCGAGAATATCGGGTCAGGGGAATTAATGAGCCCAAGACAAACCGAGGCGGGAATCGAACCCTGGTCCCTGGCCAGAGCTCTGCATCTAGGTCTGCCTGCTCTAACCATTGAGCCACACTTCTCCACGTGCACTAAAGTTTCAGTTATTTATAGCAATAAATTAATTGTAGAATTCTGCAAGCCCTAACATTATCTACTTTAAAAAATTTCATTTTTTCTGCTAACGTCCTGTACATTTACTTTTTATTTCTTGTGTAATAAAGTTCAATTTTCTTCACTCCTGCGGAGAGAAGTACTTTTTCTGCAGCAATGTTAGGACGCTATGTACTTGTGATTGGCACATTATCTGGTGACAAGGTGACAATATAGTGTAAACACCATTATAAACACCTGATCGAAGGTCTCATAAGAGAATGGATTCGGATTCTTTGACAATCACACAGCCAGTTCCTTGACCTTTCTATGTGGTGACTTCTTTTTAATTGGATTTTTTAAATTCTTGATGGGACCTATTTTTCTAACACATTCTTCTCAAAGTGCCTGAGTCAGCTGTTTTTAATTGTATATACATCATTTTCAGCTTTTCACCTTTGCACCACGTGATCACTTTCAAGTGCACAAATAATTACATTTTTCAGCTTAATTGGGATTTATTGACTGGATCGCATGCGTTTTGTTGTACACTATTTTCATGTGCTTGATTGTTATTTGAAGACTAATTTCCTGGACCATATACACCTACTGTTTTAATGCTTGGATATTGGTTATTCAGGCATATTTTTAGGAAAACGTTCCTCTCTCTGCCTTATTCTACTATGATTAGTTCTTGAAACTTTGCAGATATACGTATTTTGCTAATAAGTGACCAATATATTTTTGCTGTCTTTTTTCTTCAGTAGGTTGCGGGCAGGCTGCCGGGCCCATGTTCGCGCATGCCCGGATCATGGGTGGAGCAGAGGCGCAGGCAGGTAGCTTCCCATGGCAGGTCCTGCTGAGTGTCAACGGACGGGCAGCTGGGGCGTTGGTTGCTGACCGCTGGATCTTAACGGTCGCGCACATACTCCGCCCAAAGATGGCTCCCAGAGAGTGGGCGCATGACACCAAACAGCAAATTTGGGCATACCTTGGCGACACCGATGTCAAGAAAATGGTAGAGCTTGGATTCCATGAGGTGGAACGTGTCGTTGTCCACCCTGAGTACAAGGACGATGCCAATGACTTCCGCCATGACATTGCCCTCATAAAGCTAAAGCGGCCCGTTGTCTATGATAAAAACATATCACCAGTCTGCCTTCCAAAACCAGGGAACATTGATTTCTATTCACCGGGCCGGCTAGGCTATGTGTCGGGACATGGAGAAATTGAGAAACAGAGACTGCTGAATAAACTAAGGTACATACAGGTGCCCGTGGTGGATCCGGAAACTTGTGCAGCATCTGTGAAGAGCAAGACCATCTATGACCTGCCCACAATTGTGGACGAGCACATGTTCTGCGCTGGGTATCCTGAGGGAGGGAGAGATGCTTGCATGGGGGATAGCGGAGCAGCCTTTGTTGTTTTTGACCAGGAAAGAGGGGCCTGGGTGGTGACAGGGCTGGTGTCCTGGAGCATTGGGTGTGGTACGCCCAATCAGTATGGATTTTACACTAAGGTGGGAAGCTATGTTGGCTGGATCAACAGTGTCCTCTCCAGCCTTTAGGATTCATTCCTCTAATACAAATGAGGCACAATTAACTGCATGAATTCATACATTTCAGGTCTAAGTTTACCTTTGTGAATTGGGCCCACCATCTCCTTGGCCAAGCCATTCATAAAAATATTGACATCACGGCGATGTCCACATTTTGCTACGTGAATTGCTCTGTCTGGTAGGTCATATTACTAGTGACTTTCATCCATTTATTATATTTG
This sequence comes from Lissotriton helveticus, assembly GCF_964261635.1. Taxonomy (NCBI): domain Eukaryota; kingdom Metazoa; phylum Chordata; class Amphibia; order Caudata; family Salamandridae; genus Lissotriton; species Lissotriton helveticus. Next base: position 71,616,715 of record NC_136068.1, on the reverse strand, counting down.
TCTTCAGTTGCCATCTGTAGTGCTGTGCTTAATTTCATCAGAACTGCATTATCAATTAGGAAACGTTAAGAATTGTGTTAGGAAAACCGGGCAATGCGATTGAAGGGTTTAAATCGATTCTGTTATTTTCGGATAGCGATAGAATATGCTGAAAGTTGTTTATCCACCCTAAATGTTGCATTTAAAAATTCTAAAGATGTTTTACGTATGATGTTTACTTTTATCATTCAATAAATCGAATAAAGTTATTTGATGATGACTTTCATCCAATCCTTACCTGCCTTTTCCTTTCTGGATCTCCTGTGGTAACACCAACCCTTGAAAATGGCCTTAATATTTGCCTCCTGCCCATATGCCGAGCATAAATGTGCCCTTTGCTCCACTTGTCACTTCTTCCTGCTGGCTTTGCTGACAATTATCAAGACACAACAGAAAAGTGTCACAGTACCAACACAGTTTTTAGTTGCCACCTTTCAGGCATGTGCTGCATACGCCAAGGCTATACCCCTGTCCTCAAGATGCAGAGTCAGGGCAGACCTTGCCATATGCCATACTCAAGCACCAAGGGAGATCTAATGACTTGAAATGATGTGTTAGTGAGTAGTGAAACATATCCATATTACTCAAACAAGAACAGAATATGTGTGGGGCAGTGTTCTTCACAGGATGCATCTGCATGCTCAGTAATGGTTTCCTAGTTGAGAGGCACCTCCTGGTGTATGCCCTGCGGTTCCACGTGCCGTATGAATATGTCACTTTACTCCTCATGCGTATACAACCCGTGCCATTACCCCGCCTTTTTTACTCCGCAAAGTCTTTTAGAACGAAGGACTTTACATTGCATTCCATTAGAACGCATTGTCCGTTACAACGCAATTTACTATTCTAACTCCACCGGGGCGTGGTAATGGGGAATGCTTTATAATGGTTTGCGGAGTAAAGCTCTGCGTTGTAAAAGATTTTGCGGAGCTAAAAATGCAGGGTAATGGACTGCATTGTAACGCAGTCGTTCTAAAGGATGTTTACCATGCCATCTGAATGAACATTTCAGCCTTACTAACTCCTGGCCTTAGCTGTTTTGGAGGGGTGCCTTCAGTCAGAGTATGTTTAATGGGATAACCAACGCAAGTTAAGGAGGGACATAGCCAAGAAACGCCCAATAGCATTGATAGGAGGCGGAGACAAGTATACAACCAATGACTAGCCTTCCACAGGTCCAAAGATGGCTCATAGCCAGTGCTGGCAACTAGAACATCTTAAGAAAGCCAGACTGAAAGGAGTCAGAATAGTGTCTGGCCGCACCACAAGTCAGCAGCTAGCTGGTATAGTGGAGAAGTGTGGCTCAATGGTTAGAGCGGCAGACCTTGATGCAGAGGTCTTGTCTGGGACCAGGGTTCAATTCCCGCCTCGGCGGGTCTTGGGCTCAACTTCCTCGGACCTGATAATTCTCGCCTCGGTGCCTATTCCAATCATGGGTCCCACTCTGCAACTCTGGGCAATAGCTTGCTTAATCTCCACAACAGCCCCACCAGCGCTGGGATGCCTGGCTTCACCTTGGGGGTGCCCAGGAGTGGGCATTTCACAGGGAAAAGCCAGGAAGGGTTCCACAGCGGTATGCGTATAGCGCCAAGACACTCATGAGTATAAGTGCGCTTTACAAGTACGAATCATTTCATTTCATTTCATTTCATATAGCCAGGCTCCCTCCAGGGTGGCTTATAAACAAAGTTATCTGACTTTTCAAGTTCCAGGCGTCTCAAGACATCGCTTGAAACCAGAAAAAGTACATAGAACAGGTGATCTCCCACTGAGTGAAAGGAAAAGGGTTTAGAGTTTACTGTGAAAAATGAATCCACCTAGATAAGCAGTAAAATTAATATACCTTGAAGCGCCCAATGGGTGATTTCGGAGATTTGCAAAAGATGCTAAAATTCAGCATTCCTCTAAAGTGAATCCTACCTGTATTAAATTTAAAATACGTGTCACAAAGTTTAATCTGTGTCAGTCTCTGTCTTGTGTTGGGTCCAGGATGAATCAGGTTTTCCTAAGAACTGTGAAGGTGCCTTTTCAGATCTGGCTGTCTTCTACGCTTATGTATTCCATAAAGAAGTGCTCTGGGTCAGCACGTGGGAAGCATCTTTCACATTTTGGATCAGCCCACTGCATAAAGAGGGGCGGCTCCTCCATTGGAGCAGAGGACCGTCGACCCACTTAAAATCCCCTCAAAACCCATGAAAATTAAAATAGTAATTTATTACCATTTTATTTTTCATCCCCGTCCCGAGCCAAGCATCAGGGCGGGGCAGGGTCACGGCTCAGTGACAGCAGCAGGGAGGAGGGTGGGTTATCTATCACTTATGTTTAAAGTGTGCATGTCTTTCTGGCCTGCCGTCTTTTTTTTTGCAGATTTTATAGAGTGTGAACTCGACCCGAAGGTCTTGGAGCACTTTACATGAGCACAGGTTACGTTACAAATTCAGGCACGGGGAGATTAACCCCCATGTGCATCAAGCATCCATTTTGCGATTCCTTATTAGCGAAAAATAAGGATTTGCTAATAAGGAATAGCAAAATGCTATGCATGAAGAAATCGCAAAAAAATTGCGATTTCTTAATATTCCTTAATTGCGACTCGCAAATTGCGAGTTGCAATTAAGGAATACCTCCCCATTCATTCCTATGGGCCAAGAGGCCCATAGGAATGAATGGGAAGACATTCTCAATTTGCGATTAGCAATTAGCGAATCGCAAATTGAGAATGCAATTTCAAGGGTGCAGGGGTGTCAAAAGGACACCCTGTTGCACCCCTGAAATTAACCTTTGCATATATGTTGCGCACACACATGCTGTGTGTGCGCAACATGAAACTTTGAAAAATGCACAAAAGTGCATTTTCCAAAGTTTTTGCAAATTACCATGAAGTTCAACTTTATGGTAATTTGCTCCCCCTATTAGCGAAAACGCTAATTTTTTTACTTTGTTGCATTGCATTTAAGGAATCTCAATTTGGGATTCCTTAAATTCAATCGCAATTTAAGGAATCTCAATTTAGAGATTCCTTAAATTGCGATTTTTGCATTTGGGATGATGCATCCCAAATGCAAAAAATACCGGTCGCAAAGGGGCAGATTCTGAGAATCTGCCCCTTTGCGACCAGATTTCCCTTTATGCATCTGGGCCCATGTGGTTTGCCCAGAATCACAGGATGTGGACGCGACCCCGAGGCTCGAACCCTGGTTTCCAGCACCAAAGTCGGCAGTCTAGCCGATGGACCACACTATCCACCCATGATGAGACAGCCAGCCACACATGCGCACTTTAAACTTCTGTAGCCCAGCTGTCGCAGCTGTCTTAAGACAACTGGGTTAGAGTCAGTGCCGGCCTCCAGGGCGCTGTAGAGTGCTGAGTGAGACCACTCCCTCTAATCAGGGCGCTGATTGGTCAAGGGAGTTTCAGGCTTCAGCTTTCAGTTTCTGTGGAGGTCCAGAGCAGAGGGCCCCACAGTCGCTCAGTAAGTTTTTTTAAATTTATAATTTATTCATTTTTTGCGCGCAAATGGGAAAGTGATTAGCTTGCTATGCCACCTTGCCAGATAAAAGGATCTTTTACTAAATGTTGAAATTAGTTCTTATCAAACAAGAGTACTGTTCATCACTATATACTACTGTTGAGTTTATTAAATACAAAAAGACATTGACATATCTTAATAGTTTATTGTGGAAACATGTTGCTATGTAACATTCAGTAACAATCATTTCAATTACATTTCAAAATGTTTGAGTGCAAATAGCAAATGTGTCAAGTAACCATCACATTATAAACAAGCATAAGTGACATTTTAGGTGGGCTTCAGACACCATCCAAGCCTGATGTTACTTTTTAACTGTGATCTGCATTGATCCGGAAACCTCGCATCTCATGGTTAAAACACATATTTAATTGTGGTGATCCACTATGTAGCAATTTAAGTATTGAAACTGCACCTTAGTCTCGTTATGTTAGCAAAATCGAAAGAAAAAAAACATATTCTGACTTTAAATTCTTTGCAATCGTTGCATCTTATTATGAAAATATTTTTTTCCAAGTCAGCAAACATCTTCACAACATGAAGGAAACAAGATATTACATTCTCCCTATGTTGACGTAATTCACTGGAAAATGCATAACGTCGTATACTTTTTGCTTAATGTCTAAACTCTACATGCAATGAAAGTTAAACCAACAGACCGTGAGTGTGATGAACGAGGCAGGAGTATGTATATGCATATATAAGTGTGGCACATTTGTACATGTATATGTACATATATGTATATAGAAGGAAAAATATTTGTATTGACAGGAACCGTACAATATATATATTTGTATAAAGACAAAGAAAGTTTATGATAGCAGCATTTTGTATCCACACACTATTATCTGTATATTTATCAATTATAGCAATGTACAATACAATTGGAGTTCTAACTGTTGGTTTTACTTAATTTTAGATTTTTTAACTTGATGGTATTTCCTGACGAAGACATACCTGTGTTGAAACGCGCGTCGAAGCTACCATCACATACTTCCTTTTTATTGTTCTAAATATAATGATTTACAAATGTATTATTGAAAGTCAATAATTCCGTTTTTAATAATTATCATGATCATTAAAACTTAAAAAAACTTTTTATCATCTTTGTTGTTTGTACTCTTTGTTCTACATTGCTTATGTTCTACAGTGCCTCGGAATGTTATTTTTCATTGTATGAACGAGGCAGGAGCCATATATTGATATAGCTTACATAAACTTTGAAATAGTTGAAACTGTTTGTGCCATCCCTAAAAATGAAAAGAGCAGAGGCAAAAAAAATGTGTCCAGAATAAATACTAGGGGCTTTATTTGTGAGGCCTTGCGACAATTTTGAGCTTCCGTTGCGTCACTTTTAGTAACGCATCAGTGGCGTAAACATGCCTCCTGTTGCGCCCTATTTACAAAGTGACGCATCTAAGCAGATGTGTCACTTTGTAAACCCCTGCACTACAGGGTGGGCGTTCACACGCAAGTACGCCTCCTAGAAGTGACGCAGTGAAATCTACGAGATTTCACAGCACCACTTCTAGGGTGCAAATGCGTCAATATCACAGCAGGCGTAAGACTGATGCAGGCACATTTAACATGCGGCTTGCCTATGTGAAATGACCCATTGATGGAGTTGCCCCACTTTTGTGACACACTCCAGCAATGCGTCACTTTTGCGCCTACAGATACATCAGAAATACTTACGTATCTGTAACACTTTGCGACATGATGCGTCATACAGTAAATATGACGCATCCATCCTGTCGCAAGGAGGGCACGCAGCAATGCATCACTTCTCATAAATGAGGTCCTAGGAATTTATGACTGCGTTCAGATGGGAGGGTAGTTGTGTCTCCTACTCAGAGTGAGCACTTTGAATAGCAAAGCCACCATATTGGTGGGACAGAGTATCAAGGACAAAATAGCTCATACTAAATATTGACAGATAGATAACTCTAGATTTTCTATACCCAAACCCCCCTATATGTACCTACGAGGTAGATATATCTTCAAGGTACTTAGATGTGGAGTTACGAATAGTAAATCGATACTTCCCTATATGCACTTAGCTTTCGATATTTCGAGCCTCAGTATTCTGTCCTCAATCTGCTCTCTCGACATTGATGGAGTCGACATTCAGTAGTGCAATCATTCAGATTGGAGGGCAAGGTTTAATGGATTGACAAACAGCTGAAGGTGTATTTTAATATAAGCCAATTAACAGATCATGCTAAGAGATCTTATTTAGCAAACGCGTTTGCTGAAGGTGTTGAAGCAATGATAGTTTGAGTACTTTTGACTAGTAGAAGGAAAAAAACTTCAGCTATGCCAAAGGGTGGTTTCCAGGAAAGTAGCACACATGTCTGCAGCATAAGGAGGTGGAAGTTAATTAAGAACTGTGCCGGGTACAGAGAGGGTCACCTAGTATTGCACAGTACATAAGAGAGACATTCCCTGGCATAATGGCAACAGATCACCCCACTCAGGCCTCTAGTTGTGTTGTGTCTCAGGCCATAGATCTTGCCGTTTGTATGGCATTACAACGTGGGCTTTTACCCCGCATGCCATTAGAAAGCGGGGATTACAACGAAAGTCGTTACAGCGACTTTCGCTGGGCTTTCGCTGGAGGGCGCTGGATAGTGGAATAGTTTAATTTTCTATTCCAACTCCAGCCCACGTTGACAGTAGGGAAGGTGTTGGATAGAAAATTAAACTATTCCCTATCCAACAGCGCCCTCCCGCGAAAGTCGTTGTAACGACTTTCGTTGTAATCCCTGCGTTGTAATGGCAGTGCGGGGTAATCCCAGCGTTGTCATGGCTGTTCACTTATCTTGCCTTTAGGTTCTGGAGATGCTACCGTCTTAGGCCTCAGACAAGCAGAAGAGCTACCCCTAACTTTCTGGGAAGTTACAGTTCAGAGTCTCGGAGACGCAGTTAAAAAGAACTTCACACCACAACTTGTCCCTTTTATCCCTTCTCCTACTTCGAAGCGTGGAATTTGCGCACACCCTTCGTCAAAACAAGTTCCAGTTCTGTCAATGTCAACTTGGATTCTTAGTCTGTGGCAGGAAATTGTGTTTTCATTGTCAGGCAGCAGGTGGGGGATCCCAGAATGGATGGGGGTCACTGCAATGACAAAATGCTGGTGATCCAAGGAAGGTACTGTGAGATATGAGTATAGAAGCTGTACTTGCCTGGATTTCCACACCCTCTGACCCAGGTGGTCAGCCCTGCCAAGACCCACGCTCGCCTCTCATATTCGTAGACAACCAACGGAGTACCCTCGTCCCCCTGACAGGGCCCGGTCGCCTTCCCCCCTTCCAGGTAGCCAGCACAGAAAATGTTATGGCTTCCATCAATCCCAGCCTCTCTCTTACCAGTCTGGCATGTGGTGTCATCCAGTAGGGGCTGTACTGTGTATTTCATCCGCAGGGTGGCCTTTCCAGATTCCGTTAAGCCATAGCCCGACACATAACCCATTCGTCCTGGAGAGTACAGGTCACCTTCCAGACCCTTTGAGGGCAGGCAGATGGGCATCACCCGCTTGGTGAACTCTACTGGTTTCTCCAGTTTCAGCAGAGCGATGTTGTGTCCAGGTGCCCTGGGGGTGGCGTATGATGAGTGCAGAAAGATGCTCACCACTTTACGCCGTATGGTTGATGATCTCCTTCCCAAGTCCATTTCCACTTGTATTGTTGTTGGTAAAACTGCGGCTAAGTCGTTGCCGGAGGTCAGCACCCAACGACTATCGATCAGAGCACCAGCTCCCTTGCCGTTATCTTGTTGGCCTATGACCTTAATCTGTACATGCCAGGGGAAGTTCTCCACCCCTGCCGAGGAGCCACCAAAAATTCGGGCATACGTCACTACTGGTTTCTCAGGACGTCCACAATCTGCAAAGATAAGAAAGGGCTTTAGCACATATGATTTTGATGACAAAACCCAGGTACAGCAGTATCTAGGGTATTATTTTTTTGTTAAATTAGGAGCATTTTTGATTACTCGAGCACTAGCTGCCCTACCTCTAACTTAAGGCATTGCGAGGCGAAGGCCGGCCTCTTTTCTCTCCACCGTGCACCAGTATCCAACATACCTCATCACGTACCCAACCACCCACTCCCGGAGGAAGGCAGAATTGGTAGAATTTGTTGCAGCAGAAAAAGGGGGCTACATAAAATTTGGACTGGTTTACTGAACTTACACCTTGGAGAGGTGTTGATTTGTATGGGCACTGGGCAGGCAGGAGGGGGAACTGACCTGCTGTTGGTCCTGGACCTTTCTGTCCTACCCTGGGATGCCTAGAGTTGAAATTTTAGGGGATTTGCCTGGTGAGAGGTCCCCTTTTAGGAATGGAGCACTATGCAGTGCCCTGGTTATGTGTTGGTATGGAACTGCGGGTAATGCCCACCCCGCTGTATGATGGAGGTGAAGTTGCCACCAAGATATGCTCTGAATGCCCTTGGTTGAGGATGTGGACGATGGATAGGGAAACAGGGCCTTCTGGCAATTTTAAGTTCTGAAGTGTTGTTCTGTAATGGAAGGTGGATGCAACTGTTGTACTGCTTGCAATCCTTGACCTGTTTTGCTGATCTTACTTCCTGTATGCTCATAGCAATAATGTCAGCTTAACTATGGTTATAAGTTCTCACTTACACCATGTGACTATGTGAATAAAAGGCTACGCCATGGTTGAATCATCTTAATCGCAGTTGTCTATCTCCTTGGGATTCGTTTCAGTGGAGGGCAGCGACTTGCACGTTATGAGCGCGCTATAAATAACCCATTTGTATTGACTTACCTTCTCCACTGCTAAACAAAACCACCCCGCTCATGTAGCTTTACCGGCCCTATCCTGAAAAACCTATTTGATCTCCCAAATTTTTCTCTTACTCAGCATCTCCAAGTCCCCTGCAGGCCTCATGTCTCAATATAGACCTACCAGTAATTTTTTTACATCTGGATCTAATGGCCCATGAGACAGCTTACCTCGTCGGTGTAACAGGGCTGTTGCAAAGCGTAAACTTCTATGAAAACCATTAAATCCACTAAAGTTACCTGAATATTAACTGACATTTTACTCTAACTATTATCAACTAGGGATTTGTTTAGCTCCTCCCTCTTGTGACAAATACTGCTTATATTTTTGAATTAGCACTATTCGTAAGGATGGTGGGCAGGCGTGTCTCGATCAAATGAATGGAAGACTTTCCTACTCTCACAGTGCAGCAGAAACTTGACATCAAGTGGCACTGTCGACTGCTGTGGAACCCATGATAGAACTTCTGGCTTCTTGGCCCCTCCTCCAAAAGACCACTGTTGTAATGGAAGCTGCTTTCCCTCTTTCTCTAGCCCTCAAGCCATTAGCCATATCTTTGGAGTAGTCAGGAGAACCCACTAAGATGATGCAATTCTGACTTCACCGCCATACCTGCTGTTATCACCTTAAGGTCTTCAACCCCTTCCATCAGCTTCACCAAATAAGTTTCAGTTCCCATAAGAGATAATTGAACCTCATGTCTCTTAGGGCCGGATGTAGGAACCCTAATACCGGTCGGTAACGGACGAAATTACCGAATTTCGTCCGTTACCGACCGGTATTAGGCATTTGGGATGAATGTCTGACATAATATCGACAGACAGAATATCTACATACAAAAATATCGACACAAAAATATCGAAATCAAAAATATCGAAATTATATCTACATAATGGTAAGTACAAAAATATCGAAAAAATAATATCGTAGTACAAAAATATCGAAATTAAAAAGATCGTTTTTTTAAATGTATTAATAATAATGTAAAAATAATTTTAAAATACATATAATTTAACAAATATTAAATAAAACATTAAAACATAATTAAAAAATTAAAAGTAATACATATACATTTAAAATAAATTAAAAACGTAATAATTTAATGTAATTTTATTTTTTTTAATTTCATTTAATTGATTTAAAATAAATTTACATTTATTTTATTTTTACCCTGTACGCCTGTACCCCAAAAACCCAAAACTGACCCTGAACCCTAAAAATACCCCTGTACCCCAAAAACCCAAAACTGACCCTGAACCCTAAAAATACCCCTTTACCCAAAAACTGAAAACTGACCCTGAACCCTAAAAATACCCCTTTACCCAAGAACTGAAAACTGACCCTGAACCCTAAAAATACCCCTTTACCCAAAAACTGAAAACTGACCCTGAACCCTAAAAATACCCCTTTACCCAAAAACTGAAAACTGACCCTGAACCCAAAAAATACCCCTTTACCCAAGAACTGAGAACTGAAAATATCGACACATACAAAAATATCGACACGATATTCTGTCTGTCGATATTATGGCACATCGATATACTATACCATCGATATTAAAACATCGATATTATTGTATTTCGATATTTTACTTTCGATATTTTGTCTGCCTACCATTTGGGATGTAGGTGGCTACATTTCAGATTCGGTAATTTACCGAATCGGTAGTTAAGAATTCGGTAAATTACCGAATCTGAAATTTAGGAAGCACTCAAGTGAGTGCTTTTCACCTGTAAGGATTCGTTATTTACCACCAACTATAAGTTGGTGGTAAATAACGAATACCTTTGAAAATGCAACTCTGCATTTTCAACTGTGCCATGTGGCAGACATACATGCCCTTAGGGCATGTATGTGTTTAAGGGCATGTATGTGTGCCACATCTGCGCACAAGCACGATTCAGGGGTGCAACAGGGTGTCAAAGTGACACCCTGGCACCCTTGAATGTTTCCCCCATTTTATTGAATCGGTATTTACCGATTCGGTAATTGCCATTCATTCCTATGGGCCTCCAGGCCCATAGTAATGAATGGCAATTACCGAATCAGTAAATACCGATTCGGTAAATACCGAATCTTACAGATTCGGTAATTTTTACAGAAAATGTATCTACATCCAATTTACCTATTCTTAAATACCGAATCGGTAAAATTCGGTATTTAAGAATAGGTAAATTGGGATTACCAACATCTGGCCCTTAATAGTTACAGAAGTCATAATCCTATATCATTATGATAGAACTCCACAACTTAAGTGTGCTTTGTAAAACCCTGACCGCTCTATGTTCAGTTCTATTTGTATCCTTGATAAAGTTAAAATTTACAATCTACGCACCAAGGATCAGGAACAACATCTCCATCTTCATCAGGACCACCCAAAGGTTGCTCCAATGTAGGAAACAGTTGAAAACACACCTCTTTAAAGAACACTACATCATAATCCATTGACACCATCCAGAACTCCGTGTCCTCTCCTATTACTCACCGCCTTTAGCTTGCCTTTAACCTTGTACAGCGCTTGCTGCCTTTTTGGCTATGTTTGCGCTACAGAAATACTATATGCATACAGTATTGGAGAAGTGTGGCTCAATGGTTAGAGCGGCAGACCTTGATGCAGAGGTCTGGCCTGGGACCAGGGTTCAATTCCCGCCTCGGCGGGTCTTGGACTCAATTTCCCCGGACCTGATAATTCTCGCCTCGGTACCTATTCTAATCATGGGTCCCACTCTGCAACTCTGGGCAATAGCTTGCTTAATCTCCACAATGGCCCCAACAGCGCTAAGGATGCCTGGCTTCACATTGGGGGTTCCCAGGAGTGGGCATTTCACAGGGAAATGCCAGGAAGGGTTCCACCGCGGTATGTGTACAGCGCCAAGACGCCTCAGGGTATAAGTGCGCTATACAAGTATGAATTCATTTCATTTCATACATACCGCCCTGCTGTCCCAGGGCAATTCACTCATGCTGGAGGGCTAGTTTTGCAATATCGGCTCGACGTCATCATCGTAGTGACCATAGCACCCTTCAGTGTCTCTCCCCCAACGTCTTCATTGCAGTGTCCTTACCACCCTTCAGGCTCTCTCCCTCCGCATTATCATTTCTTTGACCTTCTACCCAATCGCTACTACACATGTTAGATTGCTGGACTAAGAGCAGGGGTATATCTATTGAAATATGCAGAATCTATAGATTTTACATTATCACAAATGTATGAAGTTTTTTATTTTTTACGCGGTTCAGCAGAACCATCAGGGGACTGATAAACCTGAAAAATTGTAAGAACACATGCATAAACGTGTACTAATCACATGTTAAAGAGACATCAAAAGTAAATGTGAGAGAACTTAGGGGCATATTATCAAGGGGGTTTATCTCCGCTTTTTTGGCTTTAAGAGCCAAGAAAGCGGAGATAAAATTATCTCCCTATTACCTAGCTGTCGCTAACACCAGTTAGCGACAGCTAGTAGGAGATAGCGACCATCTTGGGCCCCACTTTGCATGTCAGTGATATTTATCACTAATGACATGCAAAGTGGGCGTGCCAAGATGTTAGCGACTGGAAACAGTCGCTAACATCGCTATCTCCTATTACCAACTTTTGGAGATATTCGCGCTAAGCGCGAATATCTCCAAAAGCTAACACCTGCCCTGGGCAGTTCTTAGCCATGTTATCCAATGGGAGGTGGATAACATGGCTAAGACCATTAGCTCGGTAATGCATGAATATCGCTGACTTTTCAGCGATATTCATGCATTGCGGCCGTTTTTTATCGCATTTGCGATAAACCTTGGTAATACCAAGGTTTATCTGCGATAAAAATAGCCGCAGCTCTGCGGTACATTTTTGTCTCTAACTAAGCAATAGCGATAATTATCGCTATTGCTTGGTAATATGCCCCTTAGTTACTGCATCATAAAAGAATGCAGATAATTGTAGGATAGATGAAACCATATTCATTTCATAATACAGGTTTATATTTTAATAAATAAAGCTTAGCATTATTATTTCAATGTTTAATAGAATGGTAAAGTGATGTGTTCATGTGTTATAAAACTTCTAAAGATCCTTATAGAAATAGTAAATTGTGTGAAGAATTTATTAAGTTGAATGTAACTTAATTAACTTTATGTGTGATATTGAAGGTTTCCTTCTGAATTTCCAATCTTCTGCACATGTGAAATTTTGCACCAAATGAGAAAAGCAGAAAGTGGTGCAGCACAGTCGTATTGGGTGTTATTATCATGAAGCTTTCAAATAAGCTGAAATGGTCTATTTGAATATTGATTTAGCTTTATGAAATGTTTATTTCACTGCTTATATTTTGAGTATTCTTAATTGATTTATTCTAGGCCTGCATTTTAATATTCTGTATTGTCTTATACCCATGAGAATACTTTCTAAAACCTACACTCTGAAGCAAAATTGTTGCCTCCTAAAAGGAGTTCTTATTCCCTAAGAAGGACTGCTTTCAACAAAGTTGACACTTTGGGAACATTTGCTATGGGAAACTGTCCTTTTGAGCTCACTCATGTGACTGCTGTTAAAGGATCGTTGTTTGGAGGTTTACAGGTACCCGGTGATCCTACAAATTACGTGATTAGTGCCACCTCTTTCTACAATAGTTTCTTACTTTATGCCTCGTCAAAATCATCCTATATGAACTGACCAAGGATCTGAGTGGTCTGACACTATGAGGTGACCAAGGAGGTGTCACTCCCAAGGGCCAGATGTAGGTAGGCTTTTACCGGTCGGTAACGGCCGAAATCAGCCGTTACCGACCGGTAAAAGCCTTTTCCTATGTAGGAGGCTATTTTACCGATTCGGAAAATAACGAATCGGTATTTACCGATTTGGTATTTACCGAATCATCATTTATCGATTCGGTATTTACCGAATCGGTAAATGAGATGTAGGAAGCACTGTAAACAGTGCTTCTGGGCTTTATGAATTTGTTATTTACCACCAACTATTAGTTGGTGGTAAATAAGGAATTCCTATGTAAATGCATAAATGTGCATTTACACCTGTGCCATGTGACAGACATAGATGCCCTTAGGGCATGTATGTATACCACATGTGCACACCAGCACTAATCAGGGGTGCAACAGGGTGTCAAAGTGACACCCTGCCACCCTTGAATTTTTCCCAATTTTACCGAATCGGTATTTGACATTCATTCCTATGGACCTCCAGGCCCATAGGAATGAATGGCAAACACCGAATCGGTAATTACCAATTCGGAAAATACCGAATCTTAACGATTCGGTATTTTTTACCGAATGATTTACCGATTCTAAAATACCCAATTGGTAAAATTCGGTATTTTAGAATCAGTAAAACCTATTTACCTACATCTAGCCTTTTCATACACTGATTTCATGGATGATGGGCTGATACTTTCGTTCCATTGCGGAGAGACTGCTTTGATGCCCTGAATCCTTTCCGTTGGGAACTCTATACTGACTACGTTCATGTTCATTCCTTTGCGGACTCTGCTCGTTCCCTTCCTTCTTGGACTGCCGCATACGCTGTGTGTGTGTGCACCATTCTGGGACTCCTTTCCGAAGGGACACTGCCTATGAGCTATCATGGCTCATATCCTTGCTGAACTTTCCTGAACCCTTTGTCACCTTATGGCAAGCCCAAACTAGATAGACTATCCTGTACTCTTTAGGCAAGAAATATTTACTAATAGTGGAATGATTTTATTTGACATCTTTTACACCTAGCCTTCACACCCAGAATTAAGGAGGCACACACAGGGGGCCGCCTCTTTTCCTACCTCGCCCCTAAGCTCTGGAACTCCCGCCACTTGCCATCCGCAGCGAAGCCAACCTCCTCTCCTTCCTTCTTGAAGACCTGGCTGTTCCCCTAACCTCATCGTTCCCGCTAGCACACTCTTCAGCGCTGGGACGCCCCCGGGTAGCCACGCGCTTTATAAATCTTCTTTTCATTTCATTTCATTTGATAAACTAAACTTTAACTGAAACCTTGATTCTATGTCTTATCATGACCAGTCTACTTGAAGTTGATTGTGCCTTCTAAGTTAATATGTTAATGCCAGAGAGAAAACAGTTTAACACCTTCGCTGCGGCGGCTATTCCGCCACAGCGCTACAGGGCGGGGGGGGGGGGCACGCGGCGCTCACACGCTGGTGATGGAACCGCTCCGTCACCAGCCTCGGGTGAGCTGTGCTGATGACGGATCGGTTCCGTCATGGCCCCGCCCGCTCAATAGAACGTGCCGCGCAGGTGCGAAATCAGCGCAGCGCAAGCGCGTCGGGCGGGCCATGACGGAACCGCCCCGTTACCAGCACAGCGCCACCGCGGCTGATTACGGAGCGGTTCCGTCATCAGCGTCGAAAAGGTTAAAGAACTATCCAAGCATCAGGTACTAATTTTATTGTTTTGTATGGCCTTAGCAGAATTATTGGTCTGCATGATTTTGGTCCGGTTAAATTTATTCAGAAGTTTCAGAGTAGCAGTGATAATCCTTTATTTTTATAGTATAGTGTTGAGAGTCATATACATGAACTTAATTATTAGTTTGTGAAATGGTTATCCAATTCCTTATCCTCATTGGATATCTGGATGTTAGATCTCTATCCAACCACTCAGTGGCACAATACAAGATCCATCGGAGGATCAAGTGAGTGTTGGAGTGCTCAAACACCTGGGCTGGCTGCACCTGCCCGGAATCACTGGTAGGGGCCAGGAAGAAGCCAGGGTGGGAGGAGGCATGTGGGGTGCAGGTGTGTAGAGCACGTTCAGAGCCAGATTGGCTGTAGCTGGCATCGAAGGTTTCCCCGGGAGGCTGGAAAGGTGGGGATCGGTTTTGCAGCAGTGGGGGCCAATTTTGTTACTGAGGTGCTGCAACATTGCCCCCCAGTAACCAAAGTAGCAGTGCGTCAAACTAGCACATACCCCCGGAGGGCTGTTCCCACAAACTTGCCAGAGCTGATTCAGGTTCCCAGTCTGGCCCAGAGCGCGTTTGCACCATGGCTGGCATTAAATATTTGTGCCGGGGAAGGGAGGGTTCAGAGCCAGTGACAAGGTGGACGCTGAACTATGCCAGCCTCCCCATTGTCCTGATTGGGCCATCATGGCAGCGGGAATGCAAGATCATTTCATACACACAGACTCTGTTTTGCAGGCTTGTGTGGATGAAAAAAAAAAAGACTGAGAGGAGAGCCAGGCTCAAGAGGGAGCAGGCGAGTCTTCAAGGTCCAAATGCAACAGGAGGCAATAGGAACAATTCGTAATTTGGCAAATGGCCTTATGGAGGCCTCTGTTTCTGTTTAACAATGATGCTGTAGGTAAAGCCTACGTGCCTGACAATCAACTACTCTTGAAAGCGTGCCACCCTTCTGCCTCTCTCCCTCCGCGTCATCATCATCATCATGGGGACCTTACCACCCTTCAGCCTCTCTCCCTCTGCATCATCACCATCATCATGGGGACCTTACCACCCTTCTGCCTCTCTCCCTCCGCGTCATCATCATCATCATGGGGACCTTACCACCCTTCAGCCTCTCTCCCTCTGCATCATCATCATCATCATGGTGACCTTACCACCCTTCAGCCTCTCTCCCTCTGCATCATCACCATCATCATGGAGACCTTACCACCCTTCAGCCCCTCTCCCTCTGTATCATCATCATCATCATCATCATCATGACCATAACACCCTTCAGCCTCTCTCCCTCTGCATCATCACCGTCATCATGGTGACCTTACCACCCTTCAGCCTCTCTCCCTCTGCATCATCACCATCATCATGGAGACCTTACCACCCTTCAGCCCCTCTCCCTCTGCCTCATCACCATCATCATGGGGACCTTACCACCCTTCTGCCTCTCTCCCTCTGCATCATCACCATCATCATGGGGACCTTACCACCCTTCAGCCTCTCTCCCTCTACATCATCACCATCATCATGGGGACCTTACCACCCTTCAGCCTCTCTCCCTCTGTATCATCATCATCATCATGGTGACCTTACCACCCTTCAGCCTCTCTCCCTCTGCATCATCACCATCATCATGGAGACCTTACCACCCTTCAGCCCCTCTCCCTCTGTATCATCATCATCATCATCATCATCATGACCATAACACCCTTCAGCCTCTCTCCCTCTGCATCATCACCATCATCATGGTGACCTTACCACCCTTCAGCCTCTCTCCCTCCGTGTCATCATCATGATCATCATGGGGACCTTACCACCCTTCAGCCCCTCTCCCTCTGCATCATCACCATCATCATGGGGACCTTACCACCCTTCAGCCTCTCTCCCTCTGCATCATCACCATCATCATGGGGACCTTACCACCCTTCAGCCTCTCTCCCTCCGCGTCATCACCATCATCATGGGGACCTTACCACCCTTCTGCCTCTCTCCCTCTGCATCATCATCATGGGGACCTTACCACCCTTCTGCCTCTCTCCCTCTGCATCATCACCATCATCATGGGGACCTTACCACCCTTCTGCCTCTCTCCCTCTGCATCATCACCATCATCATGGGGACCTTACCACCCTTCAGCCTCTCTCCCTCCGCGTCATCACCATCATCATGGGGACCTTACCACCCTTCAGCCTCTCTCCCTCTGCATCATCATCATCATCATGGTGACCTTACCACCCTTCAGCCTCTCTCCCTCTGCATCATCACCATCATCATGGAGACCTTACCACCCTTCAGCCCCTCTCCCTCTGTATCATCATCATCATCATCATGACCATAACACCCTTCAGCCTCTCTCCCTCTGCATCATCACCATCATCATGGTGACCTTACCACCCTTCAGCCTCTCTCCCTCCGTGTCATCACCATGATCATCATGGGGACCTTACCACCCTTCAGCCCCTCTCCCTCTGCATCATCACCATCATCATGGGGACCTTACCACCCTTCAGCCTCTCTCCCTCTGCATCATCACCATCATCATGGAGACCTTACCACCCTTCAGCCCCTCTCCCTCTGCCTCATCACCATCATCATGGGGACCTTACCACCCTTCTGCCTCTCTCCCTCTGCATCATCACCATCATCATGGGGACCTTACCACCCTTCAGCCTCTCTCCCTCTGCATCATCACCATGATCATGGGGACCTTACCACCCTTCAGCCTCTCTCCCTCTGTATCATCATCATCATCATGGTGACCTTACCACCCTTCAGCCTCTCTCCCTCTGCATCATCACCATCATCATGGGGACCTTACCACCCTTCAGCCTCTCTCCCTCTGCATCATCACCGTCATCATGGGGACCTTACCACCCTTCAGCCTCTCTCCCTCTGCATCATCACCATCATCATGGAGACCTTACCACCCTTCAGCCCCTCTCCCTCTGCCTCATCACCATCATCATGGGGACCTTACCACCCTTCAGCCTCTCTCCCTCTGTATCATCATCATCATCAGGGTGACCTTACCACCCTTCAGCCTCTCTCCCTCTGCATCATCACCATCATCATGGGGACCTTACCACCCTTCAGCCCCCCTCCCTCTGCATCATCACCATCATCATGGGGACCTTACCACCCTTCAGCCTCTCTCCCTCTGCATCATCACCATCATCATGGGGACCTTACCACCCTTCAGCCTCTCTCCCTCTGCCTCATCACCATCATCATGGGGACCTTACCCCCCTTCAGCCTCTCTCCCTCTGCATCATCACCATCATCATGGGGACCTTACCACCCTTCAGCCCCTCTCCCTCTGCCTCATCACCATCATCATGGGGAACTTACCACCCTTCAACCTCTCTCCCTCTGCATCATCACCATCATCATGGGGACCTTACCACCCTTCAGCCTCTCTCCCTCTGTATCATCATCATCATCATCATCACGGTGACCTTACCACCCTTCAGCCTCTCTCCCTCTGTATCATCACCATCATCATGGGGACCTTACCACCCTTCAGCCTCTCTCCCTCCGCACCATCACCATCATCATGGGGACCTTACCACCCTTCAGCCTCTCTCCCTCTGTATCATCATCATCATCATCATGGGGACCTTACCACCCTTCAGCCTCTCTCCCTCTGCACCATCACCATCATCATGGGGACCATAACACCCTTCAGCATCTCTCCCTCCGCATCATCATCGGAGTGACCTTACCACCCTTTAGCATCTCTTCCTCTACGTCATCGCGGTGACCTCACCACCCTTCGGCCTCTCTCCCTCTGCATCATCATCTCTGTGACCTTCTTCCCAATCGCTACTACACACCTTAGATCGCTTCACTAAGAGCAGGGGTGTATATATTGAATTATGCAGATATGCAAAATCTATAGACTTCACATTATCATGAATGTATGAAATTTTGTATTTTTTTACACAACTCCAATAACAATCAGGGGACAATTTGATGTCTTTACCTGTGGATTTGCCAGCTTTCACTACCCAGCCCTCATCCCATCAGAGTTTATTTAATCACCTGAGTATTGTCTTAGCCCCAGAGGACAATATTTCCTTCCACTATGCAGTGATGCCAACTTAAAAAAAATAGTCCTTGCAAGCAGAGGGCAAGGCTTAAGAGGGGGCGGGGCTTCATGAATAAGAACTGACTGAAAGGCACGTCTCCACACCCCCCTCACCACCAAATAAGTAAAAACTTGCAAAGGCTGCCCCAGATGTGCTGGGGTGTTTTCACACTCCTTAGTGGACATTGTCTGCTTAGATCTACCAGCGGCGGGTGGTGCAGGAGTGTCCAGCTCGCCTTCCCAGCCACTATGTGATATCGGCTCTTCACTTCATAAAAGAATCAAGGACTTTCCCAATTTACAAAGCCTGCAGTACTGCGGCAGACATTTTGTCCCCATTCCCATTCTTAGGTCTTCCTAGACTGCCAAAACAGTTGAGCTAAAGATGACCAAGATGGCCGCCGTTGAGCAGCAGCAATTGTTGTTCCTCCAATGGGAAGGTCTTCAATTATTTAAAGGGCTATAGTAGACAAACGCTCTGCCTTTTGGGAGCTCGGCCCATCAACTGATATTTTTACAGGCCTAACAGGTGCTTTTATCATGAGACTGGCTGCTGATTCTGGGTTGACCTACCTGGTTCCCCACAGCTCCTGTTGTCTGGCCCCAAGGCAAACCCTAGATTACAGGAGCACGAGAAACCCCCTGGGAAGTTGTGGCAGAGCTGACCGCACTGGCCCTTCCTAAAGGCACACTCGTCAATGTCTGTGAGGGAGAGAAAAATCAAACAATCAAAGGTAAGCGGCAGCAGGAAATTGGAAGCCGACAGCTTTGCAGATAGATAATGTCACAGTGTAACATCAGACGCATTAGGATTACAACATACAGGGCACAGTGACGTCATAGAGGTGAATCTATGACATCATAGGAGGTCAAAGTCAAAAAGTAGCTTTATTCGATTTCAGTTAAAGAAAATCACAAAAGCACAAGTAAATACATAAAATGGACATTAATAAAATTCATTTAAAACTGAGAATTACCGAGAAGCAGTCATAATAAGATTTCAATTCATTGTTGATCTACATCTGATAGCGCTTTTTAAAAACATGGCAACTAAGTACATGGACATCTCATCTTCCAACATTTGCAGTTTCAATAATGCCGGTCTACATTGTCTCAAACCCCATTGCTTCAATAAAAATATTAAATATTTGGTCCTTGGCAATGTGTAAAATTTACAAAACAGAGTATAATGTATCAGTGACTGCTGTGATATGTCATCACAGGGGCAGAGTGCCATCATAGGAGGTAATATAGAATCACTGCCCAGAAAAGGGAACGTGTATGACGTCATTGCTGGCGTATCATAGGAACTAAAGTGTGGTATCAATAGGTAGGTCAAATTATCCATATATATGACATCACTGGTGAATGACTGAGATACCAGAAGTAGTATGTATCTTCATTAAATACATAATTTAAATATAAACATTAGATAGCATGTGTGTTAAAATATGACGCCATTGAAAAAAGGTGAGAAATCTGAAAACATTGCGTGAAGCATTGAAGATAGGAAGATTTAAGGTGATGCTTAAAGTGTGACATCACTGAAAATATGTAGCAATAACGCGTGGCATCATTGAAGACAGGGTTTAACAACAGAAGGCTTAATGTGTGAGATCATTGACAAGAGGGTTACATATCCCTGACGTCAGTATGTCAGTAGAAAGCAGCCTTCCAACCCTAATTCAGGAGTGCTAAAAAAAAGGCACCATACCGACAGCAACATATCGAGCAGAGAAGCTTCCCAGGTGTTCCCGCTGCGATGCGGTGGAATGGAATGTTACAGTCATCCTGTTGGAAGTGGAGAAGACGACCATGGGAACGTGGGGGCTCTTCTGAGGGGGGTGGTCCATATTTCCGCAGATGGTGAGAGTCGGCTTCTGTCCATCGCTGACCTGAAGGGAACGATAAATGGATTCCTGTTATAAGAATTTATCCTAACAGTTCCATCTTCTGCCTTCCTAGAAAGATCAATTTTTGCCCCTGATTATGATTTGTTTTTTTGCACAGTCCCATCTACAGAGGGGAGTAGGATAATTTTCTAGAAGGACCGCACCTTGAGGAAGGGACTAGGATGAGGGCCCTGGAGTGTATTTTCTTGAAAAAAAGGATTAGAAGAAGGTTTTGGTATTTTATTTTATTTATTTATTTTATTTTAAGAGTTTTCTATAGCGCGAACATGACCCTTGGGTATCAGAGCGCTTCACATTACATGAGGTAGTTATAGACAAGCCTTGTTATAGTAAAACGTTCACAGTGGTATGATGTAGGTACGTACACAGCCATAGAAGGATAACAACAATTAAGGGTTATACAGAAAATATATACAGAACATGAAGTAGGTTTAGTATACAGCTAAATATAATGTGTACTGGAAGCGATAGATCCTAAGTGTCTATTTCCTGTGCATTTTTCAATCACAATCCTTGGTCATGTATTGTGTAGTCCCGAGTTGGGGATATCCCCAGTAAAGTTGGAGATTTTCTCTTGTTGTTCTGTCTAGGTTACATCTATGTCAAGGTGCTATTGAAGACTGTCTTGCCTATGGAAGGAACTTACTAATTCGGAAGATCTTAGTTTCCTTCTTAACCCTTCTGCGCCCGCGATTTTGCAGAAGTGCGACACTTCCGCAAAACGGGCGGGGCCGCGTCGGCCATTGGCCGACGGCAGCACCAGCGAGGTAGCGTTGCCGTTGGGCAATGGCCGACGGCAGCATGGAAGGGGTTAAAGGTTGCTGTGTTTGGAATTTTTCTAATGTTTGGAGGAAGAGAGTTCCAGATTCTGGGGGCTGCTCCTGAGAAAGCTCTATCATATGTTTTCGTATCTCTACCTCTATCTCTATCATCTTTTCTCTAGCTCTATCATATGTTTTCACCTCAACAGTGGTGATGCAGAGTAGAGTCTGGAAGGAGATCTCCTTCTTGGGGGGAATAGGATGAGGGTTCAAAAATAGAATCCCATTGAGGGACAAAAGAGAGATTCACCTGGCAGAGGTGATGCTGAGAAGAGTCTGTAAAGAGATCACCTGACACAAGAAATGGGAAGAGAATTCTGGAATAGGATCATATGAGGGACCAGACAAGTCGAATGATGTGTAGGAGATTATCTCGGATGAAGATGCCCAGGAAGTAGTTGCGGATGGATCACCTTGACGTAGTCCTGGCAGTTGTCTCCATCTCTGGCTACATCGAAGTGGGTGAAGCGCAGCCGGATCCGATAGCCGCTTGCCACAGAGAGGTGCCAGGTGTTGTTACGCCTCATATTCCCAGGGTACTTGTGATACATCAGGGATGAAATCTGCCCAGTCTGAAGGCTGCCGCCAGCCACCATGTTGGACCCCATAAGCAGACAGAGCACAACCCTGAGACAGAAACACATATTAGGGTAACAATCCAAACATGAGCATACAGAAAATGGAATTCCATCCGTGGACCCCTTTATCCATCCTACCGTCTATTAATTTAACATCTAACCATGGTTGGCAATTCCCAATTTATTCATTCATCCACTTATCCATCCATGTACTCAATCACTCATGTATCCACCCCTCTCTGTTCACATTCACTCATGCATCAATATGCTGAGATGTCCACATACTCAACTGGTGGCTTACTGAACAACTTACCAACTGATTCATGCCAACCAACCTAAACATGAATTCATCCATTAGCTCACCCAGTCCCTCAATGGCTCAGTCATATCACCTTCATTCTATGCCATTTAACTCTTTCATCCATTTTGCTATTCACTCAGTTAACCCACCTGTGCTCTCTACCACCCCGTCACCAGGTACCCACTAAATATTTGAACTGCTTAAATAGCACTGTTTAGTGAACAGAAGCGCTGAAAGTTCTTCTTCCTGGGATTGGGTGGGGGGTGCGTTTGGAGGGTTCAAAAACTGGGGGGTGGGGGGAGTTACATTTATTTTTCTAAAATATAGGGTAGTGGCCATAGGTGCACATGGTCGAGAGAGGCACGTTCCATTGGAAAATGTGCTAAGTTTCAAACTGCAGCCAGATCAATAATTCTAGAGGATAAATGTTTTAATTTTTATTTTTATTGTAAAGGTTTCATATAGCGCTGGCTAGACCCGGAGTTATCAGAGCGCTTTACATGAACATCAGATCATAGTTACAGGTTACATCGTTACAATGGTTACACAGTTGTTAGAGCATGGGAACATAGTTACTTGTATGGTCGAGATAAACAATCAGAGCAAATACGTAAGGGGAAAAACAGGCAGAGGGAAAGATACAGGGGAGGGGGAAGGAGCTGGGGAAGTAGACAGATAATGAAGGCGGGAAAGAGGAGGAGAGGGTGAAGGACACCCCATTGGGAAGAGGAGGGGAGGGGCGACGGGGAACACAAACCGGTAGACGAGTCAAAGCAACGTCCAAAGTCCAGTAAGCTGTGATCCCAGGGGAAGTGGTAACACTTCCTTATCTCAGTTGCGGGAGACTCCCTTTACGCAGTGGACTCTCTCAGAGGGGTCTCTGAGACTCCAAGGCCTACATTCTGGATCCTTCCCCAAAAAGGGGAGAGGGAGTGCTTTGGCAAGTGCCATACCATACCTCATCTGTGAGTGGCTCCCTTGGCGCAGTGGACTCTCTCAGCAGGTTCGCTGAGACTCCAGAGTATAAATATTGGATCTTTCCCCAACAAGGGGAGAAGGAGTCAAGTCAAGTCAAGTCAAAGAATTTATATAGCACGCTACATACCCAGAGGGTCTCAAGGCGCTAGAGGAGGAGTGGGGAATTACTTGTCGAATATCCAGGTTTTAAGTTGCTTTCTGAATGCTAGGTGGTTCTGAGTGAGGCGCAGGTGAATGGGAAGTGAGTTCCGGGATTTAGCCGCCAGGTAGGAGAAGGATCTTCCTCCCATGGTGGTTTTGTTGATGCGAGGTACGGCAGCAAGGGCTTGATTGGAAGAGCGTAGGTGGCGGGGGGGTGTAGAAGGAAAGTCGAGTGTTGAGGCATTCGGGTCCAAGATCGTAAAGTGCTTTGTGTGCGTGGGTTAGGAGGCGGAATGTTATCCTCTTATTGACGGGGAGCCAGTGGAGGTCTTTCAGGTGACCAGAAATGTGGTCTTTACGCGGGACGTCTAGTATGAGTCTGGCTGATGCGTTCTGGATGCGTTGAAGTTTATTCTGAAGTTTTGCGGTGGTACCGGCGTATAGGGTGTTTCCGTAGTCCAGGCAGCTTGTAACCAGTGCGTGGGTGACCGTTTTTCTTGTTTCGGTGGGGATCCAGCTAAATGTTTTTTTGAGCATGCGAAGAATGTTGAAGCAAGACGAAGAAACGGCGTTGACTTGTCTGGTCATCGAGAGTGAGGAGTCCAGGATGACGCCCAGGTTCCGTGCGTGGTCCGTAGGGATGGGTGCTTTTCCTAGGGCCGCTGGCCACCAAGAGTCGTCCCAGGCAGAGGGGGAGGTACCTAAGATAAGGACTTCTGTTTTGTCTGAATTCAGTTTCAGACGGCTGTGCTTCATCCACTCGGCTACTTCTTCCATTCCTTCATGTAGGTTGGTTTTGGCGGTGCTAGGGTCTTTGGTGAGTGAGAGGATCAGTTGAGTGTCATCAGCGTAGGAGATGATGTTGAGGTTGTGTTGGCGTGCGATGGCCGCGAGGGGGCTCATGTATACGTTGAAGAGGGTAGGGCTGAGTGAAGATCCTTGTGGCACGCCGCAAATGACTTCAGTGGCCTCTGACTTGAATGGTGGGAGGCGGACTCTCTGTGTTCTTCCGGCAAGGAACGAGGTGATCCATTCCAGTGCTTTTCCTTGGATTCCGGTGTTTCTGAGGCGTTGTAACAGGGTGCTATGACAGACTGTGTCGAAGGCTGCGGAGAGGTCGAGGAGGATGAGGGCGACTGTGTCTCCATTGTCCAGTAGAGTACGAATGTCGTCTGTTGCTGCGATGAGTGCGGTCTCAGTGCTGTGTTTGGCTCGGAAGCCGGACTGTGATGAGTCGAGGGATTTGTTGGTTTCGAGGAAGGCGGCGAGCTGGTTGTTGACAGCTTTCTCGATGACTTTGGCCGGGAATGGAAGGAGCGAGATGGGGCGGTAGTTTTTGAGTTCGGTGGGGTCCGCTGTGGGTTTTTTCAGAAGGGCGCTGAGTTCGGCATGTTTCCAGATTTCCGGGAAGCTGGCGGAGTTGAGGGAGCAGTTGATGACGTCTCGGAGGTGTGGTGCTATGATGGAGTCTGCTTTGTTGAAGATGGGGTGGGGGCATGGGTCTGTGGGGGATCCTGAGTGGATGGAGTTCATCAGGCGAATGGTGTCCTCAGTGGAGATTGGGTTCCAGTCATTAAGGATGTTCAAGGGGGGTGAAGGTACGGCAGAAGGTTGGGTGGGTTGGACTTCGGGTTGGTTGTCGAAGCTGTTGTGGATGTCTGCGATTTTGTCGTGGAAGAACGAAGCTAGGGAGTCGCAAAGGGTTTGAGAGGGAGTGATGTCGTTGGAGTTGGCAGTGGGGTTGGTAAACTCTTTGACGATGTTGAATAGTTCCTTGCTGTTGTGGGCGTTGTTGTCTAGTCGGTCTTTGAATGCGGCTTTCTTGGCAGTCCGGATCAGTTGGTGGTGTATGCGGGTGGCGTTTTTGAAGGCGTTCCTGGTGCTGGTGTTTGGGTCTTTTTTCCAGGCCTTCTCAAGGGATCGACAGAGTTTCTTGGATTTCTTAAGATCATCATTGAACCAGGGGGCGTTTTTGCTGCCTAGTTTGATTTGACGTTTTTTCAGAGGTGCTAGGTTGTCAGCGCTGTTGGTTAGCCATTGAGTGAAGTTAATGGCTGCTTGGTTGGGGTTAGAGGAGTGGGTAGGGGGGTTTTGAAGAAGTGATGAGGAGATCTGGTCGATGGTGATTTTGTTCCAGTTTCTTCGCAGAGTAGGTTGAGGATGGTTGTGGGTTGTGGTCTTTTTGTAGACAAAGTGAACGCAGCTGTGGTCAGTCCAGTGGAGAACTGTGGTGTGACTGAAGGAGATATGTTTGCTGGAGGTGAAAATAGGGTCGAGTGTGTGACCTGCGTGGTGAGTGGGAGTATTAACAAGTTGTTTGAGTCCGAGGTTGGCGAGATTGTCCAGAAGGGTGGCGGTGTTGCTGTCGTTGCTCTTTTCCAGGTGGAAATTGAGGTCTCCCAATAGAATGTAGTCCTCGGAGGGGAGGGCGTGTGGGCTGATGAAGTCAGTGATGTCTTCGCTGAATTGTGCGCGGGGTCCTGGTTGCCTGTAGAGGAGGGTGCCTCTGAGTGTGGTCTTGGGGTCGGTGTGGATCTGGAAGTGAAGGTGTTCGGCGCTAGCGAGGTTGACGTCTGTGCTGGTTGAGATGCAGATGGAATTCTTATGGACGATGGCGATGCCTCCTCCTGTTTGCTTGATGCGGTCCTTACGGATGATCTTATAGCCTTCCGGGATGGCAATGGTGATGTCTGGGGCTGAGGAGGCGTTCATCCATGTTTCTGTTAGGAAGGCGACGTCCGGAGAGATGGTGTCTAGTAGATTCCAAAGGTCGATTGCGTGTTTGTGGACCGAGCGGGTGTTGAGCAGGATGCATTTTAGGTGGTTGGTGTCAGGTCTCTGTTTGGTGTTAGTGGATGAGGAGTTGGTCTTGGTGCCGTCAAACTTGCAGGAGTTGCATGTGAAGGGTCCATGGGTGTGTCCAGGAGCGGCTTGGGCGCAGTTGGGGAGTCGGCCTGGGTTAAGGGCTAGGAGGGTGGAGGCGGCGTATGTAATGCGGGTGGGGTGGGTGGGACGGGGGCCAGGGGGTCTGGCGCTGGGCGCGGGCTTGGCGCGGACGGGCGTAGACGGGCTTACCTTTGGCGCACCTTCGGCGCGGCCGCAGCGTGTGGACGCTGCGCGTTGGGACATCTGTCTTAAGTGGAGAGTGGAGGGGGGCGGAGCGTGGGAGGGTCAGCCGGGAGGCAGGAGCGAGGTGGGGGAAGGGCCAGGGGATGCACACAAAATGGAAGCAACAACAACAAGCTTTGCAGCAGGGGAAACGGAGGTGCTTTTAAATAATAAAGTATCTCTTAACAAGCACAGCCAAGAAGTGCGCGCTGGCGATATGAAAGGCACTAATAATGCAGGCACTATGGTTTAAATACAGACAGTGCAGTCAAGCGCTACTAAATGGTAAATGGTCTGCACTCGAGCGCTATGATAGAAAATGCAGAGGCAGAGGCAGGCGCTACAATCACAGGTTAACACTCAGCGCTATGAAGAGAATTCAGTAGAGTCAGGCGCTACAATACCAGGTCTTCGCTGGAGGAAGGCAAGGGGAGCGACCGTTCGTGTCCAGGACAGGACGGTCACAGCTGAAAGAGGGTGCGAGGACGTCCTATGGTTTCCGTGGGTGGGAGGGTCAGCCGGGAGGCTTAGTCAAAGGGCACAAAGGACAGGAGGCCAGGCAGAGTAGCAAGCAAGATGAGAGATTCAGGGGAGAGTGGATAGGAGCTTGGAGCTAGGGAGGTAGACAAAGAGAGAAAGAGTAAGAAATGAGAACGAATTTAATTAACAAGTTTTTATATAGTCCTGGCTAGACCCGAGGGAATTAGAGTGCCTTACATGAGGAACAATAATGTTGCAATTTACATCAGTTAAAAGTTCCGTAAGTATCAAGAAAAGCATTTAAAGAACATAGGGGACAGGTGAATGGAGCAAGGAAGAGTAAGGGGATAGGGTAAAGGGGTAGGAGGAAGATAGGACGTAGAGACGAGGGGAAAAACTGCCCAAGGTCCGGCTGGGTTGGTGACGGCAGGAGGGGCGGAGGGAGTCCACAACCCATCTCCTCTTTAGATGCGGTCCAGCTATACTCACTCATTCATTAATTGATTGATCCACTAATCCACTCCTTCGGTCTTCCATAAGCTCACCAGCTTGCCCATGAAGTTTTTTTCACAAATATATATATACTATGAAGATACAAACAGCGCGTTTCATCCCACGTCATAGGGACTTCTTCAGGACCACAAAAACGTATTTCTCACGCAGAGCATTAGTTGCTAGGTAGTAAAATACACAGAATCTTCAGTATTCAATATTGCAAGTCTTTTCAGGAATATATTTGTACGTCTGTGGCCAAGGCCAGGGCTAGAGACACCATATATGTTTTCAAACTCTATAATTCACAAAGTTTTCTCCTGATGTCTGAAATCAGATTCCTTAGGATCACATTATTCATCTCCTTTTGAAAAAAAGCATTGGATGTGTCTTCATGTGTTATATATATGAAAAAAGCAATAAAAGAAATAATAAATGACAATCTGATACTCTTCTTTAGGATATTTTTCTGCTATTTTTTCATCTGAATTTTTAGCTACTTACAGGCATTGAGGACAATGTGACTTAATCAAAAGAACTCTCTATGACAGACCAGCTCAATCTCCTATAATCTTTATGTTTTAGCATCAATTAAGGTCAAATTAAGCTCACACCAAGGGCACCACACAGGTGGCATTTTGGACAATATTGCACGAAGGGCAGAGTAGTGTGAAAAAAGTGCTTTCAATCTGTTGTTTATATGAAATATGTGGGGGATGGTGTTCTTGACCTCAATATTGAGATGCAAACTTGTAAAGTCCGGTAGAAAAGACGCCCCAACCCCGACACCCTTAATTGCTTAAAACAGCACCCCCATCCTCAGCACTTTCGTCGAGGTCTCAAGAGGCGATGGGACATACGTAGAAAGGAGATAAACTACCCTGTGCTATACGTTATAAGGATACTGCACGTCACCTAGGCGTTCTGCAGCCATATAGACAGGGACGCTGGAATTATGCGCTTTTGCGGCTGCGGCATTTTTCGTATGTTTATGGATTTTCCGCATTTGCCACATAATCCATCAGCCGCTGCCGAGTTTGCAGATTGCGACAAAAAAATGGGGGCAGATTTACAAGCCCCCTGCGCCACTTTTGCGTCATTTTTCCCATGTTAAAAATTACGAAAAAACTGGCGCCGGGGGCTTGTAAATCTGCCCCATGGTTTCTAGCCCCAGTGGATCAAAAGTTGCTAAAAGCTCAGGAGTTTGTGTTTCAGTGACTGGTCGCCTTTCTGTTGCTTCTTGCTGTGTTTTTTTGTTTGTTAAACTGTTACTAATGAGAAGAAACAGTTGGGCAGCCAGTGTGAACATGTGTATAAATGACAAAATACATAAAGACCTAAAACTATCACAAAATGTGCTGCATTACACCTCATTAATTTGCATTTTCCTGCCACATAATTTAATCTATTACTTCTAAACAAATACCATTGGTTTGACAGCCACTACTTATGAATATTTTGTTGGTTTGTATAAGTCGTGTCTGTCATACCAAGGATCTTTGTTTAGAAGGATTGTGTGAGTGGAGGGCGCCCTTGGTAAATATTCCCTCTGTTTTGCCCCTTTCGTATACCACATAATTTAATCCACCCTGCAGCATAATTTGACCCTCCCCTGCCGCATAATTCCAGTGGCTCTGCATACAGAGGAACAAGACAATGTTATGCCTTCCCAACCCCACCCCACCCGAGACCACAGCTGTAACCAGCCCTCGAGGGTCACTCACCACCTGCAGACGCCATCTTGCCAGGGGACAGGCTGGGGACGCATGGCTGCCTTGGTTCCCGGCGGAGGTTGTTATGAGCGGGTGAGCTTTGGCAGAGCAGCGCTGAGGCTGGTGTGGGGCCAAGTGGGCGTCGTGGGGAGGATTGTAATGTTTAACCAGCCTGGAGGCCACCGTGAGTCCTCCAAGTGGACAATGGAAATTGAGCGGCAGCCTAGGCAATGCGCAGAGTCGCCGGGCTCCCACTGACTCGCGTGTGCTCCTGGGCAGGCGGCACCTGTTTCTGCAGCACAATGTTGCAGGTGTGTGCCGGAAGCACGCACATCAATCGATCTCTAAGGATCTGCAGTTATGCACTGTCACAAACTGGCTGGTCTCCTGTGGTGCACATTTTATGCCGGGCCATTGCTTGGAGCTAAAGAGATAAACAGTCGTACTCCTTGTCGAGAAGGGAAACTCAAGAAACCTAGGGGCATATGTATCAAGCCAAATTGCATTTGCAAATGCCGAAATTCGCAGAATTTCGGCGTTTGCGAATGCAATTCGGACGATTGGTATGTATGAAGGAAATATGCTGTAAAAATAAGGAATTGCAAAATATGCGTTTCCTAATCTTGTGATTGCATTTAAGGAATCGCAAATTTTGCGATTCCTTAAATGCAATGTAAGAAGCCAAAATAAATAGCAAATTGGCCTTAAGGAATCACAATTTACCACCAACTTATAGTTGGTGGTAAGTTGCGAATTCCTTTCAAAATGCATATTTTTTCTTCGGGTGCAACAGGGTTGTCCTTTGGACACCCCTGCACCCTTGAAAATATTCACAATTTGCGATTAGTAAATTGCGAATGGCAAATTTCCCCTTCATTCCTATGGGCCTCCTGGCCCATAGAAATGAATGGGAAATTATTCCTTAATTGCGATTAGCAATTTGCTAATCGCAATTAAGGGATTTTAAGAAATTGCTAAAATGAAGCTAATTTCTACATACATACCATTTTGTGATTTCTAAATAGAGATTCCTTAAAAATCGCTATTTAGGAATCGCAAAACGGAATGTTGATACATATGGCCCCTACCTTTCTTTTTGCCTCTTAAAGGGCTAGAGTGGACCCCACGCCTCTCTTTCTGGGTGGCCAGGATCTGCTCTGACTGTAATACATTAAGGCCTAGTGTACCCAGCGCCCTGGGCTTTGCCCTTGTCTTTGCTAAACCTTCGTTCCACAGTGCAACACTCTCCTGCCTCCACCCTGCTCTACCTCCCCATCACCTCCCCCATGGAGCCCCCTCACCAGCCCTGGAGGATCAGGGGCTCAGGCTCATAACTCCAGGTCCTGCCAGGGCGCCACCTGGGATGCCCCTTGGGGCACTGATTATTACACCAGGCTGGGTCCACCAGATGGGCCAGGCAGGTACCCAAGGATGGACAGCATCACGAGCAGTGGGAGGCAATGAGTACCTTTCATATATATTGGACTTGAGGCTGGACCTCTGCCCAGCACGGTGACTTGCTCCCGGGCACTGGTCCTGATGAAGGCCCATACAGTCTTGGACAGGAGTGTGGGGTGGAAACTTGACTCAAGCATTCATGTGCTCCAGAACACAAGCCAGACAAGGGATGGAGTGAAGCTGGGCTCCAGTGAGCCTCTGAGCAGGTAGAGTGCCTTTATTGCTGCAGCTCAACTGGGTAGACGCCTTAATAGGCCCTAAACTGAGCTCTGGGGCCAGATGTAGGTCGCCCAATACCGGTCGGTAACGGCCGAAATTACCGAATTTCGGCCGTTACCGACCGGTATTGGGCTTTTTAGATGTAGCTGGCATTTTTTTAGGATTCTGTATTTTACCGAATCGGTAACTTAAGGATTCGGTAAAATACCGAATTCTTAACATACCGATTTGGTAAATTACCGAATCCAGGATGTAGGGAGCACTCAAGTTAGTGCATTCCTCAGTTAAGGATTCGTTATTTACCACCAACTACGAGTTGGTGGTAAATAATGAAAACCTTTGAAAAAGCATTTTTTTTGCTTTTCCAACAGTGCGATGTGGCAGACATACATGCCCTTAGGGCATGTATGTGTGCCACATGTGCACCCATACACAATTGAGGGGTGCAACAGGGTGTCAAAGTGACACCCTGCCACCCTTCAATGTTTTCCCCCTTTTACCAAATCGGTAATTACCGAAACTTACCGATTCGGTCATTTTTAACGAAAAATTACCTACATCCCATTGACCTATTCCTAAATACCGAATCGGTACCTACATCTGGCCCCAGGTGTTTAATTCCACAAAATGATGCCAGGTCAGATTTATGTCACTGTTTTTCACTTGTTGGGCATTCTACAGGCTCAATAATTTGTGGGTTTTCACGTAGAGACCTAAGAAAATGGCCAAAATATAGCGCCGTTTTGCTACCAAAAACTTTAAAAATATGAGGTGCAAGAAAGTTTATGTTATAAATATCAGCATAGCGTTTGCAGTGCTAATACCAGCCTCTTACCAGCTTTCAGGAGCATGCAGAATTTTAAAACAAACTCTTTTTTTGACATATTTATGTATTTTTCTAAGTGATAGTACATTTTTGAAGTTTCTATTGATAGAGAGCATATATTCTCTAATATGCATGGGTGCACTATACGCATGGTCTCGATGCTCCCATATATATGATCAGAGTGGTACAATGTATTATGTGTGTGAAATGCATTTATTCTACACGATGTTTAAAAGATGCAACATTTATTTCAACGAGAACGTGAATAGTGGGAAACATCATTACGTCGACATGTATAATTGTGCACTTTAATAGTATGTTCATATAAATATAATTAATGTTTGTTAAAGTTGCCTGCAGTCTAGGCCCAAAGCTGCATGGAATTTACAAGTTCATTTTTCCAGCCATCAAAGAATTAATTAAATGTATTTTTGAATGTGCTGGAACAGTGTGCTTTCCTCCCTTGCAGGTATAAGGAAATAAACATCATTATTTTAGTTTGAGAGATAACTGGGAATGTCTTTGAACAATCTGAGAAGCAAGAGGGGAGGATAGCTTCTGTACCTGGCCTATCTGCACTCCAAGGTCACCAGAAGGGAAGAAGATTGAATTAAAGAAGTGATGGAAAAACACAGAAACTTTGGAGAAACTGAACAAAACGTCACGTGATATCTTTTGAGAGGGGGTTGAATTTATCCTTTTTTTATTGTGCGCAGGGACAGAAAATCAGACTTATAGATTTTCGGAGGAGAAGGAGCATCTTGAGAATGAGCTCCATAGCTTTAAGCTATTCTGACTCATTTGACGTGAGTACTTCTAAGGAAGTCTACATGTGATTATATTGGGCGAAGCGGGGGACAAAAGGAAGAGATAGAAAGTCTGCTCAGAAGTGGAGAGGGAACCTCTGGATCTAGAAGTACCATATAACCAGACAGCAACAGAGGCTATCAAATACCACATAGTCCTAAAACGGGAGAATACAGTTTGTTAGCAACAAACAAAGTCAAACAGGCATACCTAGCCCAACAAAGGTGAATATATGAAGTAGAAAATAATGAAGGGAAACTACTGGCGTGGCTCAGAAATAGGAATCGATTTAGGGACCATATCAGAGAGGTCATAGGCCTGAAAGAATCAGAAATCACAGATAGTGAAGCCACAGCAGAAATTATGGCAGATTACATGCAGGGTTTCTATGCCGGAATATTGTCCCTCTGAAAGACCTGCCCGACTTTATCCAGGATTGGCCCAGCAGATGGATTGGGAAAGACCAAGCCCTAGAGCTAGAGGAGGGCCTGATAGAGCAGGACAAGCAGTTAGCTCTCTCGTAGTTACAATCAGGGAAACCGCAGGTCTAAACAGCATCCCACTAGAATTCATGAAGAACATGTCAGGCCAGATCCATAAACCACTACACAGGCTATATATTGAGGTACACCAAAGAGGTGAATGCCTCAGAGACGGGCGCAGCAACAGTTATGCCTATCCCCAAAGAGGGAATACATACAGATAGGTGGAATTCATATCGATCAATATCACCTCTTTATTCAGACACCAATATACTGGCCAATGCCTTGGCGAATAGGCTGAGTGGTGTGAGCCTAGGCCTGGTCCACACAAATCAAAATGGGTTCATTCCCCATAGGTCTGATGAAGCAGAAATGTAATTTCATTTGTATGGGTGCATTATAATCACACGTGTGGAGCACACTTGCATATAATCCTTCAACGTGTTAACATAAGGGGGTCGATTCCGATTCGGTAAAATGCCCTCCGAATAGCCGTACAGAGTTTTTTTCCCGTACGAATCGTATGTAGAACCGTACCCGTACGTACGATGTGTACCCACAGCAGTTCTCTGTGCGAATCATACCGAAGACCGTACAACTCACAAATCCGTACGAATCGCATTTGGAATGCGCAGTACGCGATGTCCGTACGGATTGAAGCTGCATTTTCCGACCCAGCAAGTACGAATCATATCGACAACACTCCGTACGACTCTTTTTCTACGGGAGGTTAAAACGTCCGTAAAAGCAGATTTCACCTCGAAATGCGTACGAAACGGACCCCCCGGGTACGGTGCGTACACCCCATCATTGCAGGGTACGGTGCATCGGGGTACTGTGCGTACACCCCTGGCTTTCAGGGGTACGTGCGTATGTCCCCGTACGTACACCCCATGATCGTAGGTGTATGGACCGTAGGGGTACGGTTCATACACCCCAAGGTCGTAGGTGTACGGTGCGTACACCCCGTGCGTACACCCCTTGATTTTAGGGGTACTGTGCGTATATGATTGTGTTGCCCTCCGTACGAATTGCTCAAATGCGACGTTTACCGTACGAATCGCGTACTGATTCCCCGGTCCGGATCGTACCTGGTGGGTCGTATGGCATTTTTACAAATCGTACGGTTCACTGTGCGGGTCGATGTACGGATTTACCCTTCATTTTTGGATGGTTCGCAATGATTCGGCCGGATAATACTACGCGATTCGGAAGGATCCGTACGATTCGTACGGAAACGGCTACAAATACGAATCGTCGTACGGATTCGTTTTCCAAATCGGAATCGACCCTAAAGTGTTAGGATCTTGAAATGTAATAATATAAAATGTGAAGTATTTATCTAATTGAATAGTAAACATGAAGAGTTGATGTAGAAACTAAATGTAACTAGCAGAAAACACTAACGTGAAGAATTTGTGTTGTGCAACGACAACCATTCATTATTGAATGTGTTTATTAATCGTGTCATTATACATGTAGGAAGGAATATTAACTGAAAGAGCCCTATTTCTATGCAGTTTTGTAAAGTTCATATGCCATTTCTCTTATGGTAGCTGAATCTTGTAGGCCTGAAATGCATTATCTCAATTGTACAGTATCAATCCCCAGTGTACAGTTGGATACAGGTGTTACAGGCACAACATCATCAAAGCTGGTTCCTTTTACATAATCCAGTCCTTTTTTGTCTTTTTCCGGCATTATTCTTTTCCACATTATTCGTCCTCTGAAACCTCCCCATCTAGATCACCTGGTGGGTCACATATGTCCCCTCTGAATTTGTTCCACGCCCCCCAGACTTTACTCCATTTCCGGGGACACCCCCTATTGACGAACACCGTTCTTTCAACAACCATAGCCTCGTCCATGTCTTTACACCATTGGGCCAGTGTCAGTATTTCGGATGTGCCCCATTTTTGTGCAATATTACGTTTGGCGAACATAATCCCCAACTTGGCCCAATCCTGCGCCTGATGAGTTAGGTCGTTTGGCTCCCAAACATTCAGCAAACAACGTCTGGGTTCCGGTACTAGCGAGACATTCTCTGTTTGGGAAATAGTCCTCATCACTTTTACCCAGAATTGAATGGCATTGTTAATGATTTTCTCCTCTCAACACTTACATGCTGCTTAAAAGAACCATAGGATTGAAGGTCTAGAACAGGTCCAGCACTTATGGGCCTGGGCCTCTCAGGTCCACTAAATTGTATCTCTGCAGATTATACAACGACATAGCTGCTGCAAAGGGGGTGACAGTTTCATTAGCAGTAGTTTCTCTAGATGGCAACAAAGCCTATGACCAAGTGGAATGGCCTTTCTCCTTGCAATAGTTGGTAAAATGGCCTTTGAAGAGCAGATATCTCTATACAGATATGGTAACCTGCTGTATCTGTAAGAGCGGGAGCTACCCCTAACAAGGATAGGGGAGATATTTGCAATCAGAGCACAAAGGCCCGAGATTAAACTGGGAAAAAATCCAGATATAGGAGAGCTGGGTGAAAATGATTGGAGGGACGCGCTGCGATTCCTGAAGAAGGTGGCAATAAAAGTATGGTACCACCTGATTTAATTGAAAATATTGCACAGAGTGTACTACACTACAGTACTACTGGATAAAATAGTCAGGACCAATGATGAGAGGTGTCTACATGCCTGCAGACAGAGCTGTACCTTCCTCTACATCCTATGGGAGTGCCCAAAACTTCAGACATTCTGGGAGGGAGTAATACAAGGGTTAGAGGCCACCGCCGTAATACATATAAAGGCGCAAGCACCACTAGTGCGATGAGGCACATGGAGAGAGTCAGATGCAACCTCAAATAAGAAGCTGCTATTCGATTTGATATTTATGCTGGCAAAAAGAAAGGTAGCACTCAAATGGGTCAATACCATATCCCCAATACTGAGTAACTGGGAGTGGGAGATGAATGTATGCTTTCCTCCGGAGAACAATGGTATCTAAGGGTAGAGGATGCCCTAAGGAAGAAATCGGAGTTAGGAAGAACTTTGGTTTACGATGAGACAAACCTGAGAATATCCTCCGGATACTAAGCCAAAGAAGACAGTTCTGCAAGAAAGAAAGACATTGCTTCGCCTCACAGTGAACGAAGTGCATGATGTGATCCTAAGAGAGAGGGAAGGGGGAGAGGGGAAGGATGGGTGGGTAATGTGGCCACCTGCACACCTGTTTGTTTTTCTTATGTTTAATGTAAAAAAACAAAAACATTGTTGGTCCTGTATTTTTACAAAAGCCCCTGTACAAAGGCTGCCCTCGCCTTAACCTGTTCCATAGTCTGGGGAACAGGAAAGTACGTATCAAAGACAGCTGTCAATCTACCTAGATAATCTGCGGTAGAATTTCTGCATTTACAATTAGTGATTTTAATCTAGGCTGTTTTGACTGGGTATACTTCCATTACAGCATTTTGAGATCCATTGCAGAATTCCATAAAGAGGCAGAGGTTCCAGAATGTATATAAGTAGCTGCCTTTTAAAGCTAGGTTATAGTAGCAGTTAAGGTTTAGATAAGGATGCTCCAGAAGGAGCCATGTATCTTCCTGCTCATCTCTGGTCCGAACCCGGATGACGTACTCCACATTCCATTCTTCCCACACGCCAACATTCCACTCAGCCATGTTTGCAATGAGACTCCTGAAAAATATTGAAAGGATACTATACAGCCCTTTTCCTTATAAAGAAAACAACATAAGTGTAACCCTACATACACCCCACTGCTCAAAAGACAACCTAAACATAACTTGTATGCCAACATTGCATCACTTAAAAGACAACCCAAACACAGCTTGTAAACCAGGAAACTCCTGCACTAAACAAAGACTTCAAAATACTTTGAAAGGAACAACCAATCAAACCACTCCCTTTTATTCAGATTGCTGTGCACTCAGCCTCCAACCAAAGGATCAATTAACACTATTCACTGTGCTTTTTTAAGGGATGTATGACATTACAACGCATGCTTTTACCACGCATGACTTTAGAACTCGGTTTTTACAACGCATGCCATAGTGCTTTGGGGCACTGGATAGTGAATAGTTTAATTTACTATTCCAACTCCAGTCCCCGTGGATAGTAGGGAAGGTGTTGGATAGTAAACTAAACCTATTCCCTATCCTAGAGCGCCCCCCAGCGCAATGCGTTGTAATGGTTTGCGTTGTAAAAGTTGCGTCGTAAAGGCACTGCGTGGTAAAAGTTGCGTTGTAAAGGATGTTTCCCTTTTATAGGAGACACCGACAACAAGCAGCACACACTGGTGTAACACCTCATTACTATTACAAATTGTAACAATATCCGCCATCTCGACTGCACAGCCTAAAGATAATACCATGAGACCAATATGTCCTCCCACACACCACAACCTCATGGCAGCCACTTACCCCCACACTGCACTTCAACAGAACAACAGCTGTTGTGAGCACACATGTTCCAACCCACCACAACAGCATGTCAACCATTCAATCACCAGGTACTCCAGTGCACCTCAACATCATAACATCAATTTCTACCTTACATTGGCTTTTTCCATGAAGCTAAGGTAAATAAATGTGAATTCTAACCAGAAGCTCGTCTTCGCTGACACTCCAGTTTGGGGCGTCCTAGTATTTTGACCGCCTTTGCTGCTGCATTCATCCCAGCCCTGCTTGAGGTGGGTTGGGAGCCTAGAGGCAAACAGGAGGATGAGGGGGATCTCTAGGGTGTCCAGTGGCCTAGTAAGGGTCCTCTGGACCCTAATACAAGCAAGGAAAATACCCCCACAGATCAGCCGAGTAGTAAGCAATAGCAATAGATGGGATGTTGTGAGTTCCTCACACCCCAAGACTTGTACACACAGGGGGCCTGGCAGGCCTAGGCTAATCAACATAGTGTCTGTCCACACTAACCTGTAATATTGTCATAAATATAATTCATGGGGGCCTGCCATAGTCAGGAAAGTGCACAAATCGAAAGGCTGGTGCTGCACTGCCTTGCTACCATTGAGCAAGGCAAAGGGAAATTAGGTCACAGCCACTCTCACTTTCACCACACAGCTGCATAGCTCTGCTGCATCATTTCAGATTCACTCCCAGCAGCAGCTCACACCCAGCCATCAGCTGCTGCCATCCTGCCTGACAACTGTCTTAAATATGGTGCTTGCAGTACTTCTTTCTTCAGTTTTTCATATGCCAACTGTTATGCTAATCCCACACTTGTAGTGCTTTAGCAAGCTTCTTAAAGGTTCAATGTTGCTGGTATAATGTTTCACAAATGAGAGATAACAGTTAACCCTTAGATTGAGGTGTTAATGCACCTCAAATTGCTTGGACATGGCTCTTCTTACGTTCGATTCCATCCTTGGTAATCCAGTATCCTAAACACTCCACCTCTTCACACTGGAATTTACACTTTGTGAATTTTAATGTCAAACCCTTTTTTCCCAGCACACTTAAGACATGAAAGATTCTTGTCATGGATGGTCCTAATAGTCTTTTCCAAAGATTAAGATATCATTCTGGAGAGCCCATGTATCACGATAGAAAGACTAATATATAGTTCGAAAAAGTCACTTTGCCAGCATGGGAAGACTGATTTTTTTTGGGAAATATATTTTTATTGCAGATATTCTTTTACACAGTTATGCCGGTCAACTATTATAACATCATCGATTGTCATCAAAGATACAGTAAAGATCTCATTACACAGCCATTTAGCCCACAACCCGGAGGTCGGGCGGCGATGATCAAGAATGGGACGTACCCCAGCATGGGAAGACTGATGCGGTGCTAACTAGGCCCAAAGGCATTCTGGGAAACTGAAACATCCCCTCTGTTGTCACAAAAGCAGTTAAATGTTTAGATTCCTCTTTGATTTTGATTTGATGATACACACTTGCTAGATCAATTGTTGAGAACAGAGCAGGTGTCAATACCATCTTGTGAAGATTTAGAAGAGGATCACTGTCTACCCAAAGTTTTTTATTTAGGCTCCGCGGATCAATGCACAATCTCTGTTTTTTTCTCAGTTTGCTTGAAATCATCACCAACGAAACCCAGGAGACTATGAGCTTCATTATAATGTTCATGCAAAAATCCTACAGCACATCTTTGAGCTTCGTTCTATATGATAATTGTGCCTTAAGGTCTATTCTCACCTGCAGTCATACCCGCTGCGCACGGCGAAAGGCCTTGTGCAGCGGGGATGGCTACAACATGGGGGTTTGGTTGCAGGGCCTGCATCTAAGCCCTGCACATGCAACCTGCTGCAGGTTGTATGACCCAAATGCCTGCGGCCAACCCCGCTGCACATGGCTTTTGGCCAAAGGTTGTGCAAATCGGGTATGGTGTATGGCCTGGCTACAGGCCAGATACTGCAGTAAATAAACCCTTTAGCCGTGCGCGGCAGAAGTTAGCTGCTCCATGGGGGTTATGTGCAAGGCCTGGATCTAGACCATTCCTAAATTCATACATCTTTTGGTTGCCTTTTCTGTCTGTGATGTAACACCTTAAGTGTCTAAGGGTATGCTCACTGTGTAATTGGAACTAAACTGCACCTGACTGAAGTGGGCCAAACAGAGAAAATGGTCTTGAGTTGCTTGTGTTCCTGTTCAGAGAAACCTGGCTTGGCAGTTTCTATTTGATTATGACCATAAGTGATTTGCATATGTCTGAGTGTACTCAGAGGTGACATGGTGGACAAAAAATATGTTGCAATGCTACTCCAGGTGATTGCCAGTGGTTAGACTATCTGTAAGCCTTTTGTGTGTTTGCTTGTCTACAAATTATTTACATTTGCCAGCATCCCTCTATAAATGTGCCCACCGATTTGTCAGACCCTTTTCTATTATTAAATTAGTGAGAAAATGTGCTGTGCAACTTGAACTACAAAAGAAGTGGAAATACATACTGTTGTATCATACCTGCAGTATTGGGTGATAGTTCTCAAGACTATGAGGTGGAATGTATATTTGGTTCTCATATCTATTTAATACCCTGGAGAATGGTGTAATGCCTCAGAATGATCCTCTCAGCTCGGCAATATTCTGCATACCACTAGACTGATGCCTTAATTCCATAAACAGTATCCAAAGGTACTAGGTCCTTTTTTAGAAGATCAAGGGGGCTGTTTCTTGGGGGGCAGTGTAACTGTCAGGGATATCAGGAAGCATCACACCAGCAGGGTGCCTTTACACAGGCATGTAGGGTTTAGACCCTCCTTTAAGTTCATAAGATGTCAGGCTTGGTATATAATGAGGATGGGAAAATAGATGGTACGTTAGTACTGGGCTGAGGACGGTAATTCTGGAGCCACACAGGTTAATGAATATTAATAATGAATGTGTGCCGTTATCCCGCAGTCTTTTTCCCTGCAGGGAATGACAACACGGTTGTTACAACGACCGCATTGTGATTCCACATACCATTACCCCACAAGTCGTAACATCGACTTGCGGAGGGGGGCACTGAATGTTGGAATAGTATAATTTACTATTCCAACTACAGCCTGTGCGGACAGTAGGGAAGGTGTTGGATTTTAAATCCAACACCTTCCCCACCCCCCGCAAGTCGTTGTTCCGACTTGCGGAGAAATGGTATGCGGAATTAAAACGCGGTAGTTGTAACGACCGCGTGGTGATTCCCTGTGGGGAAAAAGTTAGTGGTAAACGTTGTTTCCTATTAATGATCAGTGCACACACTGGGTAGGTGCCTGGCAACAGCCTCCAGATGTTTTGGCTGGCTTTGCTGCCGTCAGCTCATCACTCATCATTTACAATCCTTCCTTTTTGTCATTTTTTCCCTTCTCGGTTACCTGTCCCTGCTTGTCCTCAGTAACTCTTTCATCTCTCTTCTTCGATTTAATGTTACCCTCTTTTGTGTCTGTCAAGGCCATCTGCTCCCTGTCCTCTTTGATGCTCCATATTCAGCACCATATACAGAACTGTACTGCTGCTTTTCATCTCAGCAGCAATTCTGTAGTAAGTTAAGCAGCCCTCCTGCAAGATGGGCATGCTGTCTCTCTCCACTCCAGCAGCATTGTCTCCTGCACTCAGGCCTTTGGCTGCAGCTCTGGCTTCTGCTAAGACTTGGGCTAGTGACAATGTTTCCTCGCTGAGCTAGAGGTAACTTATAAAAGCCACTGGTTTGATACTTTCTCTGCTGAATAACAAAATGATCTTGCTGTTTCTTTGCCTCAAGCATGTCAGAGAAGTGATTCTGAGAAAATTCTAGGCTGCTGTTGACTCTGGCCCAAATTAGATCAGTGCTGTCTTCTTCATACTTTTTTTTATTGTTGCTCTAAATATTCTATTATTTTTTTAACTATCCATATGGTAAAATATATTGGTGTCCATTCCAAAAGGTAAATTCACATGTGAAAAATCTACACAGGTAAATTTACTCTTACACTTTTAAGTAAATGTACTAGTTTGGACTTTTTACAATTTGCTGGTGTAAATTTAATCCGTAATTGAGACAGAAACAAGGGAATACACTCAAATTTACGAGTATGAAGTTGCGACGGATAACGTTTCATACCTAGATAGATATCTACGCAGCTTGTGAAGATATTCACAACAGTAGTGGAAATCTCCGCCACCATAACGCACATCTATGCAACCGTAGTAGAGATCTCCCTACCGTAAAAAATAGGGAATATGCCTATAGTTTATTAATTTAAAAAACAATCTTTTATGTATTTAATTGCGAAATATAAATGTAAAATAACTTAAAATAATTATGTTTACCCTCTAACTATGAAAATAAAATGTTAGAGTACATTACTTGTTCAAAATACATGTTTACTAAATATTTTAAACATTTAAAATATATTATTGTATTTTATAAATCTTACTTTCTAATCAAAATAATATGAAAATTACTACTTTCCAGCAATTTTATTGTCATTATTTTTGACTTTATTTGTTATGGGCTGTTATAAGTACCTTACTTCATTATTTTCTATGGGAGTGTGTTGCAGTACCCGTGAGTGGTCGCATGTGGTGCTAGACTTACTCCACGGCTGGGCTGGAGTACATTTACTATCTTTTCGTCACCTTCAGAGACAGCAGGGCTCATGCAGGGTAGGATCGCGTACAGCGGTGCCGCGGCCCGCTAGGCTTCACCTCACAGAGGGGTCCGTCTTCAGCCTTAGAGGCATACGATGTTTGCTGCTGACATCTGCTGTAATCTGCAGGTCAAGCATTGAATCACGGCAGGAACATCCCCGGTTTTCATCCTTCTGAAGTCGATACGTTGAACACCATTAACGTGGGGTTAAAACTTTTATAATCTAAGCCTAGAAGAAATTTGGTACTAAGAGCTATTTAAAATTGCATATTGTTATTATGCATATTCCTATGTGTGCAATATTTTATTTTATTTCATTTTAAGAGTTTTATATAGCGCTGGCTAGACCCGGAGGTATCAGAGCGCTTTACATGAGGATCCACAATGTTACAAGGTTACATCAGTTACAAGTTACATTTGTTGCAAGAAAACATTTAAAGAGAATAGAAGACGAGATAAAAGGAGTGTAGAAGGGTAGGGGAGTAAGGCAGAAGGGAGATACGGCGGGGAGACGAAGGAAAGTCTGTCCAAAGTCCGGCTGGGTAGGTGACGGCCGAGGGGGAAGCCCACAGCCCATCTCCTCTATAGCTATCAAGGTAGCTCCATCGGGCATCGGTCAAAAAAAAAAAAAGCAACCGTTTTGCCTCTATTTTGCTGCCTATAACGAGAAACTGAATACGCTGATTCTGTTTTAAATTTCAGAAGTTCCATCTTTCACATATGGGTCAAATTACATCCAGCGCCCTGTAAACCGTGGGCTCCTGTAGGCGCCAGGGAAGCACGCAGAGCGCTTCGTGACCTTGTGAAGGTATAAAGTAATACATATAGGTACAACGCACAATGCAATACGTATTATGACAATGTAACAGAAATATTGTGAAAAGAGAAAGATCATTATTCCCGGGTGCAAAATTAAACTTGAGTGAAAAAAAAATATTTTTGCCCCATTCCTGGTTGAAAAAGCAGCAAAAATGGTGCAAAATTAATTTGCTGTTTTCTTTCCAAAGGTGCAAAACTTTAGGGGGCATATTACCAAGGGTGGCGATAGGCAATTATCGCTGGTTTAGCAGCTGTTTTCGGCCGCTAAGCGGCGATAATTCTATCGCTCTATCAGCATGATGTTAGCGACAGCTTTTAGGCGATAGCGAGCGGTTTGGGGGCCGCTTTGCATGTTAGCAATATTTATCGCTAATGACATGGAAAGTGGGCGTACACAACCTGTTAGCGACTGAAAGCAGTCGCTAACGTCGCTATCGCCTATTAGCAAGGCAGGCGTAGCGATGGAAATATTCCCGCTATCGCCAAAAACCAACGCCTGCTCAGACCAGTTCTTAGCCATGTTATCCAATGGGAGGTGGATAACACGGCTAAAAGCATTTCGTCGCTAATGCGTGAATATCGCTGTATTCTCAGCGATATTCACGCATTTCGCCGCTATCGCTGGATATTTTAGCACAATGGAGAAAAACGTTGCTAATAGCATGTTTTCT
Organism: Lissotriton helveticus; assembly: GCF_964261635.1. Lineage (NCBI taxonomy): Eukaryota > Metazoa > Chordata > Amphibia > Caudata > Salamandridae > Lissotriton > Lissotriton helveticus. The sequence continues at coordinate 71,572,983 of NC_136068.1, read as the reverse complement.
CCGCTAACATATCCAGCGATAGGCAGCGATAAATAAAATTGTCGCTAAGCCTATTTAGCGATAATTTCGCTACTTGGTAATATGCCCCTAGCTGTCATAGCCCTGCATATTTGGAACTGGACAAATGCACAAATCCCTCTCTCTTCATTTGGACCCTTGTCCTCCTCCCCGGGTTAAACATTACAGATCTCACTTCTCACCCACCGGTTCATGATTTTTGTCGTCATTACACTGAAGGTCAGTGGTCGCCTCCTCACATACCCGTCAGTCTCTGCCTGTTCCCACCACAGACATGCGTCGCCGGCCGCTCCTGTGCTGCGTGTGGTGAGTAAGGGCGACCTAGAGCAGACTGCACGAGGCACAACGTTTTGTCAGACTCATGCGTAACTTAAGTGTGAAAAAAATGAATTTTACATCTGTAAATTCAATTGTGAATTTCTATGAGTAGAATTTGCATGTACAGCATTGACACATTTCCACATAATTTACTCATCCGGATTTTCCACCCAGTTGGAAATCTACACTAAGAAATTTTTCCCACTAGGAGTACAAATAGAAATCAAGACTGTTGAAGGAATGCAGGAGGGGATCTGGAGTTCTTTGTGAGTCCATTAAAATGTGGAAACTTACTCCAGACACTGGTGGAGACCCACAGGAGTAAATACCTGTCTTTTAATGCTGCACTGTGGGAACTGGGCCAAAGCTGGGTTTGAAGTAGGCAGGTTAAATCACCCTATGTGTTTTTAATGCTATAATATTGGTTGTGATTCTGGGGTGAACGTTTTTGGGGAATGCAGATTTTCTACTTACATTAGCTGAAAAATGTTGTCTTGTTTGTGTTGTCCATAAAGTTCATAAGTAGTTTATCTGAGCCAATCAGCAAGTATTTTTTACTCTTTTTAAAACATGACAGCCCACCGAAATAGCTAAAAACAAAGCAAAGGGTGCGTGCAAAGGTTTGCAGTTATGAAGAGGTGGCTGTTTTGACTGACACGTTTCTGGTATATCCCTAGGAAAATGCATGTTTCCCTGAGAAAAAGTGCACACTCACATCCTCTCTGTGCCTTGTTTTGGAGGTGTGATCAGGCCTGGTAGAGCAACAACAAGAGCAAGTGTAATAAATACTGTATTACATAGGAACTTGTATTGTGCCATCCTACTGCTTATTTGGTAAACAACTTTTTCAGAATAATGGACTGAGTAGCTACTCCATTTATAAGTTATCAAAAGTTTAAGAATTTACAGAACTCAGAACATGTGTGTGTATAAATCAGCACTATACACCAAAAAGTACTCTAGTTGGGAGGGAAATATCTATTCTATTCCTGGGGGTATGTACTTAAAGGAAATATTCCCTTAATCAGACAAAATCCATCACCCACCAGTAAAGTGGGATGCATGCTTCCTCATAGGGCTCCTCCTCTCATTGGTCAAGTTGTGGACCAATGGGATGCCACCCCTACTGCAGTGAATCCCCTTCTGAGTTGTTCAAAGGTGATATCACCTACATTTGCACTGGTTTGCCTAACTCAGCAACTTTTTATAACATGGTATTGAATGTATATTACAATTGAATTATAACAGTAGCATCACCAGCAAACTAATATTATATACCAAACAAAAGCAAAGACATGTTGCTAACAATGAGAAAAAACAGATTCAATTATTTTAATAAAGTGGATCATAGTCTTGATGATCCAGTTGGGACTTTTTGAGTAGAAACATGTCACCTCATTATTACATGATCAAATTATTCCCTGGGTATTTTCAACCCTGAGCACGGGAGACGACAACCTGTATTTGCTTTTACTCTCCTTTCTTTCCCCCTCTGTTCCCACTGAAAGGATACCTCCACAGCAGCACAAACAAAGCGGCACTGAGAGCTCTCCTGTAATGAAGGTAGTAGCATAAAGCACTAAACGGTAAAGGTCCTGGCTATCTAGCAGAAAAACTCATTCAACACCCCCCCTGCAGACCCCTCCGTGCAGGAGAAAAATCCTTGCTCCTTGTCCCTCACATCTCGCATGGGTGGGAAGGCATTTTTCCACCTCGTCCCCTATTACTGGGATCAGCTCTCAATTCATCTCTGGAAAGGCCAGAGGATCTTTTATTGAAAAAGCTGTTAAAAATGAGCTTTTCTAAATTGCCCACATCTGATCTGCTATGACTGCTGCACCTCCTCAGCGCGGAGATACCACTCTGGGGGTGATTCGGGTGCTTTACAAGTAAATAAATAAATAAAGTAGGACACCTTGACCAATGTGAAGAGGAGAGATGTTGGAATGCGATTTATTAGGAGGGTTAAGTAGGTTCCTACCAGTAGTAATTAGGCTACAATCACAATATAGGGACCAGTCAAGGTCTCAATAAAGTATCCCCTTGCTCATCCCTAGGTAGCTGGCTTAATTTAGGAGACAAGTGTGTATAGCTTATAAAAACACTAATACGTTAAATAATACAAAGCATACAATAAAATTCCAACACCAATTAATAAAAACAGGAAACTTGCTTATGATTAAAATGACACTAAAAAGACAAATATCCAATGTAGGGAACCAGAGATATGAATTTGTAAAGATTAAATACTTAATAGTGTCTAAAAACAAAAAGAGACAACTTGGGACATCTGTCACGCTTGACCGGGACAAAGTCGTAGTTTGAGGCTGACTGGAATGGGGCACGAGTCGGATACACTGAGCAATAGGACCCCCTCAAGTTTTTACCTTCGGATTTATGGTCTATTATGATGTTGGGCGGATCGCCACCACCCGCATGGCAGTTAAAAGAGTTTCATATACATCAAATTTTCTCCAGTCAAATTCGTATTCACGTAATCATAAGCAGAACCTGGCCAAACCCATCCTCCATGGGCCATCATAGATTTAGGCAGGGAATAGAAATAAAAGTTTATGAATTCTGAGGTGGAGGTCCAGGGCAATGACAACATAGCCATATAATGCACCAGCACCTACTGAAAATGACACTAAAAATAAACAAGAACTTGCCTGTGGAAGGAGATAGCGACAGAATAAAATCTTTACAAAAATATCCACATAAAGTTAAGAATATTTAAAACAGGTTCCAAATCTTAAAATACTAGGGGGCCCATTACGATGTCGGGCGGATCGCCACCGCCATTGTGGCAGTAGCGATCCGCCCGACATTAATGCCCGCCCGCCACCCATTTCCCCCCTGCCATATTACTATGGCGGGGGGGACCGCGGCAGACATAAACACCGTCCGCTGCTTTTTCGCCCCGTTCGCCTTGGCGGAAAATGTTTAATATGGTGGCGGTGTCTATGAGACACCGAAAGCCATATTATGATGGGCTTCCTGACATGCTTTTCCGTGGCGGCGGCCAGTGTGGCAGGCGCATCCTAATGCCCAAGGCGGGACCGCCGCTCATATGGCGGCGGTCCCATTTTGCACGAGGATGGCGGGCGGGCAAAGTACGCCCGCCATCCTAATGGGGGCCTAGAGGTGCTTAAGAAAGTTTCCAAGCACAAGCACTAAAGCATGGCTTCTGGTGGTAGTTCTTAACCTCAGCAGTATCTCAAGCCTCGAGGATAAAAAATGATGACCATTCTTAACACCGTGTCTGGAGTGAAAGTCATAAAAGAATGTATAGGGGCCAGAGGAATCCAAGGTAAGAGAGTTGTAAAGGAAGTAATGATTGTTAAAAAGTTGACATGGCCAAGAATCATCATCATTGTGAAGAGTAACCCATGTAATTTGTTACACATTTTCACATTGATTCATAAATGTGCAGCCATCGGGGCTAACAACTCTCTAATGGTATGCTGACTAGGGGTGGGCGTAACTGGCATAAATATATCTAGCCTGAGTTCTCATAATTCCTGCAAAATTCCTCAGAATTATGCATAATTGTCTGAGAAACATAATCAGCATTTAGCACTATTGTGACCAGAGGATGCATTTTGCAATACAAAAATAGCACTAAATGCTACAGGACATGAATAGCAGTGCCCAGTACCTACTCGCTCTCTCTTAGTTAATTTTCCTGCAGTATTATTATTGCCCCAAATTACCCTTAATTACTGAAGATGGATTAATCACATAGTTTTAGGAATTTTGCATAACAAGTGCAATGCGTAATTACTGAAATTACCGTAATTACTTAAGCGTAGTTCAAATTTCTCCTAGGTTTACTGCTGACATGTATTGAAATCGGACTACAGCTGACATTTTTTTTTCAGTTTAGGAAATTTGTATTTGGTTTTAAGAGAAACACAATACAAGATAATAAAATAGTACATGAGAACCGAATGAGAAAGAACATAAGGCATAAAAAATGACTATAAAATAACGGTTCAGCAGGAAGTGAGAAGAGAAAAGAAAAAGAAAAGAGTGGAAAAGAGAAGAGAGAAAAAGAGACAAAAGGAGAAAAGGAAGAGAGGACAGTACAGGAAGAAAAAAGAAAAAGAAAAGGAAGAGAAAATCTGTATCGGAAGAAGAAGGAGTAAAAGCAATAGGAGAAAAAGGCTCAGCAATCAGTCAGGCGAAGTGAAAGAAAGATAAGTAGAAAAAGGGAGCCAGAGAAGGTCAGATTTAATTATTAAAGAGACAGAAGAGGAGGAAGCAATAGCAATCCTGTGTTCATCACAAATAAAGTTCCACCATGTAAGTACAGATAATTTGGAGTTATCCTTCCAACATGAGAGGATCACTTTAAAAGCAATAGCAATGAAAAGATCAAGTAATCGTGCACTAGGAGGAGCAATATCTATATCATCGGAATCAGAGCCTAAAAATATACTTAAAACTGATAACGGAACGGAATAATGAAACATACGCATGCAAACATTCCAAACAGAGTTCCAGAAGGAAAAAACAGAGTGGCAATCATATAGTTGATGCATGAGCGTACCTGTATGAGAAGAACATGACCAACAGAGAGAATTGGAGGAAGGTGAAAATTTAGCAATACTTACAGGAGTGATAACAGCTCTATGATAAATAAAAAATAGTGATTGAGTAATACGAGCCGCTACAGAAACTTTAAACAATTTACACCAAATACGATCCCATACATCAACAGGTAGAGAAACGGATAAATCAGTTTCCCAGGCGATCTCAGAAGCTGATTTAGGTCGATCAACAACATTTGATAATAGTATTTTATAAACAAGGGCAGCTTTGGGTTGATGACGGGAGAACAGTGTGTAAAGGGGAGTGGAAGGAGAAAAGGACGGAAGGGCACCAAAAGGAGGAAAGGTTGACAAGTGAGAGGTTATAGCAGTAGTAATAATTGTGTATTCCTTGAGACAAGATGCAGGCAAGTCGTACAAAGTTTGCAATTCAAGAAAAGAGAGAATGGAAGTATCGGAAAAAAATTGATGAACAAATACAATATCCTTTTCCTTCCAATACTTGTAGTAGAAAGATTTGCCTTTATACTTGAGGAATTTATTATACCATATACAAGAGGATAAAAAACACTGAAGAGGAGATAAGTCTTTAGAAAACACATCATGTAGCAAAGATTGTGAATGTTTTAACACCGGGTGTTTGGCCAAAAATGAACAGTTGGACATAAAAACGGTGTGTTGAAATGAAAAATCCTTCAACAATGAACGTTCAAAAGCAATCCATTTGGGTAAAGGGGCATCAATAAAATCAAATGCTAAAGAAAAGGATTGTTTAATTAGGAAGGCAGAGTGGTACGTTTTAAAATTAGGAAAGCGGACCCCACCTTCATTCTTGGGACGAATGAGTTTGTGAAGAGCAATGCGAGGGTGCTTATTATTCCACAAAACTTAGGCGCAAATGGAATTGAGGCGTGTAAAATATGAATTTGGAATTTTCATGGGAAGCATCGAAACAGTGTAGAGGATGTGTGGCGTAATCATCATTTTAATGGTGTTGAGTCTACCCCACCATGATAGGAATAGGGGAGACTAGAGTTTGAGGAGGGATTGTATCTTTTGGGTAAGGGAAGCAAAGGTACGTTTGAGAGTGTCAATGAGGGATGAGGAAAACCAAATACCAAGGTACTTAATTGTGGAAGGACACCACGCAAAATCAGTTGAATCAAACATGTATTGATAACAGGTAGAGTTTAGGGGCAAGACTTCCGTTTTAGATAAATTAAGTTTATAGCCTGAGACAGAGGAATATAAATGGACTTCGTTCAAAAAGGGGGGAAGGGATGTAGTGGGGTTGGCCATATAGACTAAGATATCATCCGCATGAGCAGATATTTTAGTTTCAATGGATGAGAATTTGAATTCATTTATTGGGGGTTGGAACGGATACGTTCCAGAAAGGGCTCAAAACAAAGTATAAACAATAACGGGGAGAGCGGGCAACCCTGTCTTGTACCCCTAGACAGGGGAAAAAATCTCAAAAATTGGTTAATAACAAAAATACTGGCACGGGGGTCAGAATAGAGGAGTTGAACCATGGGAATAAAAGAGGGACCAAACCCAAACCATTGCAGGGAGCGGAACATGAATTGCCAATTAATACGGTCAAAAGCTTTCTCCGCATCAAGGGACAGGGCTGCGAGAGGGGCTTTAAATTGTTTACTATGAGAGATGACATTGGCGAACATACGAGCAATGTCAGAGGCAAGTCTGCCTTTTACGAAACCAACTTGGTCGGTTTTGATCAAAAGGGGAATGATTGAATCAAGACGGGAGGCAAGAATTTTGGCAAAAATTTTACAATCATAGTTGATTAAGGAAATAGGGCGGTAATTTTTACACTGGGAATGGTCTTTGTCTGGTTTGGGAATAATAACAATGAGGGCATCCAGGAAAGACCCGGAGGCTTTAGCGTCGGCAATGAAGGAATTAAAAAGATGGAGCAGCCGAGGCACAAAAATGTCATGAAACGCAGAGAAAAACTCAATTGGTAGTCCGTCAGGGCCAGGAGCCTTTGATTTTTTCAAAGAGTTGATAGCCTTAAGGATTTCCTGAGCAGAAATAACGTTCTCTAATTGACCAAATGGAGGAGGGGGGAGAGCATAAAAAAAAAAGATACATTTTGGGCGGTGGGGTGGGTGTCATCAGTATAAAGGGAACGATAGTAGTTATTGAAGACTTCCGCAATATCTTCATCGAATGTGACAAGTTTGATTGTAGATTCATTTAGGATAGGGCCCACAGATTTACGTTCATATTTAATTTTTAGGTAATTTGCTAGCATTTTACCAGCCTTATTCTGACCCCCATGGTATTTGGATTTGGATTTGATTTTCAAGAGGGTGTTACAGGCTTCTACTGTAGCAATTTTATTCAGTTCAGATTTTGCTTTAATCAGATTGTGGAGGGCGTCGGCATCTTTAGAGGAGAAGTAGGAGTGTTCCAGTTGTTTAATGTTTTGAAGTTGATCTGTATATTTAGTTCTGTTAAGTTTCTTCTTCTTAGACACATATGAAATTACAAAGGCTCGCAGAGAGGCTTTGAAGGCATCCCAATTGTTGGAAATGGAGGTGTCATCCGGATTGTTAAGGGTAAAGAACTCAGTAATAAAGTTCTTAACCTCTTTTACAAACACAGCATCAGACAAAAGAAAGGTGTTCAATTTCCAGCGACTAAACTTGGAAGAGGTAAGGGAAAGGTCAAGGGTCGCATGTACGGGGCGTGATCCGAAATAAAAATAGAGCCAATATCGGACCTCTGGAGGGCTGGGAGTAGAGATTTACTTACTAGGATATAGTCTATCCTGGATCGAGTGTGATGGACATTCGAAAAGAAAGTGTATTCCAGGGAGTCAGGATTACAGGATTTCCAAACATCGTATAGGGGGCGGGAGGCAATAGCCGATTGAAAACATTTATGAGTTTTATCAGGATGGAATTTGCTTGATGAGAGTCTGTCTAAAAAGGGGTCCAACCATTGGTTGAAATCTCCAGCAATCACAATATTAGGACAGTTAATGGAGGAAATAAGAATTTTAACATCAGCCCAAAATTTGGGGTCAGGGCGAACAGGACCATATATATTTAATAGAACCATTGATTTGTTATGGATCACAACCTTAACTAGTACCCAGCGACCCTCAACGTGCGACTGAGAGAATAGAATCTGGACAGATAAACTTTTATGAAATAGAATCACAACACCCCCTTTTTTATTTACAGCAGGAGAAAACACAACCTGGCCCACCCATTGCCTCCTAAGCTTAGAAGATTCTACATCTGAACAGTGGGTCTCTTGGAGAAAAACAACCTGCGAATTCAACTTGGATAAATGGGACAATACCTTTTGAAGTTTGACGGGGTGTCCAAGACCACGAACATTCCACGTTACAAAGTTACACACGTTGGAGGGTGAGGAAGGGGGGAAAAAACCTGGATCCAACACACTTCACGAGAACAACTACAAAAAAAGACACAATAAACAAATGTATTACATAAGCATATGATAACAAACAAACGCATATTAACCCAAAAAAGAACGTCCATGAATACGGAGAATAACAAGATAAAGAACAGGAGTCGAGGAATAGGAATGAGGACTTGAAAGAGGGTACAAGAGGGGGAAGGTAAGAAAAGATGGTAGAACAGGAAGGTGCAGACTAAGAGGAAGAGAGAGAAGAGAGAGATAAGGGAAAAGAGAAATGTAGACAGATCAAAGCAAGAAAGCCAGATCTGAGAGGAAGAAGAACACCAAGACATCAGGAGCGGGAGGACGCCGAGGGGAATACAGACCCCACGGAGCTGCAGGAGAGCAAAAAGGGGCTGTAGAAAGAGGAGAAGATAAGAAAAGCCTCAAGTACAGAATGATGTAAAGGGAGAAAACACGATGAAGCAAGAACATTTACACCAACAAAAGAAATGTGAGAGATAGAAGAAGAAAAAAGAAAAGTCAGCCATTGTTAGTGTCCATCCTAGGTGAGGAAACACTTTGGAGGTATTCGCGGAGCTTCTGAGGATCTTCAAATGAGCGGGTGCGGCCATTATGAGTAATCTTGCAGAAACAGGGATGAAGGATTCCATATTGAATGTTCAGCTGTCGCATTTGCGGGCGAAGATTCAAAAATTCCTTACGTCGGGCGTTGGTCGCATTTGAAAGGTCTTGAGAGATAAAGATATTATGGCCCGACCATATGAGGCGACGTTTGAGTCTGGCAGCTTTGAGGACAGTCAGTAACTCAGTAAATTCGAGAAAAAGAATAATAATACCACGAGGTTTAGTTGGATTGGATTGAAGACGGCCTAGGCGATGAGCCCTCTGGATATTAAGGGCATGAGAGGCAGGTTGAAGGTCTAAAAGTTCACGTAAGAGTCTACGAATGAAGGCCACCATGTCGGACCCCTCAAGATTCTCCAGAACCCCATAAATACGTAGGTTATTTCTACGATTACGATTTTCAAGGCCCTCCGTATGCAGCTTTAGCTGTTGAATTTCCTTTTCCAGAAGAGGTATTTTAGTAGATATATCTTGAATATCACTAACACGTTGCTCCATATTCAAAACCTTGCCCTCCATAACGAGCCATCGTTCTTCAATTTGTTTGAGCTGTTCATTAGTGGCAGACATGAAGGGTTGGAGACCGCGTACCTCTTCCAGGATGGAGTCCAAAATGGGGTTCGAGGAGGAATGAATTGGAGAAGGGGGGTCATTCTTGAGGCGTTTTGGGTTGGTGCCGGTGTGTGAAGACTTCAAGCTGCCTGCGTCATGAGCCATTGCGCAGAGCAAATGAACACACCAGAGAGAGAAAAGGAGCGCAGGTGCCAAAAAGAGGTATAAACGTCACCAGTCACAGAAGTAAGGACCAGGAGGTAGAGTAACCAGACCTGAAAACACCAATCCAAAGGCAGGAATCAAGCAATAGGTACAGTCTTGTCAGATAAGGCACAAGTAAGGCGGGCGCTCAGACTCCACATAAAAATAGGGTAAAAAGATCCTCAGAGAGCCAAAAAAGAGAAAGCAATTGCCAGAACAGCAAAGCGTTCATCAATAGTACTTGAAGAAAGGGCCAGAGATGTAATATCAGAGCAGGATACAAAAAGAAGAGGAGAAAAAATACATAGCTGCGCAAAAAATGGTAAAATGGCGATTATTTCCTCATAGAAGTAGGATAATGAAAGCAATAGAGGGATTTATCCATTTGGAGGACAGTCTGCAGAGCAATTACGCCATACCTTGACAAGCAGAAGTAAATTCGGGCCGTTGGTGAGCAGCAATATCGCACCAGAGATGCCACGGAGATTCGTGAGGAGACGCGGGCTCAGCGGCACAAAATGGCGGCCGCCCGCGTCCCGATGCAGCAGAGAGGGTGCGACGCCGAAAACACCTGAAAATCGGCTTCAAATGGTCCGAGGAGGGAAGATATCAGAGCGGACCATGTTCCGCTGATAGAGCACGTCAAAGGCCGGCCCCAGAAGAAAGAAAGCAGAGGCAAAAATCACTGAAGAAGCCCGCAACTCTCGGGAGCTCACGGGATGTCCGCCATTCCACGACGGCGCGTAAGCCACGCCCCCTGACTACAGCAGACATAATTTATTATAATATTGATGGTGGACCATTGATGTGTCTGCCTAGTACGTTGAGAGTGCTGTTTTTCCACAGTGAGACTAATGTTGCTTCTCGACAGAATCATGGAATTGTGATTAAATCTCGAGCACCTTACAACTCAGTATAAACAGATCCACATCACACAGCATTTGTGCATAAATAGTGTGCTTTATTTTACAATTTCAATATCTCCGTGCATTTCCCAGTGGAGCTGTATATGTTGGTCATTCTCTGCAAAGCATCGATCACTCAGCAGAATATTTAGATAAAGGTTGACTGAGAAATGCCACGCACGGATCACTGACAGAATATCGAGGAGCAAAATATCGACCTGCCAAAATATCGTGGACAAAATATAGAATGCCAGAATATCGAATTCCTATCTGCAAACAGGTAAGTACAAAAATATTGAATACAAATTATTGTTGTAAATAATATAGTTATTAAAAATATTTAATTTTTTAAATGTCTTAAAAGTAATGTAAAATTAATAAAATAATAAATATGATTAACTAAAACATACTCAAAAATACTTAAATAACCTTAGAATTAATGAATAATTAACGTAAGATAAAAAATAAACATGCATTTTTATTTTTTAATACATATATATGTTAACTTAATATTAATAAAAAATATTAAATGTTTTTAGCGTAGGATAGCGGGAGGGTAAAATTTACTATTCACACTCCAGTAAGTGCAAGAGTAGGGAAAGCATTGGATAGCGGGAGGGTAAAAATGACTATTCCCACTACAGGGAGTGCAACAGTAGGGAAAGCGTTGGATAGCGTAGGGCTAAAAATTACCATTCCCACTCCATAGAGTGCAACAGTAGGGAAATCGTTGGATAGCGTAGGGGTAAAAATTACTATTTCCACTCCAGAGAGTGTAACAGTAGGGAAAACGTTGGATAGTGTAGGGGTAAAAATTTCTATTCCCACTCCAGAGAGTGCAACAGTAGGGAAAGCGTTGGATAGCGGGAGGGTACAAATTACTATTCCCACTCCAGTGAGTGCAACAGTAGGAAAAGTGTTGGATAGCGGGAGGGTAAAAATTACTATTCCCACTCCAGTGAGTGCAACAGTACGGAAAGCACTGGATAGCGGGAGGGTAAAAATTACTATTCCTACTCCAGTGAGTGCAACAGTAGGGAAAGTGTTGGATAGCGTAGAGGTAAAAATAACTATTCCCACTCAAGAGAGTGCTACAGTAGGGAAAGCGTTGGATAGCGTAGGGGTAAAAATTACTATTCCCACTCCAGAGGGTGCAACAGTAGGGAAAGAGTTGGATAGCGTACGGGTAACAATTACTTTCCCCACTCCAGAGAGTGCAACAGTAGGGAAAGTAATGATTTAATATTTAAATAAGAATACATTAATTATCAATACCAATAAAAAATGTATTAAAATTCATTACCAATGACAAAATATTTAATAATTAATTAATTATAAATTGTTGTAAAGAATTCGAGTGCTGCTAGCATTTGTAGGAAAGGAGGACGGTAGATGATTCCTATGTTGGGCTCCACGGTATCCATAATGATGAAATGGGCTTTGGATGGTGCCCATATTGAGCCTGTATATCTATTGGATCTCAAGCGAACTCATGTTTATGTGTTCCCGCCCCTTACACAGTCAATCCTGGCTGCGCTATTTAAGGTCATTGTGTCACGGCATGGTTGCCACCATAGTGCATGGTTTATTGTAGCAGAACATGAGTCTGCCAAGCATGATATAGTGGCCCAGCGGTGCTACATGCATGGTGGTGGACCTGGGAATGAAAGTGTGAACTGCAGCAATCAATCTGTGTGGACTTCACCTGTCCATGGCTCTCTATGTAAGTCTGGCCCTGTAAGTAGGGGTGTGTGTGTGTGTGTCTTTATGTTTTTTAGCTCAAACAGTGCATGTACTATGTTTTGTATTGTTTTACAGCTTTTCTTTCATTACTTACACTTTCAGGAATTTTGTAACAGCTGCTTCTAACTGGAACTATTTTCCACTGGTTTTCAATGACCTCTCATGCTTGCAATTGGACATTATTTACCACGTGCAGAATTTTTTGCATGTGGTAAATATCACATATGGCACATTGTATGTGCATTAAATCTGGATGGATGGATGGGGCGGCGGCCAATTAGACAAGTGAAATGATGATTAAGTAAATAAATGGATGGAATACTAAACTGATATGATTCTGTGGTCAGAGTACTCAAATGCCCCCTTCAAGCTTCACATAATGTTTCTGTTTCAGGGTTGTACTGTGCCTGCTGCACAGGTCCAGCGAGGCAATGAACATAATGCCACAGACTCATATTGGCAAGATCTCATATGTACTCAACAAAATGTGCTTCGAGAGCCAATCCTGCAACCAGACGTGGTACCTAACTGTGGCACACGGCTACCGGATCAAACTCCACTTCACTCATTTTGATATCGGTGGAAATGAAGGCTCCTGCCACAACTTTTTGAAGGTGATTCTATAAAGACTGTCTCCCCATCTTCAACTGATAAATCCCTTTCATTCCCCCTATCTATACCATACTTCAAGAAGATTCCCTTCCAAATCAAATCCCTGCCAAGGTGACCTCTTACTAGAACATTCTGCTTATCCCCAGAATTAGTTCTCCTCAGCTGACAAATTCTTCTCATTACCTCCATCAAGGTGATCTCCTTGCAGAATGTTCTCTTTGTCTCTCTCATTTGAAGAACCATCGCCTTAACTCCAGTGTTAGGTTGAATCGGTATTTGAATATTGTCCACCTCCTGTCCCTCTTCACTTCTTTTCCAGCTCAATGATGCTGCCTTCAGGAGATCTAAGATCAGAAATAGAAAGGACACCGACGTGTGTAGCAAAGGCTAATTCATGTGCATGTATTGCTGTGCCTGTCTAGACAGAGCTGACATTTTTGGCCACATACTTATCCTGATGCATTTCCTCAAAATGATCGCCATTGATGAACCAATCTTATCTGTCCTTTTAATCCTCAAATAGAACTTTCTCTAATCCTTTCCATTAGAAAGATTCAAATCAATACCTATCTCCCATTCACCTCTGAATTGGTGTAGTGGAGAGAGGTTTTTATCAGGCCAGTGATGCTAAAATAAAAATCACTTTTACAGGGACAAACACAATATAAGTGTGGGGAGATCTTTTTTCATCAGAAAACTTTACCACAGCAGCAATGACATCTAGAAGTAGATACATAATGGAGACAAGGATTAAGGTCTTCATCAGATATGTGTTTTTATAGCAGAGCCATCACCATCTTTCTCTCTCCCTACAGGTGATGGATGGATGGAACCCGTCAATCATCCTCTGCGGCAAGCAAAATGTGTCCTCTGGTCAGGGCAGCCAGGCTCCTCTGGTCTTCTTCTCTTCTTTCAATGCAATGACAGTGGCTGTCCATTCAAGCAACCAACAGCGAGAACTCTTGGGCGGTTTCTCTGCGCACTACACAGCAGTCGGTACAACTCTTACTTTGAGATTGCTATGCAAGGCACTAGGTGGAGCTTCTTTGATGGGACATGCTAAGAACAATTTATCACCTCAAAATCAGTTGTGCTGCCTGACTCCTGTGTTGTCCTTCATTATTTTAGACAATTTGTAGATTATATTTTTTCTTGTCTGTCATCAGACTTCTAACATTCACGTTCCAACAGGTTACCCATTCCACACCAATTACATGTAAGGTCGGCCGGATCGCTCAGTGAATTAGTGGATCTGTTGTTAGAGACTTTGGGCCAGATGTAGGTAATGAAGATTTATCAATTCTAAAATACAGAATTTTAATGATTCTGTATTTTAGAATCAGTAAATGGGATGTAGGTATTTATTCGGTATTTACCGAATTGGTAAGATTCGGTCCGATTCGGTAATTCCCATTCATTCCTATGGGCCTGGAGGCCCATAGGAATGAATGGGAATTACCGAATCGGTAAATACCGTTTCGGTAAAAGGGGGAACACATTGAAGGGTGGCAGGGTGTCACTTTGACATCCTGTTGCACCCCTGAAACGTGTGTGTGTGCACATGTGGCACACATACATGCCCTAAGAGCATGTATGTCTGCCACATGGCACAGTTGAAAATGAACAGATTTGCATTTTCAAAGGCATTCGTTATTTACCACCAACTTATACTTGGCTGATGTGGCCAATGTTGTGGCTGCTTTGATGGCCCCAATTGCAGCTGTTGTTTCTGCTTGTATTATCTGCGTGTGCTGCTATTGTTCCTTCTATGGTCAAAACAGTGGTCAATGCTGGCTTTTTTAAATTGCTACCTGCCCTTCATGGGGCAGCTGTGTTTACTGCTGCGGACCCTGCTGTGCTAGCAGCTGCTGCTATTGTTGTCCTTGCCATGGTTGCTGTTGTGGTCACTTCTGTGAACCCCGCTATTGTGGTAGTTGTGGTTGTTGCTGCAGTTTCGGTTGTGGGTGTACGCTGTCAACACAAGGAGTGTCGGGAGGGGAATTGGAAGTGTGATGCAGAAGGGGACTACTTTTTAACTAATTAAAAAAACGTGCAGACAGTAAAATTATACAAATCAACATGGGAAGCCCCTCCCTGTATGCTCTATATTTTAATAATTTATAGCTTTATCACATGAGTTTTGGCAAACCACCCAAGCTGTCTGCAGCCAGACATAAAACTGAAATACTTTCATTGACGTGCATCCGCCAGTAGCTCCAAGCACTTCTGAAATAAATCTTCTCCTATGCATTAAGTGGCAGATTTACACGCAAAAGATGCGCCATGTTGCGGGGTATTTACAACGTGACGCATCTGGGAGATGCGTCACGTTGTAAAGCCTTGCGCCAGAAGTAGGCGTTCCTGCGCAGGGGGGGGGGGCATTCCAGCACAGGAACGCCTTCCAAAAGTGGCTGAGTGAAATCTACAAGATTTCACTCAGTCACTTTTGAGCCCATGCTGCGTCATAACCCTGTGCCTGCTTGAAGCAGGCGTAAGGATTGACGCAGCATTGTAAAGATAGGGCCCCCCAGAGCATTGTTGGAGCTGCGTCACGATTGCGTCAGAACTCCAGCAATGCGCCGCCTTTACGGCACAGATGCGTCACGCATCTGTGCCGTTTTTGCCCCATGGTGCGCCGCATTGTAAATGCGGCGCATCCATGGGTGCGGAGCCGTGGAGCACAATAACTGGCGCATCCCTGCTGATATGCAGGGATGCGCCAGTTATTGTAAATCTGCCCCTCAGAGTTCCAAAAATGCATTTCTTTGTGGACTAAATGTGCCATGCATCACGTTTTAAAATATCGATTAAATAAAGTATAAACAGATGGACTGGATGAATAGAGTCGTGAAGAGGGGATGTTTGACATATGTTGAGAAATCACTCATTAAATATTTCTAGCCAGTTAAAACTTCATGATGCTGTCACCGACTAAGAAACACATTTCAGCTGGTTTCTAATATGTATGACCAAAACTATTAATATTGAACTCACAGTATTGTTAAATACTGTGAATTTTGCAGCGAATTTTCCAGAAGCATGACTTCCATTGGCACATTATTCTGGTTCTGTCATTCGAACGGTTAGCACTCTAGATATGTATTAGATCTTCTGTGGTTGACATACTGGCCTGACTCTGATGTCACATACTTCTTTCTGTGATGTCACACTCATGTCTCTATGACGCCACAGTATCACCTGTCATGCCCTACTGAGCTCTTTGAGCTTCCACTGTGAAATTGTAACGGGCCGAGTATTTATTCAATATTTTTTATTGATGTTATAACAGTCATCAGTGCTGAGTACTACTGGTTTAACACTTTTTGAGCTAATTTATTGTGCTGATTTGGTTTTGTGTGATTTTATTATTGGTAATATTTATGTAATTATGGATTGTATTTGCTTATCCATTTGATAGTATGTCTTTTATGGTTTTATAATCGAAATAAAAGACTGATGAAACTGAAGCTTCCACTATGACATCACACTACCCCTAACCTGTCAGCGTCTCGTGTTATATTTATTTAAAATAGACTCCTCCCTCCTAACACCTGCGGCTTATTGGCTTTCCACCCTACAGATATTGATGAATGCGCATTGAGGAATGGCCGGTGCAGTCGATTCTGCCACAATTATCCCGGGGGCTTCTCATGTTCCTGCGACCTTGGATATTTTCTGAAGGAAGACAAGAGAACCTGTTATGAAATAGGTATGCACTTCTCTACTCCTTTTGGGGCCAGGCATGACCCAATTGTTTAAAAACAGATGCAACTCTTTTTAAACTTGGCTTTTCTGAATGTACCTCAGGAAATTCAGCATCGGTATTGTTTGGGCTACCAGAGGCCATTGCAGAATTATTGACCATTTTACAGGCTACGTTAAAGACGCATTTATCCCCATAGGACTATTTTTTTTTTGATGTTTGAAAGCTTTATTGAAGAGCAATAATGATAAGCAACAATAAGACATCAGCAAAAGACATAAAAAATGTGGAAACATAGGGGCCAATTATGATCGCGGACGGACTTGAGTCCGTCCGCGATCACCGAGGAGGAGGGAACCTCCGCATGGGCATGCGGAATTCTCTCCTGTCCAATTAGGATGTGACCGCCACCCTGGCGATCACATCCTCTATTTGTAACATTGCAGCGGGTGCGGCTTCAAGCTGCACCCGCTGCAATGTTACACGGTGCCTGCCGATTTCTGCATACAAATGGTACCCCCCATGTGCACCCCCCACCCCCTCTTCACCCAGGGGGCCCGCTACGGGCCCCCGAGGTGACGATCCGCATGCTTTTCCTCGGCGGAGAAGCCGCCGCGGAAAAGCATGTTTTCTCAGCCATCCTAATATGTCTGGCGGTGTCTGAGAGACACCGCCACCATATTAGGCCTTTTCCGCCGCGGTTGTAAGCCAACCACGGCGGAAAAGCGGCAGACTGAAACCAGGACCCACCAGCCATCCTAATGTGGCGGTGGGTCTTTGGTGGGTCCGCAGAGGATTTTCCGCATCCTCGGGGCCGGCGGTGGCTTCCGCCGGCCCGGAGGATGCGGGAAATCCTCCATCGTAATCAGCCCCATAGTCTGAAGTATTAACATTGCTAATGTCATAACTGAGAAATAAAAGCAGTTTAACGGAGTTTTAAGGCTATAGGGAAGGGGGAGGGGAAGGGATGAGAGAATATTGCTATAACAGAGTAATACTATGGAGAATAACGGCAAATAAATAAATGATACAAATATCAATACAAAATATACAGTATATAAAAGTGTTGCAATATAGGAACACTGACCCCATAGGTATTCTTAATTGTCAGTTAATAATCTCTACAGCTGAGAAGTGAATTCTTTCGTACACCGCGGAGTATTGCCTTCATATTGAGGCAAACCCTGCTCACTGTACCAGAGAGGACAGTCAGCGGCTTAAAACAAACTATGAAAAGATGAGGGGAGAAACATCAACTCAATGGATACCATGTCAAGACATTTTAAGTTGTTTCACTCCAAGTTTGAAATGTTGAGGCTTTCATGGGAGTTTTAGATCAAATGCCTCTGTCTTCTGGCACTTTTAGTGTTCCTTTTCTTACTCTTTGTGTATGCCCCAAGCACTAAAATGCTAAGTAAAGAGAGCTAAAAAGTCCTGACTAGCTGTACATCACTCTCTTGAGAACTCCTACCATTATATAAACAGCTTACAGAGTAAAATGATGATTCATGTAATGCTTGAATTAGCCATTGCCTAGGCCCTAGCTGCCCTGCCCACGTTCCTGGGACTGGTCCTACGACCCTTCTATGGCCCTTCCGGGCGTGGCATTGCGCCTCAAGACCCTGCCTCGCTCGTCCTGCAGCCTCCCCTCTCTGCACTCTCCTCATCTGCCTCACTCTCATGCTCCCTGGCTCTCTGTACCTCACTCTTTCATTCTCTAGTTCTTCTGTGCCTCTGTTTTCTCTTACTTTTGTGCATTTTCTTTCTTACACTTTGAGCCTTTTCCTCACTCTTTTTCTTATAGTTTTTGTGTCTCTTTTCCCATACTTTTGTCTAACTTCTGTGCTTTTTTCATACTCTTTGTCATACTTTTGTGACTTTTACTATCTTTCCCCCACAGCCCCACCTTTCATCATACGCTTTTCCTCCTCCCACCTCCCCATTCCTTATCTGCTCTCCTGCGTCTTCTGCTTATTCTCATGTCTTCTTCCCGCCTTTCCACAGCCCTTCCCACCACGCCCATCACTCTTCTCTTCTCTTCTCCCCTCCCCAATCCTACTTAATAGCAGCCGCTGCACGAATGCGCAGCAGGTGCATCACTGGCATGCCAAAGGGACGCTTAAGGCAAGACCGTCTGTGCAATGCCATGCCTGGACTGTGTCTAGAGGCACAACCCCAGGTCAGATCAACTTCCGCAGCTGTTCCGCTGCGACCCACCTCTCACTCGACCTAGGACGCCCATCCATCCAACAGCAAACCTGAAAAGATCTATAATAACTTCGAAAAGCAACTGAGCCCTGAGGACATTGTGAGCAAGCTGCCTCCCTACCACTCGGACAGACACCTCTCCAACTGGGCAAAACTCACCATCACTCCAGGGCCGCAATAAACCGATTTCAACATCATATCTACAACCCAAGAGGACCTGTGATCAGCAAATTCCTCCCTCACATCATCAACTCCGCAACCTTCTGTGAGGACTGCAAGCATTCTTCAGTCATGGCCCTCCTCAAAAAAATAATACTTTCAGACCCCAACAAACTGAGCAACCTCTGCACTATGTCTCTTCTACAACACCCAGCGAGGGTGATAGAGAAGGCAATCAACCAACAACTCACCGTCCACCTGGAACTCCACAATCTCCACGACTACTGTCATATGGCTTTCAAAGCAACTACAGTACAGAGATGGCACTCACCAGAGCCACAAATGACACCCGCACCCTACTGGACCGAAGAGAAACTACCATCCTCATACTGCTGGACCTGCTGGACCGCTCAGCTGCTTTCAATACCATGTCACACACCAGCCTCATCAAAAGACCATATGCAAAAGACATCCAAGGTCCAGCCCTCACATGGGTCTGCTCCTTCCTCACAGGGAGAATACAGTGAATCAGACTTGCTCCGTACGCATCGGAGACCAAGGACTTGACCTGCTGAGTCACTCAAGGATCATCCCTCAGTCCCACCATGTTTAACATTTGCACAACACCACTTGCAAACATCATCAGTTCTAACAGCATCTCCATCATCTCCTACGCCAATAACACCCAGCTCATCCTCTGAATGTCAGACAAGTCTCCCATGTTCCGATCTGGCATCACCAATTGCATGATCTGCGCAGCAGAATGGATGAAAAACAACTGCTTGAAACTCAACTCAGACAAGACAGTTCAAGGGGAGAACTTCAGGGACAAGATCTCCCCCTTGAACTCAAGCTGTTGGCCATCAGAGCTTGAGCCAACAACATCACCTACTAACCACGCACAAAACCAGGGAATCATCATAGACGATAAACTCAACATGGCCTTACAATGCAGTCAGCTCCTCCTGCTTCCACATACTTTACAGTCTCAGAATAATCTTCAAATAGATCCCCAAGAGCAAAAGGTGTACCCTCACTCAATCCCTAGTCACCATTAGACTGGACTACGGCAATGCACTATAAGCAAGTGCCAATGCATTGAAGGTTTCCAATCCCTATTAGTTCCCATCGAGCTACCAGCTGGGTCATGGGTAAAAGTTGGCATTGAATTGGTGGAACCATTTAATTTTCTTTCCAGTCTTTCACCGATTACTACTTTAAAGGACCAGAAGTAAAATTTGTTGGGGAACCAGATTCTAAAACAGTGATCTAGTTTTTAAGGTATGTATGCATGGGGGGCGTGGCCACGGCGGCAACCGTAATGGCCGCTCTGCCGTGAAGCTCCTCCGGGCGGGCGCCCAATTCGGACAATAAGGAATGTAGTCCGCATCCCTGCCATTCCTAACTGCACCGTCCGGCCGCCTGATGGTCCGGGGCAGCCTTGGAGGCGTTCCTGAGCCGCGGGGACGGCTAATTGCAGTGGCCGCGACGGAGGGGATCTGAGACCGCCGGAGCCTGGCGCCATCTTCCCCGCAACACTGGAGAGCCGGGTGAGTGCGCCTCGGCGGACTGCGGCCGCGCCGCCACTCCTTTAATCCCCTGCCTCTGGCGCTTTCGCGCGCTGCTTCCCCCTGGCCGCTCGGCCCGTCTTGCCCCTGGTTCCGGGCTCACGGGTGTGGCTGCTCTTTTTGGCCTGCTCCGGGGGTAGAGCCGGGGGCTGGATTTGGGTCCCGGGCCGGGTTGGGGAGGAGTGCGGCGGGCGCGTCCGGGGGTCCGGGGGGGAGGGGGGTGCGGACTTGCTGGTCGGGCCGGGGCGCTCCCTGTTGACACGCGGCGGCCCCGCCGTGCGCCTGGGCGCCGCGCCGCCCTCCGTCGCCCCCGCAAAGCTGCTGCTGCTGACGCCTCGGATGGGAGGCCTGCTACTGCTCCTCGCGGCGCCATTTTGAGCTCCTCGGCCACCTGCATCCCTGCTACCTTGACTGTGGCTTGGACCTTCGCCTGCTGTCCTGTCCTCGCGGCCGGTCACTGGGGGCCGGCCTGCTTCTGCCATTGATCCCCGCTCACCTCCACTGTCGCAGAGACTGCGACCACGCCACACATCCCCCACGATGGGGAAGAAGGATCCGGCCCAAAAGACTCTCAATTTCGACAAGGCTCTCCCTGCTGCTGATCCCCCTCCGGGTGCTTCTGCTGGAGGCCTGGTGACACAGCCTGCTGGTGATGCGGCGTCCATGATGGCCGCTATGATGGGGGAAATACGGGCTGGCTTCAAAGCCCTGGATACTAGGTTCGACAGCTTGGAGCAGAAGCTGTCCGCCATCAATTCAACCGTACAAGCCCACGATAGGCGTCTGGACTTGGCGGAGTCTAGAATATCCGACCTTGACGACGACTCTTCCAAAACCCGAAAGAAGCTCGAGAGGGTAGAGAAAATTCTAAAGGAAGTTGCCATTAAAAACGAGGATTTGGAAGCGCGAGGCAGACACAATAACATCAGAATCCTGGGCGTGGCGGAGACAACTACCACTGGCCGATTTGACACCTTTGTGGAAAATCTCCTCCTCGAACTGTTTGGTAAAGACACATTTACGGCTGGTTTTGTTGTGGAGAGGGCACATAGATCGTTGGGGCCTAAGCCGCGCACGGGACAGTTGCCCCGACCCATCATCGCACGGATTATGAACTTTAGAGACCGTGATGCCGCGCTTCGGGCGGCGCGAGAAATGGGCGAGGTGCGATGGCAAGCTGTCCTTCTTCCCGGACTACACGGTCATGGTGCAAGAGGCCCGGAGAAAATACACCAGCGTCAAGGCGGCTCTCCGAAACCTGGGCCTAAAATACAATATGCTTTACCCAGCCCGACTGAAAGTGGACATCAATGGCCGGTATCGCATTTTTGACTCTCCAGCGGAGGTTCAGGACTTCTGTCACACTTATAGGTCTGGGCCTGGATCGAACCCCGGCTCTGTGCCCACTTCTCCCCCGCAGTCAGATACGCAGATCAGCGCTGACCTGTTCACAGACGCTGGACAGGGCTGACTGCTCACTCCGCTTTAATCTTGGTTCCTTTCTTTATAGCGGGAGTGGCTAAAGTTCCTACATACCCATCCGTTTATGACATTCTCAATGTTCCGTTGGATTGCCCGCCCGGGGGTTAGCGTTGCCTCCCCCCCTAGCGCGGGCTGATATGATTAGTTGCATCTTCTGGGGGTTTCTAGCATGTGTAGAGTTCCTTTTTTTGCGAATTTTTCCCATATTGCACTTGCTGTTTTGCCTTTCAGATTTGCGAATGGGGGGGTTCTGCCTCTCATGGGGAGTTGGGAGGCTGGGTGGTGGGGTTGTTTGTATTTTTTGTGTTGTTTTTTTCTCCTTTATATTGATCGCGAGACATCTGACACTGGTTTGTTCACTGGGCGCTTATTGCCCACAATTTTCGAATTGACTCTATGGCCCGAGTAGGATTGCAGACTGGCCCTTCTATTCTAAAGCTGATGACCTGGAATGTCCGGGGCTTGAACTCCACCCGGAAACGGAAACAGGTTTTACAGTATGCAGCGAGACATAATGTTGATGTTCTAATACTGCAGGAAACACACATGGTTCATTCAGACACACCCTCTTTTGCACCGAGCTGGGGTGCAAACAGAGTGTTCTCTAGCTTCAGTAGATATGCTCGAGGGGTGGCGGTCTTGATTCACAAACGCTTACCCTTTGTCCTGACTACTAGCGAGGTGGACGGGGAGGGACGCTATGTGATTCTACACGGGCTGCTGTTTGGGTACAAGGTTTCCATTGTAGGGGTTTATGGCCCTAATGTCGACTCCCCGACCTGCCTTGCGAACCTGCACATGTCGCTAATACGCGCAAATATTGACCTTCTAGCGTTGGGGGGCGACTTTAACTTGTTGATGAACCCCGGCAGGGACAGCACATCCCCCTCCCCGGACCGCAAACCACTATACCGCGCGGCGATGGCGGATCTATGTTCCCACTTTGCACTG
This sequence comes from Lissotriton helveticus, assembly GCF_964261635.1. NCBI lineage: Eukaryota > Metazoa > Chordata > Amphibia > Caudata > Salamandridae > Lissotriton > Lissotriton helveticus. The sequence continues at coordinate 71,549,957 of NC_136068.1, read as the reverse complement.
CAGGACATTGAGGCTACCCGGCACTCTACCTCCCCGTCCTTCACACACCACTCTGGCTACCACAACACGAGCACCAGGATTGACTACTAGCTATTGTCCCCTGGCTTGGCGGGTTGGGTTACTGATTTGCGCACGCTACCACGTACCATATCTGACCACTCTCCGGTGATTCTGGCGCTTGCGATCCCAAGGTTGGGCGGGTATGAGAGGCAGTGGAGATTCCCTGGGCGTGCACTGGCGGACCCGGTTTTCACGGAGGAAATCCGCTCGGCGATTGAGGACTATTTTGACCTCAACACTGGCTCCGTGACTGCGTGGGCCACGCTATGGGAGGGATTCAAGGCGACAATCAGGGGGGTCTGCATAACCAAGCATGTAGGGGCGCTGCGTGAGATACGGTCCACCCTGTCCCGCCTTGAGACTGACCTATCAGCCATTGAATCTCGGATCCTGACTGACCCCTCCCCTGCCAACGAAGCCAAACGCATCGAGCTCCTGTTAGAATTCAGAGACACGGCGGACAGGGAACTCAAATACTTAGGCAAGTACCATTCGGCCCGCCAATATGGCGAGGGGGACAGACCGGGACGGTTATTGGCGCAATTGCTGCGCCCCCCCCGGCAGGCGGCGTACATCACACAGATTGTGGCTGCAGATGGCACACCTCGCTTCACCACGCCTGACATTTGCAACACTTTCTTGTCTTACTACAAGCATCTCTACAAATCTGACCTAACCGGGGACAAGCGCGACCCGGGTCCCTACATCAACGAAATAGCCATGGTATTCTTGGATAAGTACATGCAAGACTATTTGGCGCACCCTATCACTCCCGACCTGATCGCAGAAGCGATAGACTCGCTGAAGGGTTCCTCGGCGCCGGGCCTGGATGGTTTCACAGCCGATTTTTACCAAGCATACAAGGAGGAGTTGGTTCCTATCCTGGTCGAGGTGTATGCTGAAGCCCTGGAGTCCGGTGTTCTCCCCCCTACGCTCCGTGAGGCAGTTATTGTCTTGCTACCCAAACCTGGCCGAGACCCGACGGTCGGCGGTTCCTATCGCCCGCTGTCACTCCTAAACCTAGACTATAAAATCCTTGCCAAGGTGCTCGCTATGCGGCTCGCGCTGCTAGTGAATTCTATCATTTCGCCAGTTCAGTCAGGATTCGTGCCCCAAAGGTCGACCTCCCTGAACCTCCGCACGGTCTTCTCGGTCCTGCATAGAATTGACCCGTCCGTTCCAGCTGCTGCGGTCTTTTTGGACACTGAGAAGGCATTCGACACCTTGGAGTGGCCCTTTTTTCTGGACGTGATGCGTAGAATGGGCATGCCGGCTATGTTTGTGGCGACCGTCGAATTGCTGTACACGGCTCCCACGGCTCGTCTTCGCCTCAATGGTACTATCACCGACATGTTCACTCTGTCTCGAGGTACCCGCCAGGGATGCCCCTTATCCCCCTTACTTTTTATTTTGGCTATGGATCCTCTGGTCCGTCACTTTCAAGAGAAACACTTGCACAGGGGACTCCAGTTCCGCACGGGACCGCTGCTTGTATCGCTCTACGCGGACGACATGGTTCTGTACATCCGCACTCCAGAAACCAACCTGCAACCTCTGCTGTCGGAGATTGTGCGTTTTGGTGATTACTCTGGTCGCAGAGTTAACTGGCACAAATCACAGCTGTTCCCCCTTACCCTTGCCACTTCGAGATGGCCTTGCTCCCTCCCATTGGAATGGTGCGAGGACTCCGTTAAATACCTAGGGATTCACATCCACTTGGATACCGTGGCTATCATTCGCATGAACTATGGTCGCGCCCTTGATTTCTTGGAAGATAACACTGATAGATGGCTTCGGCTTCCCCTGTCGATGGCTGGGCGCATTGCCATAGTGAAAATGGTAGTACTGCCCCGGTTTTTATATCTATTCAACAATATCCCCATCCCCCTTACTCGGGTTTTTTTCACGCAACTGCGCTCGGCCCTGCTGAGACTGGTTTGGGGTGGGAAGCGCCCTCGCCTGGCTTGGAGCGCGTTGACACTGCCATATGAGAGGGGAGGCTTTGGGGTCCCGGATTTCTACCTCTATTACCTGGTTGCCCAGTGCTCGTATGCTCACTCCTGGTTCCACCCGGACGCCAGGATTCAACACTTGAAACCTGAGGCGGACGCCGCACTCCCTGTATCTCTGGACAATGTGCTCCCTAAGGGCCTTCCTCGCGATCCACATGACATACTTCCTCTTGCCACTACGGCTTGGGCCTGGGACAAACTTAGGCGCTTACTGCGTGCTGACACTCTGTACTCACAGGCCCTTCCACTACCCAACCCGCATTGGCTCCCCATAACTGGCGAAACATTGATCTGTCGTACTCTAGCTAAATACCATCTAACTATGATCGGTGACTTGTTCCCCGACGGCCACGCGCTTTCCGTTTCCGAGGACCCTCGCTTCTCGGAACGCACATTCATGGACACCTTTGTGTTTGCTAGACTCAGGGCGCTGATGCGTACCACGGTCCACACCTTCCCGCTGCCGCCGGACGACACTCTTGCACTCACTTCCATTATCCAGAACACTTCGGGGGCCCACGTGGTGTCCAAACTTTACAAATTATGCTTACTCTCACTCCCATCATCTGATGAGGCGGTCCGGGCCACTTGGGAAACGGATCTGAGCACCCAGATCTCTGACGCTCAATGGGACGCATGCTGTGCCACGACCAGAGAGGTGTCGATGAATAGCAGACACAAACTCATTCATTTTAAATTCCTTCGTCGTCTATACCACACGCCAGCGATGGCCAACAGAATCGACCCTGCGCGCCCCCACACCTGTCCTAAATGTAACGCCCCGTATGCGGACTTTGCCCATCTTTCCTGGTCATGCCCACAGCTGCACGCCTTTTGGGTTGCTATACATGACACACTGTGTGCGATTCTAGGCTTACCACTGGCGGTCTTACCAGAGAATGCCCTGATGGGCTACATGTCCAACTTTCCCCGAAAGATACGTAAATTGGCATCGATCTGCTTCCTTCTGGCCAAGAGAGAGGTAGCACTGCACTGGTGCTCGAGACGTGCTCCCACAGTTGCCGCTTGGCTGCGAAGTGTGGCTTATTGCAATGTCAATAGTGTGGAGTATTCTGACCAACTCCCGGCATCCTCCCGCCCCACGGACGTCTGGGATCCATATCGCCAATACATTGCGGGGAGGGCGAAGGAAGCTTCATCTCAGTCCTTACACCCCAATTTACCTACTGGGGTGGGCTAGGCCTCAGGGAACCCACTTTGCACTCCATCAGTTAGGGCTTCTGCCACAGCACGCTGCTCCCCTATGACGTGGGGCTGGGAGGTCCCTTGTCTCGCTGCTTTACCCTACTCTTGGTCCCCCAGGCATTTTGGCGCTCTGTGGCCTCCAGTTTTTACTCCTGTTCCTCCCGGGTGAGAGGATTCGATGCTGACTGTTATGGAAATGTGGTCACTGTCTGCGATGCCTCCTAATGTGATTCGGAACGGACTAATGTGTTGGTCTCGCAATCTGTTACTTCTGCATGATATTCCTTTTCTTCCTTTTTTTGAGTTTTTGGACTATTGTTTATGTTTGCTTTGCATTTCAGTTGCTTATCAGAAAATTTTACTACTGTGACATTGGTTTTGCTCCATGATGCGACCTAACTGTTTACTTTCCTAGCGTCACTTTTGTATTCCCGGACTTGATTTGAATATGCATACATGGACGCTTTGATCAGAATCTGTCTGTTGTATTACTGTGGTTTGCGTCACTTTGCTCTAATAAATTGTTTTTTAAAAAAAAAGGTATGTATGCATGAGGGAAGGATCCCTGAATGTCTTCGTTTTGTACAATTTGTTTCTGCAGCTGTAAAAGAGTTTCTAAATAATAGCAGTATAAGGTCTTTCCATTGCTCACTCTATCACCCTCAGACTAAAAGCCTTGCTGAGTGCTTCAATCGTGTTTGGGGAGATTGTGTGCAATGGGATTTGCCCAACAATTGCGTCCTGAGCACTGCAATTAAAAACCTGTTGTGGTTTTATAGGACCGCACCACAGTCTTCTACTAATAGTTCTTATGTTGAGCTGCTCAGAGGTAGGAAACCTGCAATAGACTTTTGAACTACACAAATGTCAAGATGGTTGAAACAGAAGGTTGCTGGTGAAAGAATGGATGCACTTGTAAGAAAGAATGTTGCCTATTCCCAACACAAACAGAAGGTCTATTATATCATGAAGAAAAATGTTTCTGGCAAAACCATTGCGGTTGGGAATTATGTATGCATTAAGAAGTGTGCTCATGTCAGAAAGACGATACTAAGTTCACAACACCAGTGCTTGTTGATAAAAAAGTTGTAGAGCTCTTCGTGTCGAAGGATGTGGTTGGTGGAACCATTCTAAGGTGGTAACATTTTCCCTCCAACAGGGTGAGTCATATACTAATTCTGAGCAAGGAAAGGTTGTAAAAAAAACTCCTGTACAAAAACACAAGGTGCAGGTTGGTTTTCAACTTGTTTAAAATGGTTCTCCCCCTGTACGGAGGTGTGTACATCAACACATAATTCGGGCCAGGTATAGATGAATTTTACATAAACCTTGTTAAGATATGTTTTCAATCATTCTTTTATTGATCTGTATAGGTTATGTTCTATCTCCTGTCTTGTTATCTTCTCTTAGACCCTCTGGGGCAGAAACCAAAATAAGTATTCATAAGCTTTAGGACACTGACAAGATGCTATACTCTCATGGTTGAGAGCTTTGTTAATATGTAAATGTTGTATGTGTTCTACATGATTTGGGGGGAGGTTGAGTATCCTTGATTCTAATTTGTTTTACTGTTAATATGTAAAATGTTTGATGTATAAGGTAATTACCTATCTAGTATTCCTGACTCCACACTAGCTGGTGCCACCATGAGTGGAATGCTGGTGTGGAGTCAACATTCTGGTTGGCAGTTCAAGCAGTTGACTGACCGAGGCTGGCCGTGCTTGTGTGTTCAGCAGCTTGGGTTGGTTTCTTTTGACAATAAAAGTTATAGCAATGAATATGCCTATGTGAGTGTTCATTACCACACATATGTGTGAGGGGAAGAGAAGGAGGGGAAGAAACATGGATAGAAAAAAGTGAGAAGAAAGGGAGCAAGAGGAACATGGACAGTTAATAGAAAGAAAGGAAAAGAAGAAGAATAGATAGTAAAAAAAGAGCATATAAAGCACAGAAGGGTAAAAGAGAACTGTCAAGAAAAAGGATCTGTAGAGACTTAGGGCCAGATGTAGGAACCCTAATACCGGTCGGTAACGGCCAAAATTACCGAATTTCAGCCGTTACCGACCGGTATTAGGCATTTGGGATGTAGGTAATTTACCGAATCGGTATTTCAGAATTCGGTAAATTACCGAATTCTTAAATACCGATTCGGTAAATTACCGAATCTGAAATGTAGGAAGCACTAAAGTGAGTGCTTTTCACCTGTAAGGATTCATTATTTACCACCGACTACAAGTTGGTGGTAAATAACGAAAAGCAATTTTGTGCTTTTTTAACAGTGCCATGTGGCAGACATACATGTCCTTAGGGCATGTATGGTGCCACATGTGCACCCATGCACTATTCAGGGGTGCAACAGGGTGTCAATGTGACACCCTGCCACCCTTGTTTGTCTTCCCCCTTTACCGATTCGGTATTTACCGAATCTTACAGATTTGGTAAAAATTACCGAATTAATACCTACATACCATTTACCCATTCTAAAATACCGAATTGGTAAAATTCGGTATTTTAGAATCGGTAAATGGTATTTACCTACATCTGACCCTTACTGTCTAAAATTGCATTCATCACAGTGATATGTCCATGAACAGATGATGGGTGGTACGTGAGTCAAAATGAGGTGGAGACAAGTTTGTAAAGAACAGAAAGTGAAGAAAGAGAGGGAAAGGGACTCACCATGAGAGTAAAGTATAGAGGAACTTGGGAGGAGAAGAGAAGGGAAGTGGAAAGCTACTGATACTAAGGAAAGTGTAATATCTTTCTGCTTGCTCCACAGAATGTGGGAAACCAGAACAACCTGTGACCATGATTGGGAGAATCATTGGCGGGGACAAAGCTAGGGCAGGGAATTTCCCATGGCAGGTGTATGTGAAGACCCCTGAACCTGCAGGTGGTGTCCTGATCAGTGACCGCTGGGTTCTGACTGTCGCCCACGTGATACGCCTCAAGCAGGAAGGTGAGGAGATGGAGGCAGACGCCAGTGCAGCAGACCTGGAGGTCTACATGGGAGACATTAATCTGATCATGCAGTTCCAGCTGAGTCCACACCCAGTGGAGAGCATCTTTGTTCACCCTCAATTCTCCACAGACTGGCACAACTTTGATCACAACATTGCCCTGATCAAGCTGAAGCAAAGCGTGACCATGAGTGCCAACATCAAGCCCATCTGCTTGCCTTGGAGAAACAGCAAGACCCTCTACGAAGAGGGCCGGATGGGCTTCGTGAGTGGGTTTGGATTCACTGAGCAGAACAAGTTATCCGCCCATCTGAGATATGTCACACTGCCCATGGCAAGCAGAGACACCTGCAGGGACTACCTTCGGGATAGGGAAATTTGGGGCAGACCCCCTGTGTTCTCTGAAAACATGTTCTGCGCTGGCTTCCCCGGGGGGCTGAAGTAGAGGAAAGACGCGTGCGAAGGAGATAACGGAGGGCCCTTTGCCCAGTATGACGAGGAACGCGACCACTGGGTTGTCACTAGGCTCGTGTCCTTTGGCTTCGGCTGTGCCAGTGGCTATGGGTTCTACACCAAGGTGGACAACTACTTGGCTTGGATAGACGAGGTGATGAATGAGTGAGCAGTGCTGTCAACAGAGCGATGGCCAGATCATGCCATGGCAACACATCTCTGCAGACCTTGCTGCGGTGATATGCTGGGTGAGCTGTAGATAGGAAAGAACCCTTTTCAAATTGCTTTGATGCATTGCACAGCATTTCCTTTTGAATGAACAGAGGTCTGTGGGGTGCAGTTTTCAATCACTAGGTAACTCCATTCATTTTAGTTTTACTGTTCTTACATAAGTATTACCCTATGCTCCTCTCTATCACTCTTCTTTTCCTTCTACCTTTCTCTTTTCCACTCTCTTCCCTTATCATTACTACCACTCTCATTATAATACTCTTTTCCTTTATCTTTCCCTCAGTCCCACCCACTTTCAGACTTTCAGGCAACCTTTTGTTTTAACAAATTGTATTTAACCAACATCTGCATGCAAAGGTTTAAATTTGTGCAGTAAGGTAAAGTCACATTGAAGTGTCCTCCTGACTCTAGTGTGAGTCTTTTCCCAGTGTAATTGTTACATGCAGTCTGCAGGGCAGTAACAGTTTTTCTTATGTCAGTTTTGCTGTACTCTGGTAATAAAATCAAATTACAACTTTGCACTGTAGGACTAAATGTGTGAATGTGTATTTATTAGTACAGTTGCTCTAAATAATGTATTATTGGGGCACCTTTATTTTCATTGTCGCTGTATAAAAATACATATTGTTATAATATTAAATCCCCACTCTTGGGCCTCGCCATCAAAGAGATAAGTACTCCCTCCTTTTCAGTGACCCGCTTCATACAGAGATTTCACATAGTCCTTTGTCAAGAATCCAGTCCTGTTTTTTGCTTATCATTCTGGTATTTGAGTTTGCAAATTCCAAACCACATTCACCAGAATGTGAAGGCAAAGCCAACACCTGACATGATTGCTTTGCAATACTTTGAACGAATACAAATTGAACTTGTAAAGCAGCTGTCAAGGTAGGTATGTATAGACCAGAGTGGGCTTCCAATATTTTACTCTATATATATATATTTCCTGTTGTGACTTGTTCTCATCTTAATGACACATAAGGGCAGGGTTAGTTCACAGATATACACTCCAAGTCAGCCATTGGCATTCCTCACTGAGAAGGACAACACTTGCCTTTGCACATGTAGAAGTAGTTTACTTCAGTGCCAGGAATTTTGGGCCAATGTTTGTTGTCTATTTTTGCCAATTCTTTTCAGTGGCAGCTGCCACCGAGAGGTACAGGAGGGACGGGGGATTGAAAATTAAATCACAATGTAACTTACCTTGCTGCCGGACTGCCACCTCCCCTAGCGTCGTTCTCTGAAGCAAGAAGCACATGCTCCCCTAAGCCAATCACAATGCTGATTGGTCAGGGACCCGGTGCATGTTCCTCACCAGGCTGTGTAATGCAGCCTGGTAGGGAACGTGCAAGGAACGCAGGGCTGGTTGGCCGACCCAAGGGTATCTCCACCACTAGCCGGAATCTCCACCACCGGGCCAGAATTTCCCCCACCGGGCCAGAATCTCCACCACTGGGCCGGAATCTCCAACCCGAGTGCGGACATAAAGTTAATATGAGTAAGTGCATTCTGTGAATACTAAAATGAGTACGTGCCTTCTGTGAATACCAAAATGGTAGTAAGTTTAGGATTTTTTAGTAAGTTAGTTCTGTGAATCGGGCCCTCAGTAGGCAGCTGTTTTGTTGAAAGACTACCTTCTTTGTTTAAGAGTCTTTTTGTGCAACTGCCAGTAGAGCAGACTTCCGGCAATTGCCCCAGATTCAAATCACTACATTCCAATTCAACACACTACATTCTACCTCTTACAGCACTATGCACAGCATTCCATATAATAATATAGCAAAGTCCCATCAACTCTAAGTGAGAACCCAACACATCTTTCCCCCTTCAAGAAACAAAACTGCAAAACAGCAAGTAAACAAATATATATACATTGCCCAACAGTACCTACATGAAATTGATAAATAAATGATCCTTACCCACATAAACATAATGCAGGTTCTTAAAATGTACTTAACAGCAGTTCCCAGGACATATTCACAACATTTAGCAGGAACAGTGTGCATCCTAGATGACCTCCTGTGAAGATCCAATTCTTTTACATACTCACACACCCCTCCACTCTCTTTTCATGAAGGTTGGAAACTCTATGCTTCTTCCAACATTTACCATCTTTTAAAGTCACAGTATGTTCAGCCACTTTCATCATCCTCTTAGGGCTAGAGAAAGAAATATTTTTACTTTTTCCCATGAAAGGTTTCCTAATCTGTACCAAATCCCCAACCTACACAGATAAACATCGAGACACATCCTTCACATATTTCTTTTGAGCGGCCTTCCTTCTTTCAGCAACACACTTCAAGGTCTCTTCAGCAGGCATTTTCTAGCTCTTACAAGCTGTGTTCAATTTTCGACTAGCCAATCTCCCTCTTCACAGAACAAAAAGAGAAACCTTGGTTTCAGAATTGGGAGTGGTGTCTTTTGGCCACATTTTTTTAACCTCCTGTATCCAATTCAATACAATAACCAGTGATAACTGTATGTTATCTTAATTGCCCTGTTGCAGCGTTCCACAAGACCTTTGCTTCTAGGATGATACAATTATGTGTCAACCTTTTTAATTCATAATTCTTTAAGGAACCCCTCAAACTCACGAGGAAACAAGCTGTGGGCCATTGTTTGATATAATTTTATCAGGAACACCTTTGCTCAAGACAGATTCTCCAATTCGTCCGGAACCACAAAATGTGCAACATTGTTCACAAATGCAATTTCTGGCCATCTAGAATAATAATCAACCAGCACAACACCAAATTTGACCTGTCCACTCAATACCCCAAAAGGACTAATTATGTCGAATAAATAATTTGGGCCAGCCTTATCTTGCACTGGAATAGCACAAACAGGGCTAAGAATTGTTACCTGTGTTTAGGTCACTGGCCACACTCAATTCCTATTCTTGTTTGTGCTATTCCAGTAACTAATAAAGCATGGTCTTCTTCCTGATCACTTTTCAAAGGCAACCTTGTAATCCTCCTAGATATTCTTAATCACAGGAATGAATTTTGTATGATAGCATAATTCTTATAGTTTATATTGCCACTTAGCAGTTCTGGGAGTGGCTCTGCCTTCACCCCTCATCATGAACATACCCACAAGAGGCTTGTTCAAGTCACAACAACTTGAGGTTGTTGCAAAAGCAACAACCTAATCAATTCCATTCCTCCTTTGCAATAAAACAGCACCTACACCATACTGACTTACATCAGTCACCACTATACTAGAATACATGGTATTGAATAGCTTAAGAGGAGTGTCACCTGGGCATGGACTTCCTGATATCAGAATGCTCCTTCCTACATGCATCACTCCAAACAAATCTGCCTCCTTTAATGAGAAGTAAACGTAAAGCATATGTCAGTTCTGAACTTCTTGGTAGAAACCGGGAGTAGAATCCCATCAAACCCATGAAGAATAGCAACCGATCCTTTCCATCAGCACTGGAACATCCACAATAGTCTCCGTCAAACTAACTTTAGGCTCTACACAACGTGCAGATAACCTGTATCCCAAATAATCCACATTTACAACCCCAATTTTACACTTTTCGCTTTCAATGTTACAGCTTTCTCTTTCACACAAGAGCCAACCTCCTGTCAGTACTTGACAAATTTACCACATATATTAGCAGATCATCCTAAAAACAGGGAACACCTCCATATCTCTGAATAGTGTCCATCACTGAAAATCAACAGATATTGATATTAAACCAGCTAGCATTCTTCTAAAGCAGAATGCCCCTTCAGGAGTAACAAAACAGGTTAAATGCTGAGGAACAATCTGATGATGCGCGGAGGCCATGCCCAAGGTGGAGAATATCTTAGCCTCCTTAATCAATGAGAACATGTGAGTAATGTTAAGTAGTGGATGCCTGTCAACCCAGATCCTAGAGGTTAGATCCCTGAGATCCACACACATTCTCAATGTACCATTAGGTTTGCGTGCTAGCACAACAGGGTACAGCCACTCTGTCCCCTCGATAGGCTTTATGATACGTGGATTTCCAACTGGGTGTAAAGTTGGATGAGTAAATCAAGCAAAAAAGTGACTTTGCATAAGTAACTTTCATGCTTCATTTTCTCCAATGAGGAAACATTTCACAATCCCAACAATAAAACATCGGGCTGTTTCTTCATCTTTCCACCTTTAACAATAACTGTTATTCGTGGCTTTCCAGTGCGGGAAACTACAAGCAAAATGGTTTCAAATACCTGCTTTTCAGAGTGATTGCACAATGTTGCATCTCACTTGCTGCAATTGTCACTTTATTGTCCATAAACGAAGCCACAATAGGGTATTTTCTATTGTCATGAGTGTGAATTGGAATTTACTTGTGCAACCTGTTTTTGACACACTAACTTACATGGTTGTTGTGAGTGCAGGTTGAGACTGACTGGTTTGGTGGGAGTGACCATTGATATCCAGTGAAATGACCACAAAAATGATTAACTGGTTGATGAGATGGGAGATCTGTATTGTTTAACCTGGAGGGAGGGTAGGGGTCCAAATGAGGTGAGAGGGATTCGTGCAATTGTCCAGTTCCAAACATAAAAGGAAATAAAGGAGCAGATCCACTTTGCACCATTGCTGTTGTTTGTAAAACAAGTAACTGGGCAAACAGGATTTTTTTCTTGCAACTAAAATTTTGCACCAAGGCAGAAAATGATCTTTCTGATTTCTCACTATTTTTGCTACATCACATAATAAATGTTGTGTTTTAGTGGTACATAGCTGTATTGCGTCTAACCCCGGGCGGCCAACTACGCTACGCTCGCGTAGTTTGTGTTCTTCACGCTTCGCGAATTGCACGTAGCACAGTGCAAAAACGCGAAGCGTGCATAGTTGGCATTTTTTGCTCGCTTGCAGTCCTCAAAGTCAAGTTGGCGATCGCGAGCGAGCAAAATGACATCCCGGCAAGACTTTTTCCTCGTTCGCGATCTGCAACATCAAGTTGGCGAGCGTGGAAAATAAACCTCCCAGCGAGATTCTCAAGGCGGGGGTTCAGGTTTCTCATTGCGAGTGGTCGCATATGCTCGTGACCGCTCGCGATGAGAAACTACCAGTCCGTGTTGAGAAAGCTGCCGCTTGAGTGAAAATTACAGGTTGCACTGTGCAAGATGCCGTTTTCAATTACTGCACAGTGCGGACAAGCATCCGGCACTGTGCAATCATCCCGAACAGCACACTACACAGTTCGCTTAGCGCTACGCGTATCTCGCATACTACGAAGTGCACTTCGCATAGCTACGCGTAGCGCTACTATGCAAACTAGGCCCAGGGTAATTCCTTCATAATATGACACTTTCTCAAGTTCACCAAATCCCTGAGCATTCATTTCCTGGTGCTCTTTAAGAGTCCATGCTTTATACAGTGTTGGATGTAGTTTGACTAATATGTTAAAGATGGGGCTTCTAACATTTCGAAATAAATCAATGTATTCTGTAAGAAATTGGGTTGCTGGTTGATTGGGCTGTAAGCCCTGGCTAAGCAGCAACCATAATCCTTGTCAAGGTAAGGCACAAGCATCCCCAAATTAACCTCTGTTCACTCCCATGATGGCTTGGCTCAGAGCAATCAAGCTTAAATTTGAGGCAATGCATAAAGAATTTTTGCAACATCACAAAATAAAATGATGGACGGAGTGTTGAAACCTTTCAAACACTCACCCCCAGTCACAGATCTGGGTTTAATCCATTGTTATTTTACTCACCATGTCACCCCAGTTTGGATACAGCCATATGAAAATCAGTCTTGACCTTGCTCCCCATGGGAAAAGTCCAGCCCGAACTACCAAGCTAGGCCCTACCTGGAACAGAAACAAGCATCATGGCACCGGTTTCGGGGTATCACCCCCTCATCAGCCAAGCTAGCTTGAATCCAGTGGAGCAGCGAGGAAGGGACCCTTGTAAAGTATTTGTGCAACACTTCAAACAGTAAAACACAAAAGGAACACACAACAGATTTAGAAAAATTGAGTAAATGTTAATAAATAAACCAAGAGCAAAATGACAAAAATCCAATTATAGAACCAGGGAAATTGAATTTTAAAGTTTCTAGTGAAAATAGCGCCAAAATGCACAAGGCGTCAATTAGGGAACTCTGGTCACAATTTAGACCAACCATGATGGAGTGAGGGCAGGCCACAGGCATCCAGTTGGCCTTAAACCTGAAATCTTGGTTGCAGAACTTTGCGTGGATCAGGAACGAAGATGCAGTGATGCAACACTTCCGAGAGGCTGCGAGACTGTAGTGCGGAGTCCTGTTGCATTGTCATAGAGGATCCCATTGATGGTGCTTGCGATACGAGGTACGGTGTTGGGATGCGACGCACGGCTTGAGATGCAACGGTTACAAGGAGCTGCAATGTTTTTGAGGTTGCTGTAGAGAAGAGATGCAAGGTCCTGGGCTGTGGATGCGTTGTGCCACCGGGACAATGTGTCAGTTCTGAAAACTTCAGTGGGTGATGAAAGTTGTTGCGACTGAACCAATCCACACAGCAGCAGCAATGCATAAGTTCTGCTCAGGGATGCGCTGCTCAGCCGATGAGATGCGTCAGATCTGCTCAGGGATATGTTGCTTAGCAGAAAAGATGCGTTGGTTCTGCTCATAATTATGACTCCCAGACTGTTGCCAAGATCGTAGCTTCCATCTTAAAATCTGTTGTTCACCTTCTTGTCATATCTGATTAATCCGGTTTTATTAAAAGTAGGCTTGCTGCTAAGCTCAAAAGGCTGAAAGTTGATGGTGGTGTTAGATTTCCTGATTTTAAAATAGACCACTCTTCTTTTATTGTTAATCAGTTTTATGCTTTTATACATGACTTTCATGATGACCCTATTGTTGAAAGATCTCTACTTAATGATTTCTCTTTTAAGCAAGTTAATTATATGACTAATTATGTGATAATCTATCACCTCACCAATGTTTTTCAAACTCCTCCCTTTGGTATAAGTTCATTAAGATTCATAATCAATCTTTTTACATCAGGCATTGGAAAGAGAAAGCATTTCATATATTTATCAATTCATGGATGAGGATCGTATTGCTACTTTTGAGATTTCACCTGCCTTTTTAATTTTTTAGAATATTAAAACTCAATATGTACCTCTCTCCGACTCTTTTTTCTAAATATCCCATGAATTCCGACTCTTCGTTATCAATACCGATTATATGTTTTGATAACCTTCAGATCAGAATTCTGCCCAAGGCTGCTTCTATTTACAAAACCTTTTTATCCCCAAATTTGTATAGACCTAAAACTGCTTTGGAAACTTTATAGGAAGTAGATATGGCTGTGTCTTTCTGTCATCACTTTTAGGATAAGATATGACTTAAACTATTTAAAACTTCTAAAGCAGCACACATTACACAATCACTACATTTCTATATATATAATAGGGCTATAATAGTCTGTTACATGTTGCTAAATATGCTACTTCTGCTTCTTCTCTTTGCTAGTCAGTCTTGTTCCGACCATGATGTTTCATTAGTTCATATGTCATATGTATGTCACCCTGTTAAATGATTTTGGATTTTAGTTTAGGGTAAGTGCTTGAAAATTCTCAAATGTAATATATCTCTTGCATTACTTAATATTTTATTATTTTCTGTGTCAGCTGCAGTTGATTGTGTGCCAAATAGACCTATGTTATTGGGTCTTTTTATTTCACTTGCTTTTAAAGTTGAACCCTCATATTGAAATGATTTCTCAAAATGTACTGTAGTCACATGGTGGTATTTTGTATGAGATGAACCTAGAAATCATACTGTTTCTTCTTTTAGTAAACATCAAAAGATTTAATCTACTTCTTACTATTTATTCACTTTGCACCCAATGCACTCTTAATCTTTTTCTATTTAGTTTATTATATTTCTTTCTTCTCCACTTCTTACTTTTTCTTACTTTCTCTTTGTCTTCTCTTCCTTGTTTTTTTATATAAAAATACTTCTCACATTCTTCATTATATCTAATATTTTTTCAAATGTAATCCTATTCATAATATTGCTAGATGAGATTAGCAATAAAAATGATTTAAAAAGTGATTTCCTTATTACTAAGGAGCTCCGATAATAGGGGTATAGCAGAATTCTTTGTGGTGGGGAGGTGTCTTTCCTAACTTTTTTCTATTAAGAGAGATCTGCTCCTGATAGCTGTATGGCAGGTATAAAATTGCTTTCTCAGTGAGATGTTAGAGATGTTGCCAACTGCTTGATACAAGTCTTCAATAATAATAATTACACATTTGAGATTTGTTCCTGATTTCTCAGTGCGGGATACAGGTACACAGGTATCTGTAAGATGTCTATCTATGATTTCTAGGTGGAGATGAAATGTTTATCCTTGCATGGAATTGTTTGCCTCTGATTTCTCCTGAGCGGGAGATCTGTTCCAAATTCCTTTCTGTAGCCCTGAGTGCTGATATGGATGATTGGGGCGTGCACCTAATCCTGCACCTGTGTTGCTACCCTTGAATGGCTCCCCAGATCGCTGGTTGTGGCCCTGAATGCTGATGTGGGTGAGTGGAGTGTGGCGTAAATCTAGACCTTGTTGGCTACCCTTCCCCCCACTCTACATTTGCTGCCCTTGGAACGCTCCCCCAAATCCCTGATTGCGGCAGTGAGTGCTGATGTGAATGGGGGAGACTTGTGTTCGATGAATGTATGACGTTACTACGACATACATTACCACGCAGTAGGTTACAATGCAGAAGTTAGATCGTCCGCATTGTTACCACGCATGGTTTTACATCGCAAGTCGTTTCTACGACGTGCACTAGATGGCAGGCTGGACTTGAGAATAGTAAAAATTACTATTCCTACTCCAGTTAGCGCAACAGTAGGAAATGTGTTGGATTTAAAATCCAACACATTCCTTGTTGTTGCGCGCCATCTAGCGCAAGTCGTAGAAACGACTTGCGATGTAATGCATGCGTGGTAACAACACCGACGATGTAACGTCCGCGTTGTTACCTACCAGCATGGTATTGACAGCGTTATAAACGATGTTTCCCGTGTTCGACACAGTCTACCCCACTCGTCTATTGCTTTTCTTGGAGCACTTCCCCAAATTCCTGATGGTGGCCCTGAGTGCTGATACATGTGAGTAGGGTGTGTGCATAAACATGGATCTGTTGCTCTTTGAGCACTCCTCTAAATCCCTGATTGTGGCCCTAAGGGCTGACATGCATTAATGAGGTGTGTGCGTAAACCTTTTTTTTTAAACATTTTTATTGAGGCAGATGTCGCAAACCACAGTGTCAAATGAAAAGAAAAACAATGCCATGTTACAGAGTCTGTATGGAGATTGTCAAGTAGCTTAATCCGCAAAGTGATGAGTACGTAAGACAGACATCTGGGTTGCACCATGCAGCATGAGAACTGTTACAGTAGAAAAACATTTTCTAATATAGCAATCTACACACAAATTACACAATACCAATAGGTCAGAAAACAAACAAAGAATAAAAAAGGGGGACAACAAAATGATAAGTAGAGTGCAAGACTAGTACAGTAAAGCTATCATTATCACAGTAAGTGGTATCCTAGCCAATGATCACATCACCATAAACATATATCCGGAACCTTTCCACCCAGGAAGGAGTTGGACCAGCAGTATGAGTTCGTATAGTGCAGAGTCGTCGAAAAGAGCTGAAAGGTGTGCTGCGTGAGCGTGGATGGGACATACCCCTGCATAGGTCCGAAGTACCCTAGTATCGGGAACAGCATCGAGTCCCCGCCCAGCAGGCCCCGCCTCCACACCAAGAAGGTAGTGGCCAACAGTCGCAGAGGCACAACCAGTGCGGAAGTGTGGAATGCGGGCCCCAAGGTCTAGCCCACTCCGGTCGGATTGTTGGGATGCAGGGACTGGGAGGGAGCCTCCAGCGTTTTCCGTGAAATGTATTGGCGGTATGGACCCCAAATGTCTGTAGGGCGGGAGGAGGCCGGGATTTGGTTAGAATACTCCACACTATTCACATTGCAGAATGCCACGCTCCTAAGCCAAGTGGCAACTGAGGGAGCGCGTTTCGAGCACCATAGCAGCGCGACCTCTCTCTTGGCCAGAAGGAGGCAGATAGACGCCAACTTGCGGAGCTTGCGGGGGAATTCGGGCATGTAGCCCATCAGTGCAATTTCTGGAAGGACCGATAGGGGCAGCCCCAAGATCTCACCTAGTGTGTCGTGTATTTCAACCCAATAAGAGTGCAGCTTCGGGCAAGTCCAGGCAAGATGAGCGAAGTCGGCCTGGGGGGCATTACATTTAGGACAAGTATGGGGACGATTCGGGTCGATTCTGTGAGCCAGCGCAGGTGTGTGATACACCCTACGAAGGAATTTAAAATGAATAAGTTTGTGTCTGCTGTTCATAGAAACTTCCCCGGTTATGGCACAACATGCGCCCCACTGGTCGTCAGTTATCTGGATGCCCAGGTCCAGTTCCCATGCGGCCCGCACCGCCTCGTCCGACACTGGAAGGGAGGACAGGCAGAGTTTGTAGAGTTTGGACACAACGTGAGCCCCTGAAGAGGTCTGGATGATGTATGTGAGAGCCAAAGTGTCCGTGGGCGGCAACGGGAAAGTGGGGAATGTAGCCCGCAACAGTGCCCTCAGTCTCGCAAACACAAACGTGTCCATAAAAGTGCGGTCGGTGAAGCGGGGGTCTTCGGAAATAGAAAGAGCGTGGCCGTCAGGGAATAAGTCACCCATAGTGTGCAGTTGGTACTTAGCAAGTGTACGACTAATCAATGTCTCGCCCGTAATGGGGAGCCAATGTGGGTTGGGAAGTGGGAGTGCTGGGGAGTATAGTATGTCTACGCGCAGCAAGCGTCTGAGTTTCTCCCAAGCCCAAGTCGTAGTAGTGAGAGGGAGTATGTCGTGAGGGTCGCGGGGGAAGCCTTTGGGAAGCACGGCATCCAGCGACACAGGGAGCGCCGCATCTGCCTCAGGTTTTAAATGTTGAATCCTGGCATCTGGGTGGTACCAGGGGTGGGAGTAGGAGCATTGGGCCACCAGGTAGTATATATGGAAGTCTGGTACCCCAAAACCGCCCCTCTCGTAAGGCAGTGTCAGCGTGCTCCAGGCGAGGCGAGGGCGTTTGCCCCCCCAAACCAGTCTGAGTAGGGCTGTGCGCAATTGGGTGAAAAAAACCTGCTTTAAAGGGATGGGGATGTTATTGAACAGATATAAAAACCGGGGCAGAACCACCATCTTTACTATTGCTATGCGCCCAGCCATCGATAACGGAAGGCGGAGCCAGCGATCAGTGTTGTCTTCTAAAAAATCAAGGGCACGGCCATAGTTCAGGCGGATAATGGACGTAGTATCTAAGTGGATATGTATCCCTAAGTATTTGACTGAGTCCTCGCACCACTCCAGCGGGAGGGAGCAGGGCCATCTCGCCGTGGCGTTGGTGAGAGGGAATAACTGCGATTTGTGCCAATTAACCTTTAGACCAGAATAGTCCCCAAATCGCGTAATTTCTGAAAGCAAAGGTTGAAGGTTGGTCTCAGGGGCACGGACATAAAGAACCATGTCATCTGCGTAGAGTGACACCAGAAGAGGCCCAGTACGGAACTGGAGCCCCCTGTGCAGATGCTGCTCTTGAAAGTGACGGACCAGGGGGTCCATGGCCAGTATAAAAAGTAAGGGGGACAGGGGGCATCCCTGTCGCGTACCTCTGGATAGAGTAAACCTATCAGTGATGGTGCCATTAAGGCGAATGCGAGCCGTGGGAGCTGTGTACAGCAATTCAACAGTCGCCACAAACATTGCAGGCATGCCCATCCTACGCATGACATCCAAAAAAAAAGGCCACTCCAGAGTGTCAAAAGCTTTCTCGGTATCCAGAAAGACTGCAGCAGCCGGGACGTCAGGGTCAATTCTATGCAGTACCGAGAAGAGAGTGCGAAGGTTAAGGGAAGTGGATCTCTGAGGGACGAAGCCAGCCTGCACCGGCGAAATAATAGAGTTCACCAGCAGCGCAAGCCGCAGCGCGAGCACCTTGGCCAGGATTTTATAATCCAAGTTCAGGAGGGACAGCGGGCGATAAGAGCTGCAAACCATTGGGTCGCGGCCCGGCTTGGGTAACAGTACTATAACCGCCTCACGGAGCGTGGGAGGGAGAATACCGGACTCCAAAGCTTCGGCATAAACCTCAACCAAAATGGGCACCAGTTCCTCCTTGTACGTCTGATAGAAATCGGCCGTAAAGCCATCCAGGCCCGGCGCTGAGGACCCCTTCAGTGAGTCTATCGCTTCCACTATCAACTCGGGCGTGATGGGATCTGCCAAGAAATCCTGCATATACCTCTCCAAGAAGACCATAGCTATTTCATCAATATAGGGACCCGGGTCACGGTGTTCGTCGAAAAGGGCAGACTGGTAAAGGCGTTTGTAGTAGGTCAGGAATGTATTGCATATGGCGGGAGTATTGTAGCGCAGCATGCCATCGTCATCAGTTATTTGTGTAATGTACGCAGCTTGTCGAGGCGGGCGCAGCAACTGGGCCAACAATTTGCCAGGTCTGTCTCCCTCACCGTACTGGCGCGCAGTGTAATACTTGCCCAGATAATTCAGCTCTCTGTCCGCCTCGTCCCTGAACTGCAAAAGGAGCTCAATGCGTTTCGCCTCGTGAACAGGGGAGGGATCAGCGACAATTCGGGATTCGATGGCCAACAGGTCAGCCTCTAAGCGGGTCAGGGAAGTTCGGATTTCACGCAGCGCACTGACATGTTTGGTAATGCAGACTCCCCTAATAGTAGCCTTGAACCCCTCCCACAGAGTGGCCCATGTGGCCACCGAGCCAGTGTTGAGGTCGAAGTAGTCCTCGATCGCAGAGCGGATCCCCTCAGTGAAAACTGGATCCGCAAGCGCGCGCCCTGGGAATCGCCACTGCCGTTCGTATCCACCCAGCCATGGGACCGCAAGCGCCAGCACCACGGGAGAATGGTCAGAGAGCGTGCGCGGTAGGGTGCGGAGATCAGTGACCCAGCCTGCCAGTCCCGGAGAAAGGAGCCAGTAGTCTATCCTGGTGCTCGTGCTGTGGAAGCTGGAGTGGTGCGTGAAGGAAGGGGAGGTAGTGTGACGCGTCGCCTCTATGTCCTGAAGTGAAAAGTGGGAGCAGATATCAGCCATCACAGCGCGGGATATTGGTTTGCGGTCAGGGGAGATAGAAGTGCTGTCTCTGCCAGGGTTCATCAGCAAGTTAAAATCTCCCCCCATCACCAGCAGGTCAATGTCAGCGTGTAGCAGAGATAGGTGCAACTCCTCAAGATGGGCCGGAGAGTCTACATTAGGACCATATACCCCCACAATTGCTACCTTATATCCGAAGAGCACCCCCTGGAGAATCGCATAGCGCCCCTCCCCATCCACCTTGCTACCCGTCAAGACAAAAGGTATACGTTTGTGCACCAAGACCGCCACACCCCGTGCATACCGACTAAAGCACGAAAACACTCTATGGGCCCCCCATCCCCGCGCAAAGGAAAGTGTGTCAGACTTAGCCATATGCGTCTCCTGTAAAACAAGCACATCAACATTATGTCTCGTTGCATACTGTAAAACCAGTTTCCGCTTCCGGGTGGAATTCAAGCCTCGGACATTCCATGTCATTAACGTTAAACTAGAAGGGCCAGTCTGTAATCCTAACCGGGCCATAGAGTCAAATCAAGAATCAAGGGCGTGAAGAGGCCAGTTAGCAAACCTTCGTCTTGCGACTCACACTCAAATACCAAAAACAGGAAAAAACAAGGAAAAAACCCAACCCCCCCTCCCAACCCACCACCCAGCCTCCCAGCACCCCATGAGAGGCAGAACCCCATTAGTTGCAAATCAGTAGTGCAGAACAATAAATGCAAAATGGGGAAAACATGCGAAATCAGCTGCATATTGCGATCTAGCAAAACCAAGAAAAGGAAACAAAACAGTACGGCACGTGCCATGGGGGGAGGCAACGCAAACCCCCGAGCGGGCAACCCAACGGAACGGTGGGAATGTCAATGATGAATGTTAGTAGAAGAACTGGAAGTCATCCCTGCAAAGAAGAAGAATGCAACAGAGCTAGAGTGATGGGGGCATTCAGCCCTGGCCAGCGTCCGTAAATAAATCATCGCTCGCCTGAGTGTCATGAATGACAGGAGAAGTGGATCCGGAGCCCGCGGCCGATCCAGGCCCCTTTTTGTACGAGTGGCAGAAGTCCTGAGCCTCAGCTGGAGAGTCAAAGATACGGAACCGGCCAAGGGCCTCCACTTTCAGCCGGGCCGGGTAGAGCCTACTGTATTTGAGGCCCAGGTTTCGGAGCGCTGCCTTGACGCTGGTGTATTTCCTCCGAGCCTCCTGCACCATAACAGTATAGTCAGGAAAAAAGGACAGTTTGCTCCCTTGCCACCTCACCTCACCCATCTCATGTGCCGCCCGAAGCGCGGCATCGCGGTCACGAAAGTTCATTATCCTGGCAATGATGGGTCGGGGCAGCTGACCAGAACGCGGTTTGGGACCCAGGGACCTGTGTGCCCTTTCCACAACAAAACCAGCCGTAAAGGTGTCTTTGCCAAACAGTTCAATAAGTAGGTTCTCCACGAAGGTGTCAAATCGGCCAGTGGCTGTAGTCTCCGCCACGCCAAGGATCCTGATGTTATTCCTCCGGCTGCGCGCCTCCACATCCTCGTTCTTGATGGCGACATCCTTTAAAATCTTTTCCACCCTCTCCAGGCGCTTCAAAGCTTTGGAAGACCCATCCTCCAGGTCGGATATTCTAGGCTCCGCGAGATCCAGGCGCCGATCGTGGGCTTGCACCGTAGAGTTGATGGCAGAGAGTTTCTGCTCCAGACTGTCGAACCTAGTATCCAGCGCCTTGAAGCCTGCGCGCATCTCCCCCATCATGGCAGCCATCATTGTCGCGGCGTCACCTGTATCCAGCGCCACGGAGGCCCCCGATGTAGCACCCGGAGGGAGGTCGGTAGTCGGGGGAGGAGGCTTGTCAAACTGTAGGGTTCTCTGAGCAGGGTCCTTCTTCCCCATAGTGGAGGATGGCTGACGAGGTCGCAGACGTTGCGACAATGGCGGGGAGCAGGGATCAATCTTAGAGCAGGCCAAGCAACAGACCACCAAGGCCAGGAATCGCTGGGCAGCACTACTGGCAAGTGGCCGGCACGCAGCCAGAGGAGCAGAAGCAGGGGAGACCAAGCAGTGGCAGGCAGCGCTATGGGAAGCTCCGGTGTGTAGGCGGTAACCACTCCCGACGGAGTGCAGCAGGTAAGGCCTTCAGACCGCAAGGTAGGGCGGCACCTCGCCCAGACTCCCAGCGGGGCTGTAATGTGGGCTCGGGAGCGCCCTCAAACCGTCCAGCAGGCACACAGGTCACCCCGCCTCCGCCCCCCCCTCGCGCCCGCAGCCAGTCCCCCAGCTCCGCCCGAGCCCAAAATCTAGTCCCCGGCTCCCGGGCCTCAACAGGCCCACGGCCGCAGCCGCACCTAAGAGCCCGGAAAAAAAAACGGGGAAAGAGCGGGAGCAAGCGGAGGCAGCGAGACTGCGCGCGAGGCAGAGAAGGGCAGGAGAAGAGGTACCAAGCCGCGGCCGCGATCGGCCGAGCAGCACTCACCCGGAGCACCAGCGTCGCCGTCAAAATGGCGCCGAGGTCAGGAACACTCAGCTTCCCTCCGCCGCGTCCGAAGCGAGCAGCCGTCCCCACAGCTCGTCAATTCCTCGCGGGCTGCCAGTGAACATCCGGAGGCTGGACACGGCCGGCAGTAGCAGCGGGGATGCACTTTACATTCCTTTTCCGTCCGTTTTGGGCGCCCGCCTGGAGGAGCCTCACAGCGATGCGGCCATTACGGTTGCCGCCGTGGCCACGCCCCCTGTGTGCGTAAACCTTGGCCTGCTTTGGACACACTCTTCCTCACTGTACTGTTCCTTTGTTACTTCAGGTGCAGCGCTCTTTCAAGTCCCTCATTGCGGCATGAGTGCTTCTTGCCACTGAAAGTACAGAGAACTTAAAAATGATATGACAGATTTACATCAAATCAAAAAAGAACACTTTCTCAGTAGACTTCTATGTTCATGACAAGTCTCATGCAAACTGGTTCAGAGGTGTTTGCCCTGCCTTTCTACAAAATTCCCTATGGTAGCTAAAATTATACACTTTTTCAACCCACTCTTAACTTCTTTCCCATAGGCAGGCCTTCATGAAACACAGCTTGCAATATCTAGCTGACTGAGTAAGTAGATTGCTAAGTTCCATGCACATGCTTCTTCAGGGTCAAGAGTTATAAGCAAATCAAAAATGCCTTTTCAATGGAAAGTGTGGTCGTACAATAACTGCACAGTGGCTACAACCACTGCGAAAGATGAATAATATATAGGCTAAATAACAAGATAACCGTGGACACAGGGCAGTAGTAGCCGCAACAACATCACCAATGGGTGAATACCCACAAACTGCCAGTGAGGCTACCAACTTCTTCTGCTACCTGTTAACATGAGGACGTTTGTAGGGGGAGGGTTGCATGTTTTGCATGGCATCCTCTGACACATGATGGGGATGGTGGCAGTGAAGGAGATATTGATTTGTTTCCTTCCCAGAACACAGTTCAGGCCAAGGGACAACTGGAAGTGAGTTAGATATGGATATCACGAATACCTCTGAGGAGGGACTTCCCCTGGGGTATATACAGGTGAAGGGAAAATTATGGTTAGAGGAACACACCCCAGTGGTGGTAAAGAATGCCAGGAGTCATCAGGTGACAGAACACAGTGGAAGACCACAGCATTACAGAAGCGTTAGTACTCAGTGAGAAGTGAATCACCTAGACATCCAGGACAGTAAGCGCTAGCATGTGTGATGTGCACTGTCATGTGTGTGTAGTGAAAGATGTTCATCAGGCTTGATCTTATGCCTCTGTGGCATGGCGGTGCAAAGGCACAAGGGGAAGATTTACTAAGATTTTGTGCCGTGTTTGCGTGACAAAAGTGATGCAAAATGGCGCTAAATATTTTTTTCCTAATTAACTTTCCAGCTCTAAACTTGCTTAGTGCTGGAAATAATGTAAAAGTAATGTGAAGCAGTGCATTGCGCTGCTTCGAATTACTTTGCGTCATGGGTCGTACCAAGGGTGGTGCATGGGCGTTCCCATGCAAACACCCAAGGTTTCTCACGCTAAATCCAATGAACTAAAAACAGTAGATTGGGTTTAGCGAGAGAAAACTGCACCCTTTTCAAAGCATTTCACCTTCCTTTTTTGACTTTGCATGTGTGCTGCACTGTGCAGCATGTATGCAAAGCGGGAAAAGCTTTACATTGTGCCTAGCATAGTATTTTGTACAGGAAGCGCAGCACTAAGGTGTGTGCATGGCCTACGGCAGCTGTAATCAGCACCGGTGCAAGGAAAAGGGGAGGAGAGAGACATATATTTGAAAATATGGCGCTCTCCTACTCTCTCTCTGTCACGCAACGCAACACAGCCTCATGGGGGCTCGCTGCGTTCCGCGTAGATTTTGTAAATCTCCCCCAAAGAGTGCAAGCAATCACAGTCATGTCTGTGAGACAGCTGGCATATTACCTAGACAGTAATAATGACAGCAAAGGGATACGTCTTTTGGGTTCCCAAATCCGTGCCGTCCCACCAGGAGTCTTGCAGCAGGGCCACTAGGCTGGGCACATCTCATGATGCACCTCTGTATCCCTGTGTATACTTGTTGTTCACTCTGTCCGACCGACTACTTGGTTGTGGTGTGATCAGTTCTTTGGCCTTTGCATCAGCCCTTGGCATCCGTTTGGGCATTATTCAGGATGCAAAGACTGTTAATGAATCTACTGAGATGCAAGATCGGAGACCCTGTGAGCTCATGCTGGAAAGTGTCTGTGTGGTTGTGCAATAGACTAGACAACCTTTGGAGAAGAAACAATCACATCCACTCCTGTACACAGTCTTAGGTGTATGTGTGTAATTTTTTATGTTGCATATTATGTTGCATACAGTGGGTAATTGTGATCTGTTGCATGTTTTGGATATGTGTGTTATGGTCGTTGCAAAACCACTCAAGTTATGATGGTGGTAGCCCTTGTAAAGCTGACCATTGTCAACCATGACTAGGAGTTCTGTTGATTATTATTTTGTGGAACAGAAGGCAGGACGTCTGGAGTTCCCCTTCCTTTGGCAGAGGTTTTTGGTGCATGTACATGTTTTGATGTAGGCACAAAGTGCTACTACAGATGTCCAATAGTTCGCTTATTGATACATCAGGACTGGATATATGTGGAATTGCAATGCTTTTTCTTTAGTAGGCAAGTTGTGAAGCAGAGGCATAACCCTTTCCTTATGTTACAGGAGCTCCTCAGTATATTTAGCAGGTTGATTGAAAGCCCCACCCTCCTCCCAAAGTGTATGCAACTAAATACAGTTGAACATCACATGTTAGCAGGATGTTGAGGTCTGCATATGTCAGGGAAGTTTAACCTCTGAGAAGATGTTACTGGAAGACCAGTGTTTGGCTACTTGGGTGCTGGGCATTATGGTCACAGCAGAATCAAGGACACGTTCATTGACAAATGCTTCCAAGACAGTGTCAGAGGTGACAGTGGAAGGTCTCCAATGCCGAACACGGTTAGTTGGATGTTGGACTGAGCATTTGAGTCTTCCTTTTTATGTTACATGTTCGGTACCTTCTTTGTTTTTTCCCTGGAGTCTGACTTTGCTGGAATGGTTCCTTCACATAGCTTGTGATTTCTGTTATTTTTTCTCATCCTGCTTCCATCTGCTTTACACAGTACTCAGTGTGCACCCATTTACTCCGGTTGATTGGATCATTTGCTGGTGATCTGAACTCTTGTCAGTTCTACCAGAGGTAGATTATGGGTGACAACTAATTGCACAACTACCAACATCATTTGTGTCTACTTCTGTATTTGTGCACTCACTGGGTGTGGGTAGCTAAGCTGACTGAGTGGAGGAGGAGCACCAAAGTAGGAGGAGATGGAGTCCTGGAGCAGCGGACGACTTGTTCAGGGGTGGGGGGTGTCCGATGGATGACTTGTTCTGGGAAGGGTTATGGTGGCCGATGAACGACTTGTTCATGGGAGGATGGTGGTAGTCAACAGAAACAACTTGCTCACCTCCGCCACCCCCAAAAAGAGTGCACCCTGCTGCTCCCCCCAGCTACGCCACTGGCTGAACAAAAGCTCTTTACCCCTTTTTCCTTGATAGATTAACTGAAATTGAAAGGAGTCTTAAGCAACAGCAACTGGCTATTGTTGGATTTGACTTCTCTGCTGGGTCACCCCCAAACTTGTTGCCTTCACCCCTCCTGTTTTTGCTGAATTCGTTTTTATTGGCCCTAGGACTCTGTGCACTAAAACATGGTAAAATTGGCTTAGACCTGATTGGCATATTTAATTAACTTAAAAGTGACAGGTAAAGGAGTATACCATATACCCAGGGCCTGTACATTAAATGCTACTAGTGATCCTGCAGCACTTAATCTGCCTCCCACTTAAGTAACCCCTGAAAACATGTCTGAGGCCTGTCATTGCAGTCGGAATGCAGTTTTAAACTGTTAATATGACATGGTAATATAATAACATTGCCAGGCCTTAAATTCCTCTTTTTTTGCGTATAAGTTTCTTCTAGGTTGCCCATAGGGCAGCGTGTATTGTAATTAAAACGTTGGAGATATACTTTTAAGTTTTACATGTACTGGTAGTGAAAAACTCCTAAACTAGTTTTTCATTGCTGAGGCGCCAACCTCTCCTGGAGGATAACATTGGGTTGCCTTAATACATTTGATAGGAGTTCATTTTTGATTGGGAACAGGCACCATTTCAAGTTTGGTGGCTAAGAAATTGTGATTAAAATCCTCTTTTAAGGTTAAGTCGGACTTTAAGTTACAATTTTGAAAATGCCACTTTTAGAAAGTTGGCATTTTCTTGCCATAACTATTTGGTGCCTACAGGGTCACATGACTGGGGTATTTGGCAGTTGGACTTTATTTATTCCTCCCAGATAGCCACACAGTAGAGGGATTAGATGTGCCTGAATAGGCCATCAACAGGCAGGATGGGGACATGGAGAAGGCAAAACCCCACCTGCAACTTTGGCAGGCTATGCTCTGCCTTCATACAAAGGACTTGTCATACAGACAGCCTGGAGCCAGGGCAGGGAGGCAGAAAATTCCAAACACTTCTGGGGTGAAAACCTTCAGAACCTTCTCCAACTTCAAAACTGGCACCAAATGTAAATATTGAACCTTCAGACACAATTCTTTAGTTCACTTTCTGAACATTGGGAAGACTCAGATGGGTTGGTGTTCTTCTCTGTAAGAAAGACTGGTGCTATGCTGCCTGCTGCCCTGCTGCCTGAAAGAAAGAAATGAACTTGCATAATGATCCCAGGACTGCAAAAGTTACTCCAAGAGGTAGATTGCCACCTGCTCAGAGCCTTCCTGACAGAAAAGGATACAACCACCTTAAACCCAGCACCTGGACTCTGTCTGCGGTGAGTCCTACCCCCAAGCACTGCCACTCCAGTCCTAGACCCTTGAAAGTGAGCCTAAAGGTGTTCTGCCAGCCCAGCTGTGGTCCTGTAAGCAGAACCGATGCAGAGCAGCGCATTTCTTCGTAGCCGCTTTCGAATCCGTGCAATGAATTCCTGACACCAAACCCTGCATTGCTGCCCACAGTCTCCTTGGAAACACCACTCAGTGAAGCATCCATGACGAAAGCCATTGTATTTCAAGCCATCCATCAACTGCATCCTCGAAAATGGCGCAGAAATTCACATTGCAGGACCATCATCAACGACATCCTCGATGATGATGATGCAGGACTCCACAGCTCTCCGGAACCACCTTTGCTCGATGCAACCTTGACGCAACCTTGACGCGGGATCTTGCATCACTTGTTCAGCGAGCCTTTCTTTGGTCCCTGTATCCAGCCTATGCTTCATCGCGGTCCGCCTGAACCTGTGATTTTGTCCAAGTTCGGCATGACCAGATAACCACAGTAGATGCTTTGTGTTTGTAGGCACTATTTTTACTTAAAACTGTGAAATTGCATATCTCCAGTTCTACTGATTGGATTTTTATTGTTTTGGTCACAAATAATCAAATTTTACTCTAGTTTTCTAAATTGGTGTGGGTTTTTTTTGTGTTGTGTTTATTACTGTTTGAAGTGCTGCATAAATACTTTACACATCGCCTTTCAGTTAAGCCTGACTGCTTTTGTACCAAGCTACTAGAGGGTTAAGCACAGGTTAATTTGGTGTTTTGCTTGTGTTTCACCCTAATGTCTGACAAAATGTCGATATACAAAATATCGACATACAAAAATATCCCAACAAAAATATCGATGTCAACAATATCGACATCCTATCTCCAACAAGGTAAATACAAAAATATCGAAAAATAAATATCGATGTCAAAAATATTGTAATTAAAAAATATTGGTTTTTTAAATAAAAAAAATATGTAAAATGAATTAAATAATACTTATAAATGTAATAAACATAGTTAAAAATATTTTATAATATTTAAAATTAATATTTTATCTACATAATTTAATAAGAAATTAATTAAACATATACATATAATACATAATCTGTATACTTACTTAGGGGTCGATTCCGATTCGGTAAAATCCCCTACGAATAGCCGTACGGAGCATTTTTCCCGTACAAATTGTACACCTTCAACGTCCCCATACGTACAATGAAGTAGGATCAGAACCCAAAGCAGATCTCCATATGAATTGTACCAAACACCGTACGACTTACAAATACGTACAAATTGCATTCGGAACACGCAGTACACGATGTACGTACAGATAGAAGCAGCTTTTTCCGACCCAGCAAGTACGATTCGTTACGACAGCACTCCGTACGACTCTTTTTCTACGGGAGTTTAAAACGTCCGTAAAAGCAGATTTTGACTCGAACCGCGTCCGAAACGGATCCCCCCCTGGTACGCGAGTACAACCCATGATTGCCGGGGTACGGTGCATAGGGGTACGGTGCATAGGTATACGCTGCATAGGGGTATGGTGCGTAGGGGTACGGTGAGTAGGGGTACGGTGCATAGGGGTACGGTGCATACCCCCATCATTGCAGGGGTACGGTGCGTATGTGAATGGGTGGCTCTCCGTACAAATTGCTCATACGATGTTTACCGTACGAATCGCGTTCTCGGTCCCTGGTCCGGATCGTACTTGTCGGGTGGTACGGCATGTTTACGATTCGTACGGTTCACTTTCAGGGTCAGTATCGTACGGATTTTCCCTTGCTTTTCGTACGGTTCGCAACAATTCAGACGTATTTTTTTACTACGGATCATACTACGGGATTCGGACGGATTTGTACGATTCGTACGGAAACGGCTACGAATACCATTCATTGTACGTCATTTGTTTCCTGAATCGGAATCGCCCCTTAATAATACCTTTTAATAATTATTTTAATAACTTATAAATAATAAAAAATATTATAAATTACAAATACATCTACACACATGAAATAATAATATAAATAAAATTCAATAAAAATGTAAAAAAAATTAAAAAAAGTGAGGAGAATTTTGGAAAGGGTAGGGGTAAAAATTACTATTCCAACTCCAGAGAGTGCAACAGTAGGGAAAGTGTTGGATAGCGTAGGGGTAAAAATTACTATTCCAACTCCAGAGAGTGCAACAGTAGGGAAAGTGTTGGATAGCGTAGGGGTAAAAAATACTATTTCAACTCCAAAGAGTACAACAGTAGGGAAAATGTTGGATAGCGTGGGGGTAAAAATTACTATTCCAAATCCAGAGAGTGCAACAGTAGGAAAAGTGCTGGTTAGCGTAGGGGTAAAATTACTATTCCAACTCCAGTGAGTGCAAAAGTAGGGAAAGTGTTGGACAGCCTAGGGTTAAAGACAACATACTTAAAAATAACTCAAATATTAAAAAATGTTAATGAATTAATTATTAAATAACTATAAACTATTTAAAAATACCAAAAAATTATTAAAACCATAATTAACAATGAATAATTAATTAATAATAAACACCAATAAATACAAATTAATTCACATTAATTAACAATTAAAAAATATCTTTAAAAAACATACTAACAAGAGCATATTATTATAAAAAATAATTACCAATCAACAAATATTGAACAATTAAATAATGTTGTATACCAAAAAATGTATTATTACAATTAATTACCAAATAAAAATTAATTACTAATTAATAAAAATTAATTACCAATTAATAATAATTAATGCCCAATTATTACAAATTAATTTCCAATTATTAACTAATTAACAATAATGTAATTGTCAATACCAATTAATAACAATACATTATTAATTACTTACATTTAAATTACTTCCCACCCTATTCCCCTATAAACCCACAACCCGCTACAGAACTTAAACAATAAAATTAATTAAATGTATTCATAATTAATAAAATTGAATAATTAATTTACTATAATTAAATTACTTCCCACGCTATTCCCCTATAAACCCACAACCCGCTACGGTACTAAAACACAAAATTAAAATATACATATAAAATTATTAATAAAATACATGAAAATAATACAAATATCGATATTAGTAACATCGATATATTTGATATCGATAATACTAACTTCGATATGAAAAACATCGATATTACTTACCTTAAGGTCGATATTTTGTCCATCGAAATTATTGACATCGATATTTTGTACCATTGAAATTAAAACATCGATATTATTGTATATCGATATTTTAATTTTGATATTTTGGCTACTCACCGTTTCACCCTGACAGAGATTGTGGCTGTTGCTTGAGTAGGGTTTCACCCCCTTTGCCAGGAACCCAATTTCTAACAATATCTGATAATAATTCATGGTCATTGGCGATAATTGTTGCCTTTCACATCAGATTTGCCCAAAGACGGGTTGTCATATGTATGGAAGCAATCTGAATCCTCAAAGGATACAGAAATTAATATGTTTATGGTGTTTGTTATAGACATGATCATTATATTGTGGGAAGCTGACTGCATAGTTCTCCAGATGGCAAATGGATTGTTGTAGTTTGGCTGGAATTCTAATACTAAGCTCACTATGAAGAGACAGAAACAGCAATTATTCAAAAGCATTCTTATGTCATCAAACACACTGTTAGAAAAAAACAATCTCAAGCACTACTTCTGGCTTGAACACCAATAAACAAAGACAAAAAACCATTGGAACATCAATATATCTTTCAAGACCAATAAGTGAAACCAGGATATAAAAAAATATCGAGGTCCCTCCTAAAAACAGCTACAGGCAACTGCATAACTCCACACAAGATACAAATGAGAATGATGTGCACTTGAAGTCATTACACTCTGAAATACCTGATGAGAACATACTCGCCACACCTATGGATGATCAAACAGATGACTTCTGGCAGCATAAAGGGGACCACCATTGCTATAGCCATAATGGTACTCACTGCCTCTAGAAAACCTAAGAAGTTGAATCAGGCAATTTGTTCCAAATGTCAGCTGCTCTAAATTCCATGATTACTGCACTATATAAAGAAACATTCATTCAAGAATAACAAGTGAAGTCAACACAGAACACCTCATATTCTTACTCACGTAAAGTATCTATAAAGCCTCGATAAATATATCAACCACCCTTAACCTTCCAAAATTACATTTGCTCTTAGAATGCATCAAAACCCACGATTTCCAAAAAATCCCTGTCAGTTTATCCAACACAACAGTATACATCGAGGAGATCATGCAACTTACCAAATTGGGCTAATGATCTAAAACTACTTGAAAGTTTACCCCACCTAAATGATTTCAACAAATATTCCATAGAAAGAATGTCTTTTGAACCAAACAGAACAACAAAACTACAACATTAACCTCACCTAATTCAATAGACTACAACAATTGTTTGTCAGAAAACCCTCCTTGAGAGTTCAAACCCAATAAAAGCACTCAATGTAATCTACAACAACCTGGACAAAACACAATAAACCAAATATCAATATTCTCTTGGAACATTGCAGGCTGGGACCAGCTAACAATGCATAAAGATGCAGTATCATACATTTCAACACACAACATAATATGCGTACAGGAATTTTGTAATTCAAAACCTTTTCATCTACCAGGGTATGAATTCCCTGGCATTCCAGAATCAAAGTCTGCTGCAAAAGGTCGGTGCTCTGGAGATTTGCATATTTTAGTGTCAACCAAACTACAATTGCAAATAGAAGTTCTCAATGTTATTTCCACCTGGTGACTTAATTTATCTTCCAAGTAAACTTAGTGGATATTCTTTCCTTACACTAATATTTATTCACAACCCAGACCTGCAAACTTGGAATCCAGATTTGACCATCTAGAAAAATTATTTTCGACCTTCAAAATTAATTTAAAAAAACAAGCACAAATTTACTCACAGGCAACTTCAACCGTAATCTCATGTCCGAGTGACTCAAGGACAAACAATATTGGAACCCAAACGACATCAGCAATATAAGGAACAAGTAACATGGTCCCAAAGGAAGGAACAGTTGGTCTCCAAACTATTGAAATGTGTTTCTGCCCATAACCTGAGAGCAAGTAACAGAAGAACACTGAGGACATCCCAATATCTTTTACACAAGATAGCAAGATCAAGTTGCGCCGTCCTAGATTATTTGATCATCTTTATTAAGTTACTAAATAATTTCACAAGTTACAAATTCATCATCACATTGAGAGTGTCCAACTACAACAATAAATGATTTGATCTATAAACACCTACCTACTACCTAAATCGGTCTTCAGCATTATATCCTACCTGCAGAGACCAAAAGGCACAGAGATGGTCCACTACAACACAAATTCAATTTAATACCTGGCTCATAGGGTTAACCTCATCTTGCTCAAAAACCTTCCCTTCCCAAAATGAGCTCACAAACTTAGAGCTCTTAAAGATTTAAAGATGACCAATCTAAAAAAAAAAATGCTACCAAAAATGAACTGTGCCCAACAAAAGCGTGGAGTTAAAAATAGCTGGTACTGCCTGAGGGAAAATACTGGAAATATTAAACAAAATAAAAAAACAAAAGAGGTCTAGCAATGTAGCCGCAGCTCATATCAAACTGAGATCTCTGAGAAATCACTGAGAAAAGTTTAGAAAAAATGTATTTGAGATGCTAAAAGACATAATGACCAACAATAAGTCAACCTATTCAAGGCTTGCTTGTCCAAAAAAAACAGCAGTCTCTAAACATACATAAAAAGAGTTTCTGTTAACAATCCTTTACCAGGACACAACGGTGTCTAAACCGAGAAATGGAAAAAAATTGTCTCCAGCTTGTAAACCAAAAGGAGTTCTAAAATGAGCCAGGTTGATACCTCTACATAATAAGAGAACTATTATCAACAAGTTTCGAGAACCAACCAAGGCCAAGCATTGTGATTCCTAAACATCAAGCAAATAAACCCCCATGCAACAGGTCATTCACAACAATGGGCCATATGTATGAACACGTTTTCCCATAGACACAGAAAGGGTAAAACCCTTTGATACATCTGGCCCAAGGATCCTTAATGTAGTTTAAAAAAAGTGAAAAATGACACAGCTTCAATACCCAAAGGCTTACCATCAGTGATTTTCAAACCAAAACCTGAGGAATGCAAAAAATGAGTGGACACTCTATTTACAGTCTGTTTTGAAAAAGGATGTGTCCCCATTTCTTGGCAGGGTGAACACCTGTCCCAACTTTACAAAAAAGGAGAGATCATGACCTGGCAACTTACAGACTTACTGCTCTCTTGGACATTGAGTTAATATATTATGCAAATGTAATCCTTGAAGACCTAAAAACCTGGGTCAATAATAAAAATGAATCCAATTGTTTCAGACCAATCTAGGAATATCTACTAACCTGAATATTCACCAACCAATTTGACAAATAAAGGGTACTTATCAACTGCACTGGAATCAGCCTACAACATACTCTAAATAAGCAGTGCATGTACTGCAACAAGAACCGATTAGAAATCAATTACAAAAATAATAATGTTCTTCGAACCCCAAAAAAACTGGAGAATCCATTGGTGTGTGGGAAAGCACCATAGGAGCATGTAGACTTTTATAATTATCTAGGTGTCCCTCTACACACTAAAGGCAACCACAAGGCTTATCCAAAATGTTTTTTGAAAAAAGGCATTGTCATTAAGATGCAGGGCTGCTATACATTTTCCAAAAACCTAGAAGGTGCTTCAATCATCCCTTTTCCTAATGTCATCAAGGTAAAATGTATACCATTGTTAACCTACTGGAGTCAAGTTTGCCCAACAAGCTCTACTCCTGGCTAAATACTGAGCATACCAAATTAATAACAGCAAAATGTAATCTCCCACAATCCACAAGTTCAGTTAAATTCTGATGGAAGATATTGATCAAGAACTATTGGTGTCCTAGCAAGATATTGGTTTGATATGAAGAAAGCCACACCCAATACGCTGGAGGCATCCTATGCAAGAGTTTGACAGTCTAAACACACAAACAAGTACTCCGTGGCATTCAAAACTTGCCAAATATTTAACTGGCCTCAAAATGGATTGTCCAAGTGCTCAGCTCATCACCAAATTGTCATTGAAGATTGTTTTAAAGAGATGTATTACTCTGCTCTACCAGGCAAAAAGTGTCCAGAAATCCTGCTCCCGTTGTCATTCTTTCTGCTTGTAGAACAGCACATTAAATATCACTTTAAGTGGTACCACATAACCTCAATTCCATGGATCTTAAGGGTAAAGGGCCACAAGTACAAAAGATTTTAGTGGACGCAAACGGAGAATCGGCCCATTTTGCGCCAACTAAATTGCCTTTTGACATGTACTAACCATATTTTGCGAGTCGGTAACCTATTACCGGATCTCAAAATAGAGTTTACAAGTAGGTTTTAGGAAGAGGCGTGTTAAGGGTGTCCCATCCTAAAAGTGAGTCACAGGGGGATGTATGAATGTTTGGCGACTGGACTGTGATCGCAAAACATTTACCGTTTACCACCACCTTCAAATTGGTGGTGACCATTTCACAAATGGGAAGGAGTCGACAAGGGACACCTTTCCCTTTGTAAATGTAATGCAAACCTTTTTTAAAGAGCAGGAAGTAGTCCCACGAACCACTGCCTACTCGTAAAAATGAAAAAAAAACCTTTCATGTTTTTTTTAAAATGCATCCCGTTTTCCTTTAAGGAGAACTTGTGTAAATTGCAAGTAGGAAATCTGTTCGGCCTAAAAAATTTTATGAAATGTTATTCTGCTCCTCTTCTCTTTTCTCTTACTATGTATTAATTTCCAGTGGTAGTTACACTTGCCCCTTTTCAAGCTGTTTCTTATTTTGTATGTCGATTTTCCTTTTTTCTGGTTACTCTGCCCTCATGTCATCAATAAAAAAATTATTAAAAAAAAAAAGGAAAAAGGGTTGCATTTCCCCCCAAAACATTGATTTATTGAAAAAGCAATCCCAGACATGGTGGTCTGCTGACAACATCCCTGTGATTTGGGGCTTTCCCAATGGCTTGCAAATTGCTACCTGACTCATGAATTTTGATGAGGCAGGTCCAATTGCAACTCAATGGGAATCACAAACAGTGTCAAACACACTGTTTTACATCACATTCTGCAACTTCCTAATTGCCAGTTGCAAAAAGTCACAAATAGGTCTTGCAAAATGTAGCAATTGCTCATGTGGTCCCAAATCCCTGTGTTTACTCTTTGAGCTTTTGGATGTAAGAGAAATAAAACAAACATGGAGGTACTCAAGGCCCCACCAGTCATGTAGGTTTTGCAAATGTCCT
Source organism: Lissotriton helveticus (assembly GCF_964261635.1). Taxonomy (NCBI): domain Eukaryota; kingdom Metazoa; phylum Chordata; class Amphibia; order Caudata; family Salamandridae; genus Lissotriton; species Lissotriton helveticus. The sequence goes on along the minus strand of NC_136068.1, from coordinate 71,514,218 downwards.
AAAAAAAGTCTAATGCATGCTGCTTCTGAAAATTTACCGGGGAAAATCATTATCGATACCTTCAAAACACTAGAAATAAGATCATGTAACAATGCTGTGTGACACTGTTTTGATAACACAGAACTGCTGATTAATACCTTCTTTAAATGCATGAGCAGGATCAAAGATGAACTTAACAACCTTTATTCGGCTTTACCTAATTATCAGCACTTCACTGGACAATTCTTCTTTCTACTACCCACAAACAGGATTCAGGCTGAATTATCAAACCCGCCTAATATGCTGATACAATTTGTTGAAACATCTTACATGCTATTCTTCTTCAATTTTTAAATCCCATGAAATTATTTGATACATTTTGTTTTAGTTAATGATAGCCAATAAAATGTTATACAGTTCACAGTGTGTGCTTATTTACTGTGGGTTATAGGATTGTTTTGAACTCGTGTCAGTTCTACCAGAGTCGCGGCATAATTAAAAATTAAGTCAGTCTTATATCTTTACGTCAGTTCCACAGCATCATCTGCATCACAGAAGGGGCTACACAAGTGTCTAACTAGCAAAGAAAGTGGGCCCACAAGCCCCAGGTAGCTGCTGCCATGGTACTTCTGCTTTCCAAGATAGCAGCTAACAAGACAACAGAAAAGCAGCCAAGCCGTACATACGCCCACGCAAATGGAGCTACACCAAGGTGATTTTGGATGTTCCTTTGGGTTTTTTAATTTACAAGATTTTGATTTTGCCTGTTGAGGAGGGCTGTACGTGCTTTCAGTTTTCAGTCAGAAGATCAAACGTGCCCAATTGCATGCAAAATATTAGCAGGTCATGGCTGCACACAGCACGACGCACGCAGAGCAAAAAATAACCTCCCCTAGGGCACCTTAGTTGAAAAGTACAGTTTTTTTTGTAACTGAATCCAAAATAAAGTTACTTTTGATGAACTAATTGGAGTTTGTCAAAGGAGCAACTAAATGACTAAAGCAGGGAAAAAAGAGAAAACATGTTTTACTTATTTGCTTCAAATTTCACTCAATATATATTTTTTAGATTCAAAAGTACTGTACTCATCAATACTCAATATCAGATAGCTATATGCAATAAACTGTGCCCTCAATTGAATAGCTGAGGTTGAGAAACATGTTCCTAACGACTGGGGAGGGAATTGCATACATTACGGATTATATTGCCACTGAGCTTGATTTTTATTTACCCTGTCTCACCCTGATAGGAGCACTCGAAGTGTCCTTGTGCTCCAACATTGTCTTCTTGATCCAGTCCAGGTAGTTCCTTACATTGGTGTACAACCCAAAGGTACCACACTTGGGACCCCAGGAGACAATGCCAGCTGCAAAGTATAGAGTATTATTGTGCGGGTCCTGGAAAACGAAGGATCCACCGCTGTCACCCTGGCAGCTGTCCTTGCCATTATCTCCAGCACAGATCATGTTTGATGAGAACACGTACTGGCTGGAGTCCCCAATATCTGGTTTCTCGTTCTGACACTTTGCCATCTCAACTACAGAAATCAATGCCATTTGAAGAGTTTGGGCTTTGTCTTTGCTCTCTGTTTTGCCCCAGCCTGAAATGTAGCCAATGCTTCCTTTCTTCAGTATGTACTCCAGGTCTTGGCCAGGAAGGCAGATGGGTAAAACCAGTTCATTAAGCTCCACCTTGGCCTTCAGTTTTATTAGGGCAATATCATTGTCATAGTCTGTGCGCGGGTCCTGCACGTCTCTCTTCCACTTGTCATGTAAGAAGACTTTCTTTGCAACGAGTCGATGTCTGGGACGGATATTAATGAGATCTCTGATTCCAACATACATTGTAGGGTTCTCCTCGTCCTCCACCACGTGGGCTGCAGTCAAAACCCACTCATCGGAAATAAGGGCTCCACTACCCCTTGGGTTCTGGAAAAAGACCTGCCATGGGAACATCCCATCCTCAACTGTGGAACCTCCAAGTATACGTTCATAGCCTTCCAGGCCTACGCTGACACCGCAGACTGCAAAGAGGGAAAAGGCAAGAAGTCAGGAACAAAATCAATAAATGAATATCAGTCAATGAGTGGAGAGGTAGAGGGACAAGCGGCTTAAGGAATACATGTTTCATCTCGATAGGACTAGAAGTTCAAGAGACAGAGTGGAGGAGCAGAGCAGAGGCTTTGTGTGCCCACCAGACTGTGGTTCACAGTGGCTTTCAACTGTGCTACAAAAAGTCAATAAAGTAACTTTCCAGGCTTTTTCTCTACACTTACCAGAAGGGAGGGTGTAGAATTTACTGGAAGATTTTCAAAACATATTTAGAAAAATTTTGTAAAATGTTACCTGGAACACACTTTGGAAGATCTGTCCTGGCATGGCTGTTTACCCACTTGCCATCAGCTGAGCATCTGTAGATTCCTCAAATCAAAATTGAAGTAACATTGTCAATTGTGTACTAAACAGCAGTAGCTATAACAGTTTTCTTTCCAGGATGTTCTCATTGACATATTCCACTCACCCAAATCACTTAAATCAACATCTCCACTGAGTCAACTGAGAGCTCATAATCACACTTTGATAGAGAGCTACTTTAGTATGTTCATGTTGTTGTACATTTTGTAGTTATAGTTAATGTTATGTTTGACTGTGTTCTTAACTATAGCTGCATTTACTGTTTAGAATGTAGAATCTGTAATGATCATTTGGTTGGGAGCCGTTCAGATGGTCAGTCTGTGAATGCTGTGCTGCCACAATAAACTTCATCCTTTTGTACAATACTTTCTGGATTGAGGACCAGGAATGTATATGTACTTAGGTAACATAGGAACGGTCCGATGTTACCATCGGAACTTTTTAAAACTGCTGTGCCTTAGTTTCAGGAATAGATATTCCTGCATATGGATTATTCTTCCGTTGTGAGTACTGGTTGGCCTACCCAGCGACCCGTTGACTATTTTTTCCATATCTTTCAAATTTGAAGCTCTGAAACTGCACAGCGGCCCTAATATTAGCACATGCTTTGTTAATCGAGATCCTCGGTTACGTATGCGTGAATAAGGATACGTAACCAAGACTTGATGCTGTAAGTCGCCACTGATTGGATTTCTCATTGTATCATCGCAGCGCAAACACTGATTGGTGGCAGTGCACACGCACTGTGATTGGGTAACTATTGGTGGATATTCTCAATGCAGACTTCATTGGATTTTGGTCTTCGCTGGGTTACCTCATTTGTAAATTGGAATCATTCCTTACGGGGAAGCTATGACTTGCTCTGATCCTATAGAGGTTATTTCTCTTTGCTTTCCTGATATTTGGGGAATAACAATTATTATTCTCTTCATGAGACAATGAAACATTTATGTATGCGAGGAATTCTTATTGAGAATGGAATACAGATTTAAACCAACTTTAAGGTTTAAGTTATATTCTAGAGCTCAAATGGTTGGGGAGCCCTTCGATGAATTTCTATGGGCATTAAGATCCCTTTTTATAACATGAATTTTGGTCTTATGCCTGATGAAATGATTAAATATCAGATAGTGATATATGTCAGCTGTTATAAAAATCAGGAATAGTTGTGGGTCATGCATGACTCTAATTTGCATGATGCCAATGCCACGGCTAAAGAGTTATACAATCTCAGAGGGGGATGTCATTGGTTCAGAACAAAAATACTCGTGGTGGGGATGAAGTGTGTACGGGTAACTGTTCTGATTCTGCAATGTGTAGTGTGAGTTGTGCTTGCTAATACAACATTAGCTTCAATAAGCGAGGTGAGAAACCACTGGGTGCTATAGGTGTGGCAGTGCTAGCCATATTGCTTCTTTTGCTCAGTGCCCTGCTACTGAGAAAAACTATAAAAAATGTGCCCATTTTGGGCATTTTGATCAAGTGTGTAAAGATCGTAAGAAGAATGTCACTCCCCTAATACAGAAAGTGTCTTGTGTGAGTGTTGGCAAGGAGTCCAATGTTTGAATGTGGTAAAATAAAAGGATACAGTATAGGCATAGGATTGTCCATCAGCAAGTTTGGTACTGGTGATGAGGGGCAGGAAGTTAAAAGCCCACGTAAGTGTGTTGTCAAGTTATTGAATGTTGAGCTGGAACATATGGCTGATTCTGGTTCTCTGTGGACTATAATCACCAAAGAGTACTTTTGGGAGATATTCACTGAAATATCAGACCTGAATAGACTAAATGAATCAGATATTTTAACTGAAAGTTTTGATGGATCCACCATTGATGTTGTAGGTTAAGAAACTGAGGTATTAGAGTTCAAGGGGAGACTGGCTCAAATTAAATTGTATGTAGTTCAGAAAGGTGAGACTGTGCTAGGATGGAGGAATCAATGGAAGTTGGGTACAATTCTTAATCCGAGGAGTAAAGAACCTGTGTTGCTAGTTACAGATAAAAGTGTGGATGGTGGAGAGATTGTCCAGTTTCCAAAGTTGTTTACTGACAAATTAACTGTTTACTCATATAAAAGTAGAATAAAAGAAGGCGCAGTGCTGGTACAACAGAACTTAAAAGGTGTACCCATTAATGTCAAACATAAATTGCAGGAGATTGCAGGAGATGCTGGATGAAATGGTTGATGAGGAAATTATCAAAGACATTTAACTCTCTAAGTGGGTGTCAGTGACGGAACATTAGCTCCCGCAGCCCCAGCTGTACAGGGGACCCCGAGCTACAGCAGGCCCTCTCCGGCACTGTGCACGGGTGGGAGTCCCTGGCCAGAGAGCTCCTGACTGGGTCTGGGGTTGGGGGCTCCCCTAGAACTTTGGAGGTAGGTCCCCTCAAGTTTAATTACACCACTGGTGGGTGTACCCCATAGTTTTGGCATGTAATGCAGACCAAAAATGTTATGTAGATCTGAGAGCATTGAATGCAAATATTATTGTGGATTTCTTTCTGCACAGTGAGCACATTACCGGGCACCTGCTTGACCTGTAGTGGCTCTATGTGACAAAGAGATCTTTCTTTAAAGTCCCTTGCATTTGCCATCGAGCCCTGCTGGTTTATGGAACATTCATATGTCTATGTTGTGCAAGGATGCTACATGTTCCTCCAAAATGTTATCTTCCTCTTAAAATGCTCATGTGGGAAAATATGTCAGTCCAAATATGAGGGCCAATAAAATTCATTATGAAAACATCTTTTGTGGCTAGACATTTCAATCAGGAAAAACATGACATCAGTAATTCCAAATTTCAAATATGTGAAACAGTACAACAATCCAGTAGGGGAGGTATTATACAGAAGAGAATTTTGAAATGAGCAATGAAGTGAATAGAACAGCTTGGAACTAGATATTGAGGGGATTAAGGAATTCTGCTTTTAATTATTGAAAAATGAAAAGCAATCTTAGGGACAAATTAGATCATGTTTTTACACATTGGGTTGTAACTACTTAAAGAACAACATGTTTTAACATACGTAGAGACTGCAATTAAATGGAAACATTTAACAAATAGGAATAATTGGAAAGAGGATGTAGCCTTACGGCTAGAGTGGTCGACCTCGGACCTGGGGAACCAGGTTCCAGTCGCGGCAACGACATTCAGCATCCTGTGATTCTGGTCAAACCCCTTGATCTCCCCTTGCCTAACAAAAATGAATGTGTTCATCTGTAACAAAACTGGTGCTCATGTAAAATGCTCTGATACCCGATGTCTCTGGTCTAGTTCGCACTTTACAAAACTCTAAAAATAAATACAAGCATTTGCAATGCAATAGGTCTTGCATTTACCCGAGTTTGAGCTATTGCCATTGTAAATGACTTTGCCTTTTATTTATATAAATAAAAGGCATTGTTATTTACAATGCCAATAGCTTAAACTCTCGCAAATGCAAGACCTATTGCATTGGAAATGCTTGTTTCATTATCGGCTTAGTAAACGCGAAGTCTTGATGAACTGGTTTGTTACGGGTCTGGTGGCTTCCACAGAGGTAGAGTTGTGCGTGTAGTTACAGAAAAGTCTCCACCCATTGTTCTGTGTATGACTAGCTATGGTGATAAAAAGTTTCCCTTAGCTGGCAACGTCAATTATACAGGGCTGACTCCTACCACTGTAACGATTTCGACGATTTATTAAGGGCACTTAAAATATTCAATGTTCTCATTGTACATGAAGCAAACACGTTTCATTACTGAAGTCAATGGCACATATTTCTTTTCATTTGAGAGGATAAAAGCCTAAGCCAGCACTGTCTAAATTTGGAGCCGCGTCTTTAAGCCTTTGTAGACCTTTATGGTGTATAGTCACTGTAGTGGGCCATGTTTTACCCAGCTTCTAATATTCAATTGCAGCTTTTCAATTAATTATGTTTTGGGAGAAATATAATCGGTTACATTATGTAGTGCTTCATACTACAGTGCCGGATCCAAGCATTATAAATTTCCGGTTTACATTCTCTAATTTAATAATATTTGGTTTATCGCCCTCGGAAGCATGAAAAGCGGACTTGACTTTACTGGGTTTCAAGCTCAGTCCTGTATTGCGACTTTACCGAGCTATCTTACAGGCCATAAACAAGACCTTTTCAAGTATTAACAAGCCTCTCCAGAGACTCCGTGCCGGGCGGCAGTTGATGTTCAAGCAGGGCCGGACTGGGAACCACAACCGGCCCTGGCAAAGTGCTCAGCCAGCCCCCCCTCCTCACTCGGGGGAGGGGGGGACGGCAGAGCACTTTGTCAGGGCCTGTTTTCGGCCGATTTTGTTACAGGGCTGATTTTGCAGCTGTGCTGCAAAAACGGCCCCCAGGGGCCCAAAACCGGCCCCCACCAGTGCGGCTCACCGGGGGATTGCCCGGTGCCCGCTACGGCCAATCCGGGCCTGTGTTCAAGCCCCGCTGCCCCAGCACCGACGGCCGGGTGCGCATCCACACAGCGGACTTTAAATATGCTTTTAATGACTAGAATGTGTCCCGGGATAGTGCATTCCTCTCGGCGCACGACGGCATCACAACAGCCCTCGTGTAATGTGTGCCCTTCCTCCCTCCCTTGCACGCACATATATTCACACACAGGCGGACATACACACACAATACACACTCTCACACTGATACTCAACACGTAGACACATATGCAGAGCAGTGGTCGAAGTGGGGAAAAAAAAGTAGGGGAACTGTGGGTGGAGAATCAGGGGGTGGGAATAACCGAAGATTGAATCAGTGGGCGGAGTCAGGGGTGTGGCTAGAAATAGCAAAACATACCAATTTTTTGTACGTTTAGCATTTCACTGACCAGTTACAGCTTATAACGTTATTTAATTTAAACAATGGATGAACATGTTTATCTGAGGTTTAATTCAGGAAAAAGCAAACACTCATAGGTAATACAGGTTTATGTAAAGCGTGCGAAATATAAGCAGGAATAACATGTTACCTTAATGCTTTTACTCTCATTGTCCAGAAATCCATGATTTTTTTTTTGTCTCAAACATTGAGGACATGAATATAGGGCATCTCCTGTACACATGTGTTAAGCAGGGCTCAGAAGAGAAAGGGACTCTTCAGGAGACTCTAGACTCAGGGAAACCCACAAAGGCTCCTTCATATTCATGTCAGCCAGCTAGCTGCTCAATCATAATATAGCAAAAAGAACAACTGGTGGACAGAATGCAGAACAATACCATACATTCACCCCAGTACAGAGATCTGGGCCTAAATCCATTGTTTCTTTGCTCACCATGCCTTTCCAGTTTGGAGCCAGACATATGCAAATCAGTCTTGATCCTGCACCCAATGGGAACAGTCCAGCCCGAACTGCCAGGCCAGGTCCTCCCTGGACTGGAAACAAGCATCCTAGGACCGATTTTGGGCTTTCAGCCCTCATCAGCCAGGATAGCTTGATTCCAGTGGCATGGAGAGCACGGGACTCATGTCTGAGCATACCTGTCCCACTCGGGGTGACAAATGCAAAAAGAACAATTGATGGACAGAATGCAGAACAATGTCATACATTCACCCCAGTACAGAGATCTAGGCCTAAATCCATTGTTTTTTTGCTCACCATGCCATTCCAGTTTGGACCCAGCCATATGCAAATCAGTCTTGATTCTGCACCCAATGTGAACAGTCCAGCCCGAACTGCCAGGCCATATGTATTCAAGTGTCCTTTCATTCGGGAAGTGAACACAAAGCAGTACCCACTGAGCTATGCACATAACATATTGCTCTTTGATATGCATGGCCACTAGACAAAACATGCTCCCATTTCTCTCCATCAGGTACATTGATCACCAACGTTATCTTGGCACTTGTATTGTTGACCGAAACCTGCTGAATATACAAAGAACTTTGCAGTGTTTTTAAAACTCCTGCACTTGTACAAAACCGGTCCCCCCAAACTAAACTGGCCCCCTACCCTTCCAGTCACACTGGGAAACGCCTGCTCCTGCCCTTTCACTGCTCCTGTCCAGTCAGTACTCCTGCTCATGCTCAATCAACACTCCTGCTTCGTCAATTCCCCTGTCCCCTCCCTTCTCCTGGCCCATCACTTTTCCTGGCCCGTCACTTCTCCTGGCCTGTCACTTCTCCTGCCCCGTTCTCTGCTCCTGCCCAGTTCTCTGCTTCTGCCCAGTTCTCTGCTCCTGCCCCATTCTCTGCTCCTGCCCCGTTCTCTGCTCCTGCCCCGTTCACTGCTCCTGCCCCGTTCACCGCTCCTGCCCCGTTCACCGCTCCTGCCCCATTACTTCTACTGCTTCGTCACTTCTCCTGCCCCGTCACTTCTCCTGCCCCGTCACTTCTCCTGCCCGTCACTTCTCCTGCCCCATCACCTCTCCTGCCCCGTCACCTCTCTTGCCCAGTCACCTCTCCTGCCCAGTCACCTCTCTGCCCAGTCACCTCTCTGCCCAGTCACCTCTCTGCCCAGTCACCTCTCCTACCCAGTCACCTTTCCTGCCCTAGTACCTCTCCTTTCCTGTCGTCTCTTCTGTCCAGTCACTGCTCCTGCCCAGTTCACTCTGTGTCCAACATTGACAAATTACACAAGGTGTCAAATTCCCCACAGTACTCTGTCTGGGGAAAGCTCCTCTGTAATCACCAACTCCGATCTCACTGGCACTTATTTTATATATTTATTTATTTGAAAGTTTTATATAGCGCGAACAAGACCCATGCGGGTATCAGAGCGCTTTACAAGGTAAATCTCTTAGATACATAGGTAGATGGTGAATAACATATAGTTCCATGTCAGTCAATGATAGTGTAATCACCATGTCATAGATACATAGGTATAAGGTGCATAACGTAACGTACCATATAGATCAAGCATAATATAGACACAATATCTGGGATACATAGAGAGAAAGTAAATAATATACAGTTCCATGTAGATCTCTATAGAATGTCACTGGATAGGAAATGTGCACAAACAGTAATTATAATAACTCTCCATTTGGAATTAACCATACAATAACAAAGGCTCTTCAAATAGGCCAGAGTTGTACACGCAATCAAAGTGGTGCTTCTCAGCATTTAATGGGGTGTAAAAACAATTCCCCATTCATAATGTTGGTGTATTAAAAGACCTGTGTTAGCCCAGTCAATCTAAATGCATTGAGTTAGGCCAAGGTCACACAGCGCTGTGGTAGAATCACAAGGCGCAGGCCTAGTATTACAAAGCAGAGCCCCACTATGGAACAGCACTCGTTCAAAGTATATCAGTGGCCCAACTTCACCAACCATCTCACCAACATCCAACATCCTAAAGTCCGGGGTCACAAATGCTGCCTACAACATTGTGCAGGCTCAGCATCACCCACAGGGATGACCAATGTGCACAGCTCTTAATCTATCAGATTGATTCTGGGGATCATTTGGCCCAGTCTGGTGTGGTCCATCCCCAGACACACAGCGAACTGCATCAATATGCCCAGTGCGTTTAAGAGATACTGAGGATGGAACCCTTCAGATGAGGACCACTACAAAACTGCGGTGCAGGTGGGGGTGGTGACCAGATCTGTCCAGGTATTAGCTAGGGGCAATTAAACATTTGACAAAGCAGTGAAGTGTGTGTTGAGTCTGTTCTGTAGGAACTGCACCTGCAACCCCCTCCACGGTAGCAACAAAAGGTAGAAGGACCATGACCCCTCAAAACAACAGAGCCCATTTTGTAGATGACAGTAGAAGGAACACTTGGGGATAGTTTTAGACATGATAAGTTTCAATAATTGTATTTTCCAGTTAGCTTTCATCAGAAGGAAGAGAAAATTATGAGAATGTTAAAATATAATTTGAATCCAACAACCTCCCACCTACATCATGAGTTTTGCCAATAGGAGCCGAGTGCAGCTTTCTGTAAGCTAACGTTTATCTTTTCATATCCTGTGCCCAGTGCTTGAAATGGAAAAATAGAAGTGCAGGTACTCTGTAACAGAGTACCTGCTTGTTTCTGAGAAGTGCAGGTACTCTGTAACACAGTACCCGCTTGTTTCCAAAAAGTGCAGGTACTCTCCTTCTCAAAATAAAAAAAGTGCTGGTACCCAGTACCGGACAGTAGCGGTCCATTTAAAGCACTGGCTGTTCATCTATGGGGAACAAATCACTGGGCAGAGATCTGAAAGGACTGAGCCGAGATCAGACAGGACTGGACCAGATATCATCCAGTACTGCCCTATATCACAGCAATGGCTCACGATCAGGCCAGGATGGCTTAAGAACTCACAGTGCTGAGCCAAGAACACACATTACTGGCCAAGGATTACACACTGAGTCAAGGTCACACAGTACTGAACCAATATCAGACACTACTTGGCCAAATACAACTAGTTGATGGCCCACGGTCAGGTGATGCTGGATCAACATCACACAGAGCTTAGCCAAGATCACACACTGGAGAGCAAAAGAACAGTCAAACAGTCAAAATCATGCATGAGTGAGTCAAGGTCTGAAAGCACTGAGTCAATCCAGCACAGTGTGGCTCAGTCTTGCCTCTTGCTGACCCAGTCTTACTGCGCAAGATCATATGCTTCTGGCTTAACAATGCTGGCACACAATCAAACACTGTTGGTCCAAGATCAAACAGTGCTTGGCCAAGGGCACTGTAGTCCTAATATCGCGCTGAGCAGAGTATTAGGCACAGTTCTAAAAAAATGTGTACTGGAAAACCTATGGCATAGAAAGCTTATTTGAAACGTAACATGTCCCTTTAAACACAATGGACGGCAAACACATTAAAAAAGGTCATAGTAGGAGACAGGTTAATTATATGCTTTGCCCACGTGTGCAGAGTGAATTTGCACATACAGGAAATTTGAGACTATCAACATTGGTAATGCAAGGGCAAAATGAATAACAGATTCTGTAGTGTCTTTATATAGTCGTGTCTCGCCCCCAGCTCCGCCCCTTGGCCCCACCCTCTAACTTAATTTGAGGAGTACCTGCACTTATTTTTCCCATTTAAAGCTCTGCACACAGGGCTTTAAGTGGGCCGAGTCTTGCTGGTGCTGAGACGGGTCGCTATCGGGCTCTCCATTTTTGCCCTCAGTGCACCCCTTCACTGCCTTTGATGCAACTTCAAAGAGACTTGTTATAGTTCTTTCCCAGTTCCCCCACTTCACAACTTGAGCATGTTCAATATGCTATACTACGAAGCCATGTTTGGTGCTCATTTATGTTAAGCAACTATTCACAACTATTCACAAGCCAATAGTACTGGTCTGTTGTAAGCATTATGTTACCTACTGTATTATATCTCTGGATGTAATTACAGAAGTAGCAAAATACCAGTCCAGCGGCACACTATGCATAGATTTTCAGTGCTTTCAAGCCACGCCCTTAATTACATATGTCACCTCCCTATGAGAGGCCCCACCGTGTTTCCATCCCACTCAAAGCCCTGACTGTACTTAATCTCTAATTGCATCTGCATTATTAAAGCTGGACTAATGCTTATTTTCCCAGATGTATTCTGTAGTGTTCTACCGAAAAATACACAGTTTACAAACCACATTGCCATTGTAGATGTGAATTCACGAGTAAGGGTAACATGTTAAAGCTATCAAAGATGTCACGTGACCTCGTGTCATTTGAGAGAAGAATACAGTAGCCCCTTGCATTCTGGTACTAGTAGTTTTGCTTTTTAGGCATTATAAAACCGCTCCCTGCTACTGTTGTTGGCATTTCTGTACATTTACAGCCTCCCGGCGCGCTTGACAGGCAATAAAAAAAGAATACACCGTTTTCAAATTAAAACGTGGCGCATTGTATATCAACATAGCGCTATAAAGTTGCCTCTGGGCTTTATATCGGCGCTACGGAAAACGATGCCACGATGCAGAGTCTGGCCTGTCTCATCTCCAGGCAATAAGTTAAAACACAAAGAGGGTCAACCTCCTGACCGAGGGATGAAGTGGGGTGGGGGTGGCACTTACCATTTGCACCACTTTGAGCATCACCTGCACGGTCCGCCCTGTCACTACTGCTACCCCCTCTCTCACTACAATAGTTGCCGAGCCCTCCGACACCCTCAATCTCACATTCACTCAAGCCCTGGCCCCTCTCCCCACACTTCTGCCAGCCCATGGCGGCCCTCCCTGGTCCTCTCAGCCTTTGATATGCTAAAGGCAGAGGGCCAGCGCATTGTCATTCTAAAGGCGATAATCGGCCTCAATCGGAATGACAATGGGCCTGCCCTCAGGTCTGTGGAGCTCAAGGGGGGTTGGGGGGGCTGCTGCAGCCTCTAGTGTTCAACAGAGAAGTGCGAGCAGCCCCTAGAATGTGAATGAAAAAGTTATCGTTTGCCGTCCCGGGGCGATATTTTGAAATAAAGAAGTAGGGGTACGGACTAAAATCAATTTTATAAGTAGGGGCACCCCGTGCCCTTCCGTCCCCGCCCACTTCTACCACTGATGCAGAGACATGCAGACGGACTAGCTGATGAAGAAACCCGCACAGACACACGTGCACAAACACACAGGCGCATATACACAGTACATACACTAATTCCATACACAGACATAAAACATAGTTTGAGACACATTTCATATTTATTCCCACATATGCAAATACAGTCTACATTTATGTATGTTAAAAATCACACAATAAGGAACGCGTTTGTTGCCCCCTCTTGAAAATACATAAACGGACTGCTTATATACGATTGCGTTGTCGGCCGTCAAACAGACTCAAAGACAAACAAAGTAATTCTTGAAGAAGCACCCGGCGCATAGCAGAGGGGCGCCCTTAGTCGCGATACGGGCAGGAGCGTCCAAGGGGGAGAGTCGTCCTTCCTCGGTGTCGCCGCAATGGAGGTGTCGCACCCATGACATCATTGGAGGGCGCCAAGAGGAGGCAGCAGCTTATAAGGCTCCGCAAGCAAGGGATCGGCCTCTTTTTCCCTCCACCGAGCTCTGAGATCCATCACACCGGATTCGCACAAGTTTCGAAGTTGTGCGCATGGGGCACAAAAGGTGAGCCCGGTAGATGGCGGGGCACAGTGGGGGGGGGGCCAATAGCGTAGCCACGAAAAATGTATTGTAGCTTTCGGATCAAAATCGTGTTGTTTCAGTGAAAAGCAGGCTGCCAAGGATAATTCCTACTTTATTTTTGTTACATTTCGGGACCACCTCGAGAGCACCGCGATAGCACAAGTCCAAGAAGTCGACCAACACATCCGGAGGACGTTGGCCAGTAAGAAGCGTGAGGCAAGCGACCCGAAGAGCGTCATGGCGGCCAGATTCCTTGTTGCCCTCTCCCTCGGAGGCCGGACCAGCAGCCAGTTATCGTCGTCACGTAGGATACCATGGTGTCTTCCCGAGAGGCGGCAAGGCGCGAGGGGTATCAGCAAGGATGCAGGATAAGAAGCTGGTTCGCGCCATCAAAGTGGGGTAAGAGGGCTCACAGACATTGTCTTGAAAATATTCTGTTAAAAAATTGCCAATGAAGTGGCAAGTGATAGCGCACGATGCAAGGTCTAATTCCTCTCGACGTTTTGGGGCAAATTGCTGTACGATCTTAATTTCTCCCATGTTTCTGAAGAATGGTGACCACAACAACGGTAATTCTTTTTACGAAGGGGGCATATATTTCAGGAAAATCAATGGAACGTAGTCCCCGAAATAATAGCACGGTTTGGTCGACGGTTTGCCTAAATAAAATCTAGACTTCATGCTCCTTTAGATATGTGAAATTCTTTTAACCATTATGGTGTAACTTCCGCTGTATGCACAAGTACACCAACGGGCTAGAAGAGGGAAGGTCTTGGGAAAAGGTATTTAATTGTTCGGGCAGGACCGAGTTAAGTAGGAGTGCTTCCGACCAGTAGAGGGAGCTGTGGGACTAAAATGGGTCCGAGACGGTTCAAAAAGGGGGTGGTGATGGACAGAGTATCTGAGTTAATCAGAACACTCCTACCCAGTCAACAGATCAGGGCTTGATCCATCACCGTTTTTTAGCTCACTGCACCATCCCAGTTCAGAACCTGGCTACATGCAAATTAGTCTGTCCCTGGCCCAGTTCATCATGGGAACAGGGCAGACCAAACTACCAAGCCAATTCTTTACTGGAAAGGAAACAAGCTTCCGGCGACCGGTTTCTGGCATTACAGCCGTCTTCGGCCCGGCTTGCTTGAATCCTGATGGTGCAGTGAGCAAGGGACTCACATCTGAGCATACCCTTCCACACTTGTGGTGGCCAAAACGGTTCAAAAAGGGGGTGGTGATGGACAGAGTATCTGAGTTAATCAGAACACTCCTACCCAGTCAACAGATCAGGGCTTGATCCATCACCGTTTTTTAGCTCACTGCACCATCCCAGTTCAAAATGGGTCCGAGCACATGCCCTCCGGGGAGATGTGAACGGTGCAACGAGGGGAGAGGTGTCCTTTCCCACATATATGGGGGGCTTGGGGGGGGGGCAGCCGACCCCTGGGAGGTCCCCCCCCACGGGCTGTTTGGGAGGGGTGGGTGGGGGCCATTTTGGAGCAGTCTTTCGTTTTGGGCTATTTTTGGGCTTCTTTTTAGTTGCCTTTGGAGCCCAACCTATAAGTGGCTTGGGCTCCTCCGCCCGGCCACCATTTTAGGCTTAGGTGACCTGGTGGCCGGGTGGTATTTGCAGTTAGTTTTTGTCAGGTAGTTTTTGTATTCCATTGTGGTACTTTTCGCTTAGGTGATTATTATGGCTGGTGAAGATTATCGCGTGTTAGAAGCGATACGTCTCCTTAGTGAGGCGGGCCGCTTGGACTTGGTGATTGGAGAGCGGGGACAGGTCGGGCCTCCGCGTCCCCAACGTCTGGCGTCGGCAGGAGTGGCGGCTGTTGTGGCGGCGTGTTGCTCACCGAAGCGCCGTCGGCAGGAGGCGGTAAGTGATCGGGGCCGCTCTCGAACTAGGAGAGTGGCCCCGGGTGTGAAGGCTCAGCGGGGGAGTGCTTCGAGGCTCTCGGAGCCTGTAGGTTATGGGGCATTTGCTGCGGGCGGGTCGGCGGGTGTGGGGGACATTCAGGCTGCGCCGGTTGAAATACCGGTTGCAGCGTTGCATGAGCGAGGCGCTTCGGCTCCAGTACAACGTGGTCGTCGTGCATTATCACAGCGTGGGGGAAAGCGGCGCTCTGCCTCGGCCTCCACAGTGACGGTTAGTGATGTCACTGGCCGGGGAGGGGCGGAGGCGGTGTCTGAGCGCGTGACAGTGGTTTCAATGCCGGTTCAAAGCGGGCATGTGGAGCCTGCGCCTGAGGTGTTGGTTTCTCTTCTGGGTCATCATACTCAGGCTGTTTTGCAGGCGCCTAGGGAGGTAGGGGGAGAGTTGCTCTTTACTCCTTCTCGCCCCCATAGAGTTTCTTTTCCGGTGGAGCAGGAGGTTGTTTTTCCGGCAGGGGGGGTTGTGGAGACTGGTTCAGCTGTGGTTCCTTTTAGCCCATTATTGTTTTCCCCTCCGGTATCTGTTAGGGGTGAAGTTGTTTCTGTGTGCAGTGGTTCTGTGGGAGAGGGCGAGTGGGCACAGGTGGGGGGTCATGAGGGGTCTTCCCTTTTACAATCAGGTCTCGGGGATGAGGCTTTGGGCTTTTTTCGGGTTCCTGCTTTTTCTGGGGCAGTGGACAAGGGAGTGGGGGGTCCTTCTCCTGTGGTGGGGCATTTGCTTGGGGCTCACCCGGGGGTTAGGGTTCGGTCTTGGGGGGGTCTGGATATTTTTCCTTCTTGGGCTGAAGGTTTGAGTGACGCCAAAAAGTTTCAGAAAGGTGGAAGTCATGGGGATGAGGTTTCAAGGTCTGGTGTGGTGAATTTTTCCAGATTTACAGGTTGGTGGTCGAAATAGGGTGTCAGGTGATTTGGCAGTGGTGCATCAGGAGGGTGTGGGTCAGGGTTCTCAGGTGCAGGGTCCAGCGTCTGCTATTGTTCAGGCAATGTTGGACTGGAGTAGTGATGAGGAGGTGTGTGGGCCCTCCCCCCCACCCCCTCAGTTGGGCACTGTTGTTACGGGGAGGGATCCTGTTTGTTCGGTTGATTTGCAGGTAGGTGGTCAGGGTGTTGGTAGGGCAACAGTAGGAGAGTTTTCAGGTGCTGGTTATTTATGTAGTAAGGGTCCCGGCACATCAGTCTGGCCTTTTTCTTTTCAGGATAGGGAGCGGTCTGGAGCAGAGGACTTGGTAGGGCGGAAGGCAGCCCATTTGCGCCAAGGTGAAGTGAAGGTGGAGCCTTGCGCGGCACGTCCCGTACCAACGAGGGAGCCCATCGTGGCCAGCAAAAGCAGGTTCAGTGCGACCTCGGTGGCCCCAACGAGGGAAGTCAGCGCAGTCAGTGTAAGTAGGTCAAGCGCGACCTCGCTGGCCCCATCGAGGGAGTACAGCGCAGTTTCCAAGAGCAGGTCCGGCGCGACTTCTCTTGTTCCGCAGGGTCTTCAATTTTTGCCAGTGGAGAAAGGTCTTGTGAGTGGTAATAGTGGTGGTGTGTACCGGCCAGTTCAGTCGGCTTCCCCGCCTCGCTCACAGTTAAGGGTTGGTAAGGCCCGTGATCGTCCGCATACCCTGGAACAGGTCCGTAAGGATGTGGTGTTGCCTGCCCCTCCCCAGTTGGATGAATCGTTAATTCTGGACTATGATGAGGATAGCCCAGA
Source organism: Lissotriton helveticus (assembly GCF_964261635.1). Taxonomy (NCBI): domain Eukaryota; kingdom Metazoa; phylum Chordata; class Amphibia; order Caudata; family Salamandridae; genus Lissotriton; species Lissotriton helveticus. The sequence goes on along the minus strand of NC_136068.1, from coordinate 71,497,183 downwards.
GGAGGGTGAAGTACGTGACACAGTGTCTGGGGGGGGCATTTTCATGTATCTCTTAGTTCTTCACAGGCACCGGTGGTGCACGCTCGAGCGGCGTTGTCCAGACCACGAGAGCTCGGCCCCTCAGTGAGGGCTCCTCGGAGGGCAGATGACGTTTCACATGTGGCATGGAGAGCGGAGCCGAGTCAGCCTCCTTTGTTACGTCCAGGTGAGAATGTGGAGCCTCGGGCGCAGCCTAAAATGGTATCTGTTGGGATTGGGGAGGATTTAGTATCTGGGGGGACTGAGGGTAAGTTATACAAGGGTCGCTATGTGAAGGACCAGAGTGTAGGTACTGAGGGGGTTGATAATGTTGTGGGTGCCAAGGTTGACAGTGGGACTTCTGCAGTCGGGGTGGAAACGGGAAAGGCCTTACATAGTAAAGAGCTGAAAATAAAAAAGTTGCCCTATATGGGTGTCACTAAGCCTTTGGGGGCTCATTTAATGTTGAGCACGAAGGAGAGGATATGGAATGGTGAGTATGTGGAGCTTTTAAAGTTACTACATAGGGAGGTCCGTGCTAAAGAGGGTTCCAAAGAAGAGGAATACGAATTAGCTAAGCGCCCCAAAGTCCCGTTGAACATTGAAAACTGGACAGCAGCCTTTTTGATTTACGCCAGCGTTTATTGTGAGAAGTTCCCTGAGCGCTGCGTCTCACTGTTTAAATACATGGATGTGATTAGGAAAGCGCAAATCACAAGGAATGACTTTGCATGGGCACAATATGATGAGGAGTTTAGGGCGCGCATGGCCTGGGATCCTGAAGCGAAATGGGGGGAATTGGACACGGACCTTTGGCAACATACTATGGGTGCTTCAGCTAGTGGGAAAACAATTTTTACAGCTAGTGGCTTACCTGTAGTTTATCGCCCCTTTCAGCCGCGACCCACCCGGGGAGGGGTGGGGGCCATTTCATCAGCACAGTCTAGTTTCGGGACCTGCTGGGATTTCAATAAAGGGACATGCAATAGAGAGTTTTGTAAGTTCCGACATGAATGTTCCCAGTGTGGGAGGAAAAACCACCCTTTGGCAAGATGCTGGGGCCCTAGGCCTGCGGGTGGTCAACAGTGGTCGCAGCAGGGTTCGGGAACCCACGCCACACCACAGCCATCTCAAGCTTCCAGGGGAGGGAAATCTTCGTCAGGGGTTGGGCCCAAAGGCTCATACACCGGTTAATGTACTTCGTTTGGCTGACGCTTTGCATGGTTATGGGTCTGCTGAGTTGCGGGAGTTTTTGTTGTCAGGTTTTAGAGACGGTTTTCATCTAGGTTATGAAGGGCCTCGTGTGAGGCGTTGGTCTAAGAATCTCAAATCGGCAGGTGAGCATAAGGAGGTGGTCCAGGAGAAATTAAATAAAGAGGTGTGTGAGGGTAGGATGGCAGGTCCGTTTGACGATTGGCCTTTGGAGAATTTAATAATTTCTCCCATTGGTGTGGTCCCCAAAAAAGAACCAGGGCAGTTTAGGCTCATTCAACATTTGTCATGGCCAGAGGGAGGGTCGGTAAATGATTTTATTGACGATGAAGCTGCTTCTGTTTCCTATTCTTCTGTTGATGTGGCCATGTCATTGGTAGTGGCTGCGGGCCCTTATTCTTTAATGGCAAAACGCGATATTAAATCTGCATTTCGACTACTTCCAGTCCATCCTGAAGATTGGAATCTTCTGGGTATCCATTTCCTTGGGAGGTGGTACGTGGACAAGGCATTGCCAATGGGCTGCTCAATGTCGTGTGCATTGTTTGAAACCTTCAGTACGTTTTTGCAATGGTTTTTCACACAAAAATCTGGACACACTTTGGTCACACACTATTTAGATGATTTCTTTTTTGTGGGTGCTGCTGATTCTTCAGACTGCCAGAAGGCTCTGGTTACGTTTCAAAGACTTATGGTTCATTTGGGTGTGCCATTGGCTCCGGAGAAGACCATGGGTCCTTGCGCGACCATGTCTTTTTTGGGAATAGAAATTGACTCTCAGTCCATGCAAGCTCGTTTACCACTTGACAAGAAAATGAAAATGTTGGTATTAGTGGAAATGATGTTACCTAAAGAAAAGGTCTTGGTGCGGGAGGTTCAAGTTTTGCTGGGTCACCTTAATTTTGCATGTAGGGTGGTCAGAGCGGGCAGAACCTTCTGTAGGCGACTGGGCAGGGCTCTGTCTGGTCATTACTTGCCGCATCACCGGGTTCGACTGTCAGCGGGAGTCAAGGAGGATTTGCGTATGTGGGTCACCTTTTTGCATTCCTTCAATGGTGTTCCTTTATGCAGGGAGGTTGATTGGATTTGGGATGTTCAATTTTTTTCTGATGCGGCTGTCAGCGATGGTTTTGGTTTGTACTGGCAAGGAAAGTGGTGTGCGCAACAGTGGCCTGAGAGTTGGAAGTATGGAGGCAGGAGCATTGCCTTTTTGGAACTGTTTCCAGTTGTTGTGGCAGTTACTTTGTGGGGCCAGGATTTGGCTCACAAAAAGGTTCTTTTCAGGATTGATAATCTGGCTGTGGTGCAGGTAATCAATAGACAATCTGCCAGGGACGTGCAGGTCTTGAAATTGCTCAGGGTCTTTGTGTTGGGTTGCCTTAAGTTTGACATTTGCTTTAGGGTCCTGCACATCCCTGGTGTGGACAATGACATTGCGGATGCTTTGTCTCGTTCACAGTGGGAGAGATTCCGTGGGCTTGCTTTGGAGGCAGACGAGACGCCGACTCCCATGCCGGAGCACCTGTGGACGGTAGGCAACACAGGGTCTTTCAACTGGTGGTAGGTTCATTGGCTCCTTCTACTAGAACAGCTTATGAGTTGGCATGGAAAGAGTTTTTGTCTTCTGGAGCTCGTCAGAGAGAACTGCATTGGCAGAGGTCCGAGGATGTGGTTCAGTTTATTTTGGGTTTAATGGATAGGGGTTTATCTAAGGTTACTATTGCTGGGAAGTTAGCAGGCGTTTCCTTTATGGGTAAATTGTTCTGGGGTTACTCGCCGTCTGCTGGGGAGTTGGGTAGGAGAATGTTGGAAGGGTGGGCGTGGGAGCGGGGAGGTGTTCAGGCAGTGAGGTCTCGTTTGTCGTGGCAGAAGTTCGCTAGTATTGTGGCAGTTTTGCCGGTGGTTTGCAGGAATAGTTCAGAAGCTTGCCTTTTTGCCACTTTGATGGTCTGGATGTTTTTTGGAGCTTTTCGGGTGTCGGAGTTGCTGGGCAACAAGTTTAATAAAGGTGTTTTGTGGGGGGATGTTCATTTGTCAGTTAGAGGAGTTCATATATGGGTTTCTCATTCAAAGACAGATCAGAGGAACAAAGGCAAAGGCATTTGGTTGGAAGCTGTTGCCCCCTTGGAGACTTGCCCCTTACGTTGGGCGCGACGCTGGTGGGAGTTTTCGGGTGGGATTTTGGAGCATAATGTTTTTCAACACCTGGATGGTTCTGTGGTTACTACTTATCAATTGTGCATGGTATTGCGGAAAGCGCTGCGTCAGCTTGGCCTTGATGAGTCACTATATGGCACGCATTCTTTTAGAATAGGTGCTGCAACGGAGGCGTTTAATAGGGGTTGGTCGAGGGAGGACATCATGCGTCTGGGGCGCTGGACTTCAAATTGCTTTCAGCGCTATGTCAGACGGGAGGTTGGGGGAGCACCTGCGTCTTCTTCTGTTTTGCCTATCTGATGCTTCTTTTTCTTTCAGGTTCCATGGCTGGTCCTCGTTCTGAATTCTTGACTATTTGGATTGTGGGGCACTCCTTCATTAAAAGAGCTCAACTTCAAGCTCGTTTGAGTTATTTTGGCACTATGCTTGGTTTCAATGACCGTCTATTTAATGTTGTATGGAAGGATAAGGGGGGTATGTTATGGAAGGAGTTAATACCAGCTCTTGATTCTTGGTTAGTAGGTGGGGTTTGTCCGGATGTTTTGGTTATACATCTTGGGGAAAATGATTTGTGTGCGGTAAAAGGTGTGGTGCTTCTTAGAGCCATGAAGAAGGACCTTTCTTTGTTGCATCAGCAATGGGCTGGGTGTCACGTCCTCTGGACAGAATTGATTCCTAGGAGGCTTTGGAGGAATGCGGTTAAACCTAAGGCCATTGACAAGTCTCGCAGGAAGGTTAATCTTGAAGTATCTAGGTTTTGTAGAGATTTGGGTTTTGGTCGGGTTGTGCATAGTGACATCCGTTATGATGCTGTAGAATTTTTTTAAAGTGATGGGGTCCATTTGTCACGAATGGGGATGGATTTATATCTCCTGGAACTGCGGGACGTGCTGTCACGCTGTTTGAAAGTTCAAAGTTTCTTAGGTTAGTGGTTCTTTCTTCCTTCAGCCTTGTTTTCTGTTTTGTCTGAAACCTCCCCCCCCATTTCCCATTCTTTGTTGGGGGGCAGAAAGGTGGGGTCCTGTGTTCCTTCCCCCACTGCTTTCTGCGTGGCGGATTAATTTGATTTGCCAGTGTTGGGCATGATGGGAGTTGTTAGTTTTGAATTTGGATTTTGTCGGGGGAAGTTGTGCAGGTGGAATTCGGGTTTGGAGGCATAGGCTGGGGGATCTGGACTGGCTTGGGCTATAATTGGGGTTTTGAGATATGGTTTTGGGGCCTGTTGAAGTTATAATGTTTTAATGGGGCTGTTGTATGGTTTTAATATGTGATGGGGTATGTACGGGTGGGGGCGGGTTTGATGAGGGGTGAGGGGCGGGGGCGGGTGTTTTGGGGGTTGGAAAACAATACAATCATTTGGTAAGGTTTAGATTGTTAGGCATTTGCCGAGGTTATGTTGTGTAAATGTGCACCTGTTTCAATAAAGCGGCCTTTTTCACACTCTATCTGGTCTCTTGGTCTGCTCACCTTCCCCCACCCCTCCCTCCCAATGGAGCATAACGAGTGGTCCTTCCCCAACATTTTCTGGCAGAGCCATTTATTACGAACACCATTGAGGCCTCTCAGAATGGTGCACTTCCATTCAGCTTTCAGATAGAATGCATTACAGGACCGTTTGGGAAAATCGTGACTGCAGCACTACGCAGTTTAAACCACGCAGGCCTGTAGCTTGCCCGGAGTAAATTATGAATAGGTATCATAATCAACCGAAGCCAGGGCTTGGAGTTTATTGAACCAGCCCTCATGGCTTGCAAGACAGTAATCACATTTTGCACGTTATCCCATAAGTAAATTGCTTATGTAGAGGCCAGCTGCGGTTCATGTGGGTGCTGCATGGAATCCAGGCTTTTGACAAGAGAGAAATGATTTCACTAACCACAATGTTTAGTGCAATAACTTTTGTTCATTAAGGTGACATGCAGAAGCTTAAGCAGGGCCCTTGGGGAAATACATCCAATCGCGCTCGTGACACCGATTCAGCTCTTATTATTATTTTATTTGTTTCTACAAAAGTACACCATGACCGAAAGGGTTTCAGAATGTTTACCTATATTGTTCGAGTGAACAATAAAAAAGTATAAAAGCCAATCCTTCTAAGGGCCATATGTATCATCGTCGATCTTAAATCAAGTGTTGGAAAGAATTTTCCCTGTTTGGAAGTGAGACGTTTCCTTGGAGTTGTTGGTCACCGGAGTAACCGGAAATGGGCACTTTATTTAACTTAATTCGTTCTGATTTAGTTAAGGCTGCGAGCCGCTCTCATTCACATAGAATTACTTCTCTGCTTGCAATGTCACTGCAGCAAGGTGCTCTGAAATTCGCCCCATGCATACATTGCCCTGAAAGTGTGCAGCGTCACACACTACTAAACCGTACCTCTACAAGTCTCCCGTCATGGTGTGTTAATGTACACAACACTGTGGTTCATGAGCCACAGCCTTTATTGGCCATTTCAATACACATTTGCAAGCAGGCATAGGATTATGGAGTTGGCCTAACGGCCAGAGCGCTAAACCTCGGACCTGGGAAACACGGTTCGAGTCTCACTAATGTCCTAAACTTCCTGTGATTCGGGGGCAAATCACTTAATATCCCCGTGCCTAACAAATGACTGCGTGTCCGTGTGTAACGTAACTGGCGCTATGTAAAGGCTCTGATACCCTGCATTTGAGAAAATGTCTACAAGTCACCCATTATGGTAACGCTGCAAGGCTCTCAGCAGCAGCATAGGAGCACTATGCAAGTAACGCATTTTAATGTAGACAACACTGTCTTTATGAGCTGCAGCCTTTATTGACCATTTCTTTCCACATTTCCGGGCAGAATTATGGAGTGCTATGAATCCATAGACATGACAGCTATGCGCTACACTGATGACTTAACCACTTACTTCCTTAATTCGTTCTGATTTAGTTAAGGCTGCGAGCCGCTCTCATTCACATATAATTACTTCTCTGCTCGCAATGTCACTGCAGCAAGGTGCTCTGAAATACGCCCCATGCATACATTGCCCTGAAAGTGTGCAGCGTCACACACTACTAAACCGTACGTCCACAAGTCCCCCGTCAAGGCGTGTTAATGTACACAACACTGTGTTTCATGAGCCACAGCCTTTAGAAGTCACAAGGATAACATTTGGATTTATTACAGTCAACCAGGTTCTTCATTTCGGCCTGAGCGGCCCCAAAAGCACAGATAACATACGGTACAATCCATATGAGGAAAGGAAGGGTTATTCCATGGTAAAAAAAAACGGTTAGTATAAATAATACATACAGAGCTCCAGTTTACCCCCATCTGCCTGGGGGGGTCAGAGAGCAAGTCTGATATTATGTAATTTATGTAAAGTGCATGTGCAATACAACATCCTTTTAGAATCGGATATAAACTTAAACATCTAGATAGAGAAGGGAAGACTGGCGGTGGCCTAGCAATCATACACAAGGATGATTTAAAGGTCACTGTATTTTCGCAATATCAAAGCTCACTACTCGAAATCATGTTTTTTAAAATTGACCTTAAAAGCCACACATTCTGGAAAGGAGCTCTGGCTTATCGCCCCCCAGGACCAAACCCAGATTTCCCGCTCCTCCTCCAAGAGTTGCTAGCGCCCCAACTCAAATCCAACGAAGATTTTATCCTTCTAGGGGACTTCAACATTCATGTAGATCAACCAACTCTACCTGAATCTTACTCCCTTATCACCGACCTGTTAAATTTAGGTCTAGAGATAAAAAACACCGGACCCACGCACAGTGGTGGCCACACGTTAGACCTTGTCCTCTCCAACTGTTCGAAGATCAACTGCCTTCCAGCAAGAGAGATCCTATGGACAGACCATTTTCTTCTACAATTCTTACTCTCAATTCCCAAAAAACCTACTAACAAAGGACCCTTTCCTCAGACTTGGCGCCGCCAATGGCACAAAATCTCCTTAAGTAACCTACGGGAAATCTGGGTAGAACCCACCATACTAGCAGAAGACACAGCAGACACAGCACTGGAAAAACTCACAGGCTCAATTAAGCAAGCCATTGACACCCTGGCCCCTTTAAAACTATACAAAGAGTATCCCTCCTCTAAACAAGAAAGCTGGTATACTCAGGAGCTAAGGGAGCAAAAACAGAAATGTAGGCAAGCCGAAAAAAAATGGAGGAAGCATAAGACTGAGGAGATTAGAGCGGTCTTCCGTCATGCTCAATCCATTTATTATAAAAACATCAGAACGGCCCGAAAAAATCGTCTTCTGCAACAGCTGGAAGAAGCTGTTAATTGTCCTAAGGAGCTTTTTAAAATCCTTCAAAACTTCATCAAACCCGCCGCATGTGAGAGCCCTGAGGAGTTCTCACAGATTTTATGCGACGAGATATCATCGTTTTTTGAGAGTAAAATAAATATCATATATGAGAAAATAGTGGCTGCCAATAACAGCATGAGCGGTACCAATAAGATTACACCCCTAACCCCGCCTAAAGATAACCCACACCCATTATCATTTTTCCCCCTTATTGAAAGTACAGATCTTCCTCATCTCATTACTCACATTAAATCAGGATCTCCAAATGACCTCCTCCCTGCCAAGATGGTTCCTCCCCTGATCCCTCTCTTGGGCCCCTTTATACAAAATGTTATTAACATCTCCCTTACTAAAGGACACGTCCCTGCAGAGTGGAAAAGGGCGGTGGTAAACCCAATACGCAAGAAAGCTGCATCCCCATGGACCGACCTCTCCAACTTGCGCCCCATCTCGCTCCTGCCATACATCAGCAAAATAGCTGAGAAGCATGTGAACACCTATCTGTCACAACATCTCGAAGCTACGGAGGGCCTGGACTATTCTCAATCTGGTTTCAGGCCGAACCACAGCACCGAATCAGCCCTCCAAACAGTGACCAATAACATCAGAATGGCACTGGATGGAGGCAGCTCTATGATTCTGGTGCTGTTGGATCTCTCCGCCGCTTTCGATACGGTGTCTCACAAAGTGCTTCTTGAGCGACTAAAGGGCGTAGGATTGGAGGGAGTGGCACTGACATGGATGGAAAGCTTCCTGTCAGGCCGTTCTCAAGAGGTCAGGCTGGGCTCCCACAAATCCATCTATAGGGAGCTCAACAAGGGAGTGCCACAGGGTTCTTGCTTAAGCCCTACACTTTTCAACGTGTATGTGGCCCCCTTGGCCAATCTAGCAAGATCATTTGGGTTTACACCGGTGTCGTATGCTGACGACACCCAACTCCTCTTTCCCTGTAAAGACCTAACACCTGCAATACAAAGATCTTTTGCAGAGGGAATGAAAGCAATATCTACATGGATGTCATTAAATTGTCTCCAATGTAATATTGGAAAAACGGAGGTAATGTTGTTTGGGCAAGCAGCAACACACTGGACACCGGATTGGTGGCCCCTGAAATTGGGCCCTGTTCCCAGCCCTAAAAGCATGGTGAGAAACCTTGGAGTGTTATTAGACCAGACACTCACTTACAAGGACCA